>NC_143061.1:2500-658055 GCF_052426305.1 Pelodiscus sinensis
CCTAAAGCCCAAACCCTAAAGCCCAAACCCTAAAGCCCAAACCCTAAAGCCCAAACCCTAAAGCCCAAACCCTAAAGCCCAAACCCTAAGCCCAAACCCTAAAGCCCAAACCCTAAGCCCAAACCCTAAAGCCCAAACCCTAAAGCCCAAACCCTAAAGCCCAAACCCTAAAGCCCAAAACCCTAAAGCCCAAACCCTAAAGCCCAAACCCTAAAGCCCAAACCCTAAAGCCCAAACCCTAAAGCCCAAACCCTAAAGCCCAAACCCTAAAGCCCAAACCCTAAAGCCCAAACCCTAAAGCCCAAACCCTAAAGCCCAAACCCTAAAGCCCAAACCCTAAAGCCCAAACCCTAAAGCCCAAACCCTAAAGCCCAAACCCTAAAGCCCAAACCCTAAAGCCCAAACCCTAAAGCCCAAACCCTAAAGCCCAAACCCTAAAGCCCAAACCCTAAAGCCCAAACCCTAAAGCCCAAACCCTAAAGCCCAAACCCTAAAGCCCAAACCCTAAAGCCCAAACCCTAAAGCCCAAACCCTAAAGCCCAAACCCTAAAGCCCAAACCCTAAAGCCCAAACCCTAAAGCCCAAACCCTAAAGCCCAAACCCTAAAGCCCAAACCCTAAAGCCCAAACCCTAAAGCCCAAACCCTAAAGCCCAAACCCTAAAGCCCAAACCCTAAAGCCCAGTTTTGCTGAGTCTACAAACCACCTTTTCTACAGACCCAGGCTCAGGTCTTTCCAGGCTACAGAGAATGACACCACAACAGGATTTCACATCAAGTTTATTTGGCAACAAAATGGCTTCCTTTTACAGCAACAGCTTACACATTTTGGACTGTGACCAATACTGGACAAGTCCTATGACATGAACAATAATAATGTTCCATTTTCAGAGTCTTACATGAACATACACTGCAAGCAATACCTTCTCATATCAAAACCTCTCCTCTACAATATCTTGGCCTGCATCTCTAGCCTTTGTGATCCAGAGTCGACCACGTGTCGCCTGGCAAACGGCCGGCATGGTTCCTCCTTAGCACCGTCTCGTCAAAAAAGTTAAGTCAAAGACTGTCCGGGACAGTCCCAACCCTGATGCAGTGCAGCGAAACAGCCGGAAGGCTGACAGTTTAAAAAAAAAGTCAGCCTTGCGGCTGTTTGACTGCACTGCATCAGGGTTTATCATCACTGCAATGATGATGTACTTTATGACTTGGATGACAAAATGAGTCATCTCACCAAAACCCAAACTACACGTTACACTCTTACAAATACAGCACTTACAATACATCAAATGCACGACAACACATCAAATGATATAGCATGACAATACATCAAATGCATGACAACACATCAAATGATATAGCACAACAACACATCAAATGATATAGCACGACAATACATCAAATGCACAACAACACATCAAATGATATAGCGCTCCAAAACAAAAACACATACAGCACATTACAGTGCCCTCTTGTTACTTTGATGGCTAGAACGCACAAAATTACTACAAATTTCATTAATTTTGACTTTTTGGTAAATGAACTTGACGTATCTACCGATTGGGATTGTGAAAATATTAACAATGACAACTCAGAACTTTGGTACTAGCCATCAAGACAAGAGGACGCTGCAAATCACAAAGCGAGAAATACACAAACTCTACATCTTCCAAACAAAGGCACGCCAAATTCTTCTCCGGACACGTAGAAATGTTCAGATCGCACCAAAGAGGAAGACTTCCTAGAGAAAGACAAAACAATTCTCACGGTTAATGCCTGTACGACAAACTCGAGCTGCTTCCGCTTCCAAAAACACACATATACAGTGTAGTGCAAGTGAATTTCCCCAGTGACATGCACCCCGTGAAATACATTTCCCAAGCAAAATACACAGCACGCACAACCCCAGATCGGAACCGTACTTAACTTGTAAATCCGAAAGCAAATCCTATGCAAACTCTACATCTTCCAAACCGGCAAAGACGCACCAAACTCTTCTCCGATAAGAGAGAAACCTTCAGACGGTACCGGTGGAGAACACTTCCTATGGAAATGAAAAACAATTCTTACAGTTAAGGCCTATACAACAAAACACAAACCACCTCAGCTTGCAAAAGGCCTCTATATAATCTAGCACAGGTAAACTTCCCCAGTGACATGCACCCGGTGAAATACAACAAAACAAAACAAAACCCCTGATCGAGGACCGTACTTAACTTGAGAATCTGAAAGCAAATCTTCCGAACCGGCAAAGACGAGCCAACCTCTTCTTCGTTCGCAGAGAAATCTTCAGAGCGCACCGACACGGAACGCTTCCTATGGAAATGAAAAACAATTCTCACGGTTAAGGCGCGCACTACAAACGCAAACTACCTCAGCTTCCAAAGCGTGCATATACATTTCAACGTACCACAGGTGAATTTCCCCAAGTGACATGCACCCGGTGAACCGCTTTGCTCAAGCAAAACGCAGAGCGCGCGCAACAAAATCCAACCCCTGATCGAGAACCGTACTTAACTTGAGAATCTGAAAGCAAGTCTTCCAAACTGGCAAAGACGAGCCAACCTCTTCTTCGTTCGCAGAGAAATCTTCAGAGCGCACCGACACGGAACGCTTCCTATGGAAATGAAAAACAATTCTCACGGTTAAGGCGCGCACAACAAACGCAAACTACCTCAGCTTCCAAAGCGTGCATATACATTTCAACGTACCACAGGTGAATTTCCCCAAGTGACATGCACCCGGTGAACCGCATTGCTCAAGCAAAACGCAGAGCGCACGCAACAAAATCCAACCCCTGATCGAGAACCGTACTTAACTTGAGAATCTGAAAGCAAGTCTTCCAAACCGGCAAAGACGAGCCAACCTCTTCTTCGTTCGCAGAGAAATCTTCAGAGCGCACCGACACGGAACGCTTCCTATGGAAATGAAAAACAATTCTCACGGTTAAGGCGCGCACGACAAACGCAAACTACCTCAGCTTCCAAAGCGTGCATATACATTTCAACGTACCACAGGTGAATTTCCCCAAGTGACATGCACCCGGTGAACTGCATTGCTCAAGCAAAACGCAGAGCGCGCGCAACAAAATCCAACTGCCGATTGAGAACTGTACTTAACTTGAAATCGAATCTTCAAAAATGGCAAAGTCACATGGAACTCTTCTCCATTCACATAGAAATCTTCAGATCACAACGATGGAGAACACTTCCTATTGAAATGAAAAAACAATTCTCACAGTTAAGGCACATATAACAAACACAAACCTTCGCTTCCAAAACACATGTGCTATGTTATGTATGTGAATTTCCCCAGTGACATGCACCCAGTGAAATACATTTCCCAAGCAAAACACAGAACACGCAGAACAAAACAAAACCCTGATCGGGACCGTACTTAACTTGCAAATCTGAAAGCGAATCCTATGCAAACTCTTCATCTTCCAAACCGACAAACACACGCCAAACTCGTCTCCGGTCATGGCGAAATCTTCACATCACACCAACGGGGAACGCTTCCTATGGAAATGAAAACCAATTCTCACAGTTAAGGCACGTACGACAAATGCAAACCTTCGCTTCCAAAAAACACGTGTGAATTTCCCCAGTGACGTGCGCCCGGTGAACCACATTTCCCAAGTGAAACACAGACGGCGCACGACAAACACACCCCCCGATCGATGGCTGTACTTAACTTGCAAATGTGAAATCGAATCCACTTCGTGACAGAAAAAAATTATTCCACCCGCCAACTACATCGCCGGTTCTCCAAATTAGATATCTTCTGGATGCAGAACCTACAACGATGACAAAAACTTAACATGACAAATGGCCTATGCGCTAAAGACTATTGTAAGCCGGTTACATTTATGGAAATGGCATCTATTTCGACATGACTCTGTCCCATTCCCCCACAAACCCTTAAATAACTACATCGAGAATCGCACGTCACGAGACCCCTCGCCAAGCTAGTATCGCGACGCTCACCCCCCCACCACGCACGTTCCACACGGCCCTCATCGCCGTTATTCCTATGCTTCCGATAATACCGACGCATCTCCACGCCTACATTGCACGTCTGCGATCCGTTCGAAGAAAATGACAAAACTCGACACGTTTGATCGTACGTGACGACAACCGCGCTAACGACCCGACGACGGCACGCCGCCTTAGAAGGGACGACAGGCGTGGAAAAACAGCATCCGAGTTAATGTAATTAGCCGAGGACCCTTTCGCAATTAGCCCGCCTCACCTAACGCAGCAAAGGCCACGTTACCTTGGTCAAGGCTGAGCTCAAAGCTCTAACTTAAGACTTACCTCACGGATGCCGCCGGTTATGCCGCTTCCGCTTGCGTCTCCGTTGCTGCAAACCGCGTGGACCGAACGGGATGGACTTGCCGTGCCTCGTTCCCTCGACTCTGTGCTCGAATCCTCCTATGGCACGTCGACAACAAATGCCGCATTAGCGCTAAAAGCGACGATGCTAAGTTATCGCTCTCCGTTTGCTAAAATAACCGATCCGATGCCCGAAAGACCCCTGACGCGTACGTATCTATGACAGAGACGCAACTCACTTCCTGAACGTAGCCCTCCGCATTTCCCACCCCGCTGGGGCCTCTCACTAACTAGGACGCTCGCATCTGCTTCAGAAAACCACAACTGCGTATAGAACAAAAGACATAGTGGTGACCGCTCGTGCAAACCCAGTGCATCTCTAGTGACATTGTTGCATAAATTGCTAGTTTTGTCCCCTGCAGGCGAGTTCAATTTGCCTCACGAAGAGAATCACGCTTTCAGGCCGGGTCCAACTCTATTTTATTGTTAGCAAACAAGTTCGGCCGAGGAGCTCGGCGCTCAAAGCAAGGTCAACCTTGACCATCGCCTGAGCTGAAACTTTTATAGATTTCACATTCCTTCCGCTCAGCGTGTCGCAACGTGATCGGTCGCTGCAAATTTACTCAGTTCCCTGGCGGAAAGTTTAGCAGCTTCTAAGACATGCACAATCACCTAAATGATACATGCTGTTTCGAGCTTAAGCAATGGAGGGGAAGAAGCACACTTAGTTTTTACTACAACGTGCGCATCGCTCTCTCGGGAGAAATACTCACTTCCTCCATATAACGACCCCCCCGCCCCCCATCCCTCTTGACAATAGCCACGTGTGACAGGACTTCTGTTCCTAAACAATGAACCTCAGCCTCACAAATCCTTCGGACCGTCCGACTCTCGGAAAGACGCTTAACTTTGATGTCCCCTCCTGCTCTCAAGGTCTTCTTTTCCTTTGTCTACAGGCCATCGCTCTTGTACGTCGTCGTCCCTCGGTCGGTGACGTCTTCCCGGACGAATGAACGAATGGTCACAATCCTCCGTGGAACGTGACGACCGGCATCTGCATCCGGTACCGTTCTTGCCCATGAGCAAACTTCAGCCACCTACTGCTTCATTAACAAAAGACATTTCTTTTACAAAGTACACTCCCCGTGCCCCGCTGCCGCACCCCCTCCGCCTCGATCGCTTTTGAGGACACGGAAAATGGCTACGCTTCTACATACTCCTGCTCGTCCTCCCTCTCTTGCTGCCACAGTAGCCCATCGTTAACTAAGATGCTCTCGTGCTCTGCAGAAAACCGACACCCAGAAGAGGATGAAAGAAAAAAGTAGCGGTGACCGATTATGCAAGCCCAGTGCAGTGTAACAGACAGGCAACTGAGAGTGGAGCATCTCTAGCTACAGATGGGTCACTGGCCCAGAAACATCCTTTCCTCCAGAGGAAATGCATGGTCCCTTCCTACAATGACCTTCCACCCACATGCCTTTCCTACTCCCATTAGCGACAGTCACCGTTTAGAGAGCTTCTGTACAAAAATGAGAAGACGCAACCGCAGGAATGCTTCTCGTCATCAAACCTTTTGGCAGATACTTAACTAGGACGATTTGACAGGCGTTTCCCCTCTCGATGTCTCGTTCCCCTCAGTCGTCGAGGACTCACAGACCTACGAGAAAAATGCATAAAAATATTCACACGTCTTGAAAATGACAACACCGATCCGTACAAAATTGGACGATACTTGCAAATGCAAATAAAACCCAACTGCAAACCTGATTGCTAACTTCAGCTATATTTTTTCCCCTTTTCTTTCACGTTCAGTCATCTAAAGCCCCACGAGTACAATGAATCAGAGAGAACTTGCATTACACATTACAGTAGTCTCAGAGCAGCCCCTGCCTAACCCAGCCAGAAAACTGCTATGCTTCTGCAGCAGACACTCTAGAAATCCTATCGATGCTAATGATGTGTGTTTTGCAGAATGGCTATCGGAAACAATTCCCTGTATCATCTTCCCACATGCATTAAATACACTACAAATAACATAAAATGCAATTAAATCACAATACAAAAATGAGAACAGAAGAATGGTACTTTAACCAAAAATACAGCCCAGCGTTACCCAATATCAACACTCACCATGATCGTAGGAGTACCTAGCTACACCTCCTCAAAGCAACCCAAAGCTGAATGACTCCCTGGGCCTAGATGCCCAGCTTAAATGCTACCATAAGCTCCGCCCCTCAATATCCCAGCATGCCTTGTAGGCCAAAGGAAGGTATAAATGCAGCCTCATAGGCCACAGACTCCCTTTACTTCATTTCTACATTAGCAGCGACAAGAGCAGCTCATGCTGAAGCATTTATCATCTGTTCTCCTAACAAATACTACTCTCCACAGACTCAAACTCTGTGACCAGGTGAGGCTACAGTCACCCCTCTTTCTGGGGGCAAGGTTTTCCTTTTAGGAACCTGAAATAGGGTTTCTCAGGGCGTACATAGCTACTGGGTGCTGAAATAGCTACTTTAGATGTACTGAAGAGGGTGTTTGAACTGGAGTATATGCAGAGTGTAGGAAACATTACTTGGCTGGTGCCAGAGAGGATACACGCTGCCTCATTCTCAAGCTGAAGGGGGGGGGGGGGGTCATTCCCTGTTATAGTGCCGGCCACCTGATACAAACAAGAAACCCACCATGCCCCCCAGAGCCAATATGATGGGCAAATGGCAACCTGTGAGAACTTGTACTCTGATGATGTGAGGTTCAGCACTGGCCAACGCTTCTTTTCAGGCTCCCTCCCCCCATCTCCTCTAGACCCCACTGCCTCCCCCAATACTTAATTTTCATACACAAAGGTCTCAGACCTCAATCCTGACACAAATTAGAACATGGGTGGCCCAGTATGGAGCAGCAGCTGCTAGGACAGTGCTCAGTTCTAAAGGCAACCCAGCCCTACACACACACACACACACACACACATACCCACCCACCCACCCACCCCAGCACCACTGGTAAAGGACAAAGGTAGCAATTACCTAGAAGCCATTCCATTTCAAATGTCCCATGGGCCCGAGACAGTGGATGTAAACACAAAACCCCTCACCCCTTCCCACACCACAAAACCCTGCCCCAACCCAAACACCTCAAAAATCTCACCCAGAGCCAGACCCCTTACTCTTGCCCAAACCCGAGGCCCAGTCTGAGGAAACTGAGTGTACATGGAGAACAACTAGCAACAGACACAGGACAAATTGAGTGAGCGTGAATTGGCCTGTTATTTTGAAATAACTATTCCCCAGAGCTGTGTCTAGACTGGCCAGTTTTTCTGGAAAAATCAGCCGCTTTTCCAGAAAAACTTGCCAGCTGTCTATACTGGCCGCTTGAATTTCCACAAAAGCACTGACTTCCTACTGTAAGAAATCAGTGCTTCTTGCAGAAATACTATTCTGCTCCCTTTTGAGCAAAAGCACCAGTGAAGACAGCTCAGATTTGTTTTCCGCAAAAGAGCACCGAACACAAAAATGGCAATTGGGGCTTCTTTGCAGAAAAGCGCATCTAGATTGGGACAGATGCTTTTCCACAAAAGCACTTTTTGCATAAAAGCATTCTTGCCAATCTAAATGTTCTGTTCTGAAAGTGCCTTTAACGGAAAATTTTTCCATTAAAAGCATTTCTGTACAATCATGCCAGTCTAGACATAGCCTAAAGGTCCATCTAGACTGGCAAGATTTTGCACAAAAGTGGCTGCTTTTGCACAAAATCTTGGCAGCTGTCTAAACTGGCTGCGAGAATTTGCACAAGAATACTGACGATTGTCCATGTTCTTGTGCAAGAACAGTGATGTTCCCGCTTGGGAAAAAGCCCTCTTGTGCCAATGTACACAGTCTAGACACAGCCTTAGAGAATTGTGCCCGCAATACCGCAAATGGCCACCGAGTGTCACTGTGGAGGCGCTGCAGAATTATACGTGCATTACCTGCAATGACCACCGAGTGTCACTGTGGAGGCGCTGCAGAATTATACGTGCATTACCGGCAATGACCACCGAGTGTCACTGTGGAGGCGCTACGGAATTACACGTGCATTCCCGCCAATGACCACCGAGTGTCACTGTGGAGGCGCTACAGAATTACACGTGCATTACCGGCAATGACCACCGAGTGGCACTGTGGAGGCGCTACAGAATTACACGTGCATTACCGCCGGTGACCACCGAGTGTCACTGTTGCTCTGCTAAGGGCAGGTATTTCGGAATGGGGCATTTCTACCCTAATAATATTTCCTGTTTTAAATTGACATGGATTCAGTGTATATGCTCAGATGATCTTATTTCCCAATAAAAAAGATTGTTATTTCAATGTAAGGCTTGTGCTGTATAACAGAGTAAGTACTCCCCACAGTCACTCAAAATGGAGTCCCAGGAAGCACTGGGGAGTAACTAACAGCACGTCTATAAGACATCACTTTAGAAAAGTGGTAACGTGAGCATCCAGAGGGGAAGCCCGTTATTTTGAACGTATTTCAGAATAACAGGCTTCTTATTTTTTGTGACAGGACAGTTTATTGTTCCAGAATAATGCCATTGTTGAAATTGCTATTTCTAGATTGTGTATGCTCCACTGTCGCTATTTACAAATAGCTCCTTCCTAGGGCCATTAAAGTAATTATGCTCTAGTGTTTCTTGGGGCTCTAAATCAAGGTAGCACATCCTGCCTCAGCGTAATTACAAGGCTTCTCTGTAATGGGGAAATGCTATTTCAAAATAGCATATTCTAAAACATCTATTTCAGAATATAACTTTCCAAAATAAGTGTGTAGTGTAGACATACTTTGAGTCAAAGTAGCATGTCCTTACTAAGGGCGCCTACCTCTCACAAATTTTGATGCTTCCCTGTTGTGGGAACACACTATTTTGAAAAATATTTTCAAATACTTTATTTGAAAATACCCAAAATACCTTAATTCCCCAGTGTGAACATAGCAGTGCAGTGTAGCTGTAATGTTTGGCTATTTCCATATACCCAAGAATCCCAAAATATCAATCCCTCATCTTCACAGCAAACTTGGGTTTTTTTTATTCATTATTCCAAAGTCCCTGTAAATATCATTCTATGAGGCGAAAGGGACGTTTTCTTAGAGCACCTTATTTTGAAATTTGGCATCACGTAGACGGCGCCAAATGATGAAATAAGCCATTTTGAAATAGCATTGAGATTGAGCTATACAAATTGTGTATTTTAATTGTGTATCTTATTTCAAGTACTCTGTAGAACTCTGAGACTCTCTTTACCCCTCCTTCACCCTCAAAGGTTCTCCCTCCACCCACTTTCCTCTCCCAGATTCTTTCCCCAGCCCCTCTCCAGCTACTTTGTTTTTTGGAAACAATAAACTGGGTGTGTTTTTTATTTGGGGTCAATGTCAGTTTTATTGTCTCTGCAGGGGAGCAGGGGGAGGATTGAGAGGAAAGGCAAAGAGGGGCAAGGCACAGGCCCCTAGTGGGGAGGTCCTGGGGAGCGTGTCACTGGGGTCCTTGTGAGAAACTTTCCCTCAGGGCCTCCCGGATGTACACCCCCACCTGATGAGCCTCCTGGATGGCAGCTGTGCGCAGCTGTTCAAAGGGCCTGCTGACCTGGCCTGCCTTTGCTCCCCCCCCCCCCCCCCCCCGCCCAGGAGGAACACCTCCCCCTTCGGATCACAAATATTGTGGAGCGCAGAACACTGGCCACAACTTGGGGGAATGTTCCATTCCCCAACATCCAGCCGGGTGACAAGACATCTCAACCTATGGGGGGAGGAATAGCTCACTGGTTTGAGCATTGATCTGCTAAACCCAGGATTGTGAATTCAATCCTTGAGGACGCCATTTAGGGATTTGGGGCAAATCTGTCAGGGATGGTACTTGGTCCTGCCACGAGGGCAGGGGACTAGATTCAGTGACCTATCAAGGTCCGTTCCAGGTCTATGAGATTAATATAAATAAATATATGGCGCTATAAATAGGTATAGCTCCATATATTTACCTCACCTTGAGACACCCAAAGGCACCCTCCACTACAGGGTGGGCCCGGCCAAGCCGGGAATTGAAGCATTCCTTGCTAGGGTCAAGGTGTCGGGTGTAAAGCTTCGTGAGCCAGGGCAACAGAGTGTAGGTCACAATGCACAGTTGCATGTACACATCCCCCACCCTGATGATGAGGTCAGGGAATAAACTGCCTGCCTCCAGCTTCTGGAAGACTCTGGAGTCGCAGAAGATGTAAGCGTCACGTGTCTTCCTCGACCAGCCTAAGAAAATGTCGGTAAACTGCCCACGGTGGTTGAGAGGGCCTGTGGGACCATGGAGAAGTAACCTTGTGGTTTATATACATAGATGCCTGGTAGTCGGCGTAGTCGGCGCTTGGGCAGGGATGTGGGTGCCGTCAATAATATCACTACCACACGGTTCCGTGTTGCTGAGGTGGATGGTGTCGATGGCCCGCATGTGACATAGTGCAGGTGCTGTTTACTTTGTAACCCAGTGTTCCCTCCTGGCTGTGTTGTTATGTGTGATTCCCAATGAGTCACTCCTCATGTGTATTGGCCCCAGACACCTAAGTCTCAGCCTGAGCAGATAACAAGGCTGTTCCCAGAGGGTGAGACAAAAGAAGAGAGGCGGGCTCGGCCATCAGGCTGGGGGGGGTAGGGCCTGGGAGTTGAGTTAGTCTCGGCTGGGCTAGGTGGAGTGAGGATGTTTTAGACCAAGAAAGGGAGTGAAGCCCCTTCCCCTCGAGAGGAATAAAGCTGTCTGTCCTTGCTCCTGTGTTAACATCTCTCTTATGCTATGCTGTGTCGCTGAAAAGAAATAAACTCTTTAACTCTACTGGCTGGCCAAGAGACACATCTGGCTGTGGCTGGGGGTGCAGGGTTGGGGGCTCCCCATCACACCGCACCACCTATAGCAGGAGACCAACAAACAGAGAATCACTGGGGTGCCTGAGCCCTGTGCAGGTCCCCCAGCCCACCTCTTCCCTGCCCACACATATCAGGAGCCACCCCCTACATAGCCTATCCCTGGCAGGGCTGTGTGAGGGTGGGACTGAAAAATTGCCTGGGAAAGAGGCTTCTCCATCACCCCCAACCACCCTTTCCCTAGGATTCCCCATTCCAGCACTTCACACACCCCTTCCGGGACCTTAGCTGGAGAGCGCCACGCCTGCATGACGTGGGCCCTGACGGTCGACTTTTCCACACCAAACTGATTCCCGACACATCGGTAGCTGTCCGCCGTGGTGACCTTCCACACGGCAATGGTGACCCGCTTCTCCAGAGGGGAATGTGGGTCACATGCGTGTCCCGTCATGTGAGGGCAGGGGAGAGCCAGGAACACAGCTCCAGGAAGGTCTCCTTCCTCGTGCAGAAATTCAGGAGCCGCTGTTGGTCATCCCAGAGCTCCATGTCAAGCCGGTCCCACCAGTCAGAACTAGTCTCCAGCGCAAGAAGCGGCGGTGCACAGTGTGGTGCAGCTGGAAGAGCTGCGCTCCCGGACAATCAGCTGGTGGTTGCGTTCCTGCATGGCCAGGACGGCAGCCTGTAGAAACTGCAGCACGATAGCTAAGGGCCGTCAAGTGCCCAGAGGCAGCTCTAGCTCCACAACTGGCAAGCTGAGGTGTCCACAAAGGCAACCGGAGCAGTCAGAGCTAAGGCTTTGCTGTCCCTCCAGGGAAAGGAGAAGCACCCAAGAAATGGTTGTACAGGGGAGGGGGGGGTATCCTTTGCTACCTTCAGAGGGTCCCTTATCCCGCTTCTCTAACACAGGACCTAGGCCCATCCCTGAGGCAGATGGTGTTGTCTGCCAAGCCACTACTGGTGTGGGCAGAGGGGGGTGGGATCAAGCCCACCATTCTGTGCTCCCCAGACAAATCCCTGCCCTATTCCTGAGTTCACTGGAGATCCCACTCTGTCTCCCTGCCTTCAGTGGGTCCCTTCTCCTGCCTTCCTAATGTGGGAGCCAGCTCCATCCCTGGGGGGGGGGGGTCTATGTTGGCTGTTTGGCCGCTCCCAGGGTGGGTGGGATGGGCCCACGAGCCTGCCCTGCCAGGTGAAAGGGTCTCAGATAGCCTCAAGCAGCAGCTCCCAGAAGTAATTGCTGACCCGAAGCCCTGCCTGAAGTGGTTCTGAGTAGCCTTAAATGCAATTCTGCATCCAATCAGTGTGGAGCTTTAGTTTGAAATCGCTAAGTGCTTTTTGAAATATACCCTTAGGGTATGTTTACACTGCAGGCTTGTCTTCACTGCAAGTTTCGTTCGGAGAAAGCTATTCTGGAAGATATCTTCTGTAAAAGCTGATTTTGGAAATAGCACATCTACATTAGGGGAGCTTATCTCAGACTAATTTTGAGGCGTCCCGGTAGTGTGGACGCTCTATCTCGATTTAGCGCCCCAGGATGGACTGGAAAGGACTAACTTTAGAATGAGGTGCTATTTTGACATAGCAGCAGTGGAGCGTTCACTCGCTCACCCACTGCTGAAAAAGCTTTTTCAGAAGAGGCGTTTTTCCGACACTGGTAAACCTCATTCCGTGAGGAATAAGCCCTCCATTGTTTCAATTTTCTTTTGAAATAACGCAATTGCTGTGTGGATGCTACTGTTGTTCTGCCAGAATAATGTCCCTTATTCCAGAAAAATGGTACAGTGTAGACACACCCTTAGGGCATGTCTACACTGCAGCACTAATTGGAACTAACTTAATTCAAATTAGTTAATTCGAACTAAGCTAATTCAAATTACTGCATCTAGACCTAAAAACTAATTCGAATTAGCATTTTGCTAATTCGAAATAGCGTATCCACATTGACTGGACCCCGAACCGAAGTTAAGGCTGGCCAGAACCAGTGCCTGCAGGGCATCAGGTTAGGACTTAGAGTGTGGAGCTGCTAGCCGAGGGTTGTGCTTAAAGGAACCCGACCCCCACCCCGGACAGACAGTTCTCAGGGTTCCCCACTTGCTTGTCTACCTCGATGAGGGACAGCAAAGCAGTCCTGTCTTGGAGGCACATCAAAGCACTTGGCCATCAGCCCGGCTGCACTTGCCCCAGGCTGCCATCCAAGGGGATCAATTGGGAGGCTGTCAGGATCCAGGAGACCCTGCAGGGGAGCTTCCACCCCGAGGAGCCCGCAGAGCCACCCCAGTCCTCCCCATCGGGGGCTCATGCCCCATCCTCCCTAACCTCCTTCCCTAGCCCCCTTCCTGATTTAAAAAATAAATGACACGTGTGTTGTTAAATAAAGAGAGTTTATATTTTTGAAAACTGAGGGGTGGGGATTAACCTCTGGGGAGACTGGGAAAAGGTGGTGGGAGAGAGGGTGGGAGAGGGGAGGTGGAAACCTGGGAGGAGGGAGCTGGAAGGGGGAAGCCAGGGGAAGAAGGAGGAGGGGAAGTATAAAACTATGGTACACCATATCTTCAATTCTGTGTACAGATGTGGTCTCACCTCAAAAAAGATATTTTGGCTTTGGAAAGGGTTCAGAAAAGGGCAACTACAATGATTAGGGGTTTGGAACAGGTCCCATATGAAGAAAGGCTAAAGAGACTGGGACTTTTCAGCTTAGAAAAGAGGAGACTGAGGGGGATATGATAGACATCTATAAAATCATGAGTGGTATGCAGAGGGTGAATAAAGAAAAGTTCTTCATTAGTTCTCATAATAGAAGGACTAGAGGACACCAAATGAAATGAATGCACAGCAGGCTTAAAACTAATAAGCGAAAGTAGTTCTTCTCACAGCACATAGTCAACCTGTGGAACTCCTTGCCACAGGAGGCTGTGAAGGCTAGAACTATAACAGAGTTTAACGAGAAGTTAGATAAATTCAGGGAGGTTGGGTCCATGGAGTAGGAACAGTGTCCCTGGCCTCTGTTTGTTGAAGGCTGGAGATGGATGGCACGAGACAAATCGTTTGGTCATTGTCTTAGGTCCATCCCCTCCGAGTACCTGGTGCTGTCCTCTGTCGGCAGACAAGCTACTTAGCTAGATGGACCTTTGGTCTGACCCAGTATTGCCGTTTTTATGTTCTAAGCTCAGGGCCGGGAATCTCACTGGACCAACTTGATTTTCATGAAAACCTGCTCATGGGCTCACATGTGACCTTTGGTGGCCAGGCTGGCAGCTATCCTGCCCTAGATGGCCATATTCCTGTGCCTAGTGTGGAGATCGTGGATGTTGGAGGCCTCCCCCGAACCTTGACGAGGTCCACGATCTCCGCACTAGATCAGGCGGGCGCCCGCCTCTTGCAGCCCCAGGCAGGCTCCTGGGAGCCATCAGGCTGGTCCTGGGAAGAGGCAGAGGGCTGGGTGGCAGCCAGTGGCTGGCTCATGCCGTGCCAGGTGCAGGGTCTGCTGGCTGGGTGCTGGCAGGATTGCAACTGGCACAAGCACTGTAGC
Organism: Pelodiscus sinensis; assembly: GCF_052426305.1. Lineage (NCBI taxonomy): Eukaryota > Metazoa > Chordata > Testudines > Trionychidae > Pelodiscus > Pelodiscus sinensis. Next base: position 17,238 of record NC_143061.1, read on the forward strand.
CAGACCGTGGCCCTTTAAGGGCTCCGGGGCCGGGAAGGGGGCAGAAAAGTTTCCCTGGTTTGGCCCAGAGTGGCCACCAGGGCAACCTGGGAAGGGCTAGCCTCCAACTAGTTCAAATTAAGTAGCTACCCAGCCCTTAATTCGAACTAGGTAAACCTCACTCTACGAGGAGTAACGCCTAGTTCAAATTAAGCGTTCCGCTAGTTCGATTTAAATTCAAACTAGCGGTTTGTATGTATAGCCGCTATTAAAGTTAATTCCAACTAATGGCTGTTTGTTCGAATTAACTTTGTAGTGGAGACACACCCTTAGAGATTTGTGCCTGTCTATCAGCAAATGGCCACCGATGGTGCGTCTAAACTACCCGCCGTTTTCAACAGAGGCCTTTTCTAAAGTATTTTTCGAAAAAGCCTCTGTTGAAAAAGCTTCTAGATTAATTTTTTTGCTCCGCATCATGCTATCAGCTTTTTCGAAAAAGAGCGTCCAGACTGCCAGATGCTCTTTCCAAAAAAAAAAAAAAAAGGCACCCAGAAGTGCTTCTGGCAGGGCATGGGGGCAGCCTTTATTTCCAGGTGTTGCTGCATGCCCTTTGCAGAGACATGTGCTTAAAGGGATTCCCCCGGACAGCCGTTGCTCTGCTCCTGCTTTTGGCTTGCCTACCTTCTGGAGGGAAAGCAAAGCTGCTGCAGTGCTTGCTCTGGTTGCCCTGCTTCCTCGGACACCACAGCAGTTTATTTTCAGGTTCAGGGTTTTTTTCTGCTTTTCACTGTGTTGGGGAGAATTCACAGACATTTGCGTCGGGTGGTCAGGCCAGGCATGCAATGCCCGCATCTTCCGGAACTCATACCTGTACCGCAGCCTGCAGGCTGGGTCATTCTTTCTGGAGTGAAACTATGCAGTCAGGGATGTTCAGATACCTACGTGCATTGTGACTGACACGGCGAACCCCCTTATGACCTGGCTCATGAAGCCATTCACTGGACACCTGGATGCGAGCAGGGACCTCTTTAACTCTCACCTGAATCGGGCTTGCTTGGAGGTCGAGTGCGCCTTTGGCCGTCTGAAGGGCAGGTTTATATGCCTTCTCGCTCAGCTGGACATGGGGGAACACAACATCCCCGATGTGGTTGCTGCATGCTGTGTGCTGCACAACCTAGTGGAGAGAAAAGAGGCGGCCTTCCTCCCAGCGTGGGGTACACGAGCTGCTGTGGAGGGGAGGCACTTTGAGCAGCCCCGGACAGCTGCCATCTGGCAAGCCCTCCAGCTGGGATTGCGCATTCAGGAAGCCCTGAGGGAGTGATTCTCCCAAGGAGCCCAATGAGTTTCCCCAGGGCCTTCCAAATGTGGGATTGCCCCATGCCTCCAGTGCCTTCTCCCCCCATCCAAAGCCCCTCCCAGCCCCACTTTCACACTGAGAACAGAGACAGGCTGTGACAGACCGGGCCGGGTCTGGTTACAGCTGATGGCGTCCGCTCTGGGTGAATTGCTCAAACTAGGGGCTCCTTACAGTCCCCAGACTGGTGACCTTCCCAAATAGGCCACAAACCAGTCCCAAAAATAAATTGTTTGTTAACAAAGTAAAGTGCTTCCCTTACTGACTCTCACAGGTAGGAAGGGGGATGTCAAGCTGGAAGGGAGGGGGGAGGCTCAGGGCTGAGGGTGCCACCTGGATGACGAGCCCCTGCCACCCTCGCTGCGGAGGCCTGCTTGGAGATGGCTGCGCGTGCGGGCTGGGGCTGGGCAGGAGGTGCGGCTGTACCTGAGTCTGGGATGGCAGCGGGTGAAGGAGCGTCGGAGGGTGAGGGGAGGGGTGGGGGAGCTGGTGGGGGGGGAGGGCAGGCTGAGCAGGAGGAGCAGGAACAGACACAGGACCGGAGAAGGCTATGGCCTCCCGGATAGCAGTGCAAATAGCAGTGCACTGTGTTGAGGAAATCTCGCTCCCCTGGGGTACAGAGTCCCCAGAAGGGTCCGAGGCTGGAGGTCAAAGCAGTGAGGCAGGAGAGAAATCCAAAAGGAAAATTTTATTATGCATGCAGGCTGACAGCTACCAGAGTGAGAGCAGCAGCAGCCCTGAGAGAGAGTTTCCGGGATCCTTTATACAGTGTGTTCAGACAGTTTAGTTGTTGATTGTTTTCTTTAACATATCAAAGTCTCAGCAGAAGTACTCAGACATTTCTGTTCACACCAGCTGTGCTAGAAGTAAGTTTTACAGTACAAAGGCACATGAGAACCTGACTGAGGAGTCTACAAGGCAAACTGTGACAAAGATAAGAGTTTACACGACAATTTGTGACAGACTAGGAGTCTCCATGAAGTTGAGATAGGCATTGTAAGGGTCTTGATTAGAGTTAAGATGATTTCTCTCTGTTACAGGGAGAGAGGCCTGGAAAACTTTTAACCCTTACAGCAGTTTTCTGTTAGAGAGTTTTGATTTCCTGCACAGTCCCTCCTTAGACACAATTGGAATTTTTCTCCCACAGCTGCTGCACAAACTCGTCCAGCAAGCGACTGCACCTCTCTGTCTCTGCCTGCATCCTCTGATTACAGGTCTCCTGCATCCCTTGCAGGGCCGAGATGTGCTGGCGCACCAGGTCCAAATACGTGCGCCAGTGCCGATGGGTTCCCTGCAGCCGTCTGGGAGGTGGGAGAGGTGTGGCCCCCCCACCCTCCTGGACAGCTGGGCTGGATGTGGAGGACAAGAGGGAAAAGTCATCAGTCATGCATGCTCACACTTTCCCTGAGAGACAGCATGCCCTCCTCAGCAGTCAGTGCCTGTCCTCTAGGATCAGCAGATGCTCATGTGGTCTCAGCAAGGAGTGGTATGCCCTGAGCAGCAGCCACAGCCTCCCTGAAGCCCAGACAGTGTGCAGGCCACCATCCTGCCCCCCTCCCCATGGCCAAGCAGCACAGACAAGTGCCAGGCCACAGTTGGGGTTCCCGCAGGTTGCTAAGAAGCCTGAAGCTGTGTGGCAATTCCCAGGGTCCCAAACCCCTGCCTGTACCTGGCATCAGTGTCTGTAGGAGCAGGTGGTTCCTCGCAGCCATGCGGGTGCAGGGGTAAGACATCCCTCCCTGAGGTCAGCCGTCCCTCCCTGAGGTCAGCCATGTGTGTATCCCCCTCCCCCCAGGATGTGATCAGCATGACATGTCACAGTACTGCACCATCCACTTTGCTCCCGCCTCCCCTGCCCTGTGTGTGATGGACCCTCACAGCACTCACCTGATGTTCCCTCCCTGGTGCCCAAAGTTGTCTGGGCAGGAACAATAGAGATGAAAGGTCTGGCAGGAGTGTCCACCAGGGCTTCTACCCGGAGGCCTTTATTTTCGACAAAAAATCTTCCCCGCATCCACACTTCCCTTTTTTTGACAGATAAATAGTGTTATTCCTCGTAAAACGTAAAATGAGATTTACCGCTGTCAACAAAACCGCCGCATTCTGTTGATTTACTGTCGACAGAACGCGGCGGCTGTCTAGACGCAGGTACAGATTTTTCGAACAATCCCTGTAGTCTAGACACACCCCGAGTGTCAGAGTTGCTCCATTACAGAATTGTGCATGCATTGCCAAAAGTGGCCATCGAGTGTCACTGTTGCTCTGTTGCAGCATTTTTACGCTAGGCAGTTAGGAGTTATGAAATAACAGGCTAGTGACTCCTGTTTGTGATGAGGAATAACCCTCATGTAGAAATTGTTATTTTGAAATGTCTTCAGTATATTTGCTCAGCTGTTCTTATTTAGAAATAACTACTCCCCAGAGTCATTCAAAGTAATTACTTCCCAGTGCTTCCTGAGACTCTAAATCAATGTAGTACGTCAACATTAGGGGAGCCTGACTCAGACTAATTTCAAGGCTTCCCTGTAGTTTGGATGTTCTATTTCAAAGTAGTTAGCTTATTCTGACATAAGTGTGCAGTGTAGACATTGTTCAAAATAATTTTAAAAGATTCAAGGTATAACTGCCTAACTAAGTACTGAAGGAAAACTGCAAATTTCCATTTGCTCTTAGTCTGCATTGCGCTAGCTGGCTTCCAGCCCTAGTGATGGGCTCAAGGCTTTAGTCTCTGCCACAAGTCAGCCATTCTTTCATGAATCCAATGCCACTGAGAACTGAAAAGAGAATGAGAGGAGACTTGTAAACTCGACCACCACTAGTGGTCAAAACACAGACATAAACATGTGCATCACCTAACTGCTGGTCACTGGAGACCCCTTCTTTATTCCTCTCCAGCCTATCCAGGTCCTAAAATGCTCATAATTTATAAGAAACTATGACCATCTCCACTTCACCACACCCTCAGTCCACTATACCCACACCCTACCCAGAATACTCTGGTCCTCTGAGCGACGTGATGATTGAGCAAACAACTGGAGAACAATGTGATGATGTCCAGTGATTACACGGACAGATGCTCTGTAGTCTGTCGCCCCTCCCTCCACATCGCTGTATTTGAAGGGCAGAGACCCACGTGCAGCTACTTACGGAGAGGAAAGGACAATCCCAGACAATTACCAGCCACAGGCAGAGCTCTGCCTTCCCCAGGATCCGTCCCATGGAAATCACAAGCATCTCTCTGCACGCAAGGAGGCACCTCGCTGCACAGACACTGGCTGAAGATAATTTCACAAAACATACACCAGCTCCTACACCGTCACGAGAGAGCTCCTCAGCTCCACTGTCAATAGTAACAACAGGTGACTCAGACTCACTTCAGGCACATGCCCCTCATCTAGCTGGATCTCCAGAGTGACTCCGATTGCCTACAGCAGGCCTCTGCAAAAACAGCAAATAACCCATGGAAGAAGTATCACTGCCAAAAATGCTACAGCTGCATGAGACCGTCCAGTACCTGCCTCTCTCTCCAACCCTTTCTACAACATGGCTGTTCCGCTACAAGACACAGACTGAACACCAACGGGTCAGTTGGCTGTAGCTCCCCGCTGACATCAGGATTATGCCAAGAGACCCACTCATCTTCCATGCGCTCGAGTCCAAGCCAGTAAGAATGCAAACACACCTCACATGCCGCTTCCTCTCTTTTTTCTGTTGTGTTGGCTAACACGGATTCATATGCTCTTGTGTTGCCCAAACGTCCAGTTTTGTGAGACCCCTTTTTAACTCATTCCTACCAGCTTTGGATTAGGGATGTTAAAGACGAGTCTATCCCCATAAGCAAATGCTTATGGGATAGTTGTCTGTTGACTAGTCAGCTAGTCGATTCCCCACACCTTGCTGCCTCTCTGAGATTGAAGTACTCCTTCCCCCCGGCCCCAGCTTTCTAAGTGGCAGCACTGCATGGCTGAGCTGGGGATCAGCTCTGCGGCAGCTGCCCCTTTGAAAAGCCACCTCCACACGTTTAAAGGGGCAGCCATGGACCCCGGGGTCAGCTGAGAACTCCCCAGCTGATCCCCAGCTCTGCGTAGCATTTCCCCAGCTGGCCCCAGGTTCCACACGGCATGACCTGGGGCTCCTCATGGCATGCAGCACGGCATGGAGCCTGGGATCAGTGGGGGACTCAGAGTCCCCAGCTGAACCCAAGCTCCACTACTTTGAAATGCACAACAGTCCCTGCTGGGCTCTTGTACTTTTCAAAGGAGGAATGGGGAAGTGCCTATCGACTTTGATTTAGTCACTATTTATCCCTTTAGTCTCTCCTTTTTCAAGAACATTTGTGAGACGTTTAATAGCAGTGGTCCAAATGCAGATCCCAAAAGCATAACACTCATTCCTACTCTCCCCGTCATAGCCACCAGGCTGCTGGTCAGTCCTCATGGTTAAGGGGTTATCCTAGCCAGATATTTGGTCAGCCAATAACAATGCAGGTAGGGATTTCAAACTGGGAACAAAGCAATTTTTAACTTTTTCCTCCTCTGTCTGAGGCAGAGTGGGTTCTTCCAGGTAACAGGGAGCTGCGAGGCTGTCTCGCTCTCTCTAAGAAAAGTCTTTTCACAATATGTAAGTACGGCAAAGTTTAATTAATCTATCAGGTTTTTAATTGTTTTATGGTTTAGGAATTTCAAATTGATGTTAAAAGTGGTTTTTTTTCCTCTTTGAAGCTTTCTAACCCACAGAATTGTCTCTGGCTACGTCTAGACTGGCATGATTTTCCAGAAATGGTTTTAATGGAAAAGTTTTCCGTTAAAAGCATTTTCGGAAAAGCGCGTCTAGATTGGCACGGACGCTTTTTCGCAAAAGCGTTTTTTGCGGAAATGCATCCATGCCAATCTAGACGTGCTTTTCTGCAAAAAAGCCCTGATCGCCATTTTCGCGATCGGGACTTTTTTGCGGAAAACAAAGCTGAGCTGTCTATACTGGCCCTTTTGCGCAAAAGTTTTGCGCAAAAGGACTTTTGCCCAAATGGGAGCAGCATAGTTTTCCGCAAGAACACTGACAATCTTACATGAGATCGTCAGTGCTTTTCCGGAAAAGCAAGCGGCCAGTGTAGACAGCTGGCAAGTTATTCCGGAAAAGCGGCTGATTTTTTGGAATAAGTGGCCAGTACAGACACAGCCTCTGAGTATACAAATTGGTGGCCCTTGCCATCTAGCTACCTTAACTATACTTGCAATGGTAGTATTGTTTTGATAATAAACCTATAGCAGGTTAATTAGAAAAGAAAACAAACTTTTTATTTTGGTGTCCTAGTTTTATCTGTAAGCACTCTGTCTGACTGGCTGGGAGACAGCTAACACAGACTGCAGCTTGTTTTTCTCTTTTCTTTTTCAAGCTCTGAGGGGAAAAAGAGCTTGAGGTACCCCTGAGGTTTTAGGGAGGAGGTTTCCCAAGTGATCTCATCCCTAGTTTTCTTGGACTACTTGGGTGATGGCAGTGGATATTCCCTAAAATTTGGGTTTTAGGATTTTGGGGGGAAGTTTTTGTACCAAAGCCTGGAGAGATCAGGTTTTGGGGTACTTTTGCAGGCCCCTGCACCTGCATTTGTTGTGCCACAGTGGGTTACCCCCCCCCCCATCTTTTACGGGGAGTACCCAGCAATGTTTTTATGAGGATCTAACAATACTTCAACTGCTTGAATGTCCGTCCATTTGTTATAAAGAACGAGAGGGGCGGGGTGATTTAAGCATAATAATGTCCATGCCCCAAAGGCAAAGCCACATCAGCTCAAACTCTGTTGCATTTAAGAACTGCCTCTGGAGTTAGGACATGAGCTTTAAGCACACCTCATGTATGAAATCCAGGGTTTCAAACTCAGGAGGGGGGCTACTGCCCTCCTACCCCATTTCTCTACCCAATTCTACACCCATAGGACCAAGGGCACCTACCCCCCTCAAACAATGGTGCCCTTGGCCTTATGGGTGGAGAAAGGGCAAGGTTAGGAGTGCACATTGCCATGGGCTGGGGGTGTTAAAAGGAAGAGAAAGGAGGGGTTGAGGGATCCACTGGATGGACGGGTGGACTGGAAGGATCAAGAGCGTGTTGGGCTGGGGGCCGTTAAGGAGGAAGAGGAGGGTGGGTGAGGGGGTCCTTATGTGTTGAAAGATGAATGGGGAGAAGGTAGGGTGAGGGTTGAGGTGAGCTGGGAGGTGGCTGTGACGGACCGGGCCAGGTCTTGGCACAGCTGAGGGCGTCCGCTCAGGGCGAATTGCTCAAAACTCGGGGCTCCTTACAGCCCCAGACTGGAAGCCTTTCCCAAATAGGCCATAAACCGGTCACACTGAGTGCTTTAGCTGCCAATCTGGCCAGTCAGAAGCCTCACGAGCAAAACCCCTCAGACACCCCAGCTCTCCCTGTACCACAATTAGCCCTGGGCCTGCACACAGGTGAGGGGGTTGTAGAACCCAATCTCACCTTCCCCGAACGGGTCTTTCTGGTCCCAAAGAACCAGCCACAAATCCCCGGTCACTTTACTCTCTGGATCTTACCCACAAGATCACGCTGGGCCAATCCTTTAGAATCTGAAATCTAAAGGTTTATTAATAGAAGAAAGAAAAGCATGAGAGTAAGGTTGTTAAGGCAAATACATTACATGCACCAGTCACCGAGTTCTCGATGCAGGCTCTCAGCAGAGATGTTATAACTGCTATCTTAAAGGTCTCTGGTGTTCATCCTATGTCAGGATGGGTCAGCAATCCTCCTCGGCTCTCTGTTCCTTGCAAGGCTGCATCTAGGATCAGTAGCAGAATTGAAGACAAGATGGAGTCCGCCTCATGGCACTTGTATATCTCCCCGGTACCTTCCAAGTGGAGCAGGTCACATGGTCGAATGACTTAGCTCTGTTTCATATGTCAGCAGCCATTTTGCCCTGGCTGGGTTGCATGTTCCCAGACACAGTCCTCAGGTGTGTATTGGGCACCTTGAGAGCCATTATCCCTGGACCAGTGCTAATTAGCATACTCATTCAACGGACAATCCTCCTTTACAACAGGCAGTGCAGGCCAATATCAGCACAGACTCCATATTCATAACTCCACACACAGATATCATACAAGTACATGAGTAGCATATACAGAATCTGTAGAACATGACTTTCATTTGACATCTCGCATGGCCCCCTTTGTATAGACTTTGGGGCAAACACCTCCCCCCAATTGGTGCAGCAGTGATCTGGCTGCTCCCCTTAAAATCCACTAACGTGACACCCAGACAAAAGACCACAGCCTCTGCTTTCCTCTTCCTTTGAGGCCACTCCCTACCACCCACTGCTCGGACTTAAGGACAAAAGCAATTGTGTAACTGTTTAACTTCAAAAAGATCTCACCAAATGTAGTGATTGGGCAACAAAATAGCAAATGAAATTTGATGTGGATAAGTATAAAGTAACGCACATTGGAAAAAATAACCCCAACTATACATACCATATGATGAGGGCTAATTTAGCTACAACTAATCAGGAAAGATATCTTGGAGTTATCGTGGATAGTTCTCTGAAAATGCAGTATGCGGTCAAAAAAGCAAATAGGATGCTAGTAATTATTAAAAAGGGATAGAAAATAAGATGAAGACTATCTTAATGCCCCTATATAAAACTTCTGTACACAGTGTTCAAGATGTGGGCGTACTATATGTGGTCTCCTCACCTCAAAAAAGATACTGTACTTTGGCATTAGAAAAGGTTCAGAAAAGGGCAACTAAAATGAAGTATAAAACTATGGTACGCCATATCTTCAGTACTGTGTACAGATGTGGTCTCCTCACCTCAAAAAAGATATTTTGGCTTTGGAAAGGGTTCAGAAAAGGGCAACTACAATGATTAGGGGTTTGGAACAGGTCGCATATGAAGAGAGGCTAAAAAGACTAGGACTTTTCAGCTTAGAAAAGAGGAGACTGAGGGGGATATGACAGAGGTCTATAAAATCATGAGTGGTGTGGAGAAGGTGAATATAGAAAAGTTCTTTACTTGTTCCCATAATATAAGAACTAGAGGACCCCAAATGAAATGAATGGGTAGCAGGCTTAAAACTAATAAGCGAAAGTAGTTCTTCTCACAGCACATGGTCAACCTGTGGAATTCCTTGCCAGAGGATGCTGTGAAGGCTAGGACTATAACAGAGTTTTAAAAAAAAACTAGATAAATTCATGGAGGTTACGTCCATAAAAGGCTATTAGCCTGGGGGAAGGAAGAAATGGTGCCCCTGGCCTCTCTTTGTCAAAGGCTGGAGATGGATAGCAGGAGACAAATTGCTTGATCATTGTCTTCGGTCCACCCCCTCTGGGGCATCTGGCACTGGCCACTGTTGGCAGACAGGCTACTGGGCTAGATGGCCTTTTGGTCTAACCCAGTATAGCCGTTCTTATGTTCTTATCAGTATCAGAAGTGCACCGATGGATATGGAGCACGTAGCTCCACGGGATCTGCTGCTTCAGGGGTGATGACTTAAAAGCCAGCTCCCCACGTGCACAGGCTCTCACCTCCCCCCAGCCCTTGCTGACTCTGTATTAGAGACAGCAAGGGGGAGGGAAGCGTGTGTAGTTGTCAGGATTAACCGATAAGCCCAGGCTTATCAGTTAATCGTATACACGCCTATACGCTAACATCCCATTCACCGACTGTCACTGTTAGCATTTCTGTAACGGACTAAGTGCACTGCCGGGAGCAGGTACGCCTTGAGAGGCCTCCAAGCTTACCCAGTACATGGAGAGACCTTTTCTCAAAGGCCCAGCTTCTGATGGGTTTGGTCCTCCTTCTGGGATGCCACCGGATGTGCTGGGATTTCACTGAGACTACTTGCTCCACTAGCCTTGCCTGCCTCTCCCTGTTTTGCTGACTTAGGCTCTCTGGCCTCTGGGAGCCCGCGCAGGTTGGGACGCACCAAGTGTAGAAACACAGAGTCTGCAAACAGCTCTCTACGGTAAGGCTTAGCTAGAAAATCGTCCAGCACTCAATTGCAGTTCCCCTCCGGAAAGTACACCCAAAATAATATTATCTGACGAGGGAGAGAAATCACTACAATGTAAGCTCATACGTTTGCCCATCCCCTCAATGAGGAGTAACATACGCACAACTTCTCCCGCTCCCCTCCTGCTGTTAGAAATTACACAAACTACATTTGTTTTATTAAAATCTAGCTTTTACAGTTGAGAGATTGCTGTTGTTTCTCAAAACAAAATAAAGCACGCATACCGTGTATGGGTGTAGGCATGGATGGAGGAAGGGCAGCGTTAGGAGTGCAGGTTGCCATGGGATGTGGGTGTAGAAAGGAAGAGAAGGGGGGTGGGACCCAATGGATGGGAGCATGGATTGGAAGGGTCTGGAGTGTGGGATGGCATGGGATGGGGGCTTGTTTAGGAGGAAGAGGAGAGTGGTTGAGGGAGTCCTTACCTGCGGAAGGAGGGCTGGGGGGAAGGTAGTGATGGGGGTCACATGGCAGGTGGGATGGGATTGTGGGGGGAGGGACTGTGGATTGGGAAGGGAAGAAACGGGGCTGAAGGGTCCTATAGATGGGGGAAAGGTAGGGATAGGGATAGAGTGTGGGATGGGGAGTGTTCTAGGGAGGAAAAAGAGGGGCTGATGGAAACATGAATGGAGGGATGCTCTGAGGGTGCAGGTTGCTCTGACTCTGTGGAGAGAAGAAGGGAAACTGACGGACACCAGGAATACGGGGTATGGGATAGGGAAGAGCACTGGTGGGGGTGCACGTTGTGTGAGGGGGAAGTTGAAATGTACTGACGGAGTGGAACCTCCGTTCGGACTCGCTGTCTAAGCGAACATGACATCCCTTCCTAGACCAGTGTGGGCCATAAGCCGAGAGATTTCCAGACCCGACACTTATCTCCCCGTCAGCGATGGCTGCTCCGCTCCCAGCCGGACTGTTCTCACCTCGCTTCGACCAAGCTCCCGAGCTCCCTGTTCTCGTTTCCGTTCCATCCCCAGACGGGAGGACACCGGAAGGGTGGACTTCTTATCGCTCGCTACCGAACAGAGCAGAGGGGAAAAAACAAACAAACAACTTAGCTTTTCAGTCCGCAAGGACGCGGCATCGCTTCTCCTCCCACCATCGGCCACCCCCTCCCGCTGCCACTCCAGGAACGCGGAGAGAACGGAGGCCTTGAATCTTTATCCACGCTCTGTTGAACCGCCTACCCCCCCTTCACCAGGCTCCGTGCCCCAGCAGGAAGCTCTCTGCCTCAGAAGAAACATACTGCCAGGACGCTTGAAGATTTCAAAGCACGCACCTCTTACTCACACAGAGCCATGGGAAGGCCGAACGCTGAGGACCCTTCACGTGTTCCAAAAATCACGTCCAGGCAGCTCAAGTCCATCTCGGACGATTTCTTCTCCGCCCACGGCCACGCACTGATTCCTCTGCAAGGGTGGCCGAAAAAGCCCAGCGTTAGCTCTCACTCACTAAGGTCTGTGGCTGTGGGAATTCTATCCTTTAGCCCTTTCCCCCCGTCTCGCCTATGTATCGGGCCCTCTACAAGAACACTGAGTCAGTCAGCCATGACGCACCACCGCTCTCCCTTGCGCGACTGGCGTACCTGCAGAATTCCCGTTGGCTCCTGAGCCCTTAACCCTTGAAGATGCTCACCTGGAATGCCTGCAAGTGTGCTGTACAAGGACACGGCAGAAGCAGAGCAAGGACAAAGACACAGACAGAAACAGACAGACAGAACGTATTGGCCAATACGAGAGAGCAACAAGAGAGAAACACATAAGAGGCAGTCAGAAACCTTACCACCTTGCGTCTTCCTCCTCGAGCCAAGCGTCTGCTGAGAAGGACACCGTGTTCCAGAGAAACCAGCACCCCTGACAAACGGGAGCCCTGTTTCTCCCACTACCAAGGAAGCACCTCGGGAACCTCCGCTCGGACTCGCTGTCTAAGCAAACGTGACTTCCCTTCCTAGACCCGAGTGGGCCGTAAGCCAAGAGATTTCCAGACCCGACACTTATCTCCCGGTAAGTGATGGCTGCTCCGCTCACAGACGGACGGTTCTCGCCTCGCTTCGACCAAGCTCCCGAGCTCCCTGTTCTCGTTTCCGTTCCATCCCCAGACGGGAGGACACCGGGAGGGTTGACTTCTTATCGCTCGCTACCGAACACAGCAGAGGGGAAAAAACAAACAAAGAACTTAGCGTTTCAGTCCGCAAGGACGCGGCATCGCTTCTCCTCCCACCATCGCACCGCAGCCTCCCACCGTCGGCCACCCCCTCCCGCTGCCACTACAGGAACGGGGAGTGAAAGGAGGCCTTGAATCTCTATCCACGCTCTCTTGAACCGCCTACTGCCCCTTCACCAATCCCTAAGCCACCAGGCTCCGTGCCCCAGCAGAAAGCTCTCTGCCTCAGAAGAAACATACTGCCAGGACGCTTGAAGATTTCAAAGCACGCACCTCTTACTCACACAGAGCCATGGGAAGGTCGAACGCTGAGGATCCTTCCCGTGTTCCGAGAATCACGTCCAGGCAGCTCAAGTCCATCTCGGACGCTATCTTCTCAGCCCACGGCCACGCACTGATTCCTCTGCAAGGGTGGCCGAAAAAGCCCAGCGTGAGCTCTCACTCACTAAGGTCTGTGGCTGTGGGAATTCTATCCTTTAGCCCTTTCTCCCCCTCTCGCCTATGTATCGGGCCCTCTACAAAAATACTGAGTCAGTCAGCCATGACGCACCACCGCTCTCCCTTGCGCGACTGGCGTACCTGCAGAATTCCCGTTGGCTCCTGAGCCCTTAACCCTTGAAGATGCTCACCTGGAATGCCTGCAAGTGTGCTGTTCAAGGACACGGCAGAAGCAAAGCAAGGACAAAGACACAGACAGAAACAGACAGACAGAACGTATTGGCCAATACGAGAGAGCAACAAGAGAGAAACACATAAGAGGCAGTCAGAAACCTTACCACCTTGCGTCTTCCTCCTCGAGCCAAGCGTCTGCTGAGAAGGACACCGTGTTCCAGAGAAACCAGCACCCCTGACAAACGGGAGCCCTGTTTCTCCCACTACCAAGGAAGCACCTCGGGAACCTCCGCTCGGACTCGCTGTCTAAGCAAACGTGACTTCCCTTCCTAGACCCGAGTGGGCCGTAAGCCAAGAGATTTCCAGACCCGACACTTATCTCCCGGTAAGCGATGGCTGCTCCGCTCACAGACGGACGGTTCTCGCCTCGCTTCGACCAAGCTCCCGAGCTCCCTGTTCTCGTTTCCGTTCCATCCCCAGACGGGAGGACACCGGGAGGGTTGACTTCTTATCGCTCGCTACCGAACACAGCAGAGGGGAAAAAACAAACAAACAACTTAGCGTTTCAGTCCGCAAGGACGCGGCATCGCTTCTCCTCCCACCATCGGCCACCACCTCCCGTTGCCACTACAGGAACGGGGAGTGAAAGGAGGCTTTGAATCTCTATCCACGCTCTCTTGAACCGCCTACTGCCCCTTCACCAATCCCTAAGCCACCAGGCTCCGTGCCCCAGCAGAAAGCTCTCTGCCTCAGAAGAAACATACTGCCAGGACGCTTGAAGATTTCAAAGCACGCACCTCTTACTCACACAGAGCCATGGGAAGGCCGAACGCTGAGGACCCTTCCCGTGTTCCGAGAATCACGTCCAGGCAGCTCAAGTCCATCTCGGACGATTTCTTCTCCGCCCACGGCCACGCACTGATTCCTCTGCAAGGGTGGCCAAAAAAGCCCAGCGTTAGCTCTCACTCACTAAGGTCTGTGGCTGTGGGAATTCTATCCTTTAGCCCTTTCTCCCCCTCTCGCCTATGTATCGGGCCCTCTACAAAAATACTGAGTCAGTCAGCCATGACGCACCACCGCTCTCCCTTGCGCGACTTGCTTACCTGCAGAATTCCTGTTGGCTCCTGAGCCCTTAACCCTTGGAGATGCTCACCTGGAATGCCTGCAAGTGTGCTGTTCAAGGACACGGCAGAAGCAGAGCAAGGACAAAGACACAGACAGAAACAGACAGACAGAACGTATTGGCCAATACGAGAGAGCAACAAGAGAGAAACACATAAGAGGCAGTCAGAAACCTTACCACCTTGCGTCTTCCTCCTCGAGCCAAGCGTCTGCTGAGAAGGACACCGTGTTCCAGAGAAACCAGCACCCCTGACAAACGGAAGCCCTGACAAACGGGAGCTACCAAGGAAGCACCTCGGGAACCTCCGCTCGGACTCGCTGTCTAAGCAAACGTGACTTCCCTTCCTAGACCCGAGTGGGCCGTAAGCCAAGAGATTTCCAGACCCGACACTTATCTCCCGGTAAGCGATGGCTGCTCCGCTCCCAGCCGGACGGTTCTTGCCTCGCTTCGACCAAGCTCCCGAGCTCCCTGTTCTCGTTTCCGTTCCATCCCCAGACGGGAGGACACCGGGAGGGTTGACTTCTTATCGCTCGCTACCGAACACAGCAGAGGGGAAAAAACAAACAAACAACTTAGCCCTTCAGTCCGCAAGGACGCGGCATCGCTTCTCCTCCCACCATCGCACCGCAGCCTCCCACCGTCGGCCACCACCTCCCGCTGCCACTACAGGAACGGGGAGTGAAAGGAGGCCTTGAATCTCTATCCACGCTCTCTTGAACCGCCTACTGCCCCTTCACCAATCCCTAAGCCACCAGGCTCCGTGCCCCAGCAGAAAGCTCTCTGCCTCAGAAGAAACATACTGCCAGGACGCTTGAAGATTTCAAAGCACGCACCTCTTACTCACACAGAGCCATGGGAAGGCCGAACGCTGAGGACCCTTCCCGTGTTCCGAGAATCACGTCCAGGCAGCTCAAGTCCATCTCGGACGATTTCTTCTCCGCCCACGGCCACGCACTGATTCCTCTGCAAGGGTGGCCAAAAAAGCCCAGCGTTAGCTCTCACTCACTAAGGTCTGTGGCTGTGGGAATTCTATCCTTTAGCCCTTTCCCCCTGTCTCGCCTATGTATCGGGCCCTCTACAAGAACACTGAGTCAGTCAGCCATGACGCATCACCGATCTCTCTTGCGCGACTGGCGTACCTGCAGAATTCCTGTTGGCTCCTGAGCCCTTAACCCTTGAAGATGCTCACCTGGAATGCCTGCAAGTGTGCTGTACAAGGATACGGCAGAAGCAGAGCAAGGACAAAGACACAGACAGAAACAAACAGACAGAACGTATTGGCCAATACGAGAGAGCAACAAGAGAGAAACACATAAGAGGCAGTCAGAAACCTTACCACCTTGCGTCTTCCTCCTCGAGCCAAGCGTCTGCTGAGAAGGACACCGTGTTCCAGAGAAACCAGCACCCCTGACAAACGGGAGCCCTGTTTCTCCCACAACCAAGGAAGCACCTCGGGAACCTCCGCTCGGACTCGCTGTCTAAGCAAACGTGACTTCCCTTCCTAGACCCGAGTGGGCCGTAAGCCAAGAGATTTCCAGACCCGACACTTATCTCCCGGTAAGCGATGGCTGCTCCGCTCCCAGCCGGACGGTTCTCGCCTCGCTTCGACCAAGCTCCCGAGCTCCCTGTTCTCGTTTCCGTTCCATCCCCAGACGGGAGGACACCGGGAGGGTTGACTTCTTATCGCTCGCTACCGAACACAGCAGAGGGGAAAAAACAAACAAACAACTTAGCCTTTCAGTCCGCAAGGACGCGGCATCGCTTCTCCTCCCACCATCGCACCGCAGCCTCCCACCGTCGGCCACCCCCTCCCGCTGCCACTACAGGAACGGGGAGTGAAAGGAGGCCTTGAATCTCTATCCACGCTCTCTTGAACCACCTACTGCCCCTTCACCAATCCCTAAGCCACCAGGCTCCGTGCCCCAGCAGAAAGCTCTCTGCCTCAGAAGAAACATACTGCCAGGACGCTTGAAGATTTCAAAGCACGCACCTCTTACTCACACAGAGCCATGGGAAGGCCGAACGCTGAGGACCCTTCCCGTGTTCCGAGAATCACGTCCAGGCAGCTCAAGTCCATCTCGGACGCTATCTTCTCAGCCCACGGCCACGCACTGATTCCTCTGCAAGGGTGGCCGAAAAAGCCCAGCGTTAGCTCTCACTCACTAAGGTCTGTGGCTGTGGGAATTCTATCCTTTAGCCCTTTCTCCCCCTCTCGCCTATGTATCGGGTCCTCTACAAAAATACTGAGTCAGTCAGCCATGACACACCACCGCTCTCCCTTGCCCGACTTGCGTACCTGCAGAATTCCCGTTGGCTCCTGAGCCCTTAACCCTTGAAGATGCTCACCTGGAATGCCTGCAACTGTGCTGTACAAGGACACGGCAGAAGCAGATCAAGGACAAAGACACAGACAGAAACAGACAGACAGAACGTATTGGCCAATACGAGAGAGCAACAAGAGAGAAACACATAAGAGGCAGTCAGAAACCTTACCACCTTGCGTCTTCCTCCTCGAGCCAAGCATCTGCTCAGAAGGACACCGTGTTCCAGAGAAACCAGCACCCCTGACAAACGGAAGCCCTGACAAACGGGAGCTACCAAGGAAGCACCTCGGAAACCTCCGCTCGGACTCGCTGTCTAAGCAAACGTGACTTCCCTTCCTAGACCCGAGTGGGCCGTAAGCCAAGAGATTTCCAGACCCGACACTTATCTCCCGGTAAGCGATGGCTGCTCCGCTCCCAGCCGGACGGTTCTCGCCTCGCTTCGACCAAGCTCCCGAGCTCCCTGTTCTCGTTTCCGTTCCATCCCCAGACGGGAGGACACCGGGAGGGTTGACTTCTTATCGCTCGCTACCGAACACAGCAGAGGGGAAAAAAACAAACAAACAACTTAGCGTTTCAGTCCGCAAGGACGCGGCATCGCTTCTCCTCCCACCATCGGCCACCACCTCCCGTTGCCACTACAGGAACGGGGAGTGAAAGGAGGCTTTGAATCTCTATCCACGCTCTCTTGAACCGCCTACTGCCCCTTCACCAATCCCTAAGCCACCAGGCTCCGTGCCCCAGCAGAAAGCTCTCTGCCTCAGAAGAAACATACTGCCAGGACGCTTGAAGATTTCAAAGCATGCACCTCTTACTCACACAGAGCCATGGGAAGGCCGAACGCTGAGGACCCTTCCCGTGTTCCGAGAATCACGTCCAGGCAGCTCAAGTCCATCTCGGACGATTTCTTCTCCGCCCACGGCCACGCACTGATTCCTCTGCAAGGGTGGCCAAAAAAGCCCAGCGTTAGCTCTCACTCACTAAGGTCTGTGGCTGTGGGAATTCTATCCTTTAGCCCTTTCTCCCCCTCTCGCCTATGTATCGGGTCCTCTACAAGAATACTGAGTCAGTCAGCCATGACGCACCACCGCTCTCCCTTGCGCGACTGGCGTACCTGCAGAATTCCCGTTGGCTCCTGAGCCCTTAACCCTTGAAGATGCTCACCTGGAATGCCTGCAACTGTGCTGTACAAGGACACGGCAGAAGCAGAGCAAGGACAAAGACACAGACAGAAACAGACAGACAGAACGTATTGGCCAATACGAGAGAGCAACAAGAGAGAAACACATAAGAGGCAGTCAGAAACCTTACCACCTTGCGTCTTCCTCCTCGAGCCAAGCGTCTGCTGAGAAGGACACCGTGTTCCAGAGAAACCAGCACCCCTGACAAACGGGAGCCCTGTTTCTCCCACTACCAAGGAAGCACCTCGGGAACCTCCGCTCGGACTCGCTGTCTAAGCAAACGTGACTTCCCTTCCTAGACCCGAGTGGGCCGTAAGCCAAGAGATTTCCAGACCCGACACTTATCTCCCGGTAAGCGATGGCTGCTCCGCTCCCAGCCGGACGGTTCTCGCCTCGCTTCGACCAAGCTCCCGAGCTCCCTGTTCTCGTTTCCGTTCCATCCCCAGACGGGAGGACACCGGGAGGGTTGACTTCTTATCGCTCGCTACCGAACACAGCAGAGGGGAAAAAACAAACAAACAACTTAGCCTTTCAGTCCGCAAGGACGCGGCATCGCTTATCCTCCCACCATCGCACCGCAGCCTCCCACCGTCGGCCAGCCCCTCCCGCTGCCACTACAGGAACGGGGAGTGAAAGGAGGCCTTGAATCTCTATCCACGCTCTCTTGAACCGCCTACTGCCCCTTCACCAATCCCTAAGCCACCAGGCTCCGTGCCCCAGCAGAAAGCTCTCTGCCTCAGAAGAAACATACTGCCAGGACGCTTGAAGATTTCAAAGCACGCACCTCTTACTCACACAGAGCCATGGGAAGGCCGAACGCTGAGGACCCTTCCCGTGTTCCGAGAATCACGTCCAGGCAGCTCAAATCCATCTCGGACGCTATCTTCTCAGCCCACGGCCACGCACTGATTCCTCTGCAAGGGTGGCCGAAAAAGCCCAGCGTTAGCTCTCACTCACTAAGGTCTGTGGCTGTGGGAATTCTATCCTTTAGCCCTTTCTCCCCCTCTCGCCTATGTATCGGGTCCTCTACAAGAATACTGAGTCAGTCAGCCATGACGCACCACCGCTCTCCCTTGCGCGACTGGCGTACCTGCAGAATTCCCGTTGGCTCCTGAGCCCTTAACCCTTGAAGATGCTCACCTGGAATGCCTGCAACTGTGCTGTACAAGGACACGGCAGAAGCAGAGCAAGGACAAAGACACAGACAGAAACAGACAGACAAAACGTATTGGCCAATACGAGAGAGCAACAAGAGAGAAACACATAAGAGGCAGTCAGAAACCTTACCACCTTGCGTCTTCCTCCTCGAGCCAAGCGTCTGCTGAGAAGGACACCATGTTCCAGAGAAACCAGCACCCCTGACAAACGGGAGCCCTGTTTCTCCCACTACCAAGGAAGCACCTCGGGAACCGCCGCTCGGACTCGCTGTCTAAGCAAACGTGACTTCCCTTCCTAGACCCGAGTGGGCCGTAAGCCAAGAGATTTCCAGACCCGACACTTATCTCCCGGTAAGCGATGGCTGCTCCGCTCCCAGCCGGACGGTTCTCGCCTCGCTTCGACCAAGCTCCCGAGCTCCCTGTTCTCGTTTCCGTTCCATCCCCAGACGGGAGGACACCGGGAGGGTTGACTTCTTATCGCTCGCTACCGAACACAGCAGAGGGGAAAAAAACAAACAAACAACTTAGCCTTTCAGTCCGCAAGGACGCGGCATCGCTTCTCCTCCCACCATCGCACCGCAGCCTCCTACCGTCGGCCACCACCTCCCGTTGCCACTACAGGAACGGGGAGTGAAAGGAGGCCTTGAATCTCTATCCACGCTCTCTTGAACCGCCTACTGCCCCTTCACCAATCCCTAAGCCACCAGGCTCCGTGCCCCAGCAGAAAGCTCTCTGCCTCAGAAGAAACATACTGCCAGGACGCTTGAAGATTTCAAAGCACGCACCTCTTACTCACACAGAGCCATGGGAAGGCCGAACGCTGAGGACCCTTCCCGTGTTCCGAGAATCACGTCCAGGCAGCTCAAGTCCATCTCGGACGCTATCTTCTCAGCCCACGGCCACGCACTGATTCCTCTGCAAGGGTGGCCGAAAAAGCCCAGCGTTAGCTCTCACTCACTAAGGTCTGTGGCTGTGGGAATTCTATCCTTTAGCCCTTTCTCCCCCTCTCGCCTATGTATCGGGTCCTCTACAAAAATACTGAGTCAGTCAGCCATGACGCACCACCGCTCTCCCTTGCGCGACTGGCGTACCTGCAGAATTCCTGTTGGCTCCTGAGCCCGTAAACCTTGGAGATGCTCACCTGGAATGCCTGCAAGTGTGCTGTTCAAGGACACGGCAGAAGCAGAGCAAGGACAAAGACACAGACAGAAACAGACAGACAGAACGTATTGGCCAATACGAGAGAGCAACAAGAGAGAAACACATAAGAGGCAGTCAGAAACCTTACCACCTTGCGTCTTCCTCCTCGAGCCAAGCGTCTGCTGAGAAGGACACCGTGTTCCAGAGAAACCAGCACCCCTGACAAACGGGAGCCCTGTTTCTCCCACTACCAAGGAAGCACCTCGGGAACCTCTGCTCGGACTCGCTGTCTAAGCAAACGTGACTTCCCTTCCTAGACCCGAGTGGGCCGTAAGCCAAGAGATTTCCAGACCCGACACTTATCTCCCGGTAAGCGATGGCTGCTCCGCTCCCAGCCGGACGGTTCTCGCCTCGCTTCGACCAAGCTCCCGAGCTCCCTGTTCTCGTTTCCGTTCCATCCCCAGACGGGAGGACACCGGGAGGGTTGACTTCTTATCGCTCGCTACCGAACACAGCAGAGGGGAAAAAACAAACAAACAACTTAGCCTTTCAGTCCGCAAGGACGCGGCATCGCTTCTCCTCCCACCATCGCACCGCAGCCTCCCACCGTCGGCCACCCCCTCCCGCTGCCACTACAGGAACGGGGAGTGAAAGGAGGCTTTGAATCTCTATCCACGCTCTCTTGAACCGCCTACTGCCCCTTCACCAATCCCTAAGCCACCAGGCTCCGTGCCCCAGCAGAAAGCTCTCTGCCTCAGAAGATACATACTGCCAGGACGCTTGAAGATTTCAAAGCACGCACCTCTTACTCACACAGAGCCATGGGAAGGCCGAACGCTGAGGACCCTTCCCGTGTTCCGAGAATCACGTCCAGGCAGCTCAAGTCCATCTCGGACGCTATCTTCTCAGCCCACGGCCACGCACTGATTCCTCTGCAAGGGTGGCCGAAAAAGCCCAGCGTGAGCTCTCACTCACTAAGGTCTGTGGCTGTGGGAATTCTATCCTTTAGCCCTTTCTCCCCCTCTCGCCTATGTATCGGGTCCTCTACAAAAATACTGAGTCAGTCAGCCATGACGCACCACCGCTCTCCCTTGCGCGACTTGCGTACCTGCAGAATTCCTGTTGGCTCCTGAGCCCTTAACCCTTGGAGATGCTCACCTGGAATGCCTGCAAGTGTGCTGTTCAAGGACACGGCAGAAGCAGAGCAAGGACAAAGACACAGACAGAAACAGACAGACAGAACGTATTGGCCAATACGAGAGAGCAACAAGAGAGAAACACATAAGAGGCAGTCAGAAACCTTACCACCTTGCGTCTTCCTCCTCGAGCCAAGCGTCTGCTGAGAAGGACACCGTGTTCCAGAGAAACCAGCACCCCTGACAAACGGGAGCCCTGTTTCTCCCACTACCAAGGAAGCACCTCGGGAACCTCCGCTCGGACTCGCTGTCTAAGCAAACGTGACTTCCCTTCCTAGACCCGAGTGGGCCGTAAGCCAAGAGATTTCCAGACCCGACACTTATCTCCCGGTAAGCGATGGCTGCTCCGCTCCCAGCCGGACGGTTCTCGCCTCGCTTCGACCAAGCTCCCGAGCTCCCTGTTCTCGTTTCCGTTCCATCCCCAGACGGGAGGACACCGGGAGGGTTGACTTCTTATCGCTCGCTACCGAACACAGCAGAGGGGAAAAAACAAACAAACAACTTAGCCTTTCAGTCCGCAAGGACGCGGCATCGCTTCTCCTCCCACCATCGCACCGCAGCCTCCCACCGTCGGCCACCCCCTCCCGCTGCCACTACAGGAACGGGGAGTGAAAGGAGGCCTTGAATCTCTATCCACGCTCTCTTGAACCGCCTACTGCCCCTTCACCAATCCCTAAGCCACCAGGCTCCGTGCCCCAGCAGAAAGCTCTCTGCCTCAGAAGAAACATACTGCCAGGACGCTTGACGATTTCAAAGCACGCACCTCTTACTCACACAGAGCCATGGGAAGGCCGAACGCTGAGGACCCTTCCCGTGTTCCGAGAATCACGTCCAGGCAGCTCAAGTCCATCTCGGACGATTTCTTCTCCGCCCACGGCCACGCACTGATTCCTCTGCAAGGGTGGCCAAAAAAGCCCAGCGTTAGCTCTCACTCACTAAGGTCTGTGGCTGTGGGAATTCTATCCTTTAGCCCTTTCCCCCTGTCTCGCCTATGTATCGGGCCCTCTACAAGAACACTGAGTCAGTCAGCCATGACGCATCACCGATCTCTCTTGCGCGACTGGCGTACCTGCAGAATTCCTGTTGGCTCCTGAGCCCTTAACCCTTGAAGATGCTCACCTGGAATGCCTGCAAGTGTGCTGTACAAGGATACGGCAGAAGCAGAGCAAGGACAAAGACACAGACAGAAACAAACAGACAGAACGTATTGGCCAATACGAGAGAGCAACAAGAGAGAAACACATAAGAGGCAGTCAGAAACCTTACCACCTTGCGTCTTCCTCCTCGAGCCAAGCGTCTGCTGAGAAGGACACCGTGTTCCAGAGAAACCAGCACCCCTGACAAACGGGAGCCCTGTTTCTCCCACAACCAAGGAAGCACCTCGGGAACCTCCGCTCGGACTCGCTGTCTAAGCAAACGTGACTTCCCTTCCTAGACCCGAGTGGGCCGTAAGCCAAGAGATTTCCAGACCCGACACTTATCTCCCGGTAAGCGATGGCTGCTCCGCTCCCAGCCGGACGGTTCTCGCCTCGCTTCGACCAAGCTCCCGAGCTCCCTGTTCTCGTTTCCGTTCCATCCCCAGACGGGAGGACACCGGGAGGGTTGACTTCTTATCGCTCGCTACCGAACACAGCAGAGGGGAAAAAACAAACAAACAACTTAGCCTTTCAGTCCGCAAGGACGCGGCATCGCTTCTCCTCCCACCATCGCACCGCAGCCTCCCACCGTCGGCCACCCCCTCCCGCTGCCACTACAGGAACGGGGAGTGAAAGGAGGCCTTGAATCTCTATCCACGCTCTCTTGAACCACCTACTGCCCCTTCACCAATCCCTAAGCCACCAGGCTCCGTGCCCCAGCAGAAAGCTCTCTGCCTCAGAAGAAACATACTGCCAGGACGCTTGAAGATTTCAAAGCACGCACCTCTTACTCACACAGAGCCATGGGAAGGCCGAACGCTGAGGACCCTTCCCGTGTTCCGAGAATCACGTCCAGGCAGCTCAAGTCCATCTCGGACGCTATCTTCTCAGCCCACGGCCACGCACTGATTCCTCTGCAAGGGTGGCCGAAAAAGCCCAGCGTTAGCTCTCACTCACTAAGGTCTGTGGCTGTGGGAATTCTATCCTTTAGCCCTTTCTCCCCCTCTCGCCTATGTATCGGGTCCTCTACAAAAATACTGAGTCAGTCAGCCATGACACACCACCGCTCTCCCTTGCACGACTTGCGTACCTGCAGAATTCCCGTTGGCTCCTGAGCCCTTAACCCTTGAAGATGCTCACCTGGAATGCCTGCAACTGTGCTGTACAAGGACACGGCAGAAGCAGATCAAGGACAAAGACACAGACAGAAACAGACAGACAGAACGTATTGGCCAATACGAGAGAGCAACAAGAGAGAAACACATAAGAGGCAGTCAGAAACCTTACCACCTTGCGTCTTCCTCCTCGAGCCAAGCATCTGCTCAGAAGGACACCGTGTTCCAGAGAAACCAGCACCCCTGACAAACGGAAGCCCTGACAAACGGGAGCTACCAAGGAAGCACCTCGGAAACCTCCGCTCGGACTCGCTGTCTAAGCAAACGTGACTTCCCTTCCTAGACCCGAGTGGGCCGTAAGCCAAGAGATTTCCAGACCCGACACTTATCTCCCGGTAAGCGATGGCTGCTCCGCTCCCAGCCGGACGGTTCTCGCCTCGCTTCGACCAAGCTCCCGAGCTCCCTGTTCTCGTTTCCGTTCCATCCCCAGACGGGAGGACACCGGGAGGGTTGACTTCTTATCGCTCGCTACCGAACACAGCAGAGGGGAAAAAACAAACAAACAACTTAGCGTTTCAGTCCGCAAGGACGCGGCATCGCTTCTCCTCCCACCATCGGCCACCACCTCCCGTTGCCACTACAGGAACGGGGAGTGAAAGGAGGCTTTGAATCTCTATCCACGCTCTCTTGAACCGCCTACTGCCCCTTCACCAATCCCTAAGCCACCAGGCTCCGTGCCCCAGCAGAAAGCTCTCTGCCTCAGAAGAAACATACTGCCAGGACGCTTGAAGATTTCAAAGCACGCACCTCTTACTCACACAGAGCCATGGGAAGGCCGAACGCTGAGGACCCTTCCCGTGTTCCGAGAATCACGTCCAGGCAGCTCAAATCCATCTCGGACGCTATCTTCTCAGCCCACGGCCACGCACTGATTCCTCTGCAAGGGTGGCCGAAAAAGCCCAGCGTTAGCTCTCACTCACTAAGGTCTGTGGCTGTGGGAATTCTATCCTTTAGCCCTTTCTCCCCCTCTCGCCTATGTATCGGGTCCTCTACAAGAATACTGAGTCAGTCAGCCATGACGCACCACCGCTCTCCCTTGCGCGACTGGCGTACCTGCAGAATTCCCGTTGGCTCCTGAGCCCTTAACCCTTGAAGATGCTCACCTGGAATGCCTGCAACTGTGCTGTACAAGGACACGGCAGAAGCAGAGCAAGGACAAAGACACAGACAGAAACAGACAGACAAAACGTATTGGCCAATACGAGAGAGCAACAAGAGAGAAACACATAAGAGGCAGTCAGAAACCTTACCACCTTGCGTCTTCCTCCTCGAGCCAAGCGTCTGCTGAGAAGGACACCTTGTTCCAGAGAAACCAGCACCCCTGACAAACGGGAGCCCTGTTTCTCCCACTACCAAGGAAGCACCTCGGGAACCGCCGCTCGGACTCGCTGTCTAAGCAAACGTGACTTCCCTTCCTAGACCCGAGTGGGCCGTAAGCCAAGAGATTTCCAGACCCGACACTTATCTCCCGGTAAGCGATGGCTGCTCCGCTCCCAGCCGGACG
This sequence comes from Pelodiscus sinensis, assembly GCF_052426305.1. Taxonomy (NCBI): domain Eukaryota; kingdom Metazoa; phylum Chordata; order Testudines; family Trionychidae; genus Pelodiscus; species Pelodiscus sinensis. The sequence continues at coordinate 42,296 of NC_143061.1, forward strand.
GTTCTCGCCTCGCTTCGACCAAGCTCCCGAGCTCCCTGTTCTCGTTTCCGTTCCATCCCCAGACGGGAGGACACCGGGAGGGTTGACTTCTTATCGCTCGCTACCGAACACAGCAGAGGGGAAAAAAACAAACAAACAACTTAGCCTTTCAGTCCGCAAGGACGCGGCATCGCTTCTCCTCCCACCATCGCACCGCAGCCTCCTACCGTCGGCCACCACCTCCCGTTGCCACTACAGGAACGGGGAGTGAAAGGAGGCCTTGAATCTCTATCCACGCTCTCTTGAACCGCCTACTGCCCCTTCACCAATCCCTAAGCCACCAGGCTCCGTGCCCCAGCAGAAAGCTCTCTGCCTCAGAAGAAACATACTGCCAGGACGCTTGAAGATTTCAAAGCACGCACCTCTTACTCACACAGAGCCATGGGAAGGCCGAACGCTGAGGACCCTTCCCGTGTTCCGAGAATCACGTCCAGGCAGCTCAAGTCCATCTCGGACGCTATCTTCTCAGCCCACGGCCACGCACTGATTCCTCTGCAAGGGTGGCCGAAAAAGCCCAGCGTTAGCTCTCACTCACTAAGGTCTGTGGCTGTGGGAATTCTATCCTTTAGCCCTTTCTCCCCCTCTCGCCTATGTATCGGGTCCTCTACAAAAATACTGAGTCAGTCAGCCATGACGCACCACCGCTCTCCCTTGCGCGACTGGCGTACCTGCAGAATTCCTGTTGGCTCCTGAGCCCGTAAACCTTGGAGATGCTCACCTGGAATGCCTGCAAGTGTGCTGTTCAAGGACACGGCAGAAGCAGAGCAAGGACAAAGACACAGACAGAAACAGACAGACAGAACGTATTGGCCAATACGAGAGAGCAACAAGAGAGAAACACATAAGAGGCAGTCAGAAACCTTACCACCTTGCGTCTTCCTCCTCGAGCCAAGCGTCTGCTGAGAAGGACACCGTGTTCCAGAGAAACCAGCACCCCTGACAAACGGGAGCCCTGTTTCTCCCACTACCAAGGAAGCACCTCGGGAACCTCTGCTCGGACTCGCTGTCTAAGCAAACGTGACTTCCCTTCCTAGACCCGAGTGGGCCGTAAGCCAAGAGATTTCCAGACCCGACACTTATCTCCCGGTAAGCGATGGCTGCTCCGCTCCCAGCCGGACGGTTCTCGCCTCGCTTCGACCAAGCTCCCGAGCTCCCTGTTCTCGTTTCCGTTCCATCCCCAGACGGGAGGACACCGGGAGGGTTGACTTCTTATCGCTCGCTACCGAACACAGCAGAGGGGAAAAAACAAACAAACAACTTAGCCTTTCAGTCCGCAAGGACGCGGCATCGCTTATCCTCCCACCATCGCACCGCAGCCTCCCACCGTCGGCCACCCCCTCCCGCTGCCACTACAGGAACGGGGAGTGAAAGGAGGCTTTGAATCTCTATCCACGCTCTCTTGAACCGCCTACTGCCCCTTCACCAATCCCTAAGCCACCAGGCTCCGTGCCCCAGCAGAAAGCTCTCTGCCTCAGAAGATACATACTGCCAGGACGCTTGAAGATTTCAAAGCACGCACCTCTTACTCACACAGAGCCATGGGAAGGCCGAACGCTGAGGACCCTTCCCGTGTTCCGAGAATCACGTCCAGGCAGCTCAAGTCCATCTCGGACGCTATCTTCTCAGCCCACGGCCACGCACTGATTCCTCTGCAAGGGTGGCCGAAAAAGCCCAGCGTGAGCTCTCACTCACTAAGGTCTGTGGCTGTGGGAATTCTATCCTTTAGCCCTTTCTCCCCCTCTCGCCTATGTATCGGGTCCTCTACAAAAATACTGAGTCAGTCAGCCATGACGCACCACCGCTCTCCCTTGCGCGACTTGCGTACCTGCAGAATTCCTGTTGGCTCCTGAGCCCTTAACCCTTGGAGATGCTCACCTGGAATGCCTGCAAGTGTGCTGTTCAAGGACACGGCAGAAGCAGAGCAAGGACAAAGACACAGACAGAAACAGACAGACAGAACGTATTGGCCAATACGAGAGAGCAACAAGAGAGAAACACATAAGAGGCAGTCAGAAACCTTACCACCTTGCGTCTTCCTCCTCGAGCCAAGCGTCTGCTGAGAAGGACACCGTGTTCCAGAGAAACCAGCACCCCTGACAAACGGAAGCCCTGTTTCTCCCACAACCAAGGAAGCACCTCGGGAACCTCCGCTCGGACTCGCTGTCTAAGCAAACGTGACTTCCCTTCCTAGACCCGAGTGGGCCGTAAGCCAAGAGATTTCCAGACCCGACACTTATCTCCCGGTAAGCGATGGCTGCTCCGCTCCCAGCCGGACGGTTCTCGCCTCGCTTCGACCAAGCTCCCGAGCTCCCTGTTCTCGTTTCCGTTCCATCCCCAGACGGGAGGACACCGGGAGGGTTGACTTCTTATCGCTCGCTACCGAACACAGCAGAGGGGAAAAAACAAACAAACAACTTAGCCTTTCAGTCCGCAAGGACGCGGCATCGCTTCTCCTCCCACCATCGCACCGCAGCCTCCCACCGTCGGCCACCCCCTCCCGCTGCCATTACAGGAACGGGGAGTGAAAGGAGGCCTTAAATCTCTATCCACGCTCTCTTGAACCGCCTACTGCCCCTTCACCAATCCCTAAGCCACCAGGCTCCGTGCCCCAGCAGAAAGCTCTCTGCCTCAGAAGAAACATACTGCCAGGACGCTTGAAGATTTCAAAGCACGCACCTCTTACTCACACAGAGCCATGGGAAGGCCGAACGCTGAGGACCCTTCCCGTGTTCCCAGAATCACGTCCAGGCAGCTCAAGTCCATCTCGGACGCTATCTTCTCAGCCCACGGCCCCGCATTGATTCCTCTGCAAGGGTGGCCAAAAAAGCCCAGCGTTAGCTCTCACTCACTAAGGTCTGTGGCTGTGGGAATTCTATCGTTTAGCCCTTTCCCCCCATCTCGCCTATGTATCGGGCCCTCTACAAGAACACTGAGTCAGTCTGCCATGACGCATCACCGCTCTCCCTTGCGCGACTGGCGTACCTGCAGAGTTCCCGTTGGCTCCTGAGCCCTTAACCCTTGAAGATGCTCACCTGGAATGCCTGCAAGTGTGCTGTACAAGGACACGGCAGAAGCAGAGCAAGGACAAAGACACAGACAGAAACAGACAGACAGAACGTATTGGCCAATACGAGAGAGCAACAAGAGAGAAACACATAAGAGGCAGTCAGAAACCTTACCACCTTGCGTCTTCCTCCTCGAGCCAAGCGTCTGCTCAGAAGGACACCGTGTTCCAGAGAAACCAGCACCCCTGACAAACGGGAGCCCTGTTTCTCCCACTACCAAGGAAGCACCTCGGGAACCTCCGCTCGGACTCGCTGTCTAAGCAAACGTGACTTCCCTTCCTAGACCCGAGTGGGCCGTAAGCCAAGAGATTTCCAGACCCGACACTTATCTCCCGGTAAGCGATGGCTGCTCCGCTCCCAGCCGGACGGTTCTCGCCTCGCTTCGACCAAGCTCCCGAGCTCCCTGTTCTCGTTTCCGTTCCATCCCCAGACGGGAGGACACCGGGAGGGTTGACTTCTTATCGCTCGCTACCGAACACAGCAGAGGGGAAAAAACAAACAAACAACTTAGCCTTTCAGTCCGCAAGGACGCGGCATCGCTTCTCCTCCCACCATCGCACCGCAGCCTCCCACCGTCGGCCACCCCCTCCCGCTGCCACTACAGGAACGGGGAGTGAAAGGAGGCCTTGAATCTCTATCCACGCTCTCTTGAACCGCCTACTGCCCCTTCACCAATCCCTAAGCCACCAGGCTCCGTGCCCCAGCAGGAAGCTCTCTGCCTCAGAAGAAACATACTGCCAGGACGCTTGAAGATTTCAAAGCACGCACCTCTTACTCACACAGAGCCATGGGAAGGCCGAACGCTGAGGACCCTTCCCGTGTTCCGAGAATCACGTCCAGGCAGCTCAAGTCCATCTCGGACGCTATCTTCTCAGCCCACGGCCCCGCACTGATTCCTCTGCAAGGGTGGCCAAAAAAGCCCAGCGTTAGCTCTCACTCACTAAGGTCTGTGGCTGTGGGAATTCTATCCTTTAGCCCTTTTCCCCCCGTCTCGCCTATGTATCGGTCCCTCTACAAGAACACTGAGTCAGTCTGCCATGACGCATCACCGCTCTCTCTTGCGCGACTGGCGTACCTGCAGAATTTCCGTTGGCTCCTGAGCCCTTAACCCTTGAAGATGCTCACCTGGAATGCCTGCAACTGTGCTGTACAAGGACACGGCAGAAGCAGAGCAAGGACAAAGACACAGACAGAAACAAACAGACAGAACGTATTGGCCAATACGAGAGAGCAACAAGAGAGAAACACATAAGAGGCAGTCAGAAACCTTACCACCTTGCGTCTTCCTCCTCGAGCCAAGCGTCTGCTGAGAAGGACACCGTGTTCCAGAGAAACCAGCACCCCTGACAAACGGGAGCCCTGTTTCTCCCACAACCAAGGAAGCACCTCGGGAACCTCCGCTCGGACTCGCTTTCTAAGCAAACGTGACTTCCCTTCCTAGACCCGAGTGGGCCGTAAGCCAAGAGATTTCCAGACCCGACACTTATCTCCCGGTAAGCGATGGCTGCTCCGCTCCCAGCCGGACGGTTCTCGCCTCGCTTCGACCAAGCTCCCGAGCTCCCTGTTCTCGTTTCCGTTCCATCCCCAGACGGGAGGACACCGGGAGGGTTGACTTCTTATCGCTCGCTACCGAACACAGCAGAGGGGAAAAAACAAACAAACAACTTAGCCTTTCAGTCCGCAAGGACGCGGCATCGCTTCTCCTCCCACCATCGCACCGCAGCCTCCCACCGTCGGCCACCCCCTCCCGCTGCCACTACAGGAACGGGGAGTGAAAGGAGGCTTTGAATCTCTATCCACGCTCTCTTGAACCGCCTACTGCCCCTTCACCAATCCCTAAGCCACCAGGCTCCGTGCCCCAGCAGAAAGCTCTCTGCCTCAGAAGATACATACTGCCAGGACGCTTGAAGATTTCAAAGCACGCACCTCTTACTCACACAGAGCCATGGGAAGGCCGAACGCTGAGGACCCTTCCCGTGTTCCGAGAATCACGTCCAGGCAGCTCAAGTCCATCTCGGACGCTATCTTCTCAGCCCACGGCCACGCACTGATTCCTCTGCAAGGGTGGCCGAAAAAGCCCAGCGTGAGCTCTCACTCACTAAGGTCTGTGGCTGTGGGAATTCTATCCTTTAGCCCTTTCTCCCCCTCTCGCCTATGTATCGGGTCCTCTACAAAAATACTGAGTCAGTCAGCCATGACGCACCACCGCTCTCCCTTGCGCGACTTGCGTACCTGCAGAATTCCTGTTGGCTCCTGAGCCCTTAACCCTTGGAGATGCTCACCTGGAATGCCTGCAAGTGTGCTGTTCAAGGACACGGCAGAAGCAGAGCAAGGACAAAGACACAGACAGAAACAGACAGACAGAACGTATTGGCCAATACGAGAGAGCAACAAGAGAGAAACACATAAGAGGCAGTCAGAAACCTTACCACCTTGCGTCTTCCTCCTCGAGCCAAGCGTCTGCTGAGAAGGACACCGTGTTCCAGAGAAACCAGCACCCCTGACAAACGGGAGCCCTGTTTCTCCCACTACCAAGGAAGCACCTCGGGAACCTCCGCTCGGACTCGCTGTCTAAGCAAACGTGACTTCCCTTCCTAGACCCGAGTGGGCCGTAAGCCAAGAGATTTCCAGACCCGACACTTATCTCCCGGTAAGCGATGGCTGCTCCGCTCCCAGCCGGACGGTTCTCGCCTCGCTTCGACCAAGCTCCCGAGCTCCCTGTTCTCGTTTCCGTTCCATCCCCAGACGGGAGGACACCGGGAGGGTTGACTTCTTATCGCTCGCTACCGAACACAGCAGAGGGGAAAAAACAAACAAACAACTTAGCCTTTCAGTCCGCAAGGACGCGGCATCGCTTCTCCTCCCACCATCGCACCGCAGCCTCCCACCGTCGGCCACCCCCTCCCGCTGCCATTACAGGAACGGGGAGTGAAAGGAGGCCTTAAATCTCTATCCACGCTCTCTTGAACCGCCTACTGCCCCTTCACCAATCCCTAAGCCACCAGGCTCCGTGCCCCAGCAGAAAGCTCTCTGCCTCAGAAGAAACATACTGCCAGGACGCTTGAAGATTTCAAAGCACGCACCTCTTACTCACACAGAGCCATGGGAAGGCCGAACGCTGAGGACCCTTCCCGTGTTCCCAGAATCACGTCCAGGCAGCTCAAGTCCATCTCGGACGCTATCTTCTCAGCCCACGGCCCCGCATTGATTCCTCTGCAAGGGTGGCCAAAAAAGCCCAGCGTTAGCTCTCACTCACTAAGGTCTGTGGCTGTGGGAATTCTATCGTTTAGCCCTTTCCCCCCGTCTCGCCTATGTATCGGGCCCTCTACAAGAACACTGAGTCAGTCTGCCATGACGCATCACCGCTCTCCCTTGCGCGACTGGCGTACCTGCAGAGTTCCCGTTGGCTCCTGAGCCCTTAACCCTTGAAGATGCTCACCTGGAATGCCTGCAAGTGTGCTGTACAAGGACACGGCAGAAGCAGAGCAAGGACAAAGACACAGACAGAAACAGACAGACAGAACGTATTGGCCAATACGAGAGAGCAACAAGAGAGAAACACATAAGAGGCAGTCAGAAACCTTACCACCTTGCGTCTTCCTCCTCGAGCCAAGCGTCTGCTCAGAAGGACACCGTGTTCCAGAGAAACCAGCACCCCTGACAAACGGGAGCCCTGTTTCTCCCACAACCAAGGAAGCACCTCGGGAACCTCCGCTCGGACTCGCTGTCTAAGCAAACGTGACTTCCCTTCCTAGACCCGAGTGGGCCGTAAGCCAAGAGATTTCCAGACCCGACACTTATCTCCCGGTAAGCGATGGCTGCTCCGCTCCCAGCCGGACGGTTCTCGCCTCGCTTCGACCAAGCTCCCGAGCTCCCTGTTCTCGTTTCCGTTCCATCCCCAGACGGGAGGACACCGGGAGGGTTGACTTCTTATCGCTCGCTACCGAACACAGCAGAGGGGAAAAAACAAACAAACAACTTAGCCTTTCAGTCCGCAAGGACGCGGCATCGCTTCTCCTCCCACCATCGCACCGCAGCCTCCCACCGTCGGCCACCCCCTCCCGCTGCCACTACAGGAACGGGGAGTGAAAGGAGGCCTTGAATCTCTATCCACGCTCTCTTGAACCGCCTACTGCCCCTTCACCAATCCCTAAGCCACCAGGCTCCGTGCCCCAGCAGGAAGCTCTCTGCCTCAGAAGAAACATACTGCCAGGACGCTTGAAGATTTCAAAGCACGCACCTCTTACTCACACAGAGCCATGGGAAGGCCGAACGCTGAGGACCCTTCCCGTGTTCCGAGAATCACGTCCAGGCAGCTCAAGTCCATCTCGGACGCTATCTTCTCAGCCCACGGCCCCGCACTGATTCCTCTGCAAGGGTGGCCAAAAAAGCCCAGCGTTAGCTCTCACTCACTAAGGTCTGTGGCTGTGGGAATTCTATCCTTTAGCCCTTTTCCCCCCGTCTCGCCTATGTATCGGTCCCTCTACAAGAACACTGAGTCAGTCTGCCATGACGCATCACCGCTCTCTCTTGCGCGACTGGCGTACCTGCAGAATTTCTGTTGGCTCCTGAGCCCTTAACCCTTGAAGATGCTCACCTGGAATGCCTGCAACTGTGCTGTACAAGGACACGGCAGAAGCAGAGCAAGGACAAAGACACAGACAGAAACAAACAGACAGAACGTATTGGCCAATACGAGAGAGCAACAAGAGAGAAACACATAAGAGGCAGTCAGAAACCTTACCACCTTGCGTCTTCCTCCTCGAGCCAAGCGTCTGCTGAGAAGGACACCGTGTTCCAGAGAAACCAGCACCCCTGACAAACGGGAGCCCTGTTTCTCCCACAACCAAGGAAGCACCTCGGGAACCTCCGCTCGGACTCGCTTTCTAAGCAAACGTGACTTCCCTTCCTAGACCCGAGTGGGCCGTAAGCCAAGAGATTTCCAGACCCGACACTTATCTCCCGGTAAGCGATGGCTGCTCCGCTCCCAGCCGGACGGTTCTCGCCTCGCTTCGACCAAGCTCCCGAGCTCCCTGTTCTCGTTTCCGTTCCATCCCCAGACGGGAGGACACCGGGAGGGTTGACTTCTTATCGCTCGCTACCGAACACAGCAGAGGGGAAAAAACAAACAAACAACTTAGCCTTTCAGTCCGCAAGGACGCGGCATCGCTTCTCCTCCCACCATCGCACCGCAGCCTCCCACCGTCGGCCAGCCCCTCCCGCTGCCACTACAGGAACGGGGAGTGAAAGGAGGCTTTGAATCTCTATCCACGCTCTCTTGAACCGCCTACTGCCCCTTCACCAATCCCTAAGCCACCAGGCTCCGTGCCCCAGCAGAAAGCTCTCTGCCTCAGAAGATACATACTGCCAGGACGCTTGAAGATTTCAAAGCACGCACCTCTTACTCACACAGAGCCATGGGAAGGCCGAACGCTGAGGACCCTTCCCGTGTTCCCAGAATCACGTCCAGGCAGCTCAAGTCCATCTCGGACGCTATCTTCTCAGCCCACGGCCCCGCATTGATTCCTCTGCAAGGGTGGCCAAAAAAGCCCAGCGTTAGCTCTCACTCACTAAGGTCTGTGGCTGTGGGAATACTATCCTTTAGCCCTTTCCCCCCGTCTCGCCTATGTATCGGGTCCTCTACAAGAACACTGAGTCAGTCAGCCATGACGCATCACCGCTCTCCCTTGCGCGACTGGCGTACCTGCAGAGTTCCCGTTGGCTCCTGAGCCCTTAACCCTTGAAGATGCTCACCTGGAATGCCTGCAAGTGTGCTGTACAAGGACACGGCAGAAGCAGAGCAAGGACAAAGACGCAGACAGAAACAGACAGACAGAACGTATTGGCCAATACGAGAGAGCAACAAGAGAGAAACACATAAGAGGCAGTCAGAAACCTTACCACCTTGCGTCTTCCTCCTCGAGCCAAGCATCTGCTCAGAAGGACACCGTGTTCCAGAGAAACCAGCACCCCTGACAAACGGGAGCCCTGTTTCTCCCACAACCAAGGAAGCACCTCGGGAACCTCCGCTCGGACTCGCTGTCTAAGCAAACGTGACTTCCCTTCCTAGACCCGAGTGGGCCGTAAGCCAAGAGATTTCCAGACCCGACACTTATCTCCCGGTAAGCGATGGCTGCTCCGCTCCCAGCCGGACGGTTCTCGCCTCGCTTCGACCAAGCTCCCGAGCTCCCTGTTCTCGTTTAAGTTCCATCCCCAGACGGGAGGACACCGGGAGGGTTGACTTCTTATCGCTCGCTACCGAACACAGCAGAGGGGAAAAAACAAACAAACAACTTAGCCCTTCAGTCCGCAAGGACGCGGCATAGCTTCTCCTCCCACCATCGCACCGCAGCCTCCCACCGTCGGCCACCCCCTCCCGCTGCCACTACAGGAACGGGGAGTGAAAGGAGGCCTTGAATCTCTATCCACGCTCTCTTGAACCGCCTACTGCCCCTTCACCAATCCCTAAGCCACCAGGCTCCGTGCCCCAGCAGAAAGCTCTCTGCCTCAGAAGAAACATACTGCCAGGACACTTGAAGATTTCAAAGCACGCACCTCTTACTCACACAGAGCCATGGGAAGGCCGAACGCTGAGGACCCTTCCCGTGTTCCGAGAATCACGTCCAGGCAGCTCAAGTCCATCTCGGACGCTATCTTCTCAGCCCACGGCCACGCACTGATTCCTCTGCAAGGGTGGCCAAAAAAGCCCAGCGTTAGCTCTCACTCACTAAGGTCTGTGGCTGTGGGAATACTATCGTTTAGCCCTTTCCCCCCGTCTCGCCTATGTATCGGGCCCTCTACAAGAACACTGAGTCAGTCTGCCATGACGCATCACCGCTCTCCCTTGCGCGACTGGCGTACCTGCAGAGTTCCCGTTGGCTCCTGAGCCCTTAACCCTTGAAGATGCTCACCTGGAATGCCTGCAAGTGTGCTGTACAAGGACACGGCAGAAGCAGAGCAAGGACAAAGACGCAGACAGAAACAGACAGACAGAACGTATTGGCCAATACGAGAGAGCAACAAGAGAGAAACACATAAGAGGCAGTCAGAAACCTTACCACCTTGCGTCTTCCTCCTCGAGCCAAGCGTCTGCTCAGAAGGACACCGTGTTCCAGAGAAACCAGCACCCCTGACAAACGGGAGCCCTGTTTCTCCCACTACCAAGGAAGCACCTCGGGAACCTCCGCTCGGACTCGCTGTCTAAGCAAACGTGACTTCCCTTCCTAGACCCGAGTGGGCCGTAAGCCAAGAGATTTCCAGACCCGACACTTATCTCCCGGTAAGCGATGGCTGCTCCGCTCCCAGCCGGACGGTTCTCGCCTCGCTTCGACCAAGCTCCCGAGCTCCCTGTTCTCGTTTCCGTTCCATCCCCAGACGGGAGGACACCGGGAGGGTTGACTTCTTATCGCTCGCTACCGAACACAGCAGAGGGGAAAAAACAAACAAACAACTTAGCCTTTCAGTCCGCAAGGACGCGGCATCGCTTCTCCTCCCACCATCGCACCGCAGCCTCCCACCGTCGGCCACCCCCTCCCGCTGCCACTACAGGAACGGGGAGTGAAAGGAGGCCTTGAATCTCTATCCACGCTCTCTTGAACCGCCTACTGCCCCTTCACCAATCCCTAAGCCACCAGGCTCCGTGCCCCAGCAGAAAGCTCTCTGCCTCAGAAGAAACATACTGCCAGGACGCTTGAAGATTTCAAAGCACGCACCTCTTACTCACACAGAGCCATGGGAAGGCCGAACGCTGAGGATCCTTCCCGTGTTCCGAGAATCACGTCCAGGCAGCTCAAGTCCATCTCGGACGCTATCTTCTCAGCCCACGGCCACGCACTGATTCCTCTGCAAGGGTGGCCAAAAAAGCCCAGCGTTAGCTCTCACTCACTAAGGTCTGTGGCTGTGGGAATTCTATCCTTTAGCCCTTTCTCCCCCTCTCGCCTATGTATCGGGTCCTCTACAAGAATACTGAGTCAGTCAGCCATGACGCACCACCGCTCTCCCTTGCGCGACTGGCGTACCTGCAGAATTCCCGTTGGCTCCTGAGCCCTTAACCCTTGAAGATGCTCACCTGGAATGCCTGCAAGTGTGCTGTACAAGGACACGGCAGAAGCAGAGCAAGAACAAAGACACAGACAGAAACAGACAGACAGAACGTATTGGCCAATACGAGAGAGCAACAAGAGAGAAACACATAAGAGGCAGTCAGAAACCTCACCACCTTGCGTCTTCCTCCTCGAGCCAAGCGTCTGCTGAGAAGGACACCGTGTTCCAGAGAAACCAGCACCCCTGACAAACGGGAGCCCTGTTTCTCCCACTACCAAGGAAGCACCTCGGGAACCTCCGCTCGGACTCGCTGTCTAAGCAAACGTGACTTCCCTTCCTAGACCCGAGTGGGCCGTAAGCCAAGAGATTTCCAGACCCGACACTTATCTCCCGGTAAGCGATGGCTGCTCCGCTCCCAGCCGGACGGTTCTCGCCTCGCTTCGACCAAGCTCCCGAGCTCCCTGTTCTCGTTTCCGTTCCATCCCCAGACGGGAGGACACCGGGAGGGTTGACTTCTTATCGCTCGCTACCGAACACAGCAGAGGGGAAAAAACAAACAAACAACTTAGCCTTTCAGTCCGCAAGGACGCGGCATCGCTTCTCCTCCCACCATCGCACCGCAGCCTCCCACCGTCGGCCACCCCCTCCCGCTGCCACTACAGGAACGGGGAGTGAAAGGAGGCCTTGAATCTCTATCCACGCTCTCTTGAACCGCCTACTGCCCCTTCACCAATCCCTAAGCCACCAGGCTCCGTGCCCCAGCAGAAAGCTCTCTGCCTCAGAAGAAACATACTGCCAGGACGCTTGAAGATTTCAAAGCACGCACCTCTTACTCACACAGAGCCATGGGAAGGCCGAACGCTGAGGATCCTTCCCGTGTTCCGAGAATCACGTCCAGGCAGCTCAAGTCCATCTCGGACGCTATCTTCTCAGCCCACGGCCACGCACTGATTCCTCTGCAAGGGTGGCCAAAAAAGCCCAGCGTTAGCTCTCACTCACTAAGGTCTGTGGCTGTGGGAATTCTATCCTTTAGCCCTTTCTCCCCCTCTCGCCTATGTATCGGGTCCTCTACAAGAATACTGAGTCAGTCAGCCATGACACACCACCGCTCTCCCTTGCGCGACTGGCTTACCTGCAGAATTCCCGTTGGCTCCTGAGCCCTTAACCCTTGAAGATGCTCACCTGGAATGCCTGCAAGTGTGCTGTACAAGGACACGGCAGAAGCAGAGCAAGAACAAAGACACAGACAGAAACAGACAGACAGAACGTATTGGCCAATACGAGAGAGCAACAAGAGAGAAACACATAAGAGGCAGTCAGAAACCTTACCACCTTGCGTCTTCCTCCTCGAGCCAAGCGTCTGCTGAGAAGGACACCGTGTTCCAGAGAAACCAGCACCCCTGACAAACGGGAGCCCTGTTTCTCCCACTACCAAGGAAGCACCTCGGGAACCTCCGCTCGGACTCGCTGTCTAAGCAAACGTGACTTCCCTTCCTAGACCCGAGTGGGCCGTAAGCCAAGAGATTTCCAGACCCGACACTTATCTCCCGGTAAGCGATGGCTGCTCCGCTCCCAGCCGGACGGTTCTCGCCTCGCTTCGACCAAGCTCCCGAGCTCCCTGTTCTCGTTTCCGTTCCATCCCCAGACGGGAGGACACCGGGAGGGTTGACTTCTTATCGCTCGCTACCGAACACAGCAGAGGGGAAAAAACAAACAAACAACTTAGCCTTTCAGTCCGCAAGGACGCGGCATCGCTTCTCCTCCCACCATCGCACCGCAGCCTCCCACCGTCGGCCACCCCCTCCCGATGCCACTACAGGAACGGGGAGGGAAAGGAGGCCTTGAATCTCTATCCACGCTCTCTTGAACCGCCTACTGCCCCTTCACCAATCCCTAAGCCACCAGGCTCCGTGCCCCAGCAGAAAGCTCTCTGCCTCAGAAGAAACATACTGCCAGGACGCTTGAAGATTTCAAAGCACGCACCTCTTACTCACACAGAGCCATGGGAAGGCCGAACGCTGAGGACCCTTCCCGTGTTCCGAGAATCACGTCCAGGCAGCTCAAGTCCATCTCGGACGCTATCTTCTCAGCCCACGGCCACGCACTGATTCCTCTGCAAGGGTGGCCAAAAAAGCCCAGCGTTAGCTCTCACTCACTAAGGTCTGTGGCTGTGGGAATTCTATCCTTTAGCCCTTTCCCCCCGTCTCGCCTATGTATCGGGCCCTCTACAAGAACACTGAGTCAGTCAGCCATGACGCATCACCGATCTCTCTTACGCGACTGGCGTACCTGCAGAATTCCCGTTGGCTCCTGAGCCCTTAACCCTTGAAGATGCTCACCTGGAATGCCTGCAACTGTGCTGTACAAGGACACGGCAGAAGCAGAGCAAGGACAGAGACACAGACAGAAACAAACAGACAGAACGTATTGGCCAATACGAGAGAGCAACAAGAGAGAAACACATAAGAGGCAGTCAGAAACCTTACCACCTTGCGTCTTCCTCCTCGAGCCAAGCGTCTGCTGAGAAGGACACCGTGTTCCAGAGAAACCAGCACCCCTGACAAACGGAAACCCTGTTTCTCCCACAACCAAGGAAGCACCTCGGGAACCTCCGCTCGGACTCGCTGTCTAAGCAAACGTGACTTCCCTTCCTAGACCCGAGTGGGCCGTAAGCCAAGAGATTTCCAGACCCGACACTTATCTCCCGGTAAGCGATGGCTGCTCCGCTCCCAGCCGGACGGTTCTCGCCTCGCTTCGACCAAGCTCCCGAGCTCCCTGTTCTCGTTTCCATTCCATCCCCAGACGGGAGGACACCGGGAGGGTTGACTTCTTATCGCTCGCTACCGAACACAGCAGAGGGGAAAAAACAAACAAACAACTTAGCCTTTCAGTCCGCAAGGACGCGGCATCGCTTCTCCTCCCACCATCGCACCGCAGCCTCCCACCGTCGGCCACCCCCTCCCGCTGCCATTACAGGAACGGGGAGTGAAAGGAGGCCTTAAATCTCTATCCACGCTCTCTTGAACCGCCTACTGCCCCTTCACCAATCCCTAAGCCACCAGGCTCCGTGCCCCAGCAGAAAGCTCTCTGCCTCAGAAGAAACATACTGCCAGGACGCTTGAAGATTTCAAAGCACGCACCTCTTACTCACACAGAGCCATGGGAAGGCCGAACGCTGAGGACCCTTCCCGTGTTCCGAGAATCACATCCAGGCAGCTCAAGTCCATCTCGGACGCTATCTTCTCAGCCCACGGCCCCGCATTGATTCCTCTGCAAGGGTGGCCAAAAAAGCCCAGCGTGAGCTCTCACTCACTAAGGTCTGTGGCTGTGGGAATTCTATCATTTAGCCCTTTTCCCCCGTCTCGCCTATGTATGGGGCCCTCTACAAGAACACTGAGTCAGTCAGCCATGACGCATCACCGCTCTCCCTTGCGCGACTGGCGTACCTGCAGTATTCCCGTTGGCTCCTGAGCCCTTAACCCTTGAAGATGCTCACCTGGAATGCCTGCAACTGTGCTGTACAAGGACACGGCAGAAGCAGAGCAAGGACAAAGACACAGACAGAAACAGACAGACAGAACGTATTGTCCCATACGAGAGAGCAACAAGAGAGAAACACATAAGAGGCAGTCAGAAACCTTACCACCTTGCGTCTTCCTCCTCGAGCCAAGCGTCTGCTGAGAAGGACACCGTGTTCCAGAGAAACCAGCACCCCTGACAAACGGGAGCCCTGTTTCTCCCACTACCAAGGAAGCACCTCGGGAACCTCCGCTCGGACTCGCTGTCTAAGCAAACGTGACTTCCCTTCCTAGACCCGAGTGGGCCGTAAGCCAAGAGATTTCCAGACCCGACACTTATCTCCCGGTAAGCGATGGCTGCTCCGCTCCCAGCCGGACGGTTCTCGCCTCGCTTCGACCAAGCTCCCGAGCTCCCTGTTCTCGTTTCCGTTCCATCCCCAGACGGGAGGACACCGGGAGGGTTGACTTCTTATCGCTCGCTACCGAACACAGCAGAGGGGAAAAAACAAACAAACAACTTAGCCTTTCAGTCCGCAAGGACGCGGCATCGCTTCTCCTCCCACCATCGCACCGCAGCCTCCCACCGTCGGCCACCCCCTCCCGCTGCCACTACAGGAACGGGGAGTGAAAGGAGGCCTTGAATCTCTATCCACGCTCTCTTGAACCGCCTACTGCCCCTTCACCAATCCCTAAGCCACCAGGCTCCGTGCCCCAGCAGAAAGCTCTCTGCCTCAGAAGAAACATACTGCCAGGACGCTTGAAGATTTCAAAGCACGCACCTCTTACTCACACAGAGCCATGGGAAGGCCGAACGCTGAGGACCCTTCCCGTGTTCCGAGAATCACGTCCAGGCAGCTCAAGTCCATCTCGGACGCTATCTTCTCAGCCCACGGCCACGCACTGATTCCTCTGCAAGAGTGGCCGAAAAAGCCCAGCGTTAGCTCTCACTCACTAAGGTCTGTGGCTGTGGGAATTCTATCCTTTAGCCCTTTCCCCCCGTCTCGCCTATGTATCGGGCCCTCTACAAGAACACTGAGTCAGTCAGCCATGACGCATCACCGCTCTCCCTTGCGCGACTGGCGTACCTGCAGAATTCCCGTTGGCTCCTGAGCCCTTAACCCTTGGAGATTCTCACCTGGAATGTCTGCAAGTGTGCTGTACAAGGAGACGGCAGAAGCAGAGCAAGGACAAAGACACAGACAGAAACAGACAGACAGAACGTATTGGCCAATACGAGAGAGGAACAAGAAAGAAACACATAAGAGGCAGTCAGAAACCTTACCACCTTGCGTCTTCCTCCTCGAGCCAAGCGTCTGCTCAGAAGGACACCGTGTTCCAGAGAAACCAGCACCCCTGACAAACGGAAGCCCTGACAAACGGGAGCTACCAAGGAAGCACCTCGGGAACCTCCGCTCGGACTCGCTGTCTAAGCAAACGTGACTTCCCTTCCTAGACCCGAGTGGGCCGTAAGGCGAGAGATTTCCAGACCCGACACTTATCTCCGTGTCAGCGATGGCTGCTCCGCTGCCAGACGGACGGTTCTCGCTTCGACCAAGCTCCCGAGCTCCCTGTTCTCGTTTCTGTTCCATCCCCAGAAGGGAGGACACCGGGAGGGTTGACTTCTTATCGCTCGCTCCCGAACACAGCAGAGGGGAAAAAACAAACAAACAACTTAGCGTTTCAGTCCGCAAGGACGCGGCATCGCTTCTCCTCCCACCATCGCACCGCAGCCTCCCACCATCGGCCACCAACTCCCATTGCCAGTAGAGGAACGGGGAGTGAAAGGAGGCCTTGAATATCTATCCACGCTCTGTTGAACCGCCTACTGGCCCTTCACCAGTCCCTAAGCCACCAGGCTCTGTGCCCCAGCAGGAAGCTCTCTGCCTCAGAAGAAACATACTGCCAGGACGCTTGAAGATTTCAAAGCACGCATCTCTTACTCACTCAGAGCCATGGCAAGGCCGAACGCTGAGGACCCTTCACGGGTCCCGAGAATCACATCCAGGCGGCTCAAGTCCGTCTCGGGCGGTTTCTTCTCCGCCCACGGCCCCGCACTGATTCCTCTGCAAGGGCGGCAGAAAAAGCGCAGCATGAGCTCTCACTCGCTAAGGTCTGTGGCTGCGGGAATTCTAGCCTTTAGCCCCATGGTCACCAACCAATAGATCACGATCTACCGGTAGATGTTGAGGCTCTAAGAGTAGCTCTTCAGCCCTCTCTGAACTGCGTGCGTGCGCAGTACATTTACATTAGATTTCCTCATTTGAGGAGCAGCTACTCACCGAGCAACAACACAGGTGTGTAGCTGCAAGGAATGGTGGGAGCTGGGAGGTCTGGAGGGTTGAAACACCCCAGCCAGCTGACTGTGGCTTTCAGCAGAAAGACGCTGCCCCGCGCTACAGCTGATCAGCGGCTTCTCCTCTGCGCCTGCCCACGTGGAGCTTGGTGCACCCTGGCTGAGCGCCATGACCAGCTCTCCGGGCAGCCGCTTCTCTTCACTCCAGCCTGGCTGCCCTGCCGTCAGTCCGGAGGGAGCGTGGGTCGGAGGCTTCCCTCCGTGGCTTGTGTAGGGAACTCCCTGCCCCCAACCTTGTTTCCTCTCCTCTACCCCAAACCTGTCCCCCGCCCTCCTGGCCCCGTTCCCTCTCCCTTGCCCCCCCACCCCGCTATATAACCCTTCCCCACTCTGCAGAAACTTGTCCTACGGCACCCTGCCCCCCCTGCAGGAACCGGTTCCCTCTAGCACCCTGCCTCCTACTGCAGAAACCTGTCCCCCTGCCTTCCCCACTACAGAAACCTGTCCCCCCCCCCCCCCCAGCACCCTGTCCCCTGCTGCAGAAACCTGTCCTGGCACCCTGCTCCCTCTCCCCTGCCCCCACTGGCACCCTGTTCCCTGTCCCAGAACCCACTAGCACCCCTCCCCAGTATTGTGTCCCCTGCTCTCAAAGGACTTTTCTATGCGTCAGTGACCCCTGACTCAAGGCAGGTTCCCTGCCATTCTCATAAATAAAGACAATGCAGAAACTTTTTGTGCTTAACATAGTATTTTATTTAAAAATGGAGCTTGGCCAACAAACCCCCAATTGGGGCCTAGCCCCCATCTGGCCACAACCACTCCTGCACTCCCACTTCCCCAGATCCTAGATCTGAGCCTATCAAACACTGGAACCCCCTGCCCTGAGCCCTTCACATACCCCAACCCAAATTCCTGCATTCTCACATCCACAAGCCTGTGACTTGCTTAGTATCCCAACACCGCCCAGCCTGGAGCCCCCTCCCCGAGCCAGTGTCCCCTTCTCCACCTCCTCCTCCATCCAGATTTCCTCCCAGAGCTTGCACCTCTCACCCCTTCCCACACCCAAATCCCTCATTCCCACCGCAGAGACTACACATCCTGTCTCAACCCAGCGGGGGTCCGGCTAGACTGCAGGAGTTTTTCAGGATTCTGGAGATATCTCAGAAAAACTCTTCTGCATCCAGGGTTGCGTTTGTTCTTCCGCTTTTTTAGTGGAAGAGCAATCAGGCTCTTTCGGTCACCCCTATATTCCTCTTTCCCCAAGGAATAAGGTGGCTTCCAAAAGAAGGGGTTTTTCTTCTGACATTTGGTCCAGTCTAGACAGGCCAAATGTTGGAAAAACCTCATTCTACAGAAGAATTGTTTTTTTTTAAAGAAAAGTAGCAGTATAAGGATTGGGGACAGCAAGTGATGGAGAGGAGAAGAATAGAGAGAGCGGGGCTTCAAGGAAGGGGCAGGGCAGTAAATCTTGGCTTGGTCTGTCATTTAAAAGTGATCTTGGGTGTAAAAAGGTTGGAGACCACTGCTTTAGACACCCCCCCCCCCCCGCCCCTCTGTATCGGGTCCATTACAACAATACTGAGTCAGTCTGCCATGACGCACCACTGGTCTCCCGTTGCTCTCCCTTGCGCGACTGGCATACCTGCACAATTCCCCTTAGCTCCTGGGCCCTTAACCCGTAGAGATGCTCACCTGGAATGCCTGTACGTGTCCTGTACAAGGACACGGCAGAAGCAGACCAAGGACAAAGACACAGAAAGAAACAGACAGAACGTATTGGCCAATACGAGAGAGCAACAAGAGAGAAACACATGAGAGGCAGTTTGGGTGGGAGGGGAGGGGTTGAATACACTTGGTGGTCAGGGAAGGGGGTGCAGAATGGACTGGGGGGTGGGGAAAGGGGTGCAGATTGGGCAGCGGGTGCAGAATGGACTGGGGGGTGGGGAAAGGGGTGCAGATTGGGCAGGGGGTGCAGAATGGACTGCGGGGTGGAGAAGGGAGTGCAGGTTGGGCAGGGGGTGCAGAATGGACTGGGGGGTGGGGAAAGGGGTGCAGATTGGGCAGGGGGTGCAGAATGGACTGGGGGTGGGGAAGGGAGTGCAGGTTGGGCAGGGGGTGTAGAATGGACTGGGGGTGGAGAAGGGAGTGCAGGTTGGGCAGGGGGTGCAGAATGGACTGGGGGGTGGGGAAAGGGGTGCAGATTGGGCAGGGGGTGGGGAAGGGAGTGCAGGTTGGGCAGGGGGTGTAGAATGGACTGGGGGTGGGGAAGGGAGTGCAGGTTGGGCAGGGGGTGCAGAATGGACTGGGGGGTGGGGAAAGGGGTGCAGATTGGGCAGGGGGTGCAGAATGGACTGGGGGGTGGGGAAAGGGGTGCAGATTGGGCAGGGGGTGCAGAATGGACTGGGGGGTGGGGAAGGGAGTGCAGATTGGCCTGGGGGTGCAGAATGGACTGGGGGGTGGGGAAAGGGGTGCAAATTGGGCAGGGGGTGCAGAATGGACTGGGGGTGGGGAAGGGGGTGCAGGTTGGGCTGGGAGTGTGGAATGCACTGAGGTGGGAGAAGGGGGTGCAGGTCGGGCGGGGGGGCCGTGCAGAGGGCGCGGGCCGACGTGAGCAGGTCCTGAGTAGTGCTGCGGGGACGTCCTGAGATGCAGGTGGGGGCGGGGAGAAGCTGGAACACTCTGGGCGGGGCTATGCCGGGGGCGGGTCTATGATAGGGGCGGGGCGGACTGCGACGTGCCCCGGGAGGCCGTACTATTAGAACTACAAGTCCCAGGATGCGTAGCTGAAACTTGGAGTGACACGAGCGCGGGTCCAACCGCGTCGCTCCCTGGTCAAAGGCCGCTTTGTGATGTCACTTCCTCTGCACCCGCCCAACCGAACAGCGCCGGGCCTGCCCTGGCCCTGCAATGGCCGATGGGAGCTGCGGACAGGGGCACTCAGTTTCCCACAAACCACTGCGGCTACTTTCCCTACTCCCCGTCATCCCGCCCCGCCCCATTGCTGGGCGGGGCTCCTGCATCAGAGACGGCAGCGTGCGCCGCTGATGCCCCGCCCTCACTCGGGAGAGGAGACTCCGCGGTAACCCCTCCGCCCCCAAACTCCTCTCCGCCCCGTGCAGTCTGATCCCCCCCAAACTCCTCCCCGCCCCATGCAGTCTGCTCCCCTCCCCCCCACCAAACTCCTCTCCGCCCCATGCAGTCTGATCCCCCGCACCAAACTCCTCTCCGCCCCATGCAGTCTGCTCCCCCCACCAAACTCCTCCCCGCCCCGTGCAGTCTGCTCCCCCCCACCAAACTCCTCTCCGCCCCGTGCAGTCTGCTCCCCCGCCCCCAAACTCCTCTCCGCCCCATGCAGTCTGCTCCCCCCCACCAAACTCCTCTCCGCCCCGTGCAGTCTGATCCCCCGCACCAAACTCCTCTCCGCCCCATGCAGTCTGCTCCCCCCCACCAAACTCCTCTCCGCCCCATGCAGTCTGATCCCCCCCACCAAACTCCTCTCCGCTCCGTGCAGTCTGGTCCCCCCCCACCAAACTCCTCTCCGCCCCGTGAAGTCTGCTCCCCCCACCAAACTCCTCTCCGCCCCGTGCAGTCTGCTCCCCCCCACCAAACTCCTCTCCGCCCCATGCAGTCTGATCCCCCCCCACCACCAAACTCCTCTTCGCCCCCTGCAGTCTGCTCCCCCCCCACCACCAAACTCCTCTCTGCCCCGTGCAGTCTGCTCCCCCCCACCAAACTCCTCTCTGCCCCGTGCAGTCTGCTCCCCCCCACCAAACTCCTCTCTGCCCCGTGCAGTCTGCTCCCCCCCACCAAACTCCTCTCCGCCCCGTGCAGTCTGCTCCCCCACCACCAAACTCCTCTCCGCCCCGTGCAGTCTGATCCCCCCCCACCAAACTCCTCTCCGCCCCGTGCAGTCTGCTCCCCCCCACCAAACTCCTCTCCGCCCAGTGCAGTCTGCTCCCCCCACCAAACTCCTCTCCGCCCCATGCAGTCTGATCCCCCCCCACCACCAAACTCCTCTCCGCCCTATGCAGTCTGATCCCCCACCACCACCAAACTCCTCTTCGCCCCCTGCAGTCTGCTCCCCCCCCACCAAACTCCTCCCCGCCACGTGCAGTTGCTCCCCCCCCACCAAACTCCTCCCCGCCCCGTGCAGTCTGCTCCCCCCAACACCACATTTCCCAGCCGGCTTGTGCGGGGACTGGCAGCGGGATAGGCTGATGCTGCTGTTGCCTTCGAAAGTGCGGCGGGGAGCGTGAGGCGGGTGGGGGGGAGGGGGGCGGCTGCCTCTGCTGCGTCCCGTTCACAAGCCCAGAGGGGCCGCGCGAGGATTTTCCGGAGACCCCGAGGAGTTTCCTGCCGCTCACTTCTGTGTTCCAGCTGAGTTCCTGCCAGTCAGTGGCCCCGCCCCCAGATCAGGCCCCGCCCCTGCTATTAATGACGGAGCCTGGGACCCGTCTGTGTGCCACACAAACCCACGTGTCACTCGCCGGGGAGCCGATAGAACGTGCCTCGCGTTCCATCATTTGCATGCACCGCGCCAGGGCAATGACGTCACTAGCAGGCGCTGCTGTTCGTAGCCGGCAGTGGCAGCTTCGCACCAAGCCGGGCCACGAGGCAGCGGGCGCAGCGCTGGGGGCGGAGCTACAGGGGAGCGACCCGGCCGGGCGGGGCTCAGCGCTGGGGGCGGAGCTACAGGGGAGCGACCCGGCCGGGCGGGGCTCAGCGCTGGGGGCGGAGCTACAGGGGAGCGACCCGGCCGGGCGGGGCTCAGCGCTGGGGGCGGAGCTACAGGGGAGCGGCCCGGGTGGGCGGGGCTCAGCGCTGGGGGCGGAGCTACAGGGGAGCGGCCCGGCCGGGCGGGGCTCAGCGCTGGGGGCGGAGCTACAGGGGAGCTGCCTGGCCGGGCGGGGCTCAGCGCTGGGGGCGGAGCTACAGGGGAGCGACCCGGCCGGGCGGGGCTCAGCGCTGGGGGCGGAGCTACAGGGGAGCGACCCGGCCGGGCGGGGCTCAGCGCTGGGGGCGGAGCTACAGGGGAGCGACCCGGCCGGGCGGGGCTCAGCGCTGGGGGCGGAGCTACAGGGGAGCGGCCCGGGTGGGCGGGGCTCAGCCCTGGGGGCGGAGCTACAGGGGAGCGGCCCGGTCGGGCGGGGCTCAGCGCTGGGGGCGGAGCTACAGGGGAGCGGCCCGGCCGGGCGGGGCTCAGCGCTGGGGGCGGAGCTACAGGGGAGCTGCCCGGCCGGGCGGGGCTCAGCGCTGGGGGCGGAGCTACAGGGGAGCGACCCGGCCGGGCGGGGCTCAGCGCTGGGGGCGGAGCTACAGGGGAGCGACCCGGCCGGGCGGGGCTCAGCGCTGGGGGCAGAGCTACAGGGGAGCGGCCCGGGTGGGCGGGGCTCAGCGCTGGGGGCGGAGCTACAGGGGAGCTGCCCGGCCGGGCGGGGTGCACACTCGGGCGCCCAAGGGCTGAGATCCGGGCGGGGCAGCGTCACGCTCCCTTGGGGCCGGGTAGCGCAGACCGGAAGCCGCTGCACTGCCCGGATTTCCTGGGGAACACGCTCCCTGTGACGTCAGGGCCTGCCACAGAGGCAGGGCGCCACCCCGGCCAAGCAAGGAGCAGAGCTAGGGTTGCCAGATGGTTTCACCAAAAATACCAGACACACCTGACATGACATCACAATCTGCATTCCATCTGATTTAGAAAATACCAGACATTTATCAGAGGAGTAGCCGCGTTAGTCTGAATCTGCAAAAGCAGCGAGGAGCCCTGTGGCACAGAACTCCTTGCCGCTTTCCCGGACATTTATATTTTCTCAATTTGTTTCCCGAAGAAAAAGCTGAAACCCTGGACCGTCCAGTTCAAAACCGGACACCTGGCAACCATAAGCAGAGTGGTGCCTTGTCGGAGCGGTTCCAGCCTCCGCTCTGCTGTCCTTCCTCTGCCCCACGTACCACGGGAGCTGGTGCCCTACGCTGGCTGCACCGCCGCAGGAAACCTCCAACCCCAGTCGCTGTCCCAGCCAGGCACCCCGTGTCTGAACCCGTCCCGCCTGGCCCCGTGTCTCCTGCCTACCACTCGCTGACCTGGCACCAGCTGAGCGCTCGTACCTGGGCACCTTCCGGTCACGGTTTCCAGTCGGTTGCTGTCAGGCTGTGGACCGAGCAAACGTCACTTTCGGTCCGTGGGACTGAACGCACGTGGCGCCGGCATGATGCGAGGCCGCTCCTTGTTGCCCCACGTCGGATACAAAAGGAGCAGCTACCGCGCGGCAGTTAGAGCCTCGTGCTGAAACGCGCTGCAGCAGTTCTACTCTTCCCTGCCCCTCTCATCCCAGCTGCATGCTCCAGATGGGAGGGGAAGGGTGTCGCTTTCCAGGAGCTACTGACTGGAACACGTCAGATGCACACGCCCGTGCAACAGCCACTCACCCTGCCAAATGCTCACACGCAGGGATGCGTGTACACACTCACAAACGCGAATTAACAGATTAACACGCCTGAGCGCCCACTCATGCCCTCGCTCAGATGCCCACACACGCATCTGCTCAATCTGCCAGTACGCAGGCACGTGCACACACCCGCAAATGGACACTTGCGGACGCACACACTTGCACTCATACTTACGTGCGCACGCATGCACACCAAGTAACAGTCGCCTAGAAGGACTCACCAATAATATTAAACTCAAAAGCCAAAGATTAGATCAATTAGGAGACAACTATTCCCACAAGGCCCTAATCCATGTCTGGGGCTCCTCGGTGCTGCTGGGAGACCAAGTCTTTATTTCAATCCCAGTTTTGCCAACTCTCAGCATGCGTGACGCTAGGTCAATTGGCAGCCTACTCAGTTTTCCGTATGATCCTAGACACGTTAAGTATCGCCAGCCAGGAGATTCGGGGGGGGGGGGGGATTAATGACATTTTTAAAAATACAAAAATCGGTGTTCAGTTTCTGTTGTAGATAAATCTATGTACTTCATATGACTTGACACTGTGCCTCTCCATATAACCTTGTAACTTTGTATTAATCCATATGACCTTGTAACTTTGTATTAGAACCTGAATCCATATAACCTTGTAACTTAGTTTTCTACATAGGGTTCTAATACAGAGTATATAGTTAAAGAGGTAAAAATGTCATTTGCTAGGAGTAGAATAAGATCTTTCCCCCACTCTCTCCCTCCACTCTGTAATCAATTGCCCAGTTGAATGAACAAGGTGTGAATGAGTAACACTTGGGAGCCAAGCACCTCCAGAGAGCTACACCAGTTGAAAAGGGGGTGGAAGCCAGACCCAAGGTGTCAAGAGGGCTCAAGAAAGAAGAGCAGACATATTGAAGGCCTTGGGGATTAGAAGCAAGCACCTTCTTTGGAAAACACCCTCTCTTAACAGACAGCACCCACAAAGGGACCAAAGGACACAGACCCAGATTTTGAATCTGGGATATATTTGCATAAGAGGGAAGCTGCTATAAAAGTGAGTTGTCTTGCAGAGGACTCCGGGTCTCATCTTGTCACCATCGGAGCATCGATCCGGATCAGCAGAAGCCCGGCTCCACCCCTCCCCCATCTAACTCACCTGGCCAGTGAAGTTAAGGGGAGCAACAAGTTGGTAACAACAGCAAGACGGAGTGTGCTTGTGCATGTGTGTGTGTGAGTGTGTGTGTGTGTGAGTGCATGAGTGACATAGAATAATCAATACTTATCATATGCATGTGACAAATAAATAAATTATATATATATATATATAATGTGTGTGTGTGTGTGATTAATAAATGTGGCGTGTTGCCTTATCCCTCTGAAAAAGATCCCGAGTACTTCTTTTAAGTACAACACTGTGACTTTTGTACTTCTTATTTTCAAGTTCTTCCACCATGAGCCAGAGGGCCTTTTCTCAGGGACCCGTGCCACGCTCGCAAACGTCTGTGCGGCCCTCCCTCGATACTTACCTTGAGCCAATTGCTATTTGCTCTTCTTCCATAGATCGCTGTCTGGTTTCCATCTGCCGGCAGGGTCTCGGGGGGGGGGGGCTCCTTTCGGTCTCTGCCACCAGGTGGCCAGCTTCTCATCTCCTCCAAGTCTACAGGGACCGAAAAAGAGACAGAGAACGCTTAGGAGCTAGGCCACCCCAGGTGTGTGGAAAGGACAGACACGTGCGTCACCTGGCTGCTGCTCACTGGAGCCCAGTGTTGCCTCTAACATTTCCCCTCCAGGAGCAGAGTGAGTTTTGTCTCGTGCTCCAAGATCGAGGTCACGTGCCCTTCTTCGGACGCCTGCCACCCAGGCGAAGACATGTCTCGTCTGTGTTTTTAAAACGTTCTGGAAGAAAGAGTACTAACACAAGGGAGAATTAACAAGGTCATTTAAACTGTAAATATTTGTTTGATATGAAGTCAAATAAAAGGAAAATTAATACTGCAACATTTTCAGTGGTCAACCTCCTCTCCTCTCCCCTCCCCTCCCCTGCCCCCTCCAGCTGGCCTAGATGATCTCTCCGGGTCCTTTATGGTAAAGCCCACCTTGTGCTGAGGTGACAAGTTCTTCCCAAGATACTGGGTATGTAAACTTTCCTCCTTTAACATACACATATCAATGTTGTCTCCTCAGGATTGTCTTGAAAAACTGTATGTTTGCAGACTCCAGCCATATGAGCTGATCTTAGCTCACATGACCACTAGATACAGGCTACATCTACACTGGCATGATTTTCCGAAAATGCTTTTAACGGAAAAGTTTTCTGTTAAAAGCATTTTCGGAAAATCGCGTCTAGATTGGCAGGACGCTTTTCCGCAAAAGCACTTTTTGCGGAAAAGCGTCCGTGGCCAATCTAGATGCGCTTTTCTGCAAAAAAGCCCCAATCGCCATTTTCGCGATCGGGGCTTTTTTGCGGAAAAGAAATCTCTGCTGTCTACACTGGCCCTTTTGCGCAGAAGTCTTTCGGAAAAAGACTTTTGCCCGAACAGGAGCAGCATAGTATTCCCGCAAAAGCACTGACAATCTTACATGAGATCGTCAGTGCTTTTGCGGAAATTCAAGCGGCCAGTGTAGACAGCTGGCAAGTTTTTCCGCAAAAGCAGATGATTAGCACACTTTCCTAGTTGAAAATCCAAGGAGAAGAAAGGGGAGAATTGCAAATCAAGACTCTCTTAAGGTGTCTGAAAGCTACTTTGGTCTGGGCTGGTACTCAGTGGTACCAAGGCAGACTTTTCTGTGGCTCGGTTGTCTAATGCCACACTAGAACAAGTCTACCACACCGAACGAAAGAGCAGACAATTACATGAAAGGGAAAAAAGGTGGCTTGGCAGAGAATTTGCTTCCGGACAAAAACAAGAGACTGCGGTGGTTAAAGAAGAACGGGAGGCATACCTGTGCATAAACCAATTCACCAGAAACCTTCTGAACAACCAGTTCAGTCACATGTCCTTACAGGGACAAGCACCTTAATGACGGTAGCCCTGACATTTTATTTTGCAGACAATTCTACTTGTGGAAGGGCTGCTGGAGTGAAACTTGAGGCCCAAGCAGGAGGAAAGTTTGATTTTCTAGTACCAAATAGAAAAACAATAATAGAACAAAAAGGCTAAAAGATGCCTAAGGGCAGAGATAGGGTCCAGAATGACTTAGACAAATTGGAGGATTGGGCCACAAGAAATCTGATGAGGTTCAACAGGGACAAGTGTAGAGTCCTGCACTTGGGATGGAAGAATCCCGAGCATAGTTACAAGCTGGGGACCAACCAGTTAAGTAGTAGTTCTGCAGACAGGGACCTGGGGGTTACAGTGGATGAGAAGCTGGAGATGAGTCAACAGTGTGCCCTTGTAGCCAAGAAGGCTAATGGCATATTAGGTTGCATTAAGAGGAGCATTGCCAGTAGATCCAGAGATGTCATTATTCCCCTTTATTCGGCTTTGGTGAGGCCACATCTGGAGTACTGTGTCCAGTTCTGGGCCCCCCACTACAGAAGGGATGTGGACACATTGGAGAGGGTCCAGCAGAGGACAACCAAAATGATTAGGGGGCTGGAGCAATTGCTCTATGAAGAGGCTGAGGGATTTAGGTTTCTTTAGTCTGAAGAGAAGACCATGAGGGGGGATTTTATAGTAGCCTTCAACTTCCTTATAAGGACACAGGAACGCAAGGTAACCTGTTCTCCCAACTCTCGCTTTCAGACGGGGTGGGGAACCTTATTGGGGGGGGGGGCGGAAGGCACACACTAGTAGGGTTGCCAGATGGTTTCAGCAAAAAAAAAAAGCGCCAGGAAAATTTTTGTTGAGGAAAAAAAGCCAACCAAACAAAAAAACCCCACCAGGAACATTTTTGTTGAGCAAAATCCCGTTGTGACCCCTTTAATTAGTCAGCCAATCTCCCCGCCCCCAGCTTATTTCTGCTGGGCGCAGAGGAAAAGCAGAAAATACTGGACATTTTGTATGTCCGGTATTTTCCAAATTTATTTACCGGACAAAAGTGCAAATACCGGGCTGTCTGGCTCAGTGCTAGACACCTGGCAACTCTACACACAAGTGTGAAGAAAAAAAATCCCAAACCCCACCATCCGCATTAACACATGCCCCAACTGAGAAGGAGGAAGAGGCTTCCCACATTCCCCTTGCACACCAGAGCTTGTGAGGGGGGGGGGGCGGGGCAGACTAGCAGAATTTGTCTGCTCCAATCTGGAGGGGAGCTAGAGCGTTAGTGTGGGAACCTTGAGTCTCGAGGGCCACACTCACGTGAGCTGGGGTATTAGGTTCCTCACCCCTGCTTTAAAAACAAAACCTCTTACTCTTAAAAATCGATCCCCATATCTCTGGTTGGACCAGCTTCATGCAGGTCCTCGGGGATGGAAAACTGCAGCAAACTGTATGAACAGAAACAAACAGAAGCCCCAATAGCAGCTGGAGGTGGGGCGAGGCTGCCCCAGCAGGGACACAACGGGGCAGCCGCCCTCCACCAGATCAGGAAAACAACCGCGCCATTCCCCGTCCAGCAGGAAGGCGAGTGCCGCTGCAAGGCTCCGCAAGGGAGGTGGGCGGCAGAGGGGTGTTTGTGCGCGGCCGCGCGCCTTTAGCGGCAACTCCCCTGGTGCCCCCTTCCCTAGTCCAGCCAGGCCTAAAATGCTCATTGCTTAGAAGGCGGGTGGGGAACCTAAGGCCTGGGTGCTTGGGGCTCCTCCACCGTTGCCCCCTCCCCACCCCGTGGGGCTGGAGCGCATAAAGCGACTAGGCTGGACCCTGCAATGCTCTGGCCGCCAGGGGGACGTTTCTCCGCTCAGCTGGGGGCCAGGCAGGGAGGCTTTTCTGTCGGTTGGTTTGTCTGTCACCTGTTTGCCCCCCAATTCTCAGCCACTCCAGCCCCCTCTCCCCACACGGCCCCACCCAGGACGCTCTCGGCCTGTGCAGGAGGCACAGCCGGGCACTGGGCAGCACTGCGGGCAGCCAGGGCCAGAGCATCCCCCCCCACAGCACCCCCCGCCGAACTGCCCCCCCCCCGGCACAGGGGGGATTCAGCGGGCACCCGGCCCCGCCCCCAGGCAGCGAGCAGCGCGGGGAGCAGGGCTCAGGCCGCCCCGCTCCCCCGCGTGCGGGACACGTTCTGTGCGTGCCCCGCCCGCGGGAACCACCCCTCGAGGGCGCGCGGCTCCCCGGCGGGGGCAGGGGAGGGGCACGTGACACTCCCGCGCCCCGCTGGCCCGCAGCCCCCCCTCCCCGAGACACCCACGTGACTGGAGCCCGGGTCAGCTCCCGCGCCCCAAAGGGGGGGGGCATAGCCCCGTTCCCCCGGCACCACGTGGGGGGGGGGGTCACAGGGGCGCTGCTCCCCGGGCAGGCTGCAGCGCCGGAGGGGGAGGGGGCAGAAATCCCCCCCACCTCCTCCAGGGGCCGCCCCGCCGATGTCCAGCCTGGGGCCCGGAGAGAAGCAGGCGGGGGAGGGGGGCTCCACGTCACTGCCAGCTCCCGCCCCGCCCCCCCGGCTCCGCCCCTCAGCGTTTTCCCGCCCGCCTCGTCAGCGCGAGCGTCCCGGGAGTTTCCCGCCCAGCCACCGCCGCCCGCGCCTGCGCTCTGCCGCGCCCTGGCCCCTCCCCCCCCCGCCCCTCCCTGCTGCCCCCCAGTGCCAAGCACCCCCCGGCCCCTCCCTGCTGCCCCCCAATGCCAAGCACCCCCGGCCCCTCCCTGCTGCCCCCCAGTGCCAAGCACCCCCGGCCCCTCCCCCTCCCTGCTGCCCCCCAGTGCCAAGCACCTCCCGGCCCCTCCCCCTCCTGCCCCCCAGTGCCAAGCACCCCCCAGCCCTCACCCCCTCCCGACCCCCAGTGCCAAGCGCCCCCCAGTGCCAAGCACCCCCTCCTGCCCCCCAGTGCCAAGCACCCCCCGGCCCCTCACCCCCTCCTGCCCTGTCACTGCCAAGCACCCCCCGGCCCCTCACCCCCTCCTGCCCCCCAGTGCCAAGCACCCCCCGGCCCCTCACCCCCTCCTGCCCCCCCAGTGCCAAGCACCCCCCGGCCCCTCACCCCCTCCCTGCCCCCCAGTGCCAAGCACCCCCCCGCCTCTCACCCCCTCCCTGCCCCCCAGTGCCAAGCACCCCCGGCCCCTCACCCCCTCCTGCCCACCAGTGCCAAGCACCCCCCGGCCCCTCACCCCCTCCTGTCCACCAGTGCCAAGCACCCCCCGGCCCCTCACCCCCTCTTGCTCCCCAGTGCCAAGCACCCCCTGGCCCCTCACCCCCTCCTGCCCCCCAGTGCCAAGCACCCCCTGGCCCCTCACCCCCTCCTGCCCCCCCAGTGCCAAGCACCGAGCCCCTCTAGGATACAAGATTCCAATTATCCCCTGAAGAAAAGTGATTTTGATTCCAACTCGACCTGAGTCCAACTTGGACTCGACCTGACAGAGCGACTGTGGAAAGCAAAATCACCAGAGAGCAGTCCCCGGAGGAAAGCTGAGATGGCAGAGGGGGGGCCTGGATGCCAACAGAGCACTTCAAACCAAACCCACCCACGAGATACACGGGAAATACCCTGGACGCAGCTGGGTCCGCTTAGTTCCCCTTCCCTACTCCCAGTCCCCTCTCCGCTCAGTCCACTCCCTGCTCCCCATTCCTCAGGGACACGGCATCCTGCCTGGGTTTACATCGCCCTGTGCCTCCCGACTCCTGGTTTCTCTCCCGCACCGCGAGCAGGCAGGGAACCTAGACCCAGTTCAGATTTCAACCCACTGTCCGGAGTGTTTCTCCAGCCCCCTGGCCAGCCCCTTTGCTGACTACCTGAATGTGACCCCTTGCCCCCCGTGCTGGTCAGCGCTCCTCCTGTCCATTGCAGCCTCCCTTACTGCCGTCTCCCGTGACCCATGGAGCCCGATGGTCTAGCCAGCCTCAGAACCATACTTCCCTTGGGATCTGGCTGTGACGTTACCTTGATAAGGCATATTTACTCTGCTATTTCCAACCCAATAGCAACAGAAATGAAATCCAGGACCCCTACCAGCATATCCCCTTCAAACCCTCCCCATCCAAATCCCCAGCCCGCGCTGACCGCAAGGCAAGCAGGGACGTTAGGCAGCCATGAAGTGAATAGTCCTGGAAGCGCACAAAATACTGTCGGTTCCACGACTATTCGATAGACTCCTGAGGTGAGGCCGGCAGCCAGTGCGCTCCCAACCCCCACTCCCAGGAAGCCCCCCCCCCCCCCAGCATGGACTGCTTCCTTTGACGCTGCCCCGGCATCTCACGCAGCTGCCTCCGTCCGCAGTGAGCCCTGGCGACCCCCGCCCCGCCTGCCACTGCTGCCTGCGATAGCTGGCACATGCGGGGAGCTGGCTGGAAAGCTTCGTGCAGGTACCGGCTCCGTCTGCCCCCCACACCCTCCGCGCCACGCCTCTCTATCAGCAGTAAAGTGGGGGGAATGGGAGCCAGTGCCATGGAGAGCCACCTGTGCCCCCGCCCCTCCCTCCTGTGCTCACGCCCCTGCCCCTTCCTGCAGCTGGGCAGGAACTGGGCGGTGAGCGCTCCCCTGCCCAGAGGCTAGCGGCTGTGCTGGAACCTGGGGCGGTGAGTGGCTATCCCCCCGCCCCCCGCACCGTAAAAATACCCCCAGCGAATATACCCCCAGCACAGAAAAATCTTGTATGCCCTGCGGGTTATATTCATGCGCGGGGTATAAAAGAGGTTTTTTACTCAAATAGAAAACACTGCAGGGTATATTCGGGTGCGAGATATATTCGCTAAATTACGGTCGTTGATTCAGCTCCACTGAGCATCCCTAGCGTCACCCTTCCATGCACCAGGCCTGGCTGGCTGCACCCCTCCCGCCCACCAGCTATTCCTACCTGCCTTCCTGAGCAAAACGCGCTCCCCCACCTTCCCTTGCGCCCCCTCCTCCCCCAGGCCACACACCCCACCCCCAGCCCGCTCCCCCATTTTCCCTCGCGCCCCCACTCCCCCAGGCCAGACACCCCACCCCCAGACCGCTCCCCCATCTTCCCTCGCGCTCCCTCCTCCCCCAGGCCAGACACCCCACCCCCCAGCCCGCTCCCCCATCTTCCCTCGCGCCCCCTCCTCCCCCAGGCCAGACACCCCACCCCCAGCCCGCTCCCCCACCTTCCCTCGCACCCCCTCCTCCCCCAGGCCACACACCCCACTCCCAGCCCGCACCCCCATCTTCCCTCGTGCCCCCTCCTCCCCCAGGCCACACACCCCACCCCCAGCCCGCTCCCCCATCTTCCCTCGCGCCTCCACCTCCCCCAGGCCAGACACCCCACCCCCAGCCCGCTCCCCCACCTTCCCTCGCACCCCCTCCTCCCCCAGGCCACACACCCCACCCCCAGCCCGCACCCCCATCTTCCCTCGTGCCCCCTCCTCCCCCAGGCCAGACACCCCACCCCCAGCCCGCTCCCCCATCTTCCCTCGCGCCTCCTCCTCCCCCAGGCCAGACACCCCACCCCCAACCCGCTCCCCCACCTTCCCTCGCGCCCCTCCTCCCCCGGGCCAGACACCCCACCCCCAGCCCGCTCCCCCATCTTCCCTCGCACCCCCTCCTCCCCCAGGCCAGACACCCCACCCCCAGCCCGCTCCCCCACCTTCCCTCGCGCCCCCTCCTCCCCCAGGCCAGACACCCCACCCCGGACAGCCTATTGGTCGAGAGCAGTGGCAGGGCGTGCCCCCTAGTTACACCCCATTTGCAGACAGAGCTGTCCGTTAAGGTGCAGCCGGGTCAGCCTATTGGGCGCCTCCGATTCAGAACACGCCCCTTAGTCACAGCCCATTCGCGGACAGAGCAGTCCATTATGATCAGTCCGCGACAGCCTATTGGCCAACCTTAGCTTTAGGACACACCCTTGAGTCACGCTCCATTGGCCCTCTAATCAGGACGCCCCGCACTGTGCGCTGGGAGAGCAGGCGCGGGTCCCTGCCCCTCTCACGTGCTGCTGACCCCGCAGTGGCTGCTGGGAGATGTAGTTGCCACATCTCCATCTCCCACAGGCCACTGCGGCTCCCTCTGTCCATCCGGGCGCCCCTCCCGCCCCAAAGCCCGCCTGGTTGGAGCTGGGCAGGAGCAGCCGGCCACGCGCAGTTCAGGGGGCGGGGCCGCGGCTGGTCCTGCGGGTGACGGGCGGGAGTGGCCGGCCGGGCTGCAGCGCAGCCTGGGCCCCGCTGGGGAGCGAAGGGCAGGTGCCAGATCCAGGGGAGGGGATGAGGTGATTGCAGAGGAGGAAACTGAGGCACGTGGGGAAGGGTGGCGGCCAGGGAAAGCAGAGCCCGTGGGGCCGGGGCTGGTCCACGTCGGTTCACGGAGCAGCCGATGGACTCGTGAATTCTCAGCGGCTACTCGATGACGCCGCAGTCCCGGGGCCGGTGTGACGTCACAAACAGCTGCCGTCGCAATTGGCTCCCTGTAGCCCTTTCTGACACACACACGAGCCGCTCTGATTTGGCTTCTAACACTTTTAGCTGCTCGGTTCTGCAAGCACGGAGAGGAAGCCGCGTCTGATAGATGGAGGTTCTCCGCGACACATTTGGCAGCCTGGACCCCCTGCCTCTTGTCCAGAGGGTCTCACCCTGCCCCCGACCCCATACCCCTTGTTCTCCGTGATTCTGCCAGCTGTTTGGTGCCTTTAGTACCCGGCCCCTGCTGTGAGATCTCTGTAGAGAGACGGGCCACAGGGGCACCTGCAGAGACCCTAGGAGACCGTCCGTTTGATCTTTGAGGCCAGCTGGAATGAGGGATGTAAAATCCTGTTTAACTGGTTAGCTAATTAACGGGGACAGGTGGACAGGCTGGCGGCTCTCTGCCTGCAGTGCAAGGGGCCCTGTGACAGTGAAGCAGATCTCTGCCTATGGGGGGCGGGGTGCTGCTCCAGGCCCGCCCCCCCCAGTTAACTGGACCCACTGCATGAGGCTCCTCAGCGAACAGGTTGACCGAACTTGTCACACGCTGCCGAGACACTTTTCTGTCCTCTCTCAACACTTCAGCAAATGTCCATTTCCCTTCCCTCCTTAGCTATTTGTTTTCATTCCTCCGGGAGGGGCTCAGGGGCCTGCTCCTTTTCCTTCTCCCTGCTGCGGGTTTGCCAAGATCTCATCTCCCCAGGTCACTCCCAGACCATCTCCCCTGACCACTCCCAGAAGAATCACCCGAGAGAGGCGCCAGAGACCACTCCCAGAAGAATCACCCGAGAGAGGCGCCAGAGACCACTCCCAGAACAATCACCCGAGAGAGAGGCCAGAGACCACTCCCAGAAGAATCACCCGAGAGAGGGGCCAGAGACCACTCCCAGAAGAATCACCCGAGAGAGGGGCCAGAGACCACTCCCAGAAGAATCACCCGAGAGAGGGGCCAGAGACCACTCCCAGAAGAATCACCCGAGAGAGGGGCCAGAGACCACTCCCAGAAGAATCACCCGAGAGAGGCGCCAGAGACCACTCCCAGAACAATCACCCGAGAGAGACGCCAGAGATTCCCCCCCAGCATCGCAACCCAAGAGCGGATCCAGAGACCCCTCCTCAGCAGCATGACCCAAGAGTGGCGCCAGACACCCCCCCCATCTGCGTCACCTGAATGCGGCGCCAGAGACCCCCCCCCAGCAGCGCAACCCAAGAGCGGCGCAAGAGACCCCCCCCCAGCAGCGCAACCCGAGAGCGGCGCCAGACACCCCCCCCAGCAGCGCAACCCGAGAGCGGCGCCAGACACCCCCCAAGCAGCGCAACCCGAGAGCGGCGCCAGAGACCCCCCCCACAGCGCCACCCGAGAGCAGCGCCAGAGACCCCCCCAACAGTGCCACCTGAGAGCAGCACCAGACACCGTCCACAACAGCGCGACCTGAGAGCGGAACCAGAGATCCCTCCCCAGCAGCGTCATCCGAGAGCGGCGCCAGACACGCCCCCCCATCAGCATCACCTGAATGTGGCACCAGAGACCCCCCCAGCAGCGCGACCCGAGGACGGAGCCAGAGACCCTCCCCCAGCAGGAAGCCCCGAGAGCGGAGCCAGAGCCCCCTCCCCCAGTAGCGGAGACCCTCCCCCCCAGCAGTTCCAGGAGATTGGCGCCAGAGCCCCCCCCCAGTAGCACAACCCGAGAGCGGTGCCAGAGACCCACCCCAGCAGCATCACCTGAAAGCGACGCCAGAGACCCCCGCTCAGCATCACCTGAATGCGGCGCCAGAGACCCCCCCAGCAGCGCAACCCAAGAGCAGCGCCACAGACCCCCCCCCCCAGCAGCGCGACCCAAGAGCAGCGCCAGACACCCCCCTCCAGCAGCGCGACCCTAGAGCAGCGCTGGAGACCCCCCCCCCCAGCAACGCCACCTGAGAGCGAAACGAGAGACCCCCCCCAGCAGCATCACCCGAGAATGGCTCCAGAGACCCCCCCCAGCAGCGCGACCCGAGAGCGGCGCCAGAGTCCCCCCCCAGCAGCATCACCCAGGAGCGGCGCCAGAGACCCCCCCATCTGCGTCACCTGAATTTGGCACCAGAGACCCCCCCCAGTATTGCGACCCGAGAGCGGCGCCAGTGTCCCGCCCCAGCAGCCTCACCAAAGAGCGGCGCCAAAGACTCCCCCCCAAGCAGCACAACCCGAGAGCGACGCGATAGACCCCTACCTCCCAGCAGCATCACCCGAGAGTGGCGCCAGAGACCCCCTCCCCCCAGCAGCTCAACCAGCCTCGCTTTGACCAAGCTCCCGAGCTCGCTGTTCTCGTTTCCGTTCCGTCCCCAGATGGGAGGACACCGGGAGGGTTGACTTCTTATCGCTCGCTACCGAACACAGCAGAGGGGGGAAAGCCAACCAAGCAACTTAGCGTTTCAGTCCGCAAGGACGCGGCATCGCTTCTCCTCCCGCCATCGCACCGCAGCCTCCCACCGTCGGCCACCCCCTCCCGCTGCCACTACAGGAACGCGGAGAGAAAGGAGGCCTTGAATCTCTATCCACGCGCTCTTGAACCGCCTACTGCCCCTTCACCAGTCCCCAAGCCACCAGGCTCCGTGCCCCAGCAGGAAGCGCTCTGCCTCAGAAGAAACATACTGCCAGGACGCTTGAAGATTTCAAACCACGCACGTCTTACTCACACAGAGCCATGGGAAGGCCGAACGCTGAGGACCCTTCACGTGTCCCGAGGATCACGTCCAGGCAGCTCAAGTCCATCTCGGACGGTTTCTTCTCAGCCCACGGCCCCGCACTGATTCCTCTGCAAGGGCGGCAGAAAAAGCCCAGTGTGAGCTCTCACTCACTAAGGTCTGTGGCTGTGGGAATTCTATCCTTTAGCCTTCCCCCCCCCCCTCGCCTATGTATAGGGCCCTCTACAAGAACACTGAGTCAGTCAGCCATGACGCACCACCGCTCTCCCTTGCAGAATTCCCGTTGGCTCCTGAGCCCTTAACCCGTGGAGATGCTCACCTGGAATGCCTGCACGTGTGCTATACAAGGACACAGCAGAAGGAGAGCAAGGACAAAGACACAGACAGAAACAGACAGACAGAACGTATTGGCCAATACGAGAGAGCAACAAGAGAGAAACACATGAGAGGCAGCCAGAAACCTTACCACCTTGCGTCTTCCTCCTCGAGCCAAGCGTCTGCTGAGAAGGACGCCGTGTTCCAGAGAAACCAGCACCCCTGACAAATGGGAGCCCTGTTTCTCCCACCACCAAGGAAGCACCTCGGGAACCTCCGCTCGGACTCGCTGTCTAAGCAAATGTGACTTCCCTTCCTAGACTCGAGTGGGCCGTAAGCTGAGAGATTTCCAGACCCGAAACTTATCTCTGTGACAGCGACGGCTGCTCCGCTCCCAGCCGGACGGTTCTCGCCTCGCTTCGGCCAAGCTCCCGAGCTCGCTGTTCTCGTTTTCTTTCCATCCCCGGACAGGAGGACACCGGGAGGGTTGACTTCCTATCGCTCGCTACCCAACCCAGCAAAGGGGGAAAACCAACCAAGCAACTTACTTTTCAGTCTCCCTGTACCAGGGAAACCAGTACACCTGACAACGTAAAAGGGAATACGTTGGCATCTCAGTCCGTAATGTCGCATAAGCTCTTCTCACATCTAAATTATGCTGCTGTCTTCTACCCTCTCACTCCGCCTCTCCCTGGCACTGCAGAAATACCAGTGGAGAAGAGCGCTTTGAGCCCACATCCAAATAGTCTCCTTACAGAGCAGACCCAGCAGAATTCTTCGTACCCAAAAGGAAGCTCATGGCCTGTGATGAAACCGACTGCTAGTTGTCCCCTACTTTTTTGAAGGCTCCCAAGACCACATCTGTGGAGATGTTCACCCAGCAGACCTGCCCATGTCCTGTGGAAGGAGACAGCAGGACTGCGAAGAATAGAGTCTCAAAGGGGCTGATCAGTGGAGAAGTCCATTTCCTATTTTGGTCTCTACGTGGGCGCATCTAGACTAGCAAGATTTTGCGCAAAAGCGGCCGCTTGTGCAAAAACTTCCCAGCTGTCTACACTGGCCGCTTGAATTTGCGCAAGAACACTGACGTTCTAATGGAAGAATTCAGTCCTTCTTGCGCAAACACTTTGACGCTCCCGCTCAGGGATAAGCCCTCTTGCGCAGGAATACTCGCACAACAAGGCCAGTGTAGACAGGCACTGTAATTTTTTCTGCAAGAAAGCCCCGATGGCTAAAATGGCTATCGGAGCTTTCTTGCGCAGAAGCGCGTCTATGCTGCGCACGGATGCTCTTGCGTAAAAGCACTTTTTGTGCAAAAGCATCCCTGCCAATCTAGACGCTCTTTTGCAGAAATACTTTTAACGGAAGAACTTTTCTGTTAAAAGTATTTCCGCAAAATCATGCCAGTCTAGATGCAGCCCCTAAGTATGACTGTCTTGAATACATGGTATTGGGGGCTGCACTGTGGAGGGGAGAGGTCTGAGGATCCCAGGGACACTGACAGTTTGGGGGATTTAGAGGCCCCAGAGTTGAAGAATAGCATGGAGGAGTGTTTGAGGGCCCTTGGTTGGCGGGCAAAGTCAACTCAGCAAGTTCATGGGGAACAATAATTGGAATTGGGGAGAGCTGGGGCTTAAGGGATCCCATGAATGGAGGGATAACCGGTGCGGGGAGCAGATTAGGGAAGGATGTGGCAGGCTGCCAGTGTTGGGAAGAAGAAGGACTGAGGGGGTAGGAGTGCAACTTGAGGGCGCGGACGAAGGAATAACAGAGGCTGACAGGTTCCAGGCCTGGCGAGACAGGGGTGTGTGGGTTGGGAGGGAAGGAAGGAAGAAGGGAGGCTGGAAGGTCGCAGACCTGGCGAGATAGGAGTGTGCGAGGAGGGTGTGTGGGTTGGGAAGGAAGCCAACAGGGAGCTGAGAGATCCCACGTACGGGGGATGGGAAGGAATAGGGCGCAGATCGGGGTGAGCTTGGGGGTGTTGCAGGGAGCAAAATGGGGGACCGATAGACCCCATGAATGGAGAAAGGGGCTAGAGGGGACATGTTGGTTTGGGCGTTGTGGAGAGAAAGGAAAGCGAGGGACCCGAAGGATAAAAATATGGTTGAAGCGAGGGAGAGCACTCATGGGGGATAAGATTGGCTTGGGGGTGTTGTAATGCACTGGGGAAGTGAGGGAAGGGAGGTGCTGGTTCGGCTGCAGCACAGATAATGGGGGGGCAGCTTAGGCTGCGGTAGGAGGAGTGGGGGTGCTGTTGGACTGGGGGTGTGATGGATTGGGGGTGGAGTGAAAGGGGGTGTGGGCTGGGCTGACGGTATTGGAAGCACTGGGGGCAGAGGAAGAGGGGCAGGTCGGGCTAGGGATGCAGGTTGCACTGGGAAGCGGGGGAATGGGGGTGTACGTTGGACTAGGGGTGCTGAACGGACTGGAGAGTGAGAAGAATGGGGGTGCAGGTTGGGTTGAGGTGTAGAGTGCACAGAGTGTGAGGAGGGTGCAGGTTGAGCTAAGGCTATTGAATAGACTGGGGGTAGGGTAACGGGGGTACAGGCTGGGCAGGGGGGTATAGAATGGACTGGGGAAGAGGGGTGCAGGTTGCGCTGGGGGTGTTGAAAGGACTGGGGGCGGGGGAGGGGGTGCAGGTTGGGTGGGGGGTGTTGAATGGACTAGGGGGAGCGGGGAGGGGAGTGCAGCTGGGGCAGGGTGTGTTGCATGCACTGGGTGTGGGGGGTGTAGAATGGACTGAGGGTGGGGGAGGGGCTTGCAGGTTGAGAGGGGGGTGTTGAAAGTACTGGGGGGGGGTAACAGGTGCAGGTTGGGTGGGCGGTGTAGAATGGCCTGGGGGGGTAACAGGTGCAGGTTGGGGGGGTGTAGAATGGCCTGGGGGGGTAACCGGTGCAGGTTTGGGTGGGGGGGTGTAGAATGGCCTGGGGGGGTAACCGGTGCAGGTTTGGGTGGGGGGTGTAGAATGGCCTGGGGGGGTAACAGGTGCAGGTTGGGTGGGGGGTGTAGAATGGCCTGGGGGGGGTAACAGGTGCAGGTTGGGTGGGGGTGTAGAATGGCCTGGGGGGGGGTAACAGGTGCAGGTTGGGTGGGGGTGTAGAATGGCCTGGGGGGGGTAACAGGGGCAGGTTGGGTGGGGGGTGTAGAATGGAGCGGGGGATGCAGGTCGGGTGGAAGGTGGGGGAGGGGGGTGCAGTTCGGGGGGGGGGCTGTGCAGAGGAGGGGGAACTGAATACCGCGGGGCAGGGGCAGACAGGGGCGGGGCCTGAGTAGCGCTGCGGGGGCGCCCTACGGTGCAGTTGGGGGCGGGGAGAGGCTGGAACACGCTGGGCGTGGCTATGACGGCCTGGGCGGGAGGGGCGTGGCTATGATTGGGGCGGGGCGGACTGAGACACGCCCCGGGAGGCCGCACTGTGGGAACTACAACTTCCAGGATGCATCGCTCATGCTGGGCGTGACACCGCGCGAGACGAACCCTTGGATCAGTGGCTGGATTGTGATGTCACTTCCGCTGCTCCCGCCCAATCGAACAGCCCATGGGAGCTGCGGATTGGGGCACGGAACGTTTCCCCCAAGCCACCGCGGCTACTTTCCCTGCTCCCCTCGGTCCCCCCCGCCTCAGAGACCCCCCCCCCCCCCCACCAAACTGCCCAGCCGGCTTGTCCTGTGGCGTCAGGACCTGCCAACCCCCCACTCTGCCCCCCACCAAACCCCCCTGTAGTCTGCCCCCCACCCCCCACTCTGCCCCCCCCACCAAACCCCCCTGCAGTCTACTCCAGCACCCCAACCCCCCCACTCTGCCCCCCACCAAACCCCCCTGTAGTCTGCCCCCCAACCCCCCACTCTGCCCCCCCTGCACTCTACTCCCCCCAACCCCCCCACTCTGCCCCCCACCAAACCCCCCTGTAGTCTGCCCTCCAACCCCCCACTCTGCCCCCTCCCGCACTCTACTCCCCCAACCCCTCCTGCAGTCTACTCCAGCACCACCAAACCCCCCACTCTGCTCCCCCCACCAAACTCTTCATTCAGTCTGCTCCTCCCCAACCCCCCCACTCTGCTCCTCCCTACCCCCAGCAGTCAGCTCCCCCCACCCAATACCCCCCCCCCCAGACACCCAACTGCCCAGCAGGCTTGTGTGGGACAGGCAGATGCTGCTGCTGCCTTACAAAGTGCAGCGGGGCAGCGTGAGGCAGGTTGGGGGGGGGCTGCCTCGGCTGCGTCCGGTTTGAAAACACTGAGGCTGTGTCTGCACTGGCGCCATCTCGCGCCAAAGCGGCCGCTCTTGCGCGGAAACTTGCTGCCTGTCTACACTGGCCGTGTGTGCTTGCGCAAGGAAACTGATGTTCTCCTGTGTACAACCAGGGCTCCTGGCGCAAGAACTAGGATGCTCCTGCTCAGGAAGAAGCCTCTTGCGCAAGAGCCCTTCCGGCACAGGCCAGTGCGGACAGGTAACAGGAATTTCTTGCGCAAGAAAGGCCGATGGTTAAAAGGGCCATCGGAGTTTATTACGCAAGAGAGCGTCCACACTGGCACGGATGCTCTTGCGTAAAAGCACATGCCAGTGCAGACGCTCTCTCAGAATCCTAGAACTATAGAGCTGGAAGAGACCTCAGAAGGTCATCAAGTCCAGCCCCCTGCGCTAGGCAGGACCAATCCCAACTAAATCAACCCGGCCAGGGCTGTGTCAAGCCGAGACAAACACCTCTAGGGATGGAGACTCCACTACCTCCCTAAGGAACCCATCCCAGTGTTTCCCCACCCGCCTAGGGAAATAGTTTTTCCTAATATCCAACCTGGACCTCTCCCACCGCAACTTGAGACCATTGGCTCCTTGTTCTGCCATCTGTCACCACTGAGAACAGCCTTTCTGCAGCCTCTTTGGAACCTCCCTTCTTGTGACAAGCTGACTTAGCTGATAAAAGCTGTCTTCCCACAGGTATCAGCTAACGCCTCCTCCCTCCTTGCTGCCTCTGACAGACAGCGGGTGAGAGGGGAGAATGCGTGTAATCAACAGGATTTACCAATAACTTGAGGCTTATTGGTTAATCGTGTAGTCGTCTGTACGTTGACATTCCTAGAGAAAACCACTAAATCTGGTGTGGTGAGCTTAGCCCCTAACCAGCCAGCAGCGAGCAATACCGCTGAGCTGATAAGTGCTGGGAACAGAACAGCTAAAAAGTCAGTGATAACATCTAACTCTAAAATGGTGAGCAATAAATTAAAACAGAAGCTCTTAAATATGAATAAACTGCAACACCCGTGCAAAAGAATATGAACAGAACACCAGGCATTTAGATTTATTTCCAAAGTAAAAGGTTTGTGTATTTCTAGGGTAAAACATACATAAAAACGTGATGTTAAACTCATGTAAGTGATTGCTGGAACATGGATTACAGCAGAGGTTCTCAACATTCGTGATACCACCACCCCCTAAAATGCTAAACGAATTTGTGTGGCCACCCACCCTCACTGCCCTGGGTCGCTTCCTCCCCCCCCCTTCTCACCAGACTCCTTGCCCTCCTGGGTTTCCTTCATGGCACGTGCAGTCCTTAACGCCCTCCCCCTCTGCAGGCTCCTTTCCCCCATCTCTTTCTCCTCTGTGCCTCTTTTCTGCTCCGCATCCCACTCTCCTGCTGCCTTGCCGCCTCCTGCAGCTGAGCCACACTCCTGAAGTCCCATGGCCCCGGCCACGCTGTGCGGCTTGCTGGCAGCTGCCTTCCGCCACCCTGCCGCTCTTCACAGCCTGGGGGAGAGGGGTCACAAGTGAAAAACCCAATCCAGCTGCAACCCCCCCCCCCAAGTTGCTCACGACCCCCCTGGGGCTTGCGACCCAGTTTGAGAAACGCTGGATTAGAGACTACAGTAAGAACTTCCAGTCCCCCTTAGCACTGGTGCCTGCAGGACTAATTTGCTAGGTGATGCTTAATTTATATCTAAGGCAATAATGCAATGAGCCTGTAAGACAGTACTCGAGCCAAATAAAGACACAAGGCGGAAAAAGCCTTAAGCATAAGTAGTAACTAAAAATAACCCTAGATAATACCGTCTTAAACACTAAAATGCTGTCATGACTGAAGGGGTGACAGGTAGCCACGGGATGCTAGTTCATAGCATCTGGAAATAAAAGAAAAACAACAACAAATGGTCTGGTAGCACTTTATAGACTAACAAACAATGTAGCTAGGATCATGAGCTTTCGTGGACTCGTGATACCATCTACATAAGAACATAGGGACGGCCGTACTGGGTCAGACCAAAGGTCCATCTAGCCCAATAGCCTGTCTGCCGACAGTGGCCAGCACCAGGTGCCCCGGAGAGGGTGGACCAAAGACAATGATCAAGCGATTTGTCTCCTGCCATCCTTCTCCAGCCCCTGATCAACAGAGGCCGGGGACACCATTTCTATCCTGTGGCTAATAGCCTTTTATGGACCTGACCTCCATGAAATTATCTAGCTTCTCTTTAAACTCTGTTATAGTCCCAGCCTTCACAGCCTCCTCTGGCAAGGAGTTCCACAGGTTGACTACGCGCTGCATGAAACACTTTATTAGTTTTGAACCTGCTACCCGTTAATTTCATTTGGTGTCCTCTAGTTCTTCTATTATGGGAACTAATAAATAACTTTTCTTTATCTGCCCTCTCCACACCACTCATGATTTTATAGACCTCTATCATATCCCCCCCCAGTCTCCTCTTTTCTAGTGATAGAAATGTAGCTGTTAGTCTGGGGTAGTTGAAGCAAAATGCAGGACAATGTAGCACTTTAAAGACTAACAAGATGGTTTATTAGATGATGAGCTTTCGTGGGCCAGACCCACTTCCTCAGATCTGAGGAAGTGGGTCTGGCCCACGAAAGCTCATATCTAATAAACCATCTTGTTAGTCTTTAAAGTGCTACATTGTCCTGCATTTTGCTTCCTCTTTTCTAAACTGAAAAGTCCCAGTCGCTTTAACCTCTCTTCATATAGGACCCGTTCCAAACCCCTAATCATTTTAGTTGCCCTTTTCTGGACCCTTTCCAAGGCCAAAATATCTTTTTTGAGGTGAGGAGACCACATCTGTACACAGTATTCAAGATGTCGGCGTACCATAGTTTTATACAGGGCCAGTAAGATATTCTGGGTCTTATTTTCTATCCCTTTCCTAATAATTCCTAGCATCCTATTTACCTTCTTGACCGCCGCTGCACACTGTGTGGAAGTTTTCAAAGACCTGTCCACAATAACTCCAAGATTTCTTTCCTGATTTGTCATAGCCAAAGTAGCCCCCGTCATTCTGTACGTATAGTTGGGGTTATTTTCCCGATGTGCATTACTTTACACTTATCCACATGAAATTTCATTTGCCATTTTGTTGCCCAATCACTCCGTTTGGTGAGATCTTTTTGGAGTCCCTCACAGTTTGCTTCTGTCTTGACTATCCTAAACAGTTTGGTATCATCTGCAAACTTTACCACCTCACTCCTTACCCCTTTCTCCAGATCATTTATGAATAAGTTGAAAAGGATTGGTCCCAGGACTGACCCTTGGGGGACACCACTAGTTACCCCTCTCCATTCTGAAAATTTACCATTTCTTCCTACCCTTTGTTTCCTGCCTTTTAACCAGTTCTCAGTCCAAGAAAGGACCTTCCCTCTTCTCCCATGGCCATGGAATTGACACAAGAGCCTTTGGTGAGGAACCTTGTGAGGAACCTCAGGAGGCGGGAAGGGCTCGAGACGCCTCCTGGGCATGCGTGGCTCAACAGGGGAAACTGCTATACAAAGCTCTGATCTGAGGCTCAGGGCGACCCTTCACCTACAGTGGAGCACCCACTGGGACACTACGCGAAGAACTACTACTGGATCCCCCTTGTCTGCATGTTTGTTAACCCCTTCAGAGAACACTAATAGATTAATAAGACATGATTTCCCTTTACAGAAACCATGTTGACTTTTGTCCAACAAACTATGTTCGTCTACATGCCTCACAATTTTATTCTTTACTATTGTTTCAACTAACTTGCCTGCTACCCAACTCAGACCTGATGGTCTAGCCAGCCTCAGAACCATACTTCCCTTGGGATCTGGCTGTGACGTTACCTTGATAAGGCATATTTACTCTGCTATTTCCAACCCAATAGCAACAGAAATGAAATCCAGGACCCCTACCAGCATATCCCCTTCAAACCCTCCCCATCCAAATCCCCAGCCCGCGCTGACCGCAAGGCAAGCAGGGACGTTAGGCAGCCATGAAGTGGATAGTCCTGGAAGCGCACAAAATACTGTCGGTTCCATGACTATTCGATAGTCTCCTGAGGTGGGGCCGGCAGCCAGTGCGCTCCCAGCCCCCACTCCCAGGAAGCCCCCCCACCCCCAGCACGGACTGCTTCCTTTGACACTACCCCGGCATCTCACGCAGCTGCCTCCGTCCGCAGTGAGCCCTGACGACCCCCACCCCGCCTGCCACTGCTGCCTCCCATAGCTGGCACGTGTGGGGAGCTGGCTTGAAACTTCATGCAGGTACCGGCTCCATCTGCCCCCCTCACCCTCCGCACCACGCCTCTCTATCAGCAGTAAAATGGGGGGAATGGGAGCCAGTGCCATGGAGAGCCACCTGTGCCCCCGCCCCTCCCTCCTGTGCTCACGCCCCTGCCCCTTCCTGCGGCTGGGCAGGAACTGGGCAGTGAGCGCTCCCCCGCCCGGAGGCTAGCGGCTGTGCTGGAACCTGGGGCGGTGAGTGGCTATCCCCCCCCACCCCGCACCATAAACATACCCCAGCAAATATACCCCCGGCACAGAAAAGTCTTGTATGCTCTGCGCGTTATATTCGTGTGCGGGGTATAAAAGAGGTTTTTTTACTCAAATAGAAAAAACTGTAGGGTATATTCGGGTGCGGGATATATTCGCTAAATTACGGTCGTTGATTCAGCTCCACTGAACATCCCTAGCGTCACCCGCCGATACTCCACTGTCCATGCCGCAGGCCTGGCCGGCTGCACCCCTC
This sequence comes from Pelodiscus sinensis, assembly GCF_052426305.1. NCBI lineage: Eukaryota > Metazoa > Chordata > Testudines > Trionychidae > Pelodiscus > Pelodiscus sinensis. Next base: position 87,099 of record NC_143061.1, read on the forward strand.
CCGCCCACCAGCTATTCCTGCCTGGCCTTCCTGAGCAAAATCCTCCTGCTGTAACTCCTTCAGCTAAAGCCTGAGGCACCACGGCCTCTGGAGCAGAAACCCTAAATCCACAAACCCTCTATAGTCTGATTAGCCCGTGGGCTTCTGGTACGCCGGGGGGCCCTCCCCGCCCAGCCTGGGCAACAGGGGACTCTAGCGTCAGCTCTAACGTCCCCCCCACCCCGTGCCCATTTCTCAGCCGGGCCAGAGCCCCCCCATGCCCATTTCTAGAGGGCCTCTCCCGCCATTGCTGCCACCTACCCGGGGCGACGGAGCAGGAAGGGAAGTCGGCGAGGATGGCGTGAAACTGGAGCAGCGTGTAGAGCCTGCCCAGACGCACGTTTCCCATCACCTGGCTCCTGCTGAGGGGCGAGTGGATTCAGCCCTGGACAAGCAGAAAAAGAAGGAGCCGGGGGAGCCGCATCACTGACCCTGCGAGGCTGAGCTGTGACCTACCCGCTGCCCTGCCCGCCAGCTCCGCCCCACGAGCAGAGAAGCGAGCAGGGCAGGGAGGTGATGCAGCGTCCATGAGACTGAGATTGGAGACTGCAGCCTGCTTCAGGGGCCACATTTTGAAAAGCTGTTGGAAACTTAGAGACGGGGCAGCAAAGAGCAAAAAGTCTGGAGGGCTGCAGAGAAAGTCCTTCTCCTCTGCTCTTGAGCGCCGTGTGGTTGGCTTGTACAAGGAAAGCTGAGAGGTGACGTTACTCAGGCGTCTAAGGGCCTTTCCGGAGAGAACATGTCGGGTACCAAAGGGCCGGTTCACGGTGCAGAGAAAGGCAGGACAAGAGCCAGCGGCTGGAAGGTGAAACCAGACACGTTCCTCTTGGACATAGGGCACCAATACTTCACAGGGAGGATGATTCACCACTGGCACAAACTACCAAAGCAAGTGACGGGTTCTTCATTTCTTGGTGTCTGCTACTGGACATCATCTGAAGTTTTCTGACAAGCTCTAAATAACCTGTCCTAAGTCTCCCTCAAAAAAAGGAAAAATTCCTTGTTTGCTCCTAAAAGAAAGTTAACTCTCTATATGACGCTCTTCCATTCTCACACGCCACAGGAGAGGGGAGGTGAAAGGGCGGGGGTGGGGGAAAAGCCCCAAGGCTCCCTGCCGGATCCAGCTTGCAAGGAAGAAGCGGAGCTAGAATCGGCTCCGCACACTGCCGCTTCCCTTCCTCCTCCCCCTCCCACAGCAGGGCATGGACCCGCTTCCTGGAGGATTTTCCTGCTACTCCCATTTGCCAATATCCTGCCAATGGGAGCAGCGGGAGGCTGATCCAGGCCATGGTGCTGGCAGCACTATGAAAGAAGTTAGTGGCCCCTCACTCTCCCAGGCTGAGACCCCACGCCCCCAGCCTGTTCACACACACCCTCCACTGAGACCCCTCACACCCAGCCTGCTCCTACACCTCACCCCTGTCCAGACACCCCACCCCCAGCCCGCTCCCCCACCTTCCCTCGCGCCCCCTCCTCCCCCGGGCCAGACACCCCACCCCCAGCCCGCTCCCCCACCTTCCCTCGCGCCCCCTCCTCCCCCGGGGCAGACACTCCTCCCCCAGCCCGCTCCCCCACCTTCCCTCGCGCCCCCTCCTCCCCGGGCCAGACACCCCTCCCCCAGCCCGCTCCCCCACCTTCCCTCGCGCCCCCTCCTCCCCCGGGCCAGACACCCCTCCCCCAGCCCGCTCCCCCACATTCCCTCGCGCCCCCTCCCCCCCCGGGCCAGACACCCCTCCCCCACCTTCCCTCGCGCCCCCTCCTCCCCCGGGCCAGACACCCCTCCCCCAGCCCGCTCCCCCACCTTCCCTCGCGCCCCCTCCTCCCCCAGGCCAGACACCCCTCCCCCAGCCCTCTCACCCACCTTCCCTCGCGCCCCCTCCTCCCCCAGGCCAGACACCCCTCCCCCAGCCCTCTCACCCACCTTCCCTCGCGCCCCCTCCTTCCCCGGGCCAGACACCAACAAGGGGCGGGCTGGGGGCGGGGAGCTTCGCACTCGGACCCAGGATTCGCTCGCGCCCCCGCGCGCTCCTCGGACCTTCCTGTCATGGCGGCGCCGGCCGCCCAGTCAGACAACGCCCCCCTGCGACAGCCCATTGGCCGAACCAGAGGCAGGATCCCCTTTGCTGACAGCCCATTGGGCGACACTATCCTCAGCCAAGGCTGTCTTCCGAAAGCCGATTGGCTGGCACACAGCCAGGAAACACCCCTAAGTCACAGACAATTCCAGGACAGAGCAGTCCATTATGATCCACCCCGGACAGCCTATTGGTCGAGAGCAGTGGCAGGTCGTTCCCCCTAGTCACACCGCATTCGCAGACAGAGCTGTCCGTTAAGATGCAGCCGGGTCAGCCTATTGGGTGCCTCTGAACACGCCCCTTAGTCACAGGCCATTCGCGGACAGAAGAGTCTGTTATAATCCACCCCGGACAATCTATTGGCCGCCAGCAGCCCCAGAACACGCCTTTAGTCACCGCCCATTGGCGCACGGAGCAGTCCGTTAAGAGTCACCTCGGACAGCCTCAGATTGGGCGCCACAGATTCCGAACACGCCCTTTACTCTCAGCCCATTCGCGGACAGAACAGTCTGTTACGATCAGTCTGGGACAGTCTCTCGGCCAGCCTTAGTGTAGGGATAACATAGTCAAGTATGAAACATGATTCCCCAAGTGGAAGTGACTCCCCAGAATTTGTTCCCCACAACTAAAAGTCTAAGGAGTAGAAGTTTGTTAAGTAGAAGAAGCATAGAAGTGTTTAGATTTATTCTTGTGAAAGTGTTTAGATTTAGTGTTATCAAGCTTGATAAGTGTTTAGATTTATTATTATTATTTGTTAGGATTGTTTAATTATAAATCTAAACATTTTTGCCTCTCTAGAATATAATTTGTTAGGAATGTAATATTAGGTCATGTAACTTCAAACTGTTAAAAATATACTACTATGTAGCCAGAAACAGCTCCCCTCTCTGTGCGCCAGGGCACGCTCAAACTTACTGTTACACAATTGACAACCGTTCTCTTCAAAGCATTGTGAAGCACTTAACCCTAATCGCACAGTGAAGCATTGTAACTATAACAGTAACTAACTCAGCACTCAGAGAGAGAATGTTTTAAGAAATGCCACCCAGAAACGTTTGTAACTACAACTCTTGTATTATTATACTGTATGGGAAACATTCATTAGGGAATGTACGTAAGAGAGAGTGTGCTTGGACGATGAATGAATGGTTCTGAGAGGTGCCAGCCTGAGAATGCAGCAACAAAGGGCTGAAGAAGGCATCAGGTGCCAGTGCAACCAAAAGGTGTCAAGTGGAGAAAACCAAGTACTGGAGATCCACCCGATGAGATCACTGACGAGCACCTGGCAGCCACCCTGGACATCTGCATGATGCAGCAATTCCCATAGACTGGCATAGGAAGAAATTCCTATAAGAACTGGACTAAAAGACTATGGAGTCAGAGTCCAAGGTTCTGCTGCCAGCCCATCAGGAGCTTGAGATGCGCATCTGATCAGGACTGCGCTCCCCACTCCCATCACTTGTGTACAGAATACCTGGCCAGTATTCTGTCACAAGCAACTTCCAGGCTGGTAACTATAACAAATACACAGAACTTGAATGAATGGATGAATGATTGACTGAATATTTATCTATATAAGTGTATAAGGGTTAAGCAGTGATAGGACTAAGTAGCTAAACAACGTTGTTTGCTTCTATCTTTTCTTTATTCTTTATCTTTACAATAAATGTGGCTTTTTGCCTTATCCCCCTCATAAGATCCTGCTTGCTTTTATTGGTACAACATTTGCATTAGGACACGCCCCTGAGTCACGCTCCATTGGCGGACAGAGCAGTCCGTTAAGATCCACCAGAGACAGCCTTTTGGCCGACAGCAGTGTCAGAATGCGCCCCTTAGTCACACCCCATTCGCGGACAGAGCAGTCCGTTAAGATCATTCCCAGGTCAGCTTATTGGTCGCCTCAGATAAAGGACGCGCCCTTTAATCACAGCCCATTTGCTGACAGAGCAGTCCGTTAAGATTGACTGGTTGGAGCTGGGCAGGAGCACCGGCCACGGCGCAGTTTAGGGGGCGGGGCTGCGGCTGGTCCTGCGGGTGACGGGCAGGAGTGTCCGGCCGGGCTGAAGCGCAGCCTGGGCCCCACTGGGGAGCGAGAGGCACGTGCCAGGTCCAGGGCAGGGGATGAGGTGATTGCAGAGGAGGAAACTGAGGCATGGGGGGGAGAGCCCGAGAGTGGCGCCAGAACCCCCCCCAGAAGCGCGACCAGAGAGCGACACCAGAGACACCCCCAGCTGGGCAACCGGACAGCGGCGACAGATACCGCCCCCCCCCCAACAGCATCACCCTAGAGGGGCGCCAGAGACCCCCCCCGCAGATAGGAGACCGGAGAGCGGCACCAGAGACCCCCCCAAGCAACGCGATCCGGGAGCAGCGCGACTGGAGAGCGACGCTAGAGACCCCGCCCAGCAGCATCACCCGAAAGCGGCGCCAGAGACCCCTCCCAGCAGCATGAGCTGAAAGTGGTGACAGAGACCCCACCCCCAAGGAGCGCGACCCGAGAGCGGCGCCGGAGACCCCCCCAGCAGCATTACCCGAGAGTGGAGACAGAAACCCCACCCCTAGCACAGCTACCGGAGAGCGGCGCCAGAGACCTCCCCGAGCAGCATCACCCGAGAGCGGCGCCAGAGACCCCCCCCCCACAGCAGCGCGACCCAAGAGTGGCCCCAGAGACCCCCCCCAGCAGCGCCACTGGAGAGCGGCCCTAGAGACCTCCCCCGAGCAGCGAAACCCGAGAGCGGTGCCGGAGACCCCCCTCGGCAGCATCACCCGAGAGAGGCGCCAGAGACACCCTCCATCAGAACAACCCGAGAGCAGCGCCAGAGACCCCCCAGCAGCATGACCCGAGAGCGAAGCAAGAGACCCCCCCCAGCAGCAAAATCCGAGAGCAGCGCGAAAGAACCCCCCCGGCATTGCGACCCGAGGGCGGCACCAGAGACCCCCCCCAGCAGCAAGTCCCGAGGGCGGCGCCAGAGACCCCCCCCAGCAGCAAGACCTGAGAGCAGTACCAGAGACCCCCCCAGTAGCGCGACCAGAGAGCAGCACCAGAGACCCCCCCAAGCAACGCGATCCGAGAGCAGAGCCAGAGACCCCCCCCCAGCAGCATGACTGGAGAGCGACGTTAGAGACCCCGCCCAGCAGCATCACCCGAAAGCGGCGCCAGAGACCCCTCCCAGCAGCATGAGCTGAAAGTGGCGACAGAGACCCCACCCCCAAGGAGCGCGACCCGAGAGCGGCGCCGGAGACCCCCCCAGAAGCATTACCCGAGAGTGGAGACAGAAACCCCACCCCCAGCACCGCTACCGGAGAGCGGCACCAGAGACCTCCCCGAGCAGCATCACCCGAGAGCGGCGCCAGAGACCTCCCCGAGCAGCATCACCCGAGAGCGGTGCCAGAGACCCCCCCCCCCGCACAGCAGCGCGACTCGAGAGCGGCCCCAGACACCCACCCAGCAGCAAAACCCGAGAGAGGTGCCAGAGACCCCCCGCAGCAGCAAGACCCAAGAGCGGCACCACAGACCCGCCCCCAGCAGTGCGACCCGAGAGTGGCGCCAGAGCCCCCCCCAGCAGCATCACCGGAGAACGGCGACAGAGATCTCCCCCCCCCCAGCAGCACGACCTGAGAGGGGAGCCAGAGACCCCCCCCAATAGTGCGACCGGAGAGCCGACAGATACCGCCCCCCCAGCAGCATCACCCGAGAGTGGCGCCAGAACCCCCCCTCCAGCAGCGCGACCAGAGAACGACGCCAGAGACACCCCCAGCTGGGCAACCGGAGAGCGGCGACAGATACCGCCCCCCCCCCCCAACAGCATCACCGGAGAGCGGCACCAGAGACCGGCGCCAGAGACCCCCCCCCAGATAGGAGACCGGAGAGCGGCACCAGAGACCCCCCCAAGCAACGCGATCCGAGAGCAGAGCCAGAGACCCCTGTAGCCAGACACAAACCCCATCTTGTTTTTCCACAAACCCCATCTTGTTTCCCCCCCCCCCAGAGAGCAAGAGAAAGGCAGTCAGCCTTTGATGCCCTGGGAACACAGGTGTGCTGCTTGTCCCTGACTCTACCATAAACAGAAACCAGACAGTAAATGGGCTAGCTGACAACCTGGGGCCTCCAGTCGCCCTGATGGCTAGTACCAGTAAGTGACACGCCTGCACTGTCCCAGGAGAGGAATCTTCGCCCATCACATACCAGAGGTGCCCATTGTCTGCATTTTCCCAGGTGTGAATTATGCTTTACACCCTTCATGGGAAACTCGGCATTCAAAGCCATTTTTCCTAATTGGCCACTTGAGACCAGGAAGAAGCCTTTGTGACCCAAGGGATATAAAGAGGGTTTAGTAGCCCACCCCCTTTGAGCTCCAATCATCTATACCTGCTGGCAGGTATTGATGGTCTCCCGAGGTCTGTGGGATGCCCAATCTCGCCCTACTTCTTCCCAAGGGATTGAGAGAAAGACGCTGGCCACGCCAAGTCTGGAACACAGGGGTGAGAATATATACCTGCTATGTGTCTATTTTGCATGCATTTAATAAGAGCTCAGAGAACCAAAAGGGTTTCATGGTACCTGTAAGTGACTTCTTAGTGTAATTTCTGTCCTGTCCTTTGTAGTGGCTGTGTTATCTGTAACACAGCAGTAGCATTTAACAACTAAGTTTACCCTGTAACAATAAAATAGTAACTGTTTAAGCTTTAACCTGACTCCTTCAGTTGCTGTAACAGAACCAAGCACAATTTAAAAGAACTTCAGCCGGTCATAAGGGACTCACTGCCCTGACTGTCGGCTGACAACCCCCCCCCCAGCAGTGCGACTGGAGAGCGACGCGAGAGACCCCGCCCAGCAGCATCACCTGAAAGCGGCGCCAGAGACCCCCCCCAGCAGCATGAGCTGAAAGTGGTGACAGAGACCCCACCCCCAAGGAGCGCGACCCGAGAGCAGCGCCGCAGACCCCCCCAGAAGCATTACCCGAGAGTGGAGACAGAAACCCCACCCCTAGCACCGCTACCGGAGAGCGGCGCCAGAGACCTCCCCAAGCAGCATCACCCGAGAGTGGCGCCAGAGACCCCCCCCCACAGCAGCGCGACCCAAGAGCGGCCCCAGAGACCCCCCCCCAGCAGCGCGACCCGAGAGCAGCCCCAGACACCCACCCAGCAGCAAAACCCGAGAGAGGTGCCAGAGACCCCCCGCAGCAGCATCACCTGATAGTGGGGCCAGTAACACCCCCCCCCTCTGCAGTGCGACCGGAGAGAGGCTCCAGAGACCACCCCCAGCAGCACGACCCGAGAGTGGAGACAGAGACCCTACCCCCAGCACCACTACCGGAGAGCGGCACCAGAGACCCCCCCCAACAGCGCGACCCGAGAGCGGTACCAGAGACCCCCCCAGCAGCATGATCCCAAGAAGGCGCCGGAAACCCCCCCAGCAGCGTGACTCGAGAGCGGCGCCAGAGATTCCCCGCAGCAGCACGACCCAAGAGTGGTAACAGAGACCCCTGCCAGCAGCACGACCGGATAGCGGAGCCAGAGACCCCCCCCCCCAGCAGCAGGACCCGATAGAGGCGCCAGAGTCATCCCCAGCAGCATCACCCCAGCGAGGCGCCAGAGACAGTGCCCAGCAGCATGACCCGAGAGCGGCACCAGAGACCCCCCCAGCAGCACAACCCGAGAGAGGCGCCAGACTCCCTCCCAGCAGCACGACCTGAGAGTGGCCCCAAAGACCCCCCCCCCCCAGCAGCGAGACCCGAGAGCGGCGCTAGAGACACCCCCAAGCTGCACGACCCGAGAGTGGCGCCAGAATCCCTCCCTGCAGCGAGACCCGAGAGCGGCGTGACTGAAGAGACCTCTCACTCACTAAGGTCTGTGGCTGTGGGAATTCTATCCTTTAGCCCTTCCCCCTTCCCCCCCCCCGCCTATGTATAGGGCCCTCTACAAGAACACTGAGTCAGTCAGCCATGACGCACCACCGCTCTCCCTTGCACGACTGGCGTACCTGCAGAATTCCCGTTGGCTCCTGAGCCCTTAACCCTTGGAGATGCTCATCTGGAATGCCTGCAAGTGTGCTGTACAAAGACACCGCAAAAGCAGAGCAAGGACAAAGACACAGACAGAAACAGACAGACAGAACGTATTGGCCAATACGAGAGAGCAACAAGAGAGAAACACATGAGTGGCAGCCAGAAACCTTACCACCTTGCGTCTTCCTCCTCGAGCCAAGCGTCTGCTGAGAAGGACACCGTGTTCCAAAGAAACCAGCACCCCTGACAAACGGGAGCCCTGTTTCTCCCACTACCAAGGAAGCACCTCGGAAACCTCCGCTCGGACTCGCTGTCTAAGCAAACGTGACTTCCCTTCCTAGACCCGAGTGGGCCGTAAGCTGAGAGATTTCCAGACTCGACACTTATCTCCCTGTCAGCGATGGCTGCTCCGCTGCCAGACGGACGCTTCTCGCTTCGATCAAGCTCCCGAACTCGCTGTTCTCGTTTCCGTTCCATCCCCAGACGGGAGGACACCGGGAGGGTTGACTTCTTATCGCTCGCTACCGAACACAGCGGAGGGGAAAAAACAAACAACTTAGCGTTTCAGTCCGCAAGGACGCGGCATCGCTTCTCCTCCCACCATCGCACCGCAGCCTCCCACCATCGGCCACCCCCTCCCGTTGCCACTACAGGAACGGGCAGTGAAAGGAGGCCTTGAATCTCTATCCACGCTCTGTTGAACCGCCTACTGCCCCTTCACCAGTCCCTAAGCCACCAGGCTCCGTGCCCCAGCAGGAAGCTCTCTGCCTCAGAAGAAACATACTGCCAGGACGCTTGAAGATTTCAAAGCACGCACCTCTTACTCACACAGAGCCATGGGAAGGCCGAACGCTGAGGACCCTTCACGTGTTCCGAGAATCACGTCCAGGCAGCTCAAGTCCATCTCGGACGGTATCTTCTCAGCCCACGGCCCCGCACTGATTCCTCTGCAAGGGTGGCCGAAAAAGCCCAGCGTTAGCTCTCACTCACTAAGGTCTGTGGCTGTGGGTATTCTATCCTTTAGCCCTTCCTCCTCCCCCCTCGCCTATGTATCAGGCCCTCTACAAGAACACTGAGTCAGTCAGCCATAACGCACCACTGCTCTCCCTTGCGCGACTGGCGTACCTGCACTATTCCCGTTGGCTCCTGAGCCCTTAACCCGTGGAGATGCTTACCTGGAATGCCTGCAAGTGTGCTGTACAAGGACACAGCAGAAGCAGAGCAAGGACAAAGACACAGGCAGAGACAGAAAGACAGAACTTGCTGGCCAACACAACAGAATGAGGAGAGAGAAACACGTGGGAGGAAGGCAAACAACTCACCACTGAGCATCATCATCCTCAATCCAAGTCTCTGCTAAGGTGGACACACTGTTCCCCAAAGAAATGAGCAGCACCTACAAATGGAAACCCCGTTTCTCTCATAACCAAAGTTGCTAGTCGGGAACCTCAGCTAGGGCTGGCTTCCTAAGCAAACAGCACGTCACTACCTGCATCCAGGTGGGCCATAAGCTCAGATTTCTCTAAATTAAACACTTATCTCAGTGACAGCGGTGGTAGCTCTGCTTTCAACTGGACAGTTCTTGCCTCCCATTCATCATTCTCCCAACCTTACTGCTCTCATTCATGCTGTCTTTCCTTCGCGTGATGGGAAGAGACTCGAGTGGTTGACTTCTTATGCCTTGATATTGAAGTCAGCACAAGGGGGAAAGAACAAACAAGTTAGCAGCTCAGTCAGCAATGGTGCATAACCTCTTCTTCTCGCATATAAGATATCACAGACTCCTACCACCAGCCATGCCCTTTCATGGCCACTGCAGGAATACAGCTAGAGTAGAAAGATATCCAAATTAGTAACGCTAGAGTAGACTACATTGAGCCGGTATCCAAAACAGTGACTCTACAGAGTAGACTACTGTCCCTTTCCCAGCCTCAATGCCACAGGGCCCCATGCCATAAAAGAAGCTCATGGCCTGTGAAGAAATCTACTGCCAGGTGTGCCCTACTTTTTTGTGGTTCCTGAGACCACCTCTGAGGGGAATGCATGCCAAGCAAACTCCCCCCTGTTCTGTGGAGGGAGACAGCAGGACAGGAAAGGGGAGAGTCTTAGCTGGGCTGAACAATGGAGACGTTCAATAAGCAATTTAGGTTCCCCACATAAATATGTCTATCTTGAATTTATGATACAGGCAGTCCCCGAGTTACGCGGATCCGACTTATGTCGGATCCGCAGTTACGAACGGGGATTTTCTCGCCCCGGAGGACTCGAGTGGCGGGACGCCTGGTCCCGCCGCCCGCCTCCTCCGGGGCAAGAAAAGCTGCTCCCCATCTCCCTGGTCTGCTGCGGGAGCCAGCAGACCAGGGAGACGGGGAGCAAAGCGGCGGAGGACCCGGGGCCGGACCCGCGGCCGCTTCCAGATCAGCTGGGAGCGCCGCGGGTCCAGCCCCGGGTCCTGCGCTGCTTTGCTCAGCATCTCCCTGGTCAGGGAGACGCTGAGCAAAGCGGCACAGGACCCGGGGCCGGACCCGCGGCGCTCCCAGCTGATCTGGAAGCGGCCGCGGGTCCGGCCCCAGGTCCTGTGCCGCTTTGCTCAGCGTCCCCCTGGTCTGCTGGGGGGGACGCAGCTAGTGCCCCCCCCAGCAGACCAGGGAGATGTGGAGCAAAGCCCGGGGCCTGTGGTAGAGCAGGTGGGACGCTGCCGGTTGGTCCCGCAGCACCGCTCCTTGGCGCTACTGGACCAACCCGGCAGCACCCCAGCTGCTCAGCCCCAGGAGTCCTGATTCAGCCGCTGCTGATCAGTTTCAGCAGTGGCTGAATCAGGACGCCTGGGGCAGAGCAGCTGGGGTGCTGCTGGGTTGGTCCAGTAGCACCGAGGTGCAGCCACGCTACTGGACCAACCCAGCAGCACCAGAGCTGCTCTGCCCCATGCGTCCCCAAGTTAGCCGCTGCTGAAACTGACCAGCGGCTGACTACAGGAAGCCCGAGGCAGAGTTGCTCTGCCCTGGGCTTCCTGGAATCAGCTGCTGATCAGTTTCAGCAGCAGCTGACTTGGGGACGCCTGGGGCTCTTAAGTTGAATCTGTATGTAAGTCAGAACTGGTGTCCAGATTCAGCGGCTGAATCTGGATGCCAGTTCCGACTTACATACAGATTCAACTTAAGAACAAACCTACAGTCCCTATCTTGTACGTAACCCGGGGACTGCCTGTATTGGCGGCTATACTGTTGCGTGGAGGGATCTAAGTACACAAGGGCACTGAGGGATTGGGGTGATTTAGAGGCCCCATGATGAAGGGCAGGGTGGAGGAGTGTTTGAGGACCCCACATTGGCAGGGAAGGTGAACTTGGCAAGGGGGAACAAGAATTGGGGAGTGTTGGGGGTTAAGGGATCCCATGAATGGAGGGATCCACTAGAGGCAGATTAGGGAAGGATATGGCAGGCTGGAGGATGTCCGGGAGGAAGAGGAGGACTGAGGGGGGAAGTTCAGGGTGCTAGGAACAGAATGAATAAGGGAGGCTGACAGGTCCCATGGCTGGTAGGATAGGAGCGTGGGAGGAGGGACTGTGGGTTGGGAAAGAAGCAAATTAGACCAAGGGGGTCCTACGAACAGGGGAAACGTAGGGACAGAGCTAGGGTGCAGGTTAAGGTGAGCTGGGGGATGTCGTAGGGAGGAAAAGGGCTGATGGACCCCACAAATGGGGGCATGGACTGGGGGTGCATGTGGGGCTGGGTGTTGTGGAGAGGAAGGGAAACTGAGGGGCCCCTGGGATAAGAGTATGGACTGGAGGGAAGGACACCGATGTGGGTGCAGGCGGGACTGGGGGTTATTAGAAATGGACTGGAGAAGAGGGGGGGATTGGGATGCAGGCTGGGCTGGGGTTGGCTAAGGAAGGGAGGGGTCGGATGGAACCAGCCTGTGATGCAGTTTGTGGGCAGGGCTGGGCTGTCATGCTGGGTGGGGTGGGGGCTGCAACACACTAGTGACGCTCGGACCCGAGGAACCAGCATTGTCAAAACTACAACTCCCGGCATGCATCGCTCATGCAGGGAGTGACTCACGCACAATGAGACCAAGCCCCTAGCGACCCAGGCTTGGCATCCAGACTGCTGATGTCACTTCCTCTTCCGCCACCCCCTTGTCATAGCCTGGAATGGCAAAAACCTCCCCCCGCAGACTGTTACTGGAGAGGGCCCCCAAACTGCCCCCCCCGAGGATGTTCAGCCCCCTCACCGCCGCGACGTGGGGCCGTGCTGTGCGGAGCTCCCCGGGCGCCTAAGGGCTGAGACCCAGGCGGGGCAGGGCGCGCAGAACCGGAGCCTTCACGCTCGGGGGCAGGGTCGGCGCTGGCAGCATCAGGCTCTGATCCTGGCTGCGCCTTGCGCTTCTTCGACCTTCCTCCCATGGCGGCACCGCCCGCCCAGCGCCGCGTGCGCAGCCACACCCTGCCGCGCGGAGCCCCACGACGCCCATGGTGCCGTTCGGCTGCAGGGGCTGACGGGATACAGGCCCAGCGGCACTACAACTCCCATGGTGCCGTGCGCCTGCAGGGGCTGATGGGATACAGGCCCAGCGGCACTACAACTCCCATGGTGCCGTGCGCCTGCAGGGGCTGACGGGATACAGGCCCAGCGGCACTACAACTCCCACGGTGACGTGCGGCTGCAGGGGCTGACGGGATACAGGCCCAGAGGCACTACAACTCCCACGGTGCCGTGCGGCTGCAGGGGCTGACGGGATACAGGCCCAGCGGCACTACAACTCCCATGGTGCCGTGCGGCTGCAGGGGCTGAAGCGATACAGGCCCAGCGGCACTACAACTCCCATGGTGCCGTGCGGCTGCAGGGGCTGAAGCGATACAGGCCCAGCGGCACTACAACTCCCACGGTGCCGTTCGGCTGCAGGGGCAGACGGGATACAGGCCCAGCGGCACTACAACTCCCATGGTGCCGTGGGGGTCGCAGGGGCTGACGGGATACAGGTCCAGCGGCACTACAACTCCCACGGTGCCGTTCGGCTGCAGGGGCAGACGGGATACAGGCCCAGCGGCACTACAACTCCCATGGTGCCGTGCGGCTGCAGGGGCTGACGGGATACAGGCCCAGCGGCACTACAACTCCCATGGTGCCGTGGGGGTCGCAGTGGCTGACGGGCGCTTTTGGCTCGATGGGACACCAACCGCATCTTTCACCACGCAGCGCCTCGCTCGCCCAGCTTCACCAGGGCGTGAATCTCCGTGTGACGTCATGACTCGCAACAGCGTTCGAGTGAGCACAGCGGTGCATTGTGGGAGCGGTTCCGCTTCCATCGCCCCCAGCTGCTGTCTCTGCTCCGCACCCCACGTGGCCCCCGGCTCCAGCCCCTCTCCGGGCTGAGCGCCCCAGTCTCACCCTTTCCCAGCCCTTGGCCAGCAGGCAGAGTGAGAAGCTCGTTATTCCCAAGGAAGGGGCTTGCTGTGCAGACGCGCCCTCTGCTCCATTGAAATAACGCTGCTGTGCTGACATGCCCTGAGTCAATCCGGAGGGGGCTAGTTGCAGAAGCCAGGCAGGGCCAGCAGGGGCCATATATAAAGGGCACTGAAGAGGCATTCTCGCCCTGGCCTGTGGACTGGCTGTCTAGGAGCACTGTGGTAGGGCAGAGCAGGGCAAGGAGCATCTAGCCAGACTGAGACCCTATAGGAAGGGCAGACAAAGTGCTAGGGCTACAATGGAAGAGGCCCAGGGAAAAGAGGCCACAGAAGAGGAGCAGTGAATGGCTGACAGCTATAGGGACCCTGGGTCAGGACCCAGAGTAGCAGGTGGGCCTGGGCCCTAACCCAGGGACCCTATAGCTGGCAGAGGGGTGGGGGGCCCTTGCCACTGAAAGAAGTGGCCAGCTCAGACTGCAGTTTGCACTGGCATAAGGGACTGGACATGTGTCACTAGCAGGCCCCCAAGATGAGTGTCTGGATTCTGGGCTGCCGGCCCCTCAAAGGGTGGAGGCAACAGAGCAGGGCACACCCAGAGGGCAGTGCCGGGGGGGGGGCACTGTGGTCTGGGGAGCAACGCAGGTCACAGAGTGGGAGCAATGGCAAAGGTGTCCCGTGGAAGGACCTGAGCTAATTCCCCAAATAACCAGCAGGAAGGGACATGAATTTGGTAGGGTCCTAGACAGGAGTGAGCCCCTCTTTCAGTCTGACCTGCAGATGACCTAGGGCTGTCAGGGGCAGGCTGAGGTTTTCTAACAAGGCTGTTCGTTACTGGCCTGGATGGAGTCCCAGAGTTACAATTCCACTCTGGCTTCTTGTCCACCTGGCAGTCAGAGCTTGGGTCAAATCCATTCCTAGTGAAAGCAGGTTCTTCAGAACCCCTCCCCCCCCCCCCCACACAGCTTTTTGGGGGTGGGGGAGATCCTAGGGTTGGAGATGGGTCCCAGGTCTGCACAAACTCCAGCCCTCCCTCCCAAGCAGGATTAGAGTTAACCCTGGCCAGGAGCAGCCCCAGGTCAAGCTCTGGCAGCAGTTCTCAATGCCCTTCCCCTGGTACAGCACCTGGCTAGACACCAGACTCTCTGTCCCCACAGGTGCAAACCTCTTGGGCAGCCCCATCTGCCAATACGCTGAGAGCTCCTGGGCTGTCTTCATTCTCCTCCCCTCTCCAAATCTTCACAGGCTTGTTCCCCATCCCCTTCTTCCCCATCTATTCATTGGCTCAAGCTCTCCATGATGGCCATAACTAAGCCACTGCCCTTGTTTGGCTGGGGGAAGGCACTGATGCATTCCAATCAGGTGTGGCTAAGCATCAAGGCTGAGGAACACACCTGTCCCCAGGTAGCCCAAGCATGCCCCATGGCTAGGCCATGTCAGTGTGCCTCTCAGCCAAGTAGGGGTGCCCCCCTTTGACCTAGGAGAATGTTGGGCAGCTCCTGCCTCATTGCTCTTTTTTCCTCCTCCTGCCCATGTTCCCAGTCTGGCTTGGCTACCTCCTCTCTGGATCTCCCATGGCTTGGGACCTGCCTGAGGCCAGGATCACAGTCCTGGCACTTCTACTGGGGAGTCCTGCAAGCCCAGTGCTATTGGGGGTGCTCAGTGGAGGCAGGCAGATGATATTAGCCGGGTGGTCAGCTCTGGCTGACCCATGGCTCTGACAAGTGCCTGGTATTGCTAGCATAAGCCAGTGTCTTGTGGGTAGCTCTCAGCTTGGCTGCCATATAGAGAGCACAATGTCTTGGCCAGCTGTGACTGAAAGGGCAGCCCTTGGGCACGTAATGCCTGGCAGGAGCAGCTGCAGGGCTGGACGAGAGTGTGCATGGTGGCGGTTGCTCTGGCCGTGACTTCCCTCATGTGCGTAGTAACAAGGAATTTGATACATAAGTCCCCCTTCCCTTTCCTGTTTCCGCTTCTGCCAGGTCCCATTTGGACTCTGCATGAAGGCAGTGCACTATCTGGTCCTTCCTCCCACCATCAGCCCTGCTAGTGCCCTGCAAAACTGACTCTCAGCCCCTGCTAGCCATGCCCTGGCTCCTCTGACCTCTTCCTATGCCTGACAAATTCCACCCACAGCCCCCTGGTAGCCCAGCAATGGCCCCTCTGACTTCTTTCTGTGCCTGGCAATCTTGACCCTCAGTCCTCTGCTAGCCTAGCCCTGGCCCCAGCGCAAGCAGCGGCCCTGCTCCACCACCGGAGATTGCTATGGACTGGGAGATAACATTTGGGGGTTGTATAACCAAAGCCAAAAACGGATTTTAGACAGACTGCCTGGCTTGGAGCTTTGCCAGCAAAAAGTGCCAGTCTAGATGGGGATCTTTCGGAAAATAAAGCCTTTTTCGAAAGATCCCTTATTCCTTCTTTTAAGAGGAATAAGGGATCTTTCGGAAAAGGCTTTATTTTCCGAAAGATCCGCGTCTAGACTGGCGCTTTTTTCAGGCAAAGCGCCAAGCCGGAAAAAAGCGGCAGCCATGTTTATGCAAATGAAGCAGGGGGGATTTAAATCCCTGCTTCATTTGCAATTGCGATGTGTCTAATTTGCATCCCTTTTAGGAAAAGGGACGCAGTCTAGACACAGCCCCTGTGTATTGGTGAGTGATTAATCCTCTGACAGTAATCTCATGGGAGTGACATTACACCATATTCTTTATGGAAAATAACTTCCACAAAGTTTACTGAGTACAATTTTCCTAGTTGCATGACTAGGTCATAAGTCAGGAATATTGACTAATGTATCTTATTTCAGCTATGCTGTTTTGGGTGATGGCCACTGCTAACCTTTCAGGTGCAACAATGGAAAAGCCAGACGGGGCTGATAGCCCATCAGCAAGGATAATGAATCGTGAAAAGGTTTGGACTTCTGTAGACACTCCATACTGCCACTGACTCATGGATAATGCTACAATCAGGTGATCTAGTCACCTGACACTAACCTCCATCTTAGACTGCTGAACTCTTCCACTGGAAGGTGGGGGGAATTGAACAAGTGATTACTGCCTTCTGGAAATCCTATGGAAGGGTGGGGAGCAAAACAATCAGGGTCTTCACTTTGCTTCTCCCCCACCTCCCCACGCAAAGCGATACTTGAAATCACCTGGAGAGACAAAAGAGACAAACTGAGGGAGTAGTGGGAAAGGCTGCTGGATACAAACTGAAAAGATACCCTGAGCCTGTGAAGGAATCTATTTAAAACAGCATCTAGGGTGGGGAATTATTTCTTGTAACCAATTTGTTTAGTGAATCCAGCTTAGTTTGCATGCTTTGTATTATTTTGGTTGTAACCTGCTGTGTTCTGTTTGCTTTTTCTTTAACCACTTAAATACACCTTTGGAGCTAACAAACTTATTTCTGGTGTGATAGAAATTATATAAATGGGGTTATAACTGGAAAGAGGGGGCAGGAAGTTGGCATACTTTCCTCCACACACAGAGGCAAATTTCATATACTGTTAGGTTTGCACACCCAAGGCAGGTGAACACCTTGGGCTGGGGCAAGTCCCTTAAGATGAGTCTTCCTAGAGCTGATCTCAGTGTCTATACAAGGGGTGGTCTATACAAGGCAATAATTTTTGATGGGGGGGGGGGGGCAACTCCAAGGTTTTGGAAAGTGGTCGAGAGCTGCACTCTTCCATGATATTAATGGAGGAAATGCAGAGTCTGTGAAGGAGGTTGGGTGCAAAAGAGAGACTGAGGTACAGGAGGGAGACTGGAGTCTGGGAGGGAGTTTGAGTGAAGGAGGCAGTTGTGACTAGGGCAAGGGACTGGAGTGCAGGGGTTTGGGATGTAACCTAAGGTAGGAGGGTATTGTGATTGAGAGGGGGTATGGGTGGCAGAGAGGGACAGAGGGTTTGGGTATGTTGAGGGGGTGGGAAAGGGCTGGGGTGCCAGAAATAGGCTGTGGCCAAGAGACTTACCTGCCAGCTGCCAAACTTAGCCTGTAGAGCTAAGGCTTGCAGAGTTTAAAACCTTTCCCAGACAGACTGCTTGCTTACCTGGCCATGTGCTTCATTGAATAACTAGAGAAGGGGCGTGGTTCTTTTGGCTGTCTGTTATTCCAACAAGCAGCTCCCATTGGCTGGTTTCTGGCCAGTGGGATTGTGTTGGGTGCAGAGCAGCTCCTGAAACTTCCCCCTCCCCTCCAGTTTTAAAACAGAAATGGAGCCCTGCAGACATGTGTCTGCACAGCACACAGGGCTGCTGGGCAAGTAGGGGAGCCTGCCTGGGGCTCCCTGCTGCCTCCGTAGGCCAGATCTGGTGGTTTCGTAAGCCGCATCCAGCCTGCGAGCTGCATCCAGCCCGTGGGCCGTATTTAGGGTTACCAGATGGTTTAACCAAAAATACCGAACGCCCCTCTTCCCCCCCAAAAAAAACACCAGGGAAAAAATTCTGTTGAGGGGGGAAAAAAAGGGGGAGAGAGGGAACCAAAGTTGTTGAGGAAAAAAAACCAAGGACCCTGAGAGTTACTAAGCAAAAAAGAAACAATATATATATATATAATATAATATAATATAATATAATATATATTTTTTTAAAATAGCATGGCCCCTTTAACAAATGCTTTTGAGGCTTTTTAGCCCTAACAGGCTGCTGGTGGCCACTGGCCGCCCTCCACCATCTCGTCTTCCTGCTCCAGCCCAGACAGCTCCCCTGCGGAACCAGGTAAGCGCCCGGTATTTTCGCCTTCTGGCCAGGAAAAAAATCAGAAAATACCAGACATTTTAGGTGTCCGGTATTTTCTGAATTTTTTTAACCAGACAGGCGGCAAAAATACTGGATTGTCCGAACCTTAGCTGTACTTTGCCCAGACCTGGTCTATACATTTCTGCAGTTGAGTGTGGCCATGCCAGGGTGCTTGGCTACTCCTTGAGAGTTTCTGTCCAGAGGCTCTTGGAGATAGTTTATTGCTCATCCGCCCTGGCAGTCACTTCTCCCCAGTTGGTCCCAATAGGCTTTCTCCACTGCATTTTCTATCAGGTGATTACTGGTCATTATCTCCACCGTACCTCAGTGCAGCCATCTGTTCAAACATCTTTTCAGTCCTAAAACAGTCTTGGCACCATCCCTCAGTTGTGCAATCCTTTTAAAAATGTATCCCCCTAACACACTGGTGTCTGAAACCAGACCACTTCATGGGAGGGTGTGGAAGTGACAGCCAATTCAGCTCCAGCCATGGCATCCAGGTGGGCTAGAGGGGATATAGCCATATTGTTCCCATCCTGCCTATCAGCTGCTTATAGGGAGAGAGTTCCCTTTAAGCCTCTTAGTCAATGCAGATTTTGGCCTTCACCAGCCAGATGAAGGGCTATATGGGGGAGGGGATGTCATACAGAGTATCACCAACATCAAGAGGAGCCGACACACAAAAAAGCCCAGGCATGGGTAGAAGTGTGCAGGGATAGATTGGCATTGGGGCAGCTTTAAGACATATGGTACTTAGAACGGCTATACTGGATCAGACTAATGATTGATCCAGTCTTGTATCCTGTCTTGCAGCAGTGACTAGTGCTAGATACTTCAGAGGGAATTAACAATACAGGCAGTCAATGATGCATCCCACAATCAAATCCCAGATTCTGGCAATCAAAGGGTTAGGGCCGTGGTCACCAACAGGTCAATCACGAGGCCTCGACCAGTCGATCATGAAGCACGCAGACCGCCCCCCCATTTTCCTCCCACCCCCGAGGAGCCCCACTACCTACCGCCAGCGAAAATGGAGGTAGTGCCAGCTCCCCGCAGGTGGACGGAAGTCCCGCAGCTTAGCGCCACTTCCGGGGGTTCCGGAAGTTCACTGGCTGCTCTGCCGGGCACACTGTGGGAGGGGGCGTTGGCCCCGGAGGAGGAGCACAGCGACTTCCCTGCACCGGCGCAGGAGGGAGGAGTTGGCCCTGGGGCAGGCGTGCGCGGGGGTTTCGGCCCCGGGGCAGGCGTGTGCAGGGGTTTCCCTGCGCCGCAGGGGGGGGAAGGGGAGTCGGGCCCGGAGGAGGCACGTGCTGGCTTCCCTCAGGGGGAGGAATCCTGGGAGGAGGCAGATGCAGGGTACTCTCTGTCTCCACTGGCACCCTGTCCCCACTCCCCTGCCCCCGCTGGCACCCTGTCCCCACTCCCCTCTCCCCAGCCACAGAACTCTGTTCCCACTCTCCTGCCATAGAACTCTGTCCCCATTCCCGTCCCCACTCCCCGGTCCCGAGCCACAGAACTCTGTCCCACTGGAACTCTGTCCCCTGCTGCAGAACCGTCCTCTGTCCTCCCAGCACCCTGTTCCCTCTCCCCTACCCCCAGCTGCAGAACTCTGTCCCCACTGGCACCCTGTCCCCTGCCAAAGCACCCACTACCACCCTTCCCAGTACTATGTCCCCTGCTCCCACCAACACAGTTGGGGCCACATTAGTGAAGCTTGGGGGGGGGGGTGTTGGAGGAGGTTTTCTTTGCATCTCACTTGTGTGGCCCCAACTGACTTTTCTTGGGTCAGTGACCCCTGACTCAAACCAGGTTCCCTGCCCTTCTCAGAAATAAAGACAACGCAGAAAGTTTTTGTGTTTGACAGTATTTTATTTAAAAATGAAGCCTGGCCAACAAACCCCCAACTGGGGCCAAGCCCCCATCTGGCCACAGCATCATAACACTCCTGCACTCCCCCTTCCACCAGACCCCAGATCTGAGCCGATCATACACTGAAACCCCCTGCCCTGAGCCCCTCATATACCCCAAACCAAATTCCTGATCCCTCACATCCACAAGCCTGTGCCTTGCTTAGTACCCCAACCCTCCATCTGACCCCAACACCGCCCGGCCTAGAGCCCCCTCCCCGAGCCAGCGTCCCCTTCTCCACCTCCTCCTGCGTCCAGATTTCCTCCCAGAGCTTGCACCTCTAACCCCTTCCCACACTCAAATCCTACACATCCTGTCTCAACCCAGCAAGTGTACGGCTAGACTGCAGGGCTACGTCTACACTGGCATGATTTTCCAGAAATGCTTTTAACAGAAGAGTTTTCCGTTAAAAGCGTTTTCGGAAAAGCGCGTCTAGATTGGCAGGACGCTTTTCCGAAAAAGCACTTTTTGCGGAAAAGTGTCCGTGGCCAATCTAGACGTGGTTTTGCGCAAAAAAGCCCCAATCGCCATCTTAGCCATCGGGGCTTTTTTGCGCAAAACAGTACTGTGCTGTCTACACTGGCCCTCTTGCGCAAATGATTTGTGCAAGAGGGCGTTTGCCTGAACGGGAGCAGCACAGTATTTCCGCAAGAACACTGACGATCTTACATGAGATCGTCAGTGTTCTTGCGGAAATTCAAGCAGCCAGTGTAGACAGCTGGCAAGTTTTTCCGCAAAAGCAGATGATTTTGCGGAAAAACTTGCCAGTCTAGACACAGCCCAGGAGTTTTTCAGGATTCTGGAAATATCCCAGAAAAACTCTTCTGAATCCAGGGATGCATTTGTTCTTTTGCTTTTTTTAGTGGAAGAGCAAACATGCTCTTTTGGTCACCCCTATATTCCTCTTTCCACGAGGAATAAGGGAGCTTCCAAAAGAAGGGTTTTTTCTGACATTTGGTCCAGTCTAGACAGGCCAAATGTTGGAAAAACCTCTTCCTACAGAAGAATTGAAAAAAAAAAGCAGCAGTATAAGGGTTGGGGATAGCAAGTGATGGAGAAGAGGAGAATAGAGAGGGCAAGGCTTCAAGGAAGGGGCAAGACGGTAGATCTTGGCTTGTTCTGTCATTTAAAAAGTGATCTTGGGTGTAAAAAGGTTGGAGACCACTGCCCTACATCATCCCACTCACACATCCAAAGAGGCTCACCAGGGCCAGGAAACCAGCGTTGCAGGGGATGGAAGGGGGGTAGTGACATCACAAAGGCCTGTTGCAGGATCTCAGCCTACTGGGAGATAGTGATAGGTCGCGTGGTGACCTCACAGAGAGACCCTAACCTGACATCAGCCAATCAGAAGAGAGGTGCAAGGCAGGGACAAGCTCAGAGATTCTAATGGCTTTGCAGCAGCAAGGCTCCTTCTCAAGGTCTCTCGTCGAGGGCGGAGAAAGAATTAGGATTAATTATGGGAGCACGAGGAGGAATCTCGTCAGAGTTTTCTCCTTCCCTACCCACGGAGTTGATGTTACCTGTTCAGACGGTAAGAGCCGCAGAGAGGTTTGGAGCCTGTTCTGTCTGATCCACCTGAGCTCTAGGCATAGAAATCACTAAGTTAAGGTTGAGCAGGATCCTGTGGGTGGAATTGCTCTAGCGCTCATTAACCCGTTACCCCTTTCCATGTCTATCTGAGAGTACTGTATTCTTATCAGTCAGTGTGTCCCGAGGGGTTACTAGGGGCGGACTAGGGGCAGAACGCCATCCTTGCAGGAGACGGTCGAGGTGGGGGGGCGATGACATCTCAAAGGCCTGTTGTAGAATCTCAGTCTATTGGGGAAAGGCGATGGGGAGGCGGTGACCTCGTAGAGAGATCCTGACATCAGACACACAGGACAGAGGTGCAAGGTGGGGGCAACCTCAGAGACCCCGCCTTATGGCTTTGTGGGAGGCTCTCCCAAAGAGGCAGGGCTGGAATTGCTCTGAGACTGATCCCCTCAGATGGTGAGCTGGCCCATCCTTTAGGACATCTGCTGTGACCTCTCAGCCTCCCATCAACTCTCAATGCTGATTGGGAAGACTTCTGCTCCCTGTCATTAGCCCCCTGCCCAGCCAGTTTCCCAGCTGTTACCCAGTCTGGAGCCAGCAAACCCCTCGGGCAGGAGTGACAGCACAGGGCTAGGACCCAGAAGCCGTGTCCAGGGGTCAGTCTGGAGTGCTGTACAAAGCCCAGGACCATCCACATATCCTGTGTGGTGCAACCTGCTGAGTGGAGACAAAGGCTCAGGGCTGCTCTCATACCCTGATCAGACACTTTACTGAATGTGGTGCAGGGAAAAGGTGGACTGATGGCTCCCATGAATGGGGGTGCAGACTGGGGTGAGGAAGGGCCCCGGGATAAGAATATGGATGGGGGTGCAGGCTGGGGTGAGGAAGGGCCCCGGGATAAGAATATGGACGGGGGGGGTGCAGGCTGGGGTGAGGAAGCAGGGGGGGAAGGGGCTGCACAGAGCCTGGTGTGCGGGATGAGGAGGCCGGGGGCAGGAGGGGAGAGGGCTGCGCGGAGCCTGGAGTGCGGGATGAGGAGGCCGGGGGCAGGAGGGGAGAGGGCTGCGCGGAGCCTGGAGTGCGGGATGAGGAGGCCGGGGGCAGGAGGGGAGAGGGCTGCGCGGAGCCTGGAGTGCGGGATGAGGGGGCCGGGGGCAGGAGGGGAGAGGGCTGCGCGGAGCCTGGAGTGCGGGATGAGGGGGCCGGGGGCAGGAGGGGATAGGGCTGCGCAGAGCCTGGAGTGCGGGATGAGGGGGCCGGGGGCAGGAGGGGATAGGGCTGCGCAGAGCCTGGATTGCGGGATGAGGGGGCCGGGGGCAGGAGGGGATAGGGCTGCGCGGAGCCTGGAAATAACGAGCTTCTTACTTTGCCTGCTGTCAAAGGGCAAGACTGGGGCCACGTGGGGTGCGGAGCAGGGACAGCAGCTGGGGGCGATGGAATTATACGTGCATTACCGGCAATGAGAACCGAGTGGCACTGTGGAGGCGCTACGGAATTACACGTGCATTACCGGCAATGACCACCGAGTGGCACTGTGGAGGCGCTATAGAATTACACGTGCATTACCGGCAATGACCACCGAGCGGCACTGTGGAGGCGCTATGGAATTACACGTGCATTACCGGCAATGACCACCGAGTGGCACTGTGGAGGCGCTACGGAATTACACGTGCATTACCCGCAATGACCACCGAGTGGCACTGTGGAGGCGCTACGGAATTACACGTGCATTACCGGCAATGACCACCGAGCGGCACTGTGGAGGCGCTACGGAATTACACGTGCATTACCGGCAATGACCACCGAGTGGCACTGTGGAGGCGCTACGGAATTACACGTGCATTACCGGCAATGACCACCGAGCGGCACTGTGGAGGCGCTACGGAATTACACGTGCATTACCGGCAATGACCACCGAGTGGCACTGTGGAGGCGCTATGGAATTACACGTGCATTACCGCCGGTGACCACCGAGTGTCACTGTTGCTCTGCTAAGGGCCGTTATTTCCAAATAAAAAAGATTGTTCTTAGGGTAGAAATGCCCCATTCCGAACTAAGACCCTCTGAGCATAGACACTGAATCCATGTCACACAGGAAATGGTATTTCAATGGAAATGTTCCACAGCACAAGCCTTACAAAGTACGAACTCCCCGCAGTCACTCCCAATGGAGTCCCGGGAAGCACTGGGGAGTAACTAACAGCACCTCTATAAGACGTTCAAAATAACGGGCTTGCCGTGTGCATGCTCACTTTTCTAAAGTGATGTATTTCAGAATAACAGGCTTCTTATTTTTTGTGACATGAGAGTTTATTGTTCCAGAATAATGCCATTGTAGAAATTGATCTTTTTAAATAGCAATATTGTGTGTGCTCCACTGTCGCTATTTACAAATAGCTCCTTCCTAGGGCCATTAAAGTAATTATGCTCTAATGTTTCCTGGGGCTCTAAATCAAGGTAGCACAGCCACTTTAGGGAAGCCTGCCTCAGAGTAATTAAAACCAGCCAAAATATCTGAGAAGCCTTGTATTCTGAAATAGAATATGCTATTCTGAAATTGTAATGGGGAAATGCTAAAACAAGTGTGTAGTGTAGACATACTTTGACTCAAAGTAGCATGTCCTTACTAAGGGAGCCTACCTCTCACAAATTTTGATGCTTCCCTGTTGTGGGAACACACTATTTTGAAAAATATTTTCAAATACTTTAACCCCCAAAATACCTTATTTGAAATAATTCCCCAGTGTGAACATAGCCAAACATTACAGCTACAATGCAATGCTTGGCTATTTCCATAGATCCAAGAATCCCAAAATATCAATCCATGCTTTTCTTTCTTCTATTAATAAACCTTTAGATTTTAGATTCTAAAGGATTGGCCCTGCGTGATCTTGTGGGTAAGATCCAAAGTGTAAACTGACCGGGGATTTGTGGCTGGTTCTTTGGGACCGGAAAGACCCGTTCGGGGAAGGTGAGATTGGGTTCTACAACCCCCTCACCTGTGTGCAGGCCCGGGGCTAATTGTGGCACAGGGAGAGCTGGGGTGTCTGAGGGGTTTTGCTCCTAAGGCTTCTGGCTTGCCAGATTGGCAGCTAAAGAACTCAGTGTGACCGGTTTATGGCCTATTTGGGAAAGGCTTCCAGTCTGGGGCTGTAAGGAGCCCCGAGTATTGAGCAATTCACCCTGAGCGGACGCCCTCAGCTGTGCCAAGACCTGGCCCGGTCCGTCACAGCCACCTTCCCAGCTCACCTCAACCCTCACCCTACCTTCTCCCCAGTCATCTTTCAACACATAAGGACCCCCTCACCCACCCTCCTCTTCCTCCCTAACGGCCCCCAGCCCAACACGCTCTTGATCAAACAAGTTTTTCCAACACTGATAAACCTCATTCCATGAGGAATAAGCCCTCCATTGTTTCAATTGTTTCAATTTTCTTTTGAAATAATGCAATTGCTGTGTGGATGCTACTGTTGTTCTGCCAGAATAATGTCCCTTATTCCAGAAAAATGGTACAGTGTAGACACACCCTTAGGGTATGTCTACACTGCAGCACTAATTCGAACTAAGCTAATTCGAATTAGTGCATCTAGACCTAAAAACTAATTCGAATTAGCATTTTGCTAATTGGAAATAGCGTATCCACATTGAGTGGACCCTGAACCGAAGTTAAGGCTGGTCAGAACCAGTGCCTGCAGGGCATCAGGTTAGGACTTAGAGTGTGGAGCTGCTGCCTCCGTCTAGCCGAGGGTTGTGCTTAAAGGAACCTGACCCCCACCCCGGACAGACAGTTCTCAGGGTTCCCCACTTGCTTGTCTACCTCGATAAGGGACAGCAAAGCAGTCCTGTCTTGGAGTGCCCACATTCGGCACATCAAAGCACTTGGCCATCAGCCCGGCTGCACTTGCCGCAGGCTGCCATCCAAGGGGATCAATTGGGAGGCTGTCAGGATCCAGGAGGCCCTGCAGGAGAGCTTCCACCCCGAGGAGCCCGCAGAGCCACCCCAGTCCTCCCCATCAGGGGCTCATGCCCCATTCCTCCCTAACCTCCTTCCACTTACCCTTCCCTAGCTCCCTTCCTGATGTAAAAAATAAAGGACACGTGTGTTGTTAAATAAAGAGAGTTTCTATTTTTGAAAACTGAGGGGTGGGGATTAACCTCTGGGGAGACTGGTAAAAGGTGGTGGGAGAGGGGAGGTGGAAACCTGGGAGGAGGGAGCTGGAAGGGGGAAGCCAGGGGAAGGAGGGGAAGTATAAAACTATGGTACGCCATATCTTCAGTACTGTGTACAGATGTGGTCTCCTCACCTCAAAAAAGATATTTTGGCCTTGGAAAGGGTTCAGAAAAGGGCAACTACAATGATTAGGGGTTTGGAACAGGTCCCATATGAAGAGAGGCTAAAGAGACTAGGACTTTTCAGCTTAGAAAAGAGGAGACTGAGGGGGATATGATAGAGGTCTATAAAATCATGAGTGGTGTGGAGAGGGTGAATATAGAAAAGTTCTTTACTTGTTCCCATAATATAAGAACTAGAGGACACCAAATGAAATTAATGGGTAGCAGGTTTAAACCTAATAAAAGAAAGGTCTTCACACATCGCACAGTCAACCTGTGGAACTCCTTGCCAGAGGATGCTGTGAAGGCTAGGACTATAACAGAGTTTGAAAAAAAACTAGATAAATTCATGGAGGTTACGTCCATAAAAGGCTATTACCCTGCGGGAAGGAAGAAATGGTGCCCCTGGCCTCTGTTTGTCAAAGGCTGGAGATGGATGGCAGGAGACAAATTGCTTGATCATTGTCTTCGGTCCACCCCCTCTGGGGCACCTGGCACTGGCCACTGTTGGCAGACAGGCTACTGGGCTAGATGGCCTTTTGGTCTGACCCAGTATAGCCGTTCTTATGTTCTTATCAGTATCAGAAGTGCACCGATGGATACGGAGCACGTAGCTCCGCGGGATCTGGTGCTTCTGGGGCGATGACTTAAAAGCCAGCTCCCCACGCGCACAGGCTCTCACCTCCCCCCAGCCCTTGCTGACTCTGTATTAGAGACAGCAACGGGGAGGGAAGCGTGTGTAGTTGTCAGGATTAACCGATAAGCCCAGGCTTATCAGTTAATCGTATACACGACTATACGCTAACATCCCATTCACCGACTGTCACTGTTAGCATTTCTGTAACGGAGTAAGTGCATTGCCGGGAGCAGGTACGCCTTGAGAGGCCTCCAAGCTTACCCAGTACATGGAGAGACCTTTTCTCAAAGGCCCAGCTTCTGATGGGTTTGGTCCTCCTTCTGGGATGCCACCGGATGTTCTGGGATTTCACTGAGACTACTTGCTCCACTAGCCTTGGCTGCCTCTCCCTGTTTTGCTGACTTAGGCTCTCTGGTCTCTGGGAGCCCACGCAGGTTGGGACGCACCAAGTGTAGAAACACAGAGTCTGCAAACAGCTCTCTACGGTAAGGCTTAGCTAGAAAATCGTCCAGCACTCAATTGCAGTTCCCCTCCGGAAAGTACACCCAAAATAATATTATCTGACGCGGGAGAGAAATCACTACAGTGCAAGCTCATACGTTTGCCCATCCCCTCAATGAGGAGTAACATACGCGCAACTTCTCCCGCTCCCCTCCTGCTGTTAGAAATTACACAAACTACATTTGTTTTATTAAAATCTAGCTTTTACAGTTGAGAGATTGCTGTTGTTTATCAAAACAAAATAAAGCACGCATACCGTGTATGGGTGTAGGCATGCATGGAGGAAGGGCAGCGTTAGGAGTGCAGGTTGCCATGGGATGTGGGTGTAGAAAGGAAGACAAGGGGGGTGGAACCCAATGGATGGGAGCATGGATTGGAAGGGTCTGGACTGTGGGATGGCATGGGATGGGGGCTTGTTGAGGAGGAAGAGGAGAGTGGTTGAGGGAGTCCTTACAGGCGGAAGGAGGGCTGGGGGGAAGGTAGTGATGGGGGTCACATGGCAGGCGGGATGGGAGTGTGGGGGGAGGGACTGTGGGTTGGGAAGGGAAGAAACGGGGTTTAAGGGTCCTATAGATGGGGGAAAGGTAGGGATAGGGATAGACTGTGGGATGGGGAGTGTTCTAGGAAGGAAAAAGAGGGGCTGATGGAAACATGAATGGAGGGATGCTCTGGGGCTGCAGGTTGCTCTGAGTCTGTGGAGAGAAGAAGGGAAACTGAGGGACACCAGGAATAGGGGGTATGGGCTAGGGAAGAGCACTGGTGGGGGTGCACGTTGTGTGAGGGGGAAGTTGAAATGTACTGCGGGAGTGGAACCTCCGTTCGGACTCGCTGTCTAAGCAAACGTGACTTCCCTTCCTAGACCCGAGTGGGCCGTAAGCCGAGAGATTTCCAGACCCGACACTTATCTCCCTGTCAGCGATGGCTGCTCCGCTCCCAGCCAGACGGTTCTCGCCTCGCTTCGACCAAGCTCCCGAGCTCGCTGTTCTCGTTTCCGTTCCATCCCCAGACGGGAGGACACCGGGAGGGTTGACTTCTTATCGCTCGCTACCGAACACAGCAGGGGGAAAAAACAAACAAACAACTTAGCGTTTCAGTCCGCAAGGACGCGGAATCGCTTCTCCTCCCATCATCGGCCACCCCCTCCCGCTGCCACTCCAGGAACGCAGAGAGAACGGAGGTCTTGAATATCTATCCATGCTCTGTTGAACCGCCTACTGCCCCTTCACCAGTCCCCAAGCCACCAGGCTCCGTGCCCCAGCAGGAAGCTCTCTGCCTCAGAAGAAACATACTGCCAGGACGCTTGAAGATTTCAAAGCACGCACCTCTTACTCACACAGAGCCATGGGAAGGCCGAACGCTGAGGACCCTTCACGTGTTCCGAGAATCACGTCCAGGCAGCTCAAGTCCATCTCGGGCGGTTTCTTCTCCGCCCACGGCCCCGCACTGATTCCTCTGCAAGGGCGGCAGAAAAAGCGCAGCGTGAGCTCTCACTCACTAAGGTCTGTGGCTGTGGGAATTCTAGCCTTTAGCCCCATGGTCACCAACCAATAGATCACGATCTACCGGTAGATGTTGAGGCTCTAAGAGTAGCTCTTCAGCCCTCTCTGAACTGCGTGCGTGCGCAGTACATTTACATTAGATTTCCTCATTTGAGGAGCAGCTACTCACCGAGCAACAACACAGGTGTGTAGCTGCAAGGAATGGTGGGAGCTGGGAGGTCTGGAGGGCTGAAACACCCCAGCCAGCTGACTGTGGCTTTCAGCAGAAAGACGCTGCCCCGCGCTCCAGCTGATCGGCGGCTTCTCCTCTGCGCCTGCCCACGTGGAGCTTGGTGCACCCTGGCTGAGCGCCATGACCAGCTCTCCGGGCAGCCGCTTCTCTTCACTCCAGCCTGGCTGCCCTGGGGTCAGTCCGGAGGGAGCGCGGGTCGGAGGCTTCCCTCCGTGGCTGGTGTAGGGAACTCCCTGCCCCAAACCTTGTTTCCTCTCCTCTGCCCCAAACCTGTCCCCCGCCCTCCTGGCCCCGTTCCCTCTCCCTTGCCCCCCCCCACGCTGTATAACCCTTCCCCACTCTGCAGAAACTTGTCCTACGGCACCCTGCCCCCCCTGCAGGAACCGGTTCCCTCTGGCACCCTGTCTCCTACTGCAGAAACCTGTCCCCCTGCCTTCCCCACTACAGAAACCTGTCCCCCCCCAGCATCCTGTCCCCTGCTGCAGAAACCTGTCCTAGCACCCTGCCCCCTCTCCCCTGCCCCCACTGGCACCCTGTTCCCTGTCCCAGAACCCACTAGCACCCCTCCCCAGTATTGTGTCCCCTGCTCCCAAAGGACTTTTCTATGCGTCAGTGACCCCTGACTCAAGGCAGGTTCCCTGCCATTCTCATAAATAAAGACAATGCAGAAACTTTTTGTGCTTAACATAGTATTTTATTTAAAAATGGAGCTTGGCCAACAAACCTCCAATTGGAGCCTAGCCCCCATCTGGCCACAACCACTCCTGCACTCCCCCTTCCCCAGACCCTAGATCTGAGCCTATCAAACACTGGAACCCCCTGCCCTGAGCCTTTCACATACCCCAACCCAAATTCCTGCATTCTCACATCCACAAGCCTGTGACTTGCTTAGTATCCCGACACCGCCCAGCCTGAAGCCCCCTCCCCGAGCCAGTGTCCCCTTCTCCACCTCCTCCTCCATCCAGATTTCCTCCCAGAGCTTGTACCTCTCACCCCTTCCCACACCCAAATCCCTCATTCCCACCGCAGAGACTACACATCCTGTCTCAACCCAGCGGGGGTCCGGCTAGACTGCAGGAGTTTTTCAGGATTCTGGAGATATCTCAGAAAAACTCTTCTGCATCCAGGGCTGCGTTTGTTCTTCCGCTTTTTTAGTGGAAGAGCAATCAGGCTCTTTCGGTCACCCCTATATTCCTCTTTCCCCAAGGAATAAGGTGGCTTCCAAAAGAAGGGTTTTTTTTTCTGACATTTGGTCCAGTCTAGACAGGCCAAATGTTGGAAAAACCTCATTCTACAGAAGAATTGTTTTTTTTAAAGAAAAGTAGCAGTATAAGGATTGGGGACAGCAAGTGATGGAGAGGAGGAGAATAGAGAGAGCGGGGCTTCAAGGAAGGGGCAGGGCAGTAAATCTTGGCTTGGTCTGTCATTTAAAAGTGATCTTGGGTGTAAAAGGGTTGGAGACCACTGCTTTAGACACCCCCCCCCCCCACCCCTCTGAATCGGGTCCATTACAACAATACTGAGTCAGTCTGCCATGACGCACCACTGGTCTCCCGTGCTCTCCCTTGCGCGACTGGCGTACCTGCAGAATTCCCGTTGGCTCCTGAGCCCTTAACCCTTGGAGATGCTCACCTGGAATGCCTGTACGTGTCCTGTACAAGGACACAGCAGAAGCAGAGCAAGGACAAAGACACAGACAGAAACAGACAGAACGTATTGGCCGATACGAGAGAGCAACAAGAGAGAAACACATGAGAGGCAGTTTGGGTGGGAGGGGAGGAGTTGAATACACTTGGTGGTCAGGGAAGGGGCTGCAGGTTGAGGAGGGGGTGTTGTATGGACTGGGGGGTGGGGAAAGGGGTGCAGATTGGGCAGGGGGTGCAGAATGGACTGGGGGTGGGGAAAGGGGTGCATATTGGGCAGGGGGTGCAGAATGGACTGGGGGTGGGGAAGAGGTGCAGAATGGACTGGGGGTGTAGAATGGACTGGGGGGTGGGAAAGGGAGGGCAGATTGGGCAGGGGGTGCAGAATGGACTGCGGGGGGGGGGGACGGGGTGCAGATTGGGCAGGGGGTGAAGAATGGACTGGGGGTAGGGAAGGGAGTGCAGGTTGGGCAGGGGGTGCAGAATGGACCGGGGGTGGGGAAAGGGGTGCAGGTTGGGCAGGGGGTGTAGAATGGACTGGGGGGTGGGGAAAGGAGTGCAGGTTGGGGAGGGGGTGTAGAATGGACTGGGGGGTGGGGAAAGGTGTGCAGATTGGGCAGGGGGTGTAGAATGGACTGGGGGTGGGGAAGGGAGTGCAGGTTGGGCAGGGGGTGCAGAATGGATTGGGGGTGGGGAAAGGGGTGCAGATTAGGCAGGGGGTGCAGAATGGACTGGGGGGTGGGGAAAGGGGTGCAGATTGGGCAGGGGGTGCAGAATGGACTGGGGGGTGGGGAAGGGAGTGCAGATTGGGCAGGGGGTGCAGAATGGACTGGGGGTGGGGAAGGGGTGCAGATTGGGCAGGGGGTGCAGAATGGACTGGGGGTGGGGAAGGGAGTGCAGGTTGGGCAGGGGGTGCAGAATGGAATGGGGGGTGGGGGAAAGGGTGCAGATCGGGCAGGGGGTGCAGAATGGACTGGGGGTGGGGGAAGGGGTGCAGATCGGGCAGGGGGTGCAGAATGGACTGGGGGTGGGGAAAGGGGTGCAGATCGGGCAGGGGGAGCAGAATGGACTGGGGGTGGGGAAAGGGGTGCAGATCGGGCAGGGGGAGCAGAATGGACTGGGGGTGGGGAAAGGGGTGCAGATTGGGCAGGGGGAGCAGAATGGACTGGGGGTGGGGAAAGGGGTGCAGATTGGGCAGGGGGTGCAGAATGGACGGGGGGTGGGGGAAGGGGTGCAGATCGGGCAGGGGGAGCAGAATGGACTGGGGGTGGGGAAAGGGGTGCAGATTGGGCAGGGGGAGCAGAATGGACTGGGGGTGGGGAAAGGGGTGCAGATTGGGCAGGGGGTGCAGAATGGACGGGGGGGTGGGGAAGGCGGTGCAGATTGGGCAGGGGGAGCAGAATGGACTGGGGGTGGGGAAAGGGGTGCAGATTGGGCAGGGGGAGCAGAATGGACTGGGGGTGGGGAAACGGGTGCAGATTGGGCAGGGGGTGCAGAATGGACTGGGGGGTGGGGAAGGGAGTGCAGATGGGCAGGGGGTGTAGAATGGACTGGGGGGTGGGGAAAGGGGTGCAGATTGGGCAGGGGGAGCAGAATGGACTGGGGGGTGGGGAAAGGGGTGCAGATTGGGCAGGGGGTGCAGAATGGACTGGGGGTGGGGAAAGGGGTGCAGATTGGGCAGGGGGTGTAGAATGGACTGGGGGGTGGGGAAAGGGGTGCAGATTGGGCAGGGGTGCAGAATGGACTGGGGGATGGGGGGGGTGCAGGGAAACTGGGGGGTGGGGAAAGGGGTGCAGATTGGGCAGGGGGTGCAGAATGGACCGGGGGGTGGGGAAGGGAGTGCAGGTTGGGCAGAGGGTGCAGAATGGACTGGGGGTTGGGGAAAGGGGTGCAGATTGGCCTGGGGGTGCAGAATGGACTGGGGGGTGGGGAAAGGGGTGCAGATTGGGCAGGGGGTGCAGAATGGACTGGGGGTGGGGAAGAGGGTGCAGGTCGGGCTGGGAGTGAGGAATGCACTGAGGTGGGAGAAGGGGGTGCAGGTTGGGCTGGGAGTGTGGAATGCACTGAGGTGGGAGAAGGGGGTGCAGGTCGGGCGGGGGGGGCCGTGCAGAGGGCGCGGGCAGACGTGAGCAGGTCCTGAGTAGTGCTGCGGGGACGTCCTGAGATGCAGGTGGGGGCGGGGAGAAGCTGGAACACGCTGGGCGGGGCTATGCCGGGGGCGGGGCTATGATAGGGGCGGGGCGGACTGCGACATGCCCCGGGAGGCCGCACTATGAGAACTACAAGTCCCAGGCTGCGTCGCTGACACTTGGAGTGACACGAGCGCGGGACCAACCGAGTCGCTCCCTAGTCAATGGCCGCGTTGTGATGTCACTTCCGCTGCACCCGCCCAACCGAACAGCGCCGGGCCTGCCCTGGCCCTGCAATGGCCGATGGGAGCTGCGGACAGGGGCACTCAGTTTCCCACAAACCACTGCGGCTACTTTCCCTACTCCCCCTCATCCCGCCCCGCCCCATTGCTGGGCGGGGCTCCTCCCTCAGAGACGGCAGCGTGCGCCGCTGATGCCCCGCCCTCACTCGGGAGAGGAGACTCCGCGGTAACCCCTCCGCCCCCAAACTCCTCTCCGCCCCGTGCAGTCTGATCCCCCCCAAACTCCTCCCCGCCCCATGCAGTCTGCTCCCCTCCCCCCCACCAAACTCCTCTCCGCCCCATGCAGTCTGATCCCCCGCACCAAACTCCTCTCCGCCCCATGCAGTCTGCTCCCCCCACCAAACTCCTCCCCGCCCCGTGCAGTCTGCTCCCCCCCACCAAACTCCTCTCCGCCCCGTGCAGTCTGCTCCCCCGCCCCCAAACTCCTCTCCGCCCCATGCAGTCTGCTCCCCCCCACCAAACTCCTCTCCGCCCCGTGCAGTCTGGTCCCCCCCCACCAAACTCCTCTCCGCCCCGTGAAGTCTGCTCCCCCCCACCAAACTCCTCTCCGCCCCGTGCAGTCTGCTCCCCCCCACCAAACTCCTCTCCGCCCCATGCAGTCTGATCCCCCCCCACCACCAAACTCCTCTTCGCCCCCTGCAGTCTGCTCCCCCCCCACCACCAAACTCCTCTCTGCCCCGTGCAGTCTGCTCCCCCCCACCAAACTCCTCTCTGCCCCGTGCAGTCTGCTCCCCCCCACCAAACTCCTCTCTGCCCCGTGCAGTCTGCTCCCCCCCACCAAACTCCTCTCCGCCCCGTGCAGTCTGCTCCCCCACCACCAAACTCCTCTCCGCCCCGTGCAGTCTGATCCCCCCCCACCAAACTCCTCTCCGCCCCGTGCAGTCTGCTCCCCCCCACCAAACTCCTCTCCGCCCAGTGCAGTCTGCTCCCCCCACCAAACTCCTCTCCGCCCCATGCAGTCTGATCCCCCCCCACCACCAAACTCCTCTCCGCCCTATGCAGTCTGATCCCCCCCCACCACCAAACTCCTCTTCGCCCCCTGCAGTCTGCTCCCCCCCCACCAAACTCCTCCCCGCCACGTGCAGTTGCTCCCCCCCCACCAAACTCCTCCCCGCCCCGTGCAGTCTGCTCCCCCCAACACCACATTTCCCAGCCGGCTTGTGCGGGGACTGGCAGCGGGATAGGCTGATGCTGCTGTTGCCTTCGAAAGTGCAGCGGGGAGCGTGAGGCGGGGAGCGTGAGGCGGGTGGGGGGGAGGGGGGCGGCTGCCTCTGCTGCGTCCCGTTCACAAGCCCAGAGGGGCCGCGCGAGGATTTTCCGGAGACCCCGAGGAGTTTCCTGCCGCTCACTTCTGTGTTCCAGCTGAGTTCCTGCCAGTCAGTGGCCCCGCCCCCAGATCAGGCCCCGCCCCTGCTATTAATGACGGAGCCTGGGACCCGTCTGTGTGCCACACAAACCCACGTGTCACTCGCCGGGGAGCCGATAGAACGTGCCTCGCGTTCCATCATTTGCATGCACCGCGCCAGGGCAATGACGTCACTAGCAGGCGCTGCTGTTCGTAGCCGGCAGTGGCAGCTTCGCACCAAGCCGGGCCACGAGGCAGCGGGCGCAGCGCTGGGGGCGGAGCTACAGGGGAGCGACCCGGCCGGGCGGGGCTCAGCGCTGGGGGCGGAGCTACAGGGGAGCGACCCGGCCGGGCGGGGCTCAGCGCTGGGGGCGGAGCTACAGGGGAGCGACCCGGCCGGGCGGGGCTCAGCGCTGGGGGCGGAGCTACAGGGGAGCGGCCCGGGTGGGCGGGGCTCAGCGCTGGGGGCGGAGCTACAGGGGAGCGGCCCGGCCGGGCGGGGCTCAGCGCTGGGGGCGGAGCTACAGGGGAGCTGCCTGGCCGGGCGGGGCTCAGCGCTGGGGGCGGAGCTACAGGGGAGCGACCCGGCCGGGCGGGGCTCAGCGCTGGGGGCGGAGCTACAGGGGAGCGACCCGGCCGGGCGGGGCTCAGCGCTGGGGGCGGAGCTACAGGGGAGCGGCCCGGCCGGGCGGGGCTCAGCGCTGGGGGCGGAGCTACAGGGGAGCGGCCCGGGTGGGCGGGGCTCAGCCCTGGGGGCGGAGCTACAGGGGAGCGGCCCGGTCGGGCGGGGCTCAGCGCTGGGGGCGGAGCTACAGGGGAGCGGCCCGGCCGGGCGGGGCTCAGCGCTGGGGGCGGAGCTACAGGGGAGCTGCCCGGCCGGGCGGGGCTCAGCGCTGGGGGCGGAGCTACAGGGGAGCGACCCGGCCGGGCGGGGCTCAGCGCTGGGGGCGGAGCTACAGGGGAGCGACCCGGCCGGGCGGGGCTCAGCGCTGGGGGCGGAGCTACAGGGGAGCGGCCCGGGTGGGCGGGGCTCAGCGCTGGGGGCGGAGCTACAGGGGAGCTGCCCGGCCGGGCGGGGTGCACACTCGGGCGCCCAAGGGCTGAGATCCGGGCGGGGCAGCGTCACGCTCCCTTGGGGCCGGGTAGCGCAGACCGGAAGCCGCTGCACTGCCCGGATTTCCTGGGGAACACGCTCCCTGTGACGTCAGGGCCTGCCACAGAGGCAGGGCGCCACCCCGGCCAAGCAAGGAGCAGAGCTAGGGTTGCCAGATGGTTTCACCAAAAATACCAGACACACCTGACATGACATCACAATCTGCATTCCATCTGATTTAGAAAATACCAGACATTTATCAGAGGAGTAGCCGCGTTAGTCTGAATCTGCAAAAGCAGCGAGGAGCCCTGTGGCACAGAACTCCTTGCCGCTTTCCCGGACATTTATATTTTCTCAATTTGTTTCCCGAAGAAAAAGCTGAAACCCTGGACCGTCCAGTTCAAAACCGGACACCTGGCAACCATAAGCAGAGTGGTGCCTTGTCGGAGCGGTTCCAGCCTCCGCTCTGCTGTCCTTCCTCTGCCCCACGTACCACGGGAGCTGGTGCCCTACGCTGGCTGCACCGCCGCAGGAAACCTCCAACCCCAGTCGCTGTCCCAGCCAGGCACCCCGTGTCTGAACCCGTCCCGCCTGGCCCCGTGTCTCCTGCCTACCACCCGCTGACCTGGCACCAGCTGAGTGCTCGTACCTGGGCACCTTCCGGTCACGGTTCCCAGTCGGTTGCTGTCAGGCTGTGGACCGAGCAAACGTCACTTCCGGTCCGTGGGACGGGTATCCACCGCGCCACACATGTTGGCATGACGCTACATTGTGAGAGCTCACAGCACCCACGTGACTGCCCTGTGAGGGATGCAAGACGCACAGCTCATGCCAGAATGCACCATGGGAGTTACAATCCCCCCCGCCCGCATCAGTGCATCATGGGAGCCAGAGTGGGGTTCCCATGTGTGAACTGTCAAAACAAGAGGCCCCCTTGAGAGGGCGTGTGTCCGTCTCAGTGTCTGCCAGCTCCCGCTACAGTCGGGTGGGGCCCTGAGCCAGAGTCCCTGTCCCGCCTGGCTCTTCCCTCTGGCCCTCTCAGACTGTCTGGGCCATTGCAGGCTCCAGCTGGGGAGGAGAGGGGTGTTGCTCTCCAGGAGAGGGACCCGAGTATCCATCTGACTGGAAGATGTCATGCACATATGCGCCTGCAAAAGCCACACACCACGCCAAATGCTCACATGCAGGAACGCGCTGCCACGGCCCCGTCTGACCGTCACCCCCCCTCTCTGCACACTCCTCAGGCCAGGCCTGCGTCTGGAGTTCCCAGCACTACAGGCGCGTGCATTGCCCTGCTTGCTTGGCCCCTAGAGCAAGGGGCAGGTTTGCGTCTGTATCCACACGCTACTGTTGGAGTCGCTGCACTGACACTCTGCCCGGCAATGTTTTCCAGTCGATCTCCATGCTAAGGATGTTGAAGACTAGTCAACTACAGCCTCTTCCCGACTTACGAACCGGTTACGGACCAAGCAATGGGTCGTAACTCGGTGCGTTCGTAAGTCGGACCCCATAGAGTGACATGCGACCGCGCTGCTCGTAAGCACAGATCGCGTTCATAACGCGGGGTCCGCCGTTTATGACAGCTTTGCTCGTAACTGTGAACGGTCCTAAGTCGACCGTTCGCAACTCGGGGACCGGCTGTATCTGAAAAGCATTTGCTTATCGGATAGTAATGTCGACTAGTCAATCCTCCCCCACCTTGCTGCCTCTATGAAATAGATTCAGCAAAGGGGGGTGGGGGAGGAAGGGGTACTTCCAAATGGCAGAGTCCTCTGGAGTATCCACTACATGCCTCTGATGAAGTGGGTCGTTGCCCACGAAAGCCGATGTTCCCGTAAATCATACGGTGCCACAGGACTTCTCTTGTCTTAGGGATGTTAGCTATCGGGTAATTGAATCCTCATGTAACCGCATCGACTGTTAGCAGTTACACAACTATTACACAGTCCCCGAGGGCAGGGGCGGCAGCCAGTGCGCTCCGGCTCCATTCCAGGGAGCCCCCTGGCCACTCTGTGCTGCTGCCTCACTGTGGGGTGGCAGGTGGGGTTGATCCACAAGGGAAGCTAGTTTTAAAACCAGCTTCCTATGCAGACCAGCTGCCTGTAGCCCCACATGGCTGCCTCTGATACAAAGGCAACAGCGCAGGATGGCAGCAGCTCCTGTCCACCAGGCATCCCAACTGCTGGCAGACACAGGCTGCTTGCTGGATCAGCCTCTGCCCGCAGGGAGCTCAGCCCCCACGCCCCCGTGGACAGGAGCTGCTGCCACTTGGGCTCCATGGAATGTGGAGGAGCTTCCCCCGCTCTCCCACCTCTGATACAGGCAGCAGCGTGGGCAGGCAGGCAGGAAGTTCTGCGAAGCCAGCACCAGCTCTTGCCTCCCCCTCTTGCCTCTAGAAGAGGCAGCAAGGGGATTGACAGGTGGGTCCATGAAGCCACCACACACAGTGCTCATGCATATCAGCTCCGCCTGCCTCCTCCCACCATACTGCTTCCTCTGGAGGTTCGCTGCGACACATTTGGCTGCCTGGACCCTCCACCCTCTCTGGTTCAGAGAGTTTCACCCTGGCCTTCCATACCCACCCTCAACTCCAGGTCCAGGGCAGGGTTTCCTCTAAGACTTTCCATCCAGAAGTGGAGTGGGCCAGGACTTCTGCCCGAAGGCTGGAGCTGCAGCCAGACCCACGTGGCAGCTGCCCCGCCGTTCCCTGGGCTGGCTGCCTGGCAGACGGCTGCCGGAGCCAGAGCCGCGGTACTGCTGCTTCTGGGGCGGGGCTCCCTGCAACCCTGTTCCCCCTCCCCCTCTGCTCTTCCTCCCTCATTGCCCTCCGAGCCCCCTGTCAGCTCCCCCACCTTTGCTTCCCCACATGTTGCTGGCTCCCTGGCTCCCACTCCCTGCAAATGCTGGGGGTTGCAGCAGCTTCCCTCTGCCAAAGGCAGGGACTCACAGCCCAGCTCTGGGGGGAGAAGCCTGGGACAGACTTTGCCAAGCGCACAGCCTGCCCCAGGAGTAGCGCTCCCTTGGGGGAGGAGGGGCCAAGTCTCACCTTCTCCTCACCAGGGGGTGGGGCGCTGCCTGGGACAAGGCCCTGGGTCCTAACAAGGTGGGGGGGGGGGGGGAAAGGGAGAACCACTCTGGTGTCTCTGCAATGGGAGCAAAATGCAGGCCAATGTAGCACTTTAAAGACTAACAAGATGGTTTATTAGATGATGAGCTTTCGTGGGCCAGACCCACTTCCTCAGATCAAATAGTGGAAGAAAGTAGTCACAACCGTATATACCAAAGGATACAATTAAAAAAAAGAACAAATATGAAAAGGACAAATCACATTTCAGAACAGAAGGGGGATGCGGGGGGGAGGGGGAGGAAGGAAGGTAAGTGTCTGTGAATTGATATTAAAGGTAGGGAGAGTGGGATGTTTGTGAGTTAATGGTATTACAGGTGATAATTGGGGAAACTGTCTTGGTAATGGGTGAGATAGTTCAAATTCTTGTTAAGTCCTTGTTGGAAAGTGTCGAATTTTAACATGAATGACAGTTCAGAGGATTCCCTTTCAAGTGCAGATGTAAAAGGTCTTTGTAGCAGAATGCAGGTGGCTCTCTGGTTCAATACTAGACACCTGGCAACCCTATACACAAGTGTGAAGAAAAAAAAATCCCCAAACCCCACCTTCCTCATTGACAAGGCCCCCAACTGAGAAGGAGAAAGGTGCTCCCCACATTCCCCTCACACACCAGAGCTTGTGAGGAGGGGGGCGGGGCAGGTTAGCAGATTTTGTCTGCTCCAATCTGGAGGGGAGCTAGAACGTCAGGGTGGGAAGCTTGAGGCTCGAGGGCCAGACTCACGTGAGCTGGAGTATTAGGTTCCTCACCCCTGCTTTAAAAACAAAACCTCTTACTCTTAAAAATCGATCCCCATATCTCTGGTTGGACCAGCTTCGTGCAGGTCCTCGTGGATGGAAAACTGCGGCAAACTGTATGAACAGAAACAAACAGAAGCCCCAATAGCAGCTGGAGGTGGGGTGAGGCTGCCCCAGCAGGGACAGCCTTGCTGTTCCACAACGGGGCAGCCGCCCACCACCAGATCAGGAAAACCACCGCGCCACTCGCCTTCCAGCAGGAAGGCGAGTGCCGCTGCAAGGCTCCGCAAAGGAGGTGGGAGGCAGAGGGGTGTTTGTGCACGGCTGCGCGCCTTTAGCGGCAACTACCCTAGTGCCCCCTTCTCTAGTCCAGCCAGGGCCTAAATGCTCATTACTTAGAACGTGGGTGGGGAACCTAAGACCTGGGTGCCAGATCTGGCCTCCGAAGCTTGGGGTTCTGTCCACCGTCACCGTCCCGTAGGGCTGGAGTGCACAAAATCGACTAGCCCTTCACCCCCTCCTGCCCTCCCAGTTCCAAGCACCCTCCTGCCCCTTCCCCATCCTCCTGCCCTCCCAGTTCCAAGCACCCCCCCCCCGTTCCCTCACCCCCTCCTGCCCCTCTCACCACCCTGCTCTGCCAGTGCCAGGTACCCTCTGGCCCCTCACTCCCCTCCGGGCTCACAAGTGCCAAGCACCTCTTGTCCTTCACCCCTCTTCCCCTGTCAGTACCAAGCACCCCCCAGCCCTCATCCCCCTCCTACCCTGCCAGTGCCGGGCACCCAGACCATCCAGGATACAAGAATCAAATTATCACCTGAAGAAAAGTGATTTTGATTACAAAACAGACTTGGACACTCGACCTGACAGCGACTGTGGAAAGTAAAATCAAACACAGAGAACAGTCTCCGGAAACAGAGCTTAGATGGTAAAGGGGGAGGGGAGGCCTAGCTGCCAACAGAGCAGTTCAAACCAAACCAAACCGCAAGATAAACAGAAAATACCCTGAACACAACTGGATCCACTTTGTTCCCCTGTTACTTACTTCCAGTCTCCTCTCTGTTCAGTCCACTCCCATGCTCCGAATTCCTCAGAGACATGGCAGTCCTGCCTGGGTTGAAATCGCCCTGTGCCTCTCAACTCCTGGTTTCTCTCTCCCACACCGAGAGCAGGGAGGGAACCTAGATCCAGTTCAAATTTCAACCCACTATCCAGATTGTTTCTCCAGGCCCCCTGGCCAGCACCTTTGCTAACTACCTGAATTTAACCCCTTGGTCCCCTGGTGCTGGTCAGCACTCCTCCTGTCCATTACAGGGACGTAGGCTGGGCTGGGGGTGGCTAAGGGAGGGAGGAAAGGGGGGGTGGAGGCAAAAGCCTCCCCCTGCCCAATCGAAAAATCCCAGCCCCCACTAACCGCTAGGTAAGCAGAGACTTAGATAGCCATTAAGTGAATAGTTGTGTAACCGCACAAAATATTATCGGTTACACGACTATTCGATAGTCTCCTGAGGTGGGGCCGGCAGCCAGTGTGCTCCCAGCCCCCACTCCCAAGAAGCCCTCCGTCACCATGGACTGCTTCCTTTGACGCTGTCCCAGCATCTCACGCAGCTGCCTCCATCTGCAGTGAGCTTTGGCAACCCCCAGCCCGCTTGCCACTGCTGCCTCTGATAGCTGATACGTGAGGGGAGCTGGCTTGAAAGCTTTGTGCAGGTACCAGCTCCCGTCTGCCCCCCTCACCCTCCGTACTGCCATCTCTCTATCAGAGCAGTGCACAGGAGGGAGGGGCGGGGGGACAGGTGGCTCTCCACGGCACTGGCTCCCATTCCCTCCACTTTGCTGCTACCGAGGCGGTGGGCAGGCGGGCAGGGAGGAGGGGTGTGGGAGACAGGTGGCATCCTGTCCCCCTGCTCTCTGTGTTGCTTGTCCCCTTCCAGCCAAATAACTGAAGCCAAGAGTCTGTTGCAGGCCCCATTCACAGGATAGTATGGCCCAATGGCTATAATCAGTAAGTTCCACCCAACTCACAGGGTTGTGTAGTCCCCAATACGGGAGGGGATTATATCTCACAGCAGCAGGGTCCAGGCCCTTCCACTCCACTGGACCCCCAGCCCAAGGCCCTGTTAGTATGCTGGAGCTACAGTCATTGATTAAGCAGGAAAAGCTCTGTCTGAAAAATGCTGACTCCCCAGCTTTGGTTCACTCATCAAGTGGCTGATGCCTTCCTGAGCTGCTTCCTGCTGCGGTTGCCTCAGATCCAGTGCAGATCCCCAGTCTCCTCCCTCCTACCCTCTGGGTCTGGGGTTTGTCTGCTCCTGCTTGCCTCTGGATTCTGTGAAGTCTCTGGGAGCATCTGGCTTTCAGCATGTGTTGTAGTGCCTTGGCGTCTGGGCACTTATAGAGCACTTACAGTCAAGCTTTAAACAGAAAGTTGGTCCAAACTGTAACTACAGTAGGCATGGCAGGTCATTATGCTACTTGCAGGCTGCACCATCTGGTGCCTGTGACCCAACTAACTACATGGTTCTATTGTCACTCAAGATCTGTTAACAAGTGGGTATATTTGTGAGACTGTGTCTTAATTGAGCAATAGAAGTTTGACTTTCACTAAGTTATGGAAGAAAAATACACCAAAACTACACATTAATACAGCCCAAACCAGGCATCTGGCTAAGAACTGGCAAAGTGTAAAGTACTTTACTCATAATGCTGCTTCTGTTGAGAAACAAAATCAAAAAACAAGGTTAATTTGAGTAGTGCAGCTTTATTTAAAAGTAGTTTGTGGGTTTTGACAATAGATAACCTTTTCATGAAACTTGTGTGATCAGATTATCCTTCTGAAAATTGTTACTGGATATGCTACACTGCAAGAGGTAGACAGATCTGCTCTGACATGTATCATTAGGCAAGAAAAAAAATAAATTAAACATTTACAGTACCTTCTATGACATGAGAAACTTACAAATACATCTTTTACAATTCCCTTAGCTGTGATGGTAGATGTGCATTTTACTTCACTGTATGTATAATTTAATTAAGGTAATAGGTCTGAAACATGATGCATAGATTCTTAGAAAGTCAAATTAAAGCTTATAACTCAGTTCATTTCACCTTTCTTTAAAGGTGACATACAAAGAAAAAAAAAGTATGCTTATGCCTTTCCTGTCAATGCCTGAAAGGTTTTATTTTAAGAAAAGGAGTAAATTAAATTTATGCTTTCTTTTTTACATAAAAGCATATGCTGTCATTCCCTAATACGATGACTGGAAAACCAGGAAAATTAGTGAAATTATGAAGTGTCCAGAGAGCTAAGCAATTTGAGAGAGGAAGGTTTTAGGTAAATGAGTCTTCAGCATTACCTGATTGAAGTGTTTAGAATATACTTCCCTTGAAATTGTCAAGTCCTCAAACATTTTGATGTTGCTGATATTTCCAGGATTTGAACATTTTGAGCAACAGTTAATATTTTAAAGAATGTATACTACTGTACAATCACGGATGTGATTTTTAACACAATCTGTTAAAGTCATACATTAAGTTCTAGAGACACTGTATGAATTCTCATCATATTTCACAGACTTTGAGGTAAAGCTGGAATTTGAATCTTGGCTTTTGCCAGTATGCTTGTTATTTGAAACATAAGCAGGAATGAATCTAGCCTGAAACAGAAGACAAAAATCCTCATTCCCTTTTAGAATTACTTTCCTTTTCTTTTTACAATATCCAGTCTCCTAAGACATCCACTTTTTGGAGGGAACCATGAAAACTCTCCTCCAATTTGTGGATGAAAAGGGAAAAACATTCATCCACAAAACAAAACAAAAATAATGAACCCCCTTTACTGGAGAAAGCTGACACAGGAGCAAGCCTTAAAAAAATTAAAAACAACATTGAGTGTTGCCAAGTTTACAGAGATAGGAAATACCATATAGCACCAGTTTTTAAACCCTCAGTTCCCTACTTTCCCCTTGCTCTCAGCAGTCTCCTCCCCCTTACCCACTGAATAAATAAATGTCACATGCACCTGTTTTACAATAGCAAGGTGACAGCCACTAATATACACACACCATGGAAATTACTGGGTAAATCAGACCTCATACAAACTAGACTCTTAGTGGAAAGACCTATTAGCCAAGTCTTCAACTAGATGCTATGTTCCTGTCATTTTGATGCAGAGAGAGATAACCCCAGTTTGAAGAGTTCACTCAGGTGTGCCCTTCATATATTTGCTAGCTGTTATCAAAGACTTCTTAATTCTTGCTAGTCAAATCCAGATTTCTCTGAAATGTGTACCTTAACCGTATTTCACCAAGACAAACTATTTCCCTGCTCTTAATTCCTGGTTTGGTGTACACACAGCCCATTCTTACTCCACGATGCCAATATATCAGGTTTTGGACAAATATAAGAAATCAACATACTGTTAAAGAATTCTGGCTCAGTCTAGTATAACACTTCAAATATTAAAGAAAGCAACAGGTAGCAACTACATAGGTCTCATGGCATCAGTGCTGTAAGTTTTATTCCCAGATATTCATTATATTATATTAATCTACCCTATAACACTTAAAGTATAGCTTTGATCCCGATTTTGTAACTGGTCTTCAAAAATGCAAGAGACACTGAATATATTTAAAGATCTCAGCAACACTGATAATCTTCTAAGTCTCAGTTATCTAAACAACATTCATATGCAGACTCCCTTCACTGCTCATCGTAAGATCTACTACGATGCAGCTAGTATTCTCTTGTCATGCTGATGGGTCATTCAGTATTCACTGGGGTTGAACAATTTTGCCATAGCCACCTCTCCCAGCATCATAATCCTGCCGATATTCATCTCGAACCTTGATGTGGGAAAAAACATCAAAGATTAGTGCATTCCAGCAAGTCAATGATCCCACAAGATTTAATAAAGCAATACCAAAGAGGCAGTTAACACCTGTCCCAGGTAACACACCAATATAAGCTAGAAAATTAGTGACAGCTTCCTCTAGTTCATTCAGAAGAGTAGCCGAAGTGCAATCTGCAGAATTTAGCATCACTGTATACAGCTTCCTTCTTGTTTAATATCCCCCACAAGGGCCCTCCTCCTATCAACATGGACCAACCCAGGCCTACATGGGCTACCCATACACACTAAAGATAAGAGAAACTGCTATCTACTGCAAATTAGGCAAGCTAAGTGATGTCTCATGGTTTTTGGCAGGTTACAACACAGCTTTTAGCTTGCATGCTTTTATGCTTGCCCGGCAAGTATGATTT
Organism: Pelodiscus sinensis; assembly: GCF_052426305.1. Taxonomy (NCBI): domain Eukaryota; kingdom Metazoa; phylum Chordata; order Testudines; family Trionychidae; genus Pelodiscus; species Pelodiscus sinensis. Next base: position 131,637 of record NC_143061.1, read on the forward strand.
CTCTTCCCACAACAGCTGAACACAGGCTCCATGGTATGAAAGTAGAAAGAATTATACTGTAAGAGAAAGATGAATTGTGCTGTAATAATTGAATAAGTTGAAGGAATACTGTTTGTCTTTTAAGAGGAAGAAGAAAAGTATGTTAATGTTGTTTGTAGGTATGCAGATCTGAGTGCTAGCCAGGTGGGCCTGAGTTAATAGGAAAAGCAACATTAGGTGTTAGGCAGAAAGCAACTGAGATAACCAGGGAGATATGGACAGGAGATTGCTATGTGCTTGATGTGAAAATGAAGATACTTGACTAGCCTCACACTAATAATGTGAAGTTTTGCCCCTCTTTTTAATCCTGTTAACTTGGCTTTCTTTTGACTGTATAAATCAAGGAGTTTGAACCTTGTGGGATACTCACAATTTTCTGGGTGAATTAGCAAAGCGGCTTTGCTAATAAATAGAGCGGTCTGACAAATCTGAGTGAGTCCTGTCTAACTTTGACAATGGTAACTTGAATACCGAAAAAAGGAAGTGATGTGAAGTTTTATTCTTGGTGGGTAAATATTTAAAATACATTCTATAATGGTTTCTTATACGTGATGAAATGTTTATTCTGGCTATGGAAGTTAATACAATTGAAGTTAAGTACTAAGTATTAATTCAAAAGTGTAGATTCAAGAAACATCACTAATTTTACCAGCAAGTAGTGGAAAAAGATTGTACACTCACTTACCTGACCCCCTGACCTTCCACGACCATACTGTCTGCCCTCTTTAAAACCTGCATCCCAATCTGTCCTGATGATCCTATCATCAAGCCGTGTTCCATTAATGTATCTCATTGCATTTTCAGCATCTCCTCTTGAGTAGTATCTTTAGGATTATGTTAAAGAACAAGGTTCAAGAGACTTTCAGACTTCTACAGAACAAAAGTATTCAAATGCAATAATCTCAAGAAATATTTAATGGAGTTTGGCTGATCACTAAGTTATATTTTAAAAAATTCAGGGTGATAAACAACAGTAATCTGAGACTGTTACTAACTGGAGGAAAAGAGTCCAGAATTTAACCCTGTGATTTGCAAAATAAAAACTATTAACTAAAGAAGAAACAAGCACCCATCAGCATGCTGCATTTATGGAGCTTAATCCTCCTCCATCCAAAGTTCTCAATCAAGTCCACAGGAAAATTAACTAGCTTCAAAGAACCCAGAATGTAATCTAGTCAGAGACCACAGGTGTGCAGAATTACCACTGAAAGTTTTATAGGAGTGTTTGTCCTGTATGTAATGGAAATTCAAGAGTGTCACACCAAAAGAATACTCAAGCTCTGTCTATCTAGGCATTTATGATGTAATTACTGCTGTAGTAGTTCAGCAACTAGAAGGGGTTTGATTTAGTCACAGAAGTGACAAGCTGTTAACCCACTTTCAAAAATACCTGACAGAACATCAGATTCTTCATACTACACAGATCCCAGATAATTGAAATTATAGGATTCTCTCCCATACCCCAACATACTTTTAGAGACTATTAGATTTCTCTGTTAGAAAACTTTTCCCTGGTATGCATTTTTTCTTCATCCAGTTGTACACAATTACTCCTTGTTATAACTCTACAGTCACTAAAAAGCAGGACACACTTGAGGTACATTATGTTTGTAAAAATAATCTACTGTATATTTTAGAGAGCTCTTCTGTCTGTTTGATCAAGAATTCCACCTAAACAGTAAGAACTAGGTAGGGATGTAAGCGACCAGTCGACTATCTGATAAGCAAAAGCTTGTCGACTAGTCCCACCTAACAGAGGCAGCAAGAGGAGGGAGCAGGATACAAGTGCTGGGGGGAGACAGCTTAAAAGCCGGATTCCCCTAGCACTGTCTCCTTGGAGGGCAGCGGGGACTGGGCTCAAGCCAGGAATCAGCATATTCCCAGCTCATGCCCAATCCCAGACACTGTGCCTCTGCTTTTTAAATGTATTAAGAGCCCGTCCATTCTTAATATATTTAATAATCAGAAGCGCAGCAGGGAGGACCTGGCACGGGCCAATTCCTGGCTTGTGCTGGGTCCCCGCCACACTGCACTTGGTACATATGGCAGGCTCTTAATACATTTAAAAGGCTAAAGCAGATTCCTGGCTCGCACCAGTCACCTACCTGCAGCTCCGCCTGCTGGCTCTTAATAGATTTAAAAGACTAAAGCATACCAGGAGGGACCTAGCATGAGCCAGGACAGCTGATTCCTGGCTCATACAGGCTCCACCAGCCTTTTAAATGTGTTAAGAGCCAACAGGCTCTTAACACATTTAAAAGGCAGAGCCACTGCAGGTTTAGCTCCTAGGCCGGGAGCTAACCCTGCTGCAGCTCCCCCACTTATCGACTAGTCGATGGAAAATTAATTGACTAGTCAATTAGTTGATTAAACTAAATTTAACATCCCTAGAACTAGGACCACTAAATTTGGTATACAGCTTCCTATGGTCATAACTGAAAGCAATGTAAAGGTTTGGATGCATCAGGAAAATGGGATGTTTTTGAAATGGGATTGCTTCTGATAAAACCAAACAAAAAGAGACAGAATCACCAAATCACATACAGTCCTCAAATTTGACATAACTGAAGAAGTGTGGAAAGAGACTGAACTAAGATGAGCCAGAAAAATAGGATGAACCTGGAACAGGATTACTTTTCAATAAACTTTACAGAATAGATAAAATGTAGAAATTTGGACTAGTGCTCTGTTTTGGCACAGCTAAATCAATGCTTAAGGTTTGAAAACTAGAAGAAGAAAATGTAATTGGAAACCAATTAACTATAGCCCTTTTTTGTTAAAACACAGCGAATGATAAAAGTTGATAAGGATGAAGAAAAAAAACTCCTTGGAATTTCTATTTTAAAAAATGTACTAACAAAATTAAACAGAAAATTGTAAACAATCCTTTTTTAAGAAATCTGAAATAAAAATTAATAATGATTTTTGAAAAATTCAAGCATTTTAATAACGCATGTATATTCTCCTTTTATTTTCAAAAGGAACCCCCAACCCCAAAAAGAAAACCCATCCTTAACTGACTTAAGGACCCAAGCAATACCAAGTACAGTAGACTTCCGATAATCCAGAACCTATGGGACCTAGGTGGTGCCGGATTATCAGATATGCCGGACTATCAGGAGGTATTATAGCTGGTTATATATATATATACTGTATACATTATATACTGTATATAAAGTGTTCTTAACCCTTTTTATTGTATATACTGTACACAGTATACTATAATGTTTTAGTTTTTTTAAGCCTTTTTTACCCTTTTTGCTCAATTCAGCTGCTGCCACTGTTACCTTGTGACTCATTTTTTGCCGAAGCTCACTCATTAGGCTCTTGCCATTTTGATGCCGGACTATCAGGAGTGCCGGACTATTGGAGTTTTACTGTAAATCTGCTAATGTTTTTATAAGAATATAAGACCATTTGAAATAATTTCATTTGTTTTTCAATTCAAATACATTTGTAAACAAACACCCCGGCTGCGTCTAGACTGGCATGATTTTGCGGAAAATCTTTTAACGGAAAAGTTTTTCTGTTAAAAGTATTTCTGCAAAAGAGCGTCTAGATTGGCACAGATGCTTTTGCGCAAAAGCATCCATGCTCAGTATGGACGTGCTTTTGCGCAAGAAAGCTCCGATGGCCATTTTAGCCATCGGGCTTTCTTGTGCAAAAAATTAAGGTGCCTGTCTACACTGGCCCTCTTGCGCAAGTATTCTTGCGCAAGAGGGCTTATCCCTGAGCGGGAGCGTCAAAGTATTTGCACAAAAAGCACTGATTTTGTACATTACAAAGTCAGTGCTCTTGCGCAAATTCAAGTGGCCAAATCTGGCAAAATCTTGCCAGTCTAGACGTACCCTCCCGTATTATTACAATATTTGCAATCAAACTGATTTACATTAGTGAAGAGGTAAATAATAGCTGGTTCTTATGACTTATGTGAAAGTATAACACACCAGTTGAGACAAAAGTCAAACAGTATATATAGTATACATAATTAAACTTATAGTAAAAGATTTTTAAATTACCTGTTTCTGTAATCCTAAAAAAAGAATAGTAACAAGCCTTTTACCTCTATCGTCATTAACCTGACAATATCCCTTGCAATATTTCTGAGGGCCTGACATTACCCAGTATATTTCAAATTGGTATAAGGATGCCCTAACCTAAGCTCCCCACTCATACATGGTAACATCTCTCAGATTCTTTCTTGTACCACACGGAGCAGTGTCCCAGTGCCCTGGAGCGAAGGATTATTACACAAATTCCCAGTTCCCTACAATAGAATCTTTTCACTGTTAGGCCCCATCTATATACAGGCAGTCCCTGAGTTACATGGATCCGACTTATGTCGGATCCACACTTACGAACGGGGCTCTCTCGCCCCGGAGCTCGCAGGCAGCTGGACCACCCAGAGCACAGCGGTCCCGCCACCTCGACCTCCGGGGCGAGAAAAGCTGCTCCAGGTGCCCCTGGTCTGCTGGGGACCGTCTCCAGCAAACCAGGGACACCTGGAGCAAAGCCGGGGAGGCGGAGGGGTCCCGCGCCTCTGAGGCTTTGCCAGAGCAAAGCCTCAGAGGCGTGGCACCCTGCTGCCGCTGCCGCTGCGCTCCCGGTGCCTCTGGTCTGCTGGGGGGGGGGGGGGGCAGCAGACCAGGCTTTTGTTGTGGACCCTGGGGTAGAGCAGCTGGGGTGCTGCCGGGTTGGTCCTGCAGGGACCTACCTGGCAGCCCAGCTGTTCTGTCCCAGGCTTGAGATTCAGCTGCTGTTGAAACTGATCAGTGGCTGATTCCAGGAAGCTGGGGGCAGAGCAATTCTGCCTCCAGCTTCCTGTAGTCAGCCCCTGGTCAGTTTCAGCAGCAGCGGCTGAATCTGGAGCCAGTTCCGACTTATACAAATTCAACCTAAGAACAAACCTATAGTCCCTATCTTGTATGTAACCCGGGGACTGCCTGTAGTTATATCTTGTGTTAAAATTTAGTAACCCACACTTAAAAATTGGTTTAAATCCTGCAGTCTAGATGGAGCTGCTGTGTTTACCATAATCACAAAGTCCCCTTGGTTTGAGACTTTATCACTGATGTAAGACTTCAGAAGCACAGTTCAGCTGTATGTTCACTGCAAAAGTAAGCTGGGTTTTAACTGAGTTGGTTACTACATTGTAATCGCACATACACAGGAACAAAGACAAGAGACCAGCCTTGACAACTCTTCTTCTCTGGTTAGTGTTAGCTAGATCTTTGGCTTCTTTATCCACTGTATAGATGTTTTACTTTGCACACAAGGATACTCAACAAAACAGAAGCCACAAGCAGTTTTCTTCACTTTGTCCAAGCCCATAATGATTTTTTTTATATCCCCACTTTTACCAAATAGTTCATAGATCTGCTCTTCTGTTGTATAGAAAGAGAGATTTCCCACATACAGAGTGCAGCTCTTCTTCAGCAGTCGCTCCTGGTCATATCTGTTACCCTGAAATTTCAAACAGTTAAAAAACATTTAGACAAGGATGTGAAATGTTACCAGGTTAACCGGCAAGCATCGCCCTAAGCAAGCAATGCTTGCCGGTTCCAGTTAAAGGGGGCCCACTGCAGGTAAGGGCTACTTCGGCAGGGACTGGGAGCTGGGACTCAGTGGCAGCCCCAGCTCCATTGTGAGGGTTGGGGGGTTGCTCCAGCTGAGCTGGAGTAGTCCTCAACCAGGGATCCAACTTTAAATCGGTTAATTGGTTAAACACTAGGCAAGCCCAACGTTTATGTGGTTAACTGATTAACTGGGATGTTACATTTCTAATTTAAACTCCACCCTGTTCAGTACCTACAGTTGCAAAGTATTAACATGCGGCATAGATTTGCAATACCTTAAAGTATGTGAAAGTATTTCAGATAAGAGGCTGATCCCGAACAAACACACTAGCCCACACATGCTCATTTTAAAACAGCGTCTGGTCCTTATGGCTATAAAGATAATCTTCCCAACACAAAAGGACTAGTCCAGCGGCGTGCAACCTGTCTTCCTGAGGAGTTGCAGCGGCCAGCCTTTTCTTTTCCTGGCTCAGCACCAGATGAGACGTAAACCCAGGGGGAGTGGTAGAGTAGCAGACCTGTGCTTTAAATTAAAGGGGCCGCAACTAAATGTTCCTAGCAGGTTTTTTTTTTTGCGCTCAACAAAAATTGTCCTGACTCTGGGGGGGTTGCAAATGAAAAAAAGTTGAGCACTACTGGACTAGACTACAAAGAAAGGAAGTAGACTAATTTACTACTTGACTAGTTGATGTACATTTAAAAGGAGGAATGTGGAACTCCGCATGTAGCCCAGGCCAGCGGGAAGTGCTGCTGACTCTAGGCTCCACAAGGGTGCTTACCCTTTGAAATGCATAAGACTCTCTGGGGGCTCTTGTGCATTTCAAAGCGGAAGCACCAGCATGGAGCCCGGAGTCTACCAGCTTTGAAATGTACAAGAGTCACCAGCAGGAGCTCTTATGAATTTCAAAGCAGAAGCTCCTTCATGGAGCCTGGGGTCAGCGAGGGACTCCACACAGCATTCCCAGGAACCTGGGGTCAGCTGGGGACTCCCCATCTGACCCTGGGTTCTATGGAAATGCTGCACGGAACCCAGGGTCAGCTCGGGATGATCCTGGGCTCCGCACGGTATTTCCACAGAACCCAGGGTCAGCTGGAGACTCCCCAGCTGACTCCATGCGGTGCGACAGTGTTTCAAAGGGGCAAAGTCACATAACTAACCCCAGGGTCTGTGCAGTGCTGCCCCTATGAAGTATCTTTTCTTCCCTCCCGCTTGGCTGCCTCTAATTGAGACAGCAAGTGGGGAGAAGGGGGGGCGGAAATCGACTGGTTCTTAACATCCTTACTACAAGGCACTTTTCCAAATGTGCAGAAAGCAGCAATATTTCTGCTGCTCAGAGCTTCACCAATCAGCTCTCATTTGAAGACTACAGAAGCAGAGCCACCCACACAAGTCGTGGACAAGCGGGAATCAAGTGAAACAAAGCACCCCTGCTCCCCTCCAGAAGCCACAGGGGTTGAGTGTGGCAGGTTGCAGATAAGCAGCCACCTGGGTGATGGACAGACCCGTGACAGAGAGTCCGGTTCTTGTGCAGCCTCCCCCGCGGCGCTGCACCAGGACAGCAGCCACCTAAGAATATATGTAAGAACTTAGGGTTAGGGTTAGGGTCAGACCAATGGTCCATCTAGCCCAGTATCCAGTCAGCTGACAGTGGCCAATACCAGATGCCCCAGAGGGAGGGAACACAACAGGTAATCCTCCCGTGATCCCCTCCTGTCACCCATTTCCAGACAAACAGGCTAGGGACACCATTCCTACCCATCCTGGCTAACAGCCATTCATAGACCTAACCTCCATGAATCTATCTAGCTCTTTTCTGAACCTTGTTAAGTCCTAGTCTTCACCCGATCCTCTAGCAAGGAGTTCCGCAGGTTGATCGCGCACTGAGTGAATAAAAAAACTCCTTTTGTTTGTTTTAAACTTTCTGCCTATTAATTTCATTTGGTGACCCCCTAGTTTTTATATTGTAGGACCAAGTACATAACTTTTCTTTTTGCACTTTTTCCAAACCAGCCATGATTTTATAGTACATGAGAACAGGAGAACGGCCGTGCGGGGTCAGACCAAAGGTCCATCTAGCCCAGTATCCTGTCTAGACCTCTATCTTTCTAGACCACCTAGCTTCTGACACCGCATGTGACCGCCCCACCCCCAGCGCCTCGTTCCCCAACGCCCCGTAACCCCGCCCGCAGCCTCACCCGGAAGTGCTGGTCCCGGTACTGACTCAGCTCCACGTAGGAGTCGCTGCGCAGGACGCTCAGCATCGCTCCCGCGCACATGGCGAACAGGCAGCGCCGCTCCCGCCCGCACAGGCGGCAAGGCCCGGAAGCAGCCAAATCAACCAACCGGCGCGCACCGCTCGCGCAGCAACCACTGGCTGAGCGAGCACGTGACCATTCCAGGTCCCTCTAGGCCGCAGCCTCAAAGTAGCCAATCACGGCAAAAAGAAGACACCTACTTGCTCCCGCCCCAATGCACAGCAGCCAATCCCCGAAGGTTTTGTCACGTCTCTTTCAGATTGGCCTGCTAATCCCGGGCAATTCAGCCAATCGCAGCGCCGGATCACAGCCACACGTGACGTGAGGTCAGTAAGGCAGGCGGGTGTCGCGAGGATGGTGCTGCGGCGCCTGCTCTTCACGCTGCTCAACAACCCGCGGCTGATCGAGCGGCTGTCGGAGTCGCGGCCGATGCGCGCGGCGGCCCAGCTCACCGCCGCCGCCCTGACCCGCGCGCAGCTCCGGCAAGGGGACCTGGCCCGCCGGGCCGCGCGCTTGCGCGAGACTTTTCTGCGCGAGCTGCGGGATGGGGGCCGGGCCTGGCCGCGCCCCCCGGGCACGAAGCGCGACGGGAGCGGGCGCGGCAGCCCGTGAGCGCGCCGGGAGACAGAGCTCCGGCCCCACCGAGCATCTGCGGCCCAGAGGCCGCCGGGGCCCTTTCGCCTCCAGCCTGCCCCGAAGTCGCTCTTGCCTGCACGTCGGGGTCAGCCGTAGGTTCCGCGCCCACGCAGCATCCGAGCGCTGGGTCCCGGCCTTCCGCGCGGAGCCTGCATCTTCCCAGCGCGCAACAACTAAAATAAACGCGTCTGTATAGAGCGATGTTTCTTTCACTTCTCCGCAACGTGCACTCCAGGCACCACCTGGCCTGGGACTGGTGTAGGCAGCAGCTTTCTGCGTTACACCGGTCTCTGGTGCCTGACAAATTAAGAGTGAGTCACATGGCAAAAGGTTTTGTGGTGTTTGCTACTGGAAACCTCTGAATTTTAAAAACGTGGGTGATTTCTTTGGTATTTGTTTTCCTAAAGTGGAGTAGTGGAAATAAATTACCATGGAGCCCCAGTTTTGGAATGTGGCGTGTGAGTGCGGGTAAGGTGTAAAATTTTCCCCGCAGTAGCATTTAATAGGACAACGTCGCTGCAGTATCTTTTATTCAACCAACTTAAATTCTGAACTATACAGAAATTTTTCCAGTTTCTTAGTAAAACTAAGATTAATTTTCCAACATTATAAAGTTGGTTAAAATCAATTGGTGACTGGAAATTGAGCTCTAGGAGTTGATATTTTAATCTATAAAAAAACCTTGTAATTTTAAGCCTCTTCAGTTTAAAAATTCTGTAATTATGAATTGATGTGAATCTGCTGTGAGACTAATTGTAATGGTCTAAATACAATTCTGCTGCATCTAGGGTAAATAAGGAAGGAAGGCAAGACTATTAGGCCTAGCTACAGTAGTGTAGCTGGCACCTGACCATTTTCCCAAAAGTAGGTATAAGTAACAGATGCTTGTATACTTGGTGCAGTAGCAGCAGATGTTTTTCCTATAGCAGGGGTGGGGAACCTAAAGCTGGAGGGTCTGAATCTGACTCCCAAGTCACGGGGTTTCCCTCCCGCAGCATTGGTGCTCCAGCCCTCTGCCATTCATTGGGGCCGGAACACCCAAAATCTACCGGTGTGGGTCTTCTTAGGCTCTAATGTGTGAAAGTAATGAGGGGAGTGTCTTTCTCCTTCTCAGTGGGAGTGGCGGCGGGGGCGCATGCCAACGAGGGTTTGTGTATATGGCCCCTGACAGATTTTTCTGTGGATCGGCAGCCTTTGACCCAAAAAAGATTTCCCTACCCCATCCGACAGGAATAGCAGCTACCACTTTAAATACGGGATAAACCCTAATAATTTAATTGGCTCCCGGGGTCAGCAGAAAGGGACCTCGAGGTATTTTCCCCAGCCAGTGCTTCCTTGCAGACGCGAATCTGAGCTTCCCCTATAAAATTGTCTCCATTGCTCATGATGGAAGAAGAGGACAGCCAGCATCCGACGCGTTGCAGTGATTTGTAGCTCCGGGGAGCGGCTCAGTCTCGCGCCTTAGGGCGGCACCCCTACGGCGATGGGAGCACCTCGCGATGGGCGCTGGCGTGAGACAGGCGCGCCACTCGTGGCCCAGTTTAGCCCCAGACCCTGCTCCGGCGGCTCGCTCCGGCTGGGGGCTGGGCCCGTGTAACGCAGAGAGCTGCTATACCGGCAGCACGAGCATGCTCTGTGGTACACGGGGACTCTCCGCATTGCGCCGGGTCCGCTCCGCTGCGGCAAGACCCCAGCGCGCCCTAGGGCGGGGCAAGGGGCGCTCCAGGGCGGAGCTGACTGTCTCTTCACGCAAAGTCCCCGAGCTCTACGGTTGGCCCGGTGGCTTGTCTGTCTGGCTGGCCTGCGAGGAGGACCAGCTATTGGCGGCGGGAGAGGGAGGGAACGGGACCCCGCCCCCGCCTCGGAGCTCATTTGCATGGACCGAGGCCGGAGGCAGCCCCATTGGCTGTCAGGTGTACGGGGGCCACGCCCCTCCCCCACGGACGCGTCCTACGGATCAGAGCCGTGGCTTAAAGCCGCTCCGCACTGGGACGAAAGTTGGGTAGGAGGTTGCGACCCCTCTGCGACAGGCACTCGCAGAGGGCGGGGGGTTGCCGGGGGCTGTCGGGCCCCGCCTGCTGTATCCCGGAGCTGGGTGTCTGGATGCAGCGGCAGCATATGTAGTTCTCGCGGTTGCATCCTTCAGCAGTCCCACCCACTGTCGGTATGGTGCTGCAGGGAGACTCTGGCCAAATGTGAGAGAAAATGAAGAGTGAAACTGGAGAACAAAGGCATAGCGAAAATTTGCTTAAGTAGAGTTAATGGGGGTGTTGGAACAATTTTTGTAGTGGTTAAGGGAGATGCTGATGAGTAACATGGAAACCATCTATTGGATTTTTGTTGTTACTGTTTCAATCTGGGGAGAGGGGAACAGCACCTTGAGCATAATTCCAGCACCACTGAGATGTTAAAGCTACAGTTCCAGAGTTACAAATCAGGCCAACTTTGGATAAAAGCCCATAAGAGTTAAAGGCAGCAGTTAGAAAGGAGAAACATAATATATTTTGGGGAGGGGGAAAGTAGCTCATGCTCACTATGAACTAGAAATTATGAAAGATAGAAAACTACTAATGAAGACTAAAGATATCAAAATCCATGGCTAGCAGGACTAAGGAAAATGACATTGACTAGATGTTTCTAATCACACTGGGAACAGAAGATATAGACTCATTACTAATTTAAGATAGTAAATTTGTTAATAATGGTGCAGAAAAGGCAGACATGTTCAATAGATATTTCTCAAATACATTTAGAAAGAAGTAGGATGGTTTACTCATCACTGGGGCACAAGGAAGTATGTTCCAAGTCTATTAGTAGCTATGAAAAATGTTCAGCAGTATTTATTAGGGTTTAATGTTTTTAAGTAGCAGGCTTGAATAATATACACATATGAGCCCTAAAAAAAGATGCCGTATGAGATTGCTGTCTTGTTGATGTTAATTTGTATTAAATCTTGGAATGTTGGGAAGTGTATAAAACTAGAAGAATGCTAATGATATGTCAAAAAATTCCTAACTGTCAGGGTGGTCAAATATTGGAATAAATTGCCAAGGGAGGTGGTGGAATCTCCCTCTCTGGAGATATTTAAGAACAGGTTAGATAGACATCTGTCAGGGATGGTGTAGACGGAGCTTGATCCTGCCTTGAGGGTGGGGGGCTGGACTCGATGACCTCTCGAGGTCCCTTCCAGTCCTATTATTCTATGATTCTATGAATATGCCAAAAAGGCAATCACGAGCATCTGCTCTGACCAAAATCCCAGCTCAAAAATAGCAAAGATAGCATGGGATTCAATCAATACAAAAAATAAAGGATGAGAATAATTATTTCCAGTTAGCATGGTAATTATTAATAGTAACAGACTGAGGATATTCATATAATAGACACAACAAACTTGATGGAATGCTGATGATCAATGGGACATGGTAATAAGGGCACAAAATATATAGGAGTGACAGAGTAATTTCACCTGCTGGGAGAGTTGTGCTATATGTGAAAGAAAGCATAGAGTCAAATACAAGAAACATCATAGAAATTCTGTAGATAGAAATTGTATGCTTATAGCAGTAGGAATATACTACTGATTGCCTGATCAGGATAGTGATGGTGATAGTGAAATGCTCAAGGAATTAGAGAGGCAACAAAAACAGAGAGCTCAATCATAAAGGAGGGTATTAAAACTATCTTAGTACTGACAGGGTACATGTAATCTCAAAATGAGAAAATTTCTGGATCCCATTAATGACTTCTTGGAGCGGGGATTCCTAGTAGGGATGTGAAGGTTAATCGGTTAGCATCAGCCTTGCTTTGTGATGCTTACTGACTATGGTTAATCAGTGGAGGCTGGAGCAACTCCCCTGCTCACCACGGGTAGGGGGCTGCTCCAGCCTGGCTAGAGCAGCTCCCCACAGTGCACTGCGGGCATGGGCGCTCCAGTCTGGCCAGAGCAGTTCCTGCCTGTCTCCGTCTAAGGCTACGTCTACACTGGCATGATTTTCCGAAAATGCTTTTAATGGAAAAGATTTTCGGAAAAGCACGTCTAGATTGGCAGGATGCTTTTCTGCAAAAGCACTTTTTGCGGAAAAGCGTCCGTGGCCAATCTAGACGCGGTTTTCCGCAAAAAAAGCCCCGATCGCCATTTTGCGGAAAACAGTACTGTGCTGTTTACACTGGCCCTTTTGCACAAAAGTCTTTCGGAAAAATACTTTTGCCCGAACAGGAGCAGCATAGTATTTCCGGAAAAGCATGAGATCTTACATGAGATTGTCAGTGCTTTTCCGGAAATTCAAGCGGCCAGTGTAGACAGCTGGCAGGTTTTTCCGCAAAAGCAGATGATTTTGCAGAAAAACTTGCCAGTCTAGACACAGCCTAAGTGTTTAACCGGTTAACTCAGGGGTTCTCAAACTTTGTGATACCCCCTCTAAATTGTTCGCAACCCCCCGGGGGGTCGGGACACACAGTTTGAGAAACATGGGGTTAACTGATTAAACTGGATTTTACATCCCTAATTCCTAGAACTCACAACATGTGGGGCAATTCTGAATTTAGTTCTAAATGGAACTAGGGATGTTAAAATGTGTGTAATTGGCTAACAGTGTAACTGCTGAAAATGTCAGTGGTTACATGAGGAATGGCAGCCAGCTTCCCAGGAGCCAGCACACATTCCGGGAGCTGGCTGCTGCCTGTGATACAGAGATAGAGCCTTTTAAGCCAGCTCCCTACACATACCAGCTCCCACCTGCCACCCTGTACTGCAGCCTCTATATCAGAGGCAGCAATGCAGGTTGGCAGGCAATTCCCTTTGAGTAGGTCCAGGAGCAACGTGTAACTGTTTGGGTAATTGATAAGCTTATGCTTATCGGTAACCCCATTAAATGGCTATATTCTTACATCCCTAAATGGAATACACAATGTGGTCCAAAATGTTGCAAAAGTTGAACCACTCAATAATAGTTGTCAGAGGATAATCTATAATATATAAAGGAGAATGTTTGTGCACTTTGCAGGGGATAAAACCTTCTCCTGGATGAAAGGTTAAGGTACTGTGAGAGGAAGAGATGAGAGACTGATGCCTCTCCCCGGGGCTGCACGGAGCTTGGCAGTGCGGGGAGAAGTGGCTTCCTGGGGGAAGCAGAGGGGACAGTCGCTCACTAAGGCTGTCGGAGGGATAACCTGTCATCCAGGAGAAGGTTTTAAGGGATTGTGGGAAGGAAGAGATGAGAGACTGACACCTCTCCCTTGGGCTGCACGGAGCTTGGCAGTGTGGGGAGAAGTGGCTTTTCAGGGGAAGCGGCGGGGACAGGCCGGCGGAGAGACAAGGAAGCGGAGGACGGGCTCGGGCGCCGGCAGCAGGTGCGCGGCTCTCTTCCCCTTCCCTCCCCTCAGGCTCCTTACCTCAGTTATATCAGCTTTCCCGAGCAACATTGGGTAACTCCAGCTAGTTAAATATAATATCTTTGCAGGAATGGGGTGGCAGCAATATAAAAAAAACCCACCATCAGAGTAGAAATAAACTCAAAAAGGGAATGGCACAACAATGAGAGAGCTAGTTAAATGAAAATTAATGAGAACAGTCACAGGAGTGACATGCCTGCAAGCTGCATGGAAACTATTTTATAAACACCTTAACAGAAGCTCAAAATAATAATAAAAATGAAAGTAATAAGAAGAGGTTTTAGAACAAATGGATAAATTAAATAGCAGTAAGTCACCATGTCCAGATAATATTTTGAAGAGTTCTGCAGGAATTCAAATATGAAATTACAGAAAACTTGCCTGTAGTATGTAAGCCACTGTACCAGATGACTAGAGGAGACTTACTTAACGCTCATTTTTAAAACAGCTTCAGAATTGATCATAGTAATTACAGACTAGTAAGCCTAACTTCAGTACCAGACAAATAATTTTCAGACTCACAGATGTACAAGATGTAAAGAGCCAACATAACTTTTATAATCATGGTCCGATAATCTATTAGAATTGTCTGAGGGAGCCTCCAAGATGTGGACAAAGATGATTAATACAGTATACTTTGATTTTGCAGAAAGCTTTTGACATTACAAATGAAAGGTTCTTAAAAATAGTCACTGAATAAAGGGAAAGGTCCTATCATGGATCAGTAACTGGTTAAGAGAGAGAAAATAAAAAGAAGAAATAAATGGGCAGTTTTTACAGTGGTGAAAGATAAATAAAAGGTTCTACCAAAGATCTTTACTGGGACCTGTGCTGATCAGATGTCCCAGTTTTTTCACACTTACCCTGACTTTTCACACTTGCTGTCTGGTCACCCTAGCTGTTCAACATGTTCATAAATAATCTGGGAAAGAGAGTGAACAGAGAGATGGTAAAATTTGCTTATGATACAAAAGTACTACAGATAATTAAGTCCAAAGCGGATTGTGAAGAGTTAGGGTATGTTTAGACTGCATCCCTCTGTCGGCAGAGGGATGCAGATTAGGCAGGTCGACATGGCAAAGGAGGCAGGGGTTTAAATATATCATGCTTAATTTGCATAAAAATGGCCACCACATTTTGCCAACTCAGCACTTTGTCAGCAAAAAGCGGCAGTCTAGAGGGTGATCTGTCGAGAAAGAAAGCCTTTTTCAACAGATCCCTAATGCCTCCTGCAAGTATGAGGGGATGGATTGCACCCTCAGCAAGTTTGCGGATGACACTAAGCTGGGGGGAGAGGTAGATACGCTTAAGGGCAGAGATAGGGTACAGAATGACTTTGACAAATTGGAGGATTGGGCCATAAGAAATCTGATGAGGTTTAACAAGGACAAGTGTAGAGTCCTGCACTTGGGACGGAAGAATCCCAAGCATAGTTACAAGCTGGAGACCAACCGGTTAAGTAGTAGTTCTGCAGAAAAGGACCTGGGGGTTACAGTGGATGAGAAGCTAGATATGAGTCAACAGTGTGCCCTTGTAGCCAAGAAGCCTAATGGCATATTAGGTTGCATTAAGAGGAGCATTGCCAGCAGATCCAGAGATGTCATCATTCCCCTTTATTCGGCTTTGGTGAGGCCGCATCTGGAGTATTGTGTCCAGTTCTGGGCCCCCCACTACAAAAAGGATGTGGACGCATTGGAGAGGGTCCAGTGGAGGGCAACCAAAATGATTAGGGGGCTGGAGCATATGACTTATGAGGAGAGGCTGAGGGACTTGGGTCTGTTTAGTCTGCAGAAGCGAAGAGTGAGGGGGGATTTGATAGCAGCCTTCAACTTCCTGAAGGGAGGTTCCAAAGAGGATGGAGAGAGGCTGTTCTCAGTAGAGACAGATGGCAGAACAAGGAGCAATGGTCTCAAGTTGTGGTGGGAGAGGTCCAGGTTGGATATTAGGAAAAACTATTTCACTAGGAGGGTGGTGAAGCACTGGAATGGGTTACCTAGGGAAGTAGTGGAGTCTCCATCCCTAGAGGTGTTTAAGTCTCGGCTTGACAAAGCCCTGGCCGGGTTGATTTAGTTGGAAGTGGTCCTGCCTAGAGCAGGGGGCTGGACTTGATGACCTTCTGAGGTCTCTTCCAGTTCTATGATTCTATACCCCCCCAGAGGGATCTCACAGACCTGGGTGAGTGGCAACAAACTGGCAGATGAAATTCAATGTTGATAAAGGCAATGTATTTCACACTGGAAAACATCATCCCAACTATACATGATGGGCTCTAAAATAGCTGTGACCACAGGTAAATGCCAAATTCCTCTCTACTGAAGAGTGCTTGACTCCCCAGGCTCCATCCCCATTTCACTTCTTCCTCCAAGTCTGCCTCACTCGTTCCTTCCTCTGCTCCTCCCACACCATCCCCTCTACCTCTTTCCCCAAGACCCCATACCTGCCCTCCCTGTTCCTACCCTCACCCTGTCTCTTCCCAGCCTCTTTTTCTAGTACTCCTTTGAGTGCACCCTGTCCCCACTCCTACCCCTCCTTTCTAGCACCTCCTGAACACCATAAAACACTTGATTGCAGCAGGCAGAGGTGCTGCGGGGGAGGGCAGAGTTTCTCAGTGGGGCTGCCAAAGACCAAGACACACTGGGGATGAGGAGGAAGTGTGGCTGCTGGTGGGTGCTCATTTTGTTACATGGGTGCTTCAGCCTTGGAGCATCTTTAGAGTCAGCACCTATGTGACCACTCAAAAAAGCCATCATAGTTCTCTGGAAACATCTGCTCACTATGCAGCAGCAGTCAAAAAAAACTAAAGGAATATTAGGAACAAAATAGATGAGGACTGAAAATATAAAGTTATAATATAAATCCATCGACAACCCACACCCTGAATAAATAATGTAGGGGCAAAAACCTAAATAGAGCTACCAGTCAAGATGGAAGGGCATATCAAGAGGGGGACCATAGAGATCAGGTCTGGGTCCTATTTTGTTCAGTATCTGTATCAGCTAGCATGCAAAGTTTGCAGAAAAAACCTACCTGGGAGGGGTTACAAATGCTTTGGAGGATAGGATTAAAATTCAAAATTATCTGGACAAACTAGAAAAATTGAGATTAAATAGAATGAATTTCAGTAAGGACAGATGCAAAGTACTGCATTTAGGAAGGAAAAATCAATTGGACATATAGAAAATGGGAAATGGCTGCACAGGAAGGAGTACTATGGAAGGGGATCTAGTGGATCACAAGCTACCTATAAGTCAACAGTGTAAAACTTGGGGGAAAAAAGCAAGCCTCGTGCTGGAGTGTTGAATGCAAGACACAAGAAGTAATTCTCTGCTCTACTCTGTGCCAGCCCCAGCTGGAGTACTGTGTCCAGTTGTGGGTGCCATACCTCAGGAACGATGTAGAAAAATTGGAAAGAGTCTAGAGAAGAGCAACAAAAATTATTAAAAATCTTGAAAAATTACCTATGACGAAAGATTGAAAAAACTGGGTTGTTTAGTCTGGAGAAGAAAAGACTATGACATAGTTGGTATCACAGAGACTTGGTAGGATAATACACACAATTGGAATATTGATATTGAAGGGTACAGCTTGCTTAGGAACGACAGGAAAGGAAAAAAAGGTGTTGCCTCACATATTAAAAATGTACACACTTGGACTGAGGTGGAGATGGACATAGGCAGGGCTCAACAAATCAGTGAATCTACTTGCCCGTGGCGAGTAGATTTCAGCTGGTCGCCCCATTCACCGGTGGCGCGCGCATGCGCAATGCGGGTCTGGCGTGTGCGCAGTGCAGGGCTGGTGAGTAGATTTCGCCGCGGTTTGTCAAGCCCTGGACATAGGAGACAGACTTGTTGAGAGTCTCTGGGTTAAGTTAAAAGGGGTAAAAAACAAGAGTGATGTCATGCTAGGGGTCTACTACAGACCACCTACCCAGGCAGAAGAGGTGGATGATACAAAGGCAGGGAGGGGAGGGCAGCAAGTAGTTGACTTGACAACTCACTTACATCCCTATTGTGTACTGGTCCCAGCCTGTAGGGAGGCCCAGTTGTCTCACTATATGGTGAACAGACCAGTTAGTAGGCACATAGAGCCCTGCTTCAGGGCTGGCCCCAGGGCCGGATGGAGGCATGGGCGAGCAGGGCAGCTGCCCAGGGTGCCAACCCACGGGGGGCGTCTGATGGCAGCTGTAAGGGGCGCACAGCGTCCCTTACAACTGCCATCAGGAGCCGCATGCCCGGCTCCTGCAGCGCTGGCCCCACGGCGCCGGACAGCAGCGCTCTTGCCCCCGCGGCTGCAGGGCTGCAGCGCTGGCCTGGTCGGGCTGGGCAGTGCATGCGCTGTGCGCCCCAGGGGCAGGCCCCAGGCTGCGGGCCAGTGGCTGTGACTGGCCAGCACATGCGCTGAGTGTCCATGGGGCAGGCCCTGGCTGGCCCACCACAATCTAGGGGGCTTCGGCCTATAGTCGGACTAAATAGTCGTCTGAGTGCCTTGGCCCTGGCTCAGGACAGGCAGTAAAGAATCCAGGGACTCAGGCCAATGCTCTGGCGAAGTAGCAATTCACAGTAGGGATGTAATGGTGTAGTCGATTAACTGATAAGCAAAAGCTTATAAGTAATGCTATAGACTACATGCATTCCTCTCTCCCCTTTGCCAGTAAATTTTTTAGCAGGCTGGCCAGGAGCCTGGCTCAGTCTTTGCTCACGCCAGGTCCAGGATCTATCCCCACTGCAGCTCTGAATGTAAAGTGTAGTAGGAGCCAGGTGGACAGGCAGCCCAGCTCAGTTCTGTATCAGAGGAAGCAGCACAGGGTGACAGGCAGCCAGTCCATGAGGGGAGCTGGTTTTTAAACTGGCTCCCCTCGCAGACCAGCTCCCACCTGGCATCCTGTGCTGCCGCCTGTGATACAGAGGCAGCAACACAAAGTGGCCAGCCCTGCCCCCGGGGACTATATGTAAGTGGGGGAAAGGTCCCGCTCTTGTGGGGAACTTTCCTGGCTTCTATACACCCCAGTGAAATGAAGCAGCGAAAGGATCTGAGTCCCCGCTCCCACTTCCTTTACCCCACGGCTCCCTGATCCTGAGGGCTCCCCCTCCACTCTCCTGAGTAGCAGAGCCCTTGAAACCCCAACAAGGCTGGGCCCAGGTTTCCTGGGGCTTAATCCCTGACCTTGTAGTCACTAGGGGCAGGAGTTAGGGTGTCCCCACTCCGAGGTGCTCTCTTTACACTGCAGGCCTTCTTGGCCCAGTGATCACTTCATAAGGTTCAAAGCAAATACAATTTATTAAACATCAACTGATTAAAGAGAATAGAATAAGAAACAATGAGAATGGTTAAATGAGAACACACAGCCCTGCTCTGTAGCACAGGGACATCAACACAGCAGTCTGCAGAGTGTAAGGACAGTTCACAGTCTCTTCCTTAGAAGCCCTGGATGTGCTGCAAGGGGCTGCAGGCTGGACACGCTTGCACTGGCAGTGACCACACAGCCTCAGTCTCTAAGTGGCCAGACCCCTCTCCCAGTCCAGAGCCTTTCCCCACACTTTGCAGGTCCCAGTAGCTCACCACATCCAGCTGCAGGCTGTGCTTCTTGGCCAGTTCCAGCTCCTTGTGTTGTTTCTCTGTTCCTTTTGGCTTTCTGAGCACTGCCAGTCTGCTGCTCAACACAGGGTCTGCACTGCTTGGCCTGTCTGTGTCTGGTTCTGTCGCTGCAGGACTTCTTCTTGTACTCCTCTTTCAGCTCTCTGTCTTTTGCAGGACCTCTTCTGCACACAGCTTGTTTGTTCAGAGACAGAGCCAGAACAATCCCCACTTACAACCTGTCAGTCAGGCTGAGCTGGAGTGTTGACTGCTTTCCATTGTCTCTGGGGTCTGTCAGTCTCATGAACCCTTCCCCTTCTGAAGCTGGTAAACCAAAAACTCCCACAGAGTTTTAGTAAGGGGTAACAGTCCCCTTACATATAGAATAGCCGACTAACCAATAAGAATTCAGGAGGTTAATCGACTAATCAGATAACCGATATTTAACATCCCTAATTCACAGGTCCAGCCCTGGTTCAGGGCGGGGCAGCAAACAGTACCAATAAACAGTTTAGGGCAGTGGTCCCCAATGCGGTGCCTGTGGGCGCCATGGCGCCCGCCAGGCCATTTATGTGCTCCCGCAGAGCAATCTGGGCTAGCCCCGCCCCCGGGCGCGTGGCAGGTGCCAGCCCTGGGTGCATGGGTGGCCCCTGCCCCAGGGTCGCGGCACGTGCCGGCCCTGGGCACGCAGCGCCTGGGCGGCCCTTGCCCGGGGTCGCGGCACATGCCGGTGCCAGCCCCGGGCGTGTGGCGCATATTTGGCCCCGCCCCTAGGCCCGTGGCCCATGAGGGAAGCGCCCCCGTACATGCGGCGCGTGAGTGGCCCCGCCCCCAGGCGCCCGGCAACCCCAAAAAGTTGGGGACCACTGGTTTAGGGGCTCAGGTCTGTCTTTAGGCTGAGCAGTGATCGGATGTCCTTGCTTTGACGGAGAGCCAACAAGCACAGGGGTTTTTCCCCGCATCAGGAGGAAAGTGCCACTAAAAGAGTGGGGTGGTGGTGGTGGGGATGCAAGTCCACCCGCTCTACTGTGTCCCAATCTGGGGACCTAACAGTGGCAATGCTGGCAGCCACTGGGTCAGCAGGGTTTCTGACCACAACTTGCAGCCCAGTTGTCTTCCATTTCCTCAGACAGCAACGAGTTGGCTACCCTGGGCTGCTTCCCAGTTCCCCATGGGCCTACCTGACTTAGTCTCTGCTATTCGGGGTCTGCCAGGGACAGTGGCACTGGTGTTGTCCTTTGGCTCAGTATCAGGGTCAAGCAGCGGTCCAGGCAGCCTTGGCCAGTCTGTTGGGCCTGGTCAGTCTTTCGTATAAAAGGAGTTTGCCTGCAGTTGGTGGGGGGCGCATGAAGCTGAAGGGAGGAGGAAATCAAACCACAAGTAGACACCAGGGCTGCGTCTAGACTGGCAAGTTTTTTGCCAGCTATCTACACTGGCCGCTTGAATTTCCGCAAGAACACTGACTTCCTACTGTCTGAAATCAGTGCTTCTTGTGGAAATGCTATGCTGCTCCCGTTCAGGCAAAAGCCCTCTGGCTCTCTTGCGCAAAAGCATTTGCACAAGAGAGCCAGTGTAGACAATGCGGTATTGTTTTGCGCAAAAAAGCCCCAATCACAAAAATGGCGATCGGGGCTTTCTTGCGCAAAACCGCGTCTAGATTGGCACAGATGCTTTTCCACAAAAAGTGCTTTTGCGGAAAAGCGTCTGTGCCAATCTAGATGCTCTTTTCCGCAATTGCTTTTAAAGGAAAACTTTTCCATTAAAAGCATTTGCGGAAAATCATGCCAGTCTAGACGTAGCCCAGGAGAATAAACCAGAGAAAAGAAAGGTGCTGGGGAAGGTGTGGGAAAGTAGCCCAGGGTCTTGTGGCAGATATTGGGGATTCACATAGGCAATTGCCATTACAGGGCCCTGAACCCGGAGTAGAGGGTGGGCCTGGGTTCCCCTCAATACCTCCTCCCCATTCCCACTCTGGGAAAAGTCTGTGGAATTTATTGTCCCCTTTATCATATGATGGCCAATGATCAAAAGAGCTCAACAAACATCAAAGTAATGCCCTAGGTGTGGTGCCTAAAATTGAGAGCTACTGTGAGCCTCTGAGGTAAGCAAATCCACCTAAAACTGCAGGACCCATAGAATTTGAATAGGAGTTTTGTCACACCTCATTACCCTCAATTGCTTTCCTGCTGCCTCCCACTTACAAATTGGGGGGGGGGGGCGAGGGAGGAGGGGGAGAATTTGCTTTCCTTTCTACATTAACATGAGATCAATCAAAAAGATGAATAAAAGAGATTAGATTTTAACTTTTTCTTAAGGATTAGTTTTAACTTTAATATTATTCTGGTAAATGCAATTCACTTTGCCCACTTCCTTTTTTCTCTAAAATGCTCAGATGCATTTTCCCAATAGGTTTTATTTATTTATTTTATCGTGATCTGTTAACTGCTAGTTAAAGATAGTGACCGTTTGCTTCCTGATGAAATCATACATTAAAAATACAGTGTCTGTCAGTCTGACAGATTATGGAATTTGGATTATAACCCCTACAACTAAGTGGGGGTGAAGTCTTTGGTACCTTTTGGTAAGTAACATTTTTCTTTTGAATAGTTTGTTTAATCATTTTATGCAGTTTGTTTTCCTGGATTCTTAATACTTTGTTTTGGGGGGAAGAACAGTGGCTTATACAGTAGCTCTTAGGCAGCTTTCATTTCTTCTCTTTACCTTAGTATGTACAGAAAACTGTACTTTGTACTGCTCCCTAGACTTTCCCTGACTGTAAACATCTTAAACATTACATTAAACATAGGAGCCTGTGATCACCTGGCTATGCTTTATTCATAACAAACCTCCTGAACTCTGTTTATCTTCAACTTCTATTTTAAATTAGCTCAATAAGTTACTAGCTCATTTAATTGGTGTTTTATATAGGTGTACAAGAAAAACCCACATACATTTATAGAGATCTCTCCTTAAATAAATAAGCCCTTAACTGGTTCCAACAATTACTTAGAGGAGTCCCCAAAAACAGCAAGGGGGGGGTCAACTCCCTCTCTCTTCCTTTGAAGGCTCTTAGCTGATAAAGAGGTTATTATCCAGTTGAGACCTACCAAGCAGCGAAGGGGAAGCTGCAAGGAGACAGTGCTGATCGCAGCTCGGGGAAGTTGAGGGGACTGAAGTAAGGTAGCTTGAGCCATGTAAGCTCTGAGATAATTAATTTGGCGGCAACTAATGCATAAATTGATCAACTTCCCCTTGGAGTGTGGGTCATTAGATTCTGATGTGACTACACTTGTATCTTCTTCTGGTACCATAATATTATCACAATTCAACTTATAAAGTCCCCTTAATACATGTATAAAGGAATCTCCTTCTTGCAAGATTCTAGTCACTAGTCAATAATACCTAAGGAGAATGCCCTCAAAGTGCAATGAGGGGTCCTTCCACAATTACAGTATCACCAGTGGCCATCATTCTGGCTCTTCCTAAGGACTACATCTTCTCCTACTGCCCTTAGGCTGGAATGCCACTTTTATCATATGTTACATCTGATGCATATTCTTGTTCCTGCCATGAGGGCAGGGGACTGGACTTGATGATTTTTCAAGGTCCATTCCAGTTCTAGTATTCTGTGATTCAGTGGGGGATGTTTCCTTTTCTCCTTATTTGTTTTTCCTCACCTTACTAATGGTGAAGTGTCTTTTTTTCAATAGGTCAGTATATCATTGTTCTCAGCATATTATCATATGCGTCAATTCATTACCATGTGCCTTTTGTGGTTATCTATCACATTTACTATTTCTGTCCTACCAGGTTGTTCAGTCTGGTCTCAACCAGTTAGTTTGGGTTTTTCTAAGTAATGATGTACCTGCTAAGTTTGAGGGTATTTGTGGAAGCCCCTATGCCATGTAAAGTCTCTCTATCTTATCACCATCTATCTAGGTCAGGGATGGGCAATGATTTTTGCAGGGGGCCTGCTTCAGGAATTTTGGTAGTGGTTGTGGGCTGCCCTGAAGGGGCAGGGTCTTGTGCGAAAAGGGGCTGTTCCCTGTAGGCATGGCATCCCCCTGGCAGGGGGAGAAGACTATACGCACCCTGCCCCACCCCCAGATCAGTCAATGCCGGGGAGCAGGGGATTGTGTTAAGTCTTTCACCCCATGACAGTGTTCCTTCTAAGCTGCTAGGCGGTCAGCTTCACAGGTGATTAATCAGCCCTGCCCAGTCAGTCATCTCCATCCATGGAGCCCTGAGCCTCTGACTGTGAGGCACTGATTAATCACCTGTGAAACTGTGCTGCCCCACAACTTAGAGGGAGTACTACCCCCTGCCCTGCCAGGGACGCACAGCGCCTAGAAGGAACGGCCAGCCAGCTGATGGTTCCCTCGAGGCACTACATGCCTCTGGAAGGGGGAGGAGACTTCACACGCTCCCTGGTTCCCAGATCTCAATTGGCCTGGGGGTTAGTGAAGCGGCAGGGTGGCCATGGGCTGTATCAAAGTTTGGTGGGCCCGTGAAGCATATTTTGCCCACCCCTGATCTAGATGAAAGGTCCTGAACAGAAGTGAGCTAACTGCTGTCTGGGTGAAAGATCCCAGACAAAAATACTAACTTTGCCTTAGTTCAACATACAAGACATGGCCTGTAAGTCTCTTGTGTTACAGCCCAACTGCCAATATAAACTTACTGAAGCTTATTATAATAAACATATAATCAAAACCATAAGGAAATAATAAATATATATATCTATAGGCAAGCAAGCAGGTTAGCCATATAGCAGGGGTGGGCAAAAGGCCCACCAAGTGGATTGATCTGGCCTGCAGAGGCCCTGCCGTTCCCCTGCCCCCAGGCCAATTAGAACCTGGGGGAGCGCGAGAAGTTTCCTCTAGCCTTGCCAGGAGTATGTGACTCTTGGAAGCACCAGGCACTCCTGACACGGCTGGAGGAAGCTTCACGCAATCCTCCGCCCCCAGGCCAATCAGGGCTTGGGGGTGGAGGAGCACGCGAAGTTTCCTCTGCCCTGGCCCCGCCCTGCGAGCAGGGCATGGTGCTTAAAAGCACCATGCACACCTGGCAGGGTGGGAGAAGACTTCATACGCTCCCTCGCCCCAGGCCCTGACTGGCTTGGGGGCGGGGGAGCATGCGAAGCCTCCTCCCACCCTGCCAATTGTGCGTGGTGCTTTTAAGCGATGTGCAGGGCAGGGACAGAGCGGAGGAAACTTTGCACGTTCCCCTTCCCCCAGGGCCTGATTGGCCTAGGGGTGGGGGAGCGTGGGATGTCTCATAAGAATGGCCAAACTGGGTCAGATCAAAGGACCATCCAGCCCAGTATCCTGTCTGCCGACAGTGGCCAATGCCAGGTGCCCCAGAGGGAGTGAACTGAACAGGTAATGATCAAGCAGTCTCTCTCCTGTCACCCATCCCCACCCTCTGACAAACATAGGGACACCATTCCTTACCCATCCTGACTAATATCCATTAATGGACTTAACCTCCATGAATTTATCTAGTTCTCTTTTAAACCTTATTATGGTCCTAGCCTTCACTACCTCCTTAGGCAAGGAGTTCTACAGGTTAATTGTACGCTGTGTGAAGAACTTTCTTTTGTTTTAAACCTGCTGCCCATTAATTTCATTTGGTGGCCCGTAGTTCTTATATTATGGGAACAAGTAAATAACTTTTCCTTATCCGCCCTCTCCACACCACTCATGATTTTATAGACCTCTATCATATCCCCCCTCAGTCTCCTCTTTTCTAAACTGAAAAGTCCTAGTCTCTTTAACCTCTCTTCATATGGGACCTGTTCCAAACCCCTAATCATTTTATTTGTCCTTTTCTGAAACTTTTCTAATGCCAGTATATCTTTTTTGAGATTTCATTTGCCTCCTTGCAGGAGGAATAACAGGTAGTTCGATTTAGGGCTTTAATTCGAAATACCGGGTCCCTGCCGCGTGTAGATGCGGGCAGTTAGTCCGGACTTGTACATTTCAAAAAATGGCGACCGGCTGGGAAGATGCAAGTCAAGCACAGGATATTTAAACCCCGGGCTTGATTTGCAACTTCGAATGCCTACATTAGCCTCCCTAGTTTGAACTAGGGGGCTAGTGTAGACATGCCCTAATAGATTAGTAAGACGTGATCTTTCTTTACAGAAACCATGTTGACTTTTGCCAAACAAATTATGTTCTTCTGTGTGTCTGACAATTTTATTCTTTACTATATTGTTTCAACTAATTTACCCAGTACTGACATTAGACTTACCGGTCTGTAATTGGTGGGATCGCCTCTAGAGCCCTTTTTAAATATTGGTGTTACATTGGCTATCTTCCAGTCATTGGATACAGAAGCTGATTTAAAGGATAGGTTACAAACCATAGTTAATAATTCCACAATTTGACATTTGAGTTCTTTCAGAACTCTTGGGTAAATGCCCTCTGGTCTCGGTGACATGTTACTGTTAAGTTAATCAGTTACTTCCAAAACCTCCTCTAATGACACTTCTGTCTGTGACAATTCCTCAGATTTGTCACCTACAAAGGACGTGTCAGGTTTGGGAATCTCCTTAACATCTTCAGCCGTGAAGACTGAAGCAAAGAATTCATTTAGTTCTCTGCAATGACTTTATCGTCTTTAAGTGCTCCTTTTGTATCTCAATCTTCCAGAGGTCCCACTGGTTGTTTAGCAGGCTTCCTGCTTCTGATGTACTTAAGAAACATTTTGTTATTACCTTTTGAGTTTTTGGCTACCTGTTCTTCAAACTCCTTTTTGGGTTTTCTTATTACATTTTTACACTTAATTTGGCAGTGTTTATGCTCTTTTCTATTTTGCTCAGTAGGATTTGACTTCCACTTTTTAAAAGATGCCTTTTTATCTTTCACTGCTTCTTTTACATGGTTGTTAAGCCACAGTGGCTCTTTTTCAGTTCTTTTACTGTGTTTTTTAATTTGGGGTATACATTTAAGTTGGGCCTTGTGACGGGGCGCCGGACTCCGACGAAGCAGAGGCCTCAGCCCCCCGCACTCTCTGACCCCCCATGGGTGCTGGGGAGGCCGGAACCGCGGCAAAAGCATCCGCCCGCGCGGAGGTGGGCTCCCCCTACCGCTTCCAAGCAGGACTGCGGCATGCGTGTCCTGGCTGTCCAGGAGGAGCCAGCTGGGCAGAGAGGCTGACTGACATCATCAACCCGCGCCCGGGAGAAAAAGGGGCGGGGCTAGAGTTGGAGGGGAGTTTAAATGGGGGAGACGCCAGCAGAGAAGGGGGAGGAGGAACGGAGTCAGAGTGGCAGGGAGGAGAAAGGGGCCGAGGATGGGAGTCAACAGGGGCGCTACCACTGACCCCGGCAGATCCCGGGCTGGAACCCGGAGAGTGGTGGACCCAAATCCTCTGCCCCCACTGCCGCGGAGCCAGCATATTGACCGCACCTGCCGACAGGGAGCTTTGACGGGTCTTTGGGTTGTGTGACCAGGACACACAGACCGCAGAACATGGGTGGAGGGTGGTGACGTCGGGCAGGTGACCCCAATGATGATAAGGCTGTAAGCCTGAGGAGGAGCCCAAACCCTGACAGGCCTTTATTATGATGTCTTTGAAAAGTGTCCATGCAGCTTGCAGGGATTTTACTTCAGTCACTGTACCTTTTAATTTCTGTTTAACCTCCTCATTTTTGCATAGTTCCCCTTCAGCAATTTTTTAAGTGGCCCCTGGCAAAAAAATTATTGCCCACTCCTACCATATAGGCTACATGGCATACACACACATGCCGTGCAGTCTGCTTCCCTCAGGCCCTTTCCAAGGGAATTCTTGTGGTACTAAAAGAGTTAACTCCCTAAGATAACATCCACAAAACAAATTTATCAGGGACTCCAGCTTGCACTGTTCCCAAGGAAACACACAGCTTCACAATTACCCTTCTTTTTTATCCAAAGTTTTGTCCTATCGTGTGTTTTGTCTCTCACGTCTCTTCACAACATGGGGTTATTTTCCTTCCCCCCAAAATCCTTTCCAAATGTCTTGATTCAACCAGAAAACTGCCGCCCCCAACTCCTCTGCACATGTAGACTGTGGCTGTCCTGTTTCTTGCAGCCAGGGAGGGAAGCTTTCCAAATCTGGAACTTACAAGAGAGTTAAAAAAACGGAAGAGATGGCTGAAACTGGGGGATTTCCTCCCATTTTCAGTGGCAGTGCAGGAACAAGTTTAGCCTTGTTCTCACTGGAGGAGATACTGACCTGATTCCAAGTGGGGTGAAAATAGGAAAGCACGGGGAAGAGAGAGGTTCTGTCTTGTTGTGATGGAACAGGAGGAGGGTGCAGTTTGGGGAGAGTAGCAGGCAGAGAAGTAAAAAGCAACTATCTTGCTCCAAATGGGCAGCAGGGGAATGAAACAGAGGGGATCTCTGCCCATCCAGTTCCCCAATGGGAGAGTGACGGGAGAAGCAGAAAGCGAGGAGGGAGATTGCCACCTTGCTAGCAGTTCACAGGGGAGGGGAGGATTTGGGAAAAGAGCAGAGAAGAAGTTCACTTGATCTGGCTGCACCTCTAATTTAATGCAGTTTTTTCCACATGGCCAACAGCAGGCAAGGAAGCATCAATTCACCCTTGCATGGGGGCCCTCTTCCCCTTTGTCTGGCAGCTCCACCCCAATCTGGGTCACATGATCCTCCATGTATTTCCTGCCTCTCTGGTCAGAGAATTCACTCATCCGGGAGGGGGGGCAGGGTCTGGAGCAGAGGCTGGAGTCAGCTTCTCCATTTGTAGCAAGCAGCAGCTGCCGCTGCTCCTCCTCAGCGGGAGGGCTAGTGCTCTGCCCCCCTGCTTCAGCTGGTCAGCTGAGCTCCCTGCCTGTGTGGAAGCTCTGAACCGGGCTCAAAAAACAGCTGCGTGGCCACACAGCTTCTACAGGTAACCTAGCCGCCTTCTGCACTGAAACCCCCTTCAGGACCCACATTTCCTTCCAGACTCTATAACCTCTCCTATACGCACCATAGGTCAGAACATCCTCCTGCACCCAAATGTCTTTCGAGACTCTGCACCCTCTCCTAAACCCCTGTTCTAAGTCAGAATCCCCTCCTACACCCAAACTCCAACCCAGAACCTGAACCTCCTCTTGCACTCCAAATCACCTGCCCGGAAGCTCCCTCCTGCACCCAAATTCTTTCCCAGACCCCCCCCCCCCATTCATACAATAGAAAAGTGAGGCCCCTGTCCATTTGCCAAAACTTCCCTGTGAAAATGATTGCCCACCCTTGATGTATACTGTTTGAGTACTTTTGTCTGTGTACTCAAGATATTTTACTCAAATGCTAGGAGGCCCAAATGGGTTTTAGAGTGTACTTTGCTTTAGTGTAGGTCTAAGAGTATCAAAGTGAAATATAAACTGATTTTTTTGTACTTTACATTGTCTGTTCCTTTATGAGAATCAAAAAACATTTAATTTATCTATATTGAAAGAAAGAAATGCTGTGCCTTTGCTCCTATTGGGCTAGCACTATACTCATACTGTACATGGTCTTATAGTTTTAAGTGGATTGTGTTAATTATATTAGGGAGTAATTTATTTTCATAGATAAACTCAGTAGGTAATTTTGTAAAAATGCAAATACATTTTTTGAATATGCTAATGGAGTAAAATGAACTTGCAAATGGATACTGCGGCCTACAGTTACTTCATGACTTTTAAGAAAAGTCAGCAGGTGTAATAGATGTGTATATATTTGTGTGTGTAAATCCTGTGTGTCCAGCTATGAGAATGTGTCCATGAAGGTCCAAATCCACACTTAGCTATGCAAGGCTTTCACCCATTGAAGGCTAATATTAGTCATAAAGGTGTACATCAGTGGCAAGACTTTATCCATAATTAGTTTTCATGGATACATTTACATACCTTTGCTTTACAGTTTTAAACATGATTGACAATGTTTTACTCTTTTTGATGGGCAAGATTTGTGTAATAAACTTTTTGTGCATTTCAGAGTCCAAGTTACTGATCCCATGGCAACTAACGTTTCTAATAATTCAAATCTGTGACTTTGCCCAGACGTCATTCAGTTCTGGCAAGTGGTGTGAACTTACGATGTCAGCCAAGACTTTCTGGGGGATTCTTGCTCTGCTCAGAATTTTCTGGTGTCTTCTTCCTCAGACAGGTTACCTTCATCCTGATGAATTCTTCCAATCAGCTGAGGTCATGGCAGGTAAAGTTTCCTGCATTTGTGCATGATTACTTTTAGAAAGCTAGTTTCTATTAATTCTCTATATTCTAGTGACATAAGCAGGAAGCATTGCATTATTCACATTATCAGATGTAAAAAGACAGCATTGTTGAGCATCTATCTGGCTGTCCCATTGATAGGCAGTATGACTCTAAGCACATAACTGCACCTCTCTGCTTCAGTTTTCCCATCTGTAACATTAGAATAATATACTACTTGGTACCTCACCAGGACAATATATTCTGAGGCTAAAATCATTCATGTATATAAAATATGTAATTGTACAGCTGGATTTTGATTGGATTGTTGTACTAATCTGCTAATGTGAGAACATGCACCAACACAAGAGTTCACAGATTGCCCCCGTTCCAGTCTTCCATCTATAAATAACAGGTCTGCTTATTGCTCCTAAGATCTTCTAAGCAGAATATGGGATCTTGTCCAAGAGGTGAATATGGCTGAACTGCTAGATAATAGTGACCATATGGTCATTTAATTTAATATCCTTGTAGGGAGTGTAGTAAGATGAAGGCCTAAAACATAAGCCAATACAGCACAGGCTTGGTTTGAGGCCTGAGGCCTACCTAACAATGGGCAAAACATGGCTAACATAAAGCAAAGCTAAGCTGTGAGCAAGAGGCAGGCCCCAGCTCACAGAACTTGGCATGAACAGGGCTGAGTGTGCAAAACACTAATTGGTGCTAGGTACTGACTGCAGAACAGTAATTGGTACTGGTCATA
Organism: Pelodiscus sinensis; assembly: GCF_052426305.1. Classification (NCBI taxonomy): domain Eukaryota; kingdom Metazoa; phylum Chordata; order Testudines; family Trionychidae; genus Pelodiscus; species Pelodiscus sinensis. The sequence goes on from NC_143061.1 coordinate 162,052, forward strand.
AGTGGAAAGCACATGATATCACTAGCTCATTAAAAAAGACCTTGGTACCCACTCCTCACGATACTGACTCCAGTTCAGGAACGGGACTAGAATGACAGCATGGTAAATAGAGATGATCTAATCAAACCACGAGGTACAGGGTGATGGGTGGTATCTAAGTGTCAGAGGGTGGCAACCTGACAACGTCAGAGGTTGGCAACCTGATGTCAGTACTGAGGTGTGATTTGTTTGTACCAGTATATAAGGTGGTGTACTGGGGGGACAGTCTGTGTGTGATCGGGGGCAGTAGAAATTTCCCACTGATTGAGTCATTCCATTGTGGCAGTACATGTGCGTAGTGGTTCAGTACAGTCTACTGTCAACCGCTACTATACTTCGCTTTACAATAAACCTGACCTGGCACCTTCAGGGTCTGCTGTGGTCATTGGGCCCACATCATTGGGCACACACACAAGCAGCCTTCTGGTTACCATCATCAACAGAGCCAGAGACCTGTGAGGCCACTATGGCAGTAAATCCACCTAACTACAGGGAGCAAAATAACAAGCCCACCGCTGTAGTATTTAACTTCAAAAAAGGGAACTACATAAAAAAGAGGAAGCTAGTAAAATGGAAATTAAAATGAATAATCACAAGAATGAAATGCCAACAAATTGCATGGAAACTCTTAGAAACACCCTAAGAGGCGTTCAAATTAAATGTATATTCCAAATAATAATAAAAAAGTAATCACAGCTAAATAGAGGGGAAGAGGGAGTTGGAGGCAAAAAAAGGTATCCCTTAAAAATTAAAAGTCAAATGCTGAGTAAAATAAAAAGGAGCACAAACTTTGGCAAGTCATGTGTAAAAGCATAATTAGTGAAGCCAAAAAAGAATTAGAAAAGCAACAAAAGATACAAAGTAACAGCCAAAAAAAGTAAATATGTCATAAGCAGGAAGCCTGCCAAACAATTAGTAGGGGCACTGGACAATCAAGATGCTAAAGGAGCACTCAAGGAATATATGGCCATTGCAGAGAAGCTAAATGAATTCTTTGCATCAGTCTCCTCTGCAGAGGATCTGGGAGAGATTCCTATACCTGAGCCATTCTTTCTAGGTGAAAGATCTGAGGGACTCTCCCAGATTGAGGTATTAATAGAGGTGACTTTGAAATGGATACGTTAACCAGTAACAAGTAACCAGGATCAGATGGTACTCATTTAATTGTACTAAATGAATGCCCACGTGTAATTGGAGAACTACTAGTTGTGGTTTGTAACCAATTGCTTAAATCAACTTCTGTGCCAGAAGATCAGAGGATAGCTAATGTGATACAGGGTGTCGCTGCTATAAGTTGCCCCTATATACATCCGTTTTGCACGAAAGTCGTTGATGCTTGTAGGAACTGATGCGTTATAAGTCCTCCCATACCCTGCTCTTAAGACACGCAACATCCCACCTCCCCCCCAATTTGCACAAATGGAAGTCAGCCACATGGAAAAAATTCCATGCTTTAAGGTGTATAAGACCTAGTTTTTTTGAAATGCATCTTGGACTTATAGTGAGGACAGCCCGTGCCAATTTTTTTAAAAAGGCACTAAAAGTGGTCTTGGTTAACCTAACTTCAGTATCAGAAAAATTGGTTGAAACTATAGTAAAGAGCAGAATTATCAGATGTATAGATGAACATGATTTAGAACAGGGGCGGGCAATAATTTTTGAAGTGGCCCCGTGCCACCCCAGAAGGGGCGGGGCCTAATCCAGAAGGGGCAGGACCATAATGCTTCTCGACTTCCCCACCCCCAGACCATAATTGGCCTGGGAGTGAAGGAGACCCTTTGCCCCCCTTCCCACTAGGCACCCATGCCCCTGGCAGGGCCGGAAGAGGCTTCACACACTCCCCTGTCCCCAGGACCTGATTGTCCTGGGGCCAGGGGGTATGCATGAAGCCTACTCCCGCCCTGCAAGGAGCACACGGCACTTCAAAGTGCCATGTGCAGCTCTCAGGGTGGGAGGAGACATCATGTGCTCCCCCGCCCCCAAGTCCTGATTGGCTTGGGGGCGGGGGAGCTGTGCGAAGCTTCCCTCGTCCTGCTCCTGCCCTGCGTGAGCATATGGCACTTTGACGTGCTGTGTGCTCATCACAGGGTGGGGGGGAAGGCGGAGGAAACTTCTCACAGCTTCCCCACCTCCAGACCAATCAAGACATTGGCCTGGGGGCGGGGAAGCGGCAGAGCCTCTGTGGGCCGGATCAATCTTCTTGGCGTGCCGGATCTGGCCTATGGAGGCCCTTTTGCTCACCCCTGATTTAGAATCATAGGAGACTATAGTTGGAAGAGAACTCAGGAGGTCATCCAGTTCAACTCCTCCCACTCAAACCAAGACCAATTCCGACTAAATCATTCCAGCCAGGGGTATGTCAGGCTGGGCCTTAAAAACTTTAAAAAAGGATAAAGATTCTACCACCTCCCTAGGTAAACCATTCCAGTGTTTCATTGCCTTCCTACTGTAGTAGTTTTTCTTAATAGCCAACCTAGACTTACCCCACTGCAACTTAAGACCATTGCTTCTTGTTCTGTCATCTGCCACCACTAAGAATAGCCTGGCTCCATCCTCTTTGGAACACCCTGTCAGGTAGTTGAAGGCTGCTATCAAATCCCCCCTCATTCGTCTCTTCTGCAGACTAAATAAATCCAGTTCCCTCAGCCTTTCCTCATAAGTCATGCTTCCCAAGCCTCTGATAATTTTTATTGCCCTCCATTGGAGTCTCACCATTTGTCCACATCCTTTCTGTAGTGGGGGCCCCAAAATTGGATGCAGTACTCAAGATGCAGCCTCACCGGTGCCTAACAGAGGGGAACAATCACTTGCCTCAATTTGCTGGCAATGCTCCTCTTAATGCATCCAGTATGCCGTTAGCCTTCTTGGCAACAAGGGCGCACTGTTGACTCTCATCTAGCTTCTCATCTACTGTAATCCTCAGGTCCTTTTTTACAGAACTGCCACTTAGCCAGTTAGTCCCCAGCCTGTAGCAGTGCTTGAGATTCTTCCATCCTAAGTGCAGGACCTTGCACTTTTCCTTGTTGAACCTCATCAGGTTTCTTTTGGCCCAATCTTCCAATTTGTCTAGGTCACTATAGTCCCTGTCTCTACCCTCCAGCATTTCTCTCTCTCCCTCAAGCTTAGTCTCATCCACAAGTTTTCTGAGGGTGCAATCCTTCCCATCATCCAGATCCTTAGTAAAGATGTTGAACAAAGGTTGCCCCAGGACTGATCCCTGGAGCACTTCACTTGATACTGAATGCCAGCTAGACATTGAGCCGTTGTTCACTACCCATTGAGCCCGACTTTCTAGTCAGTTTCTATCCACTTTACAGTCCGTTCATCCAAGCCATACTTCTTTAACTTGCCTGCAAGAGCATTGTGGGAGACAGTATCAAAAGCTTTTCTAAAGTCAACGTAAAATATATCCACTGCTTTCCCCATATCCACAGAGCCAGTTATTTGTTAGGAAAGAGTCATTTTGACTTATGTAAGGGAAATCGTGACATCAAACCATTGGAATTCTTTGAGGGGTTCAATAAACGTATGGAAAAGGGTGATGCAGTAGATATAGTATATTTGGATATTCAGAAAGCCTTGAACAAGATCCCTTACCAATTGGTTTGATGCAAAGTAAGCAGTCATGGGAAAGAGGAAAGGTTATCTCATGGATTAGTAATTTGTCAAAAGACATCTGTTTAATGTGCAGTGTCAGTCAAAAAAGCTAACAGAATGGATGGATAATATAATACCACAATATAAATCCATTTTTTACCCACATATGCTGTTCTGTTCCCCTCCCATCTCAAAAGAGAAATATTATAAATTGATTAAGGTGGAGAGATGGGCAACAAAAATTATTAGGGATATGAAACACCTTGCATATAAGAAGAGATTAAAAAGACTGGAACTGTTCAAATGAGAAGAAATATGTCTAGAGTGGGCATTGATAGAGGTCTATAGAATCATGAATGGTCTAGAGCAGTGTCTCTCAACCTTTTTTTTTTTTTTAAATAAAGTACCCCTTTTCAAAAAAAAAAGTACCTACAGTTTTCAGACACACAATTTTTTTCTACCATTGCAACACATTTGTTTAAACAATTTAATCGTAGCTCGGCAGGTGATAAAATTTTTGGATGTAAAAAGTACAAAAATAATAAAGCGCTGTAAATCTTAAAACAAAAATTCAGTTTTCTCCAAATTTCAGTTGTGTTGACATACCCCCCAGACTTCTCTCGAGTACCCAAGGGTACTTATACCACTGGTTTAGAAATACTGGTCTAGAGCAGTGGTTCTCAAAGTGTGGTCCAAGACTGTCTTATAGCTGGGCTCAGGGCTGCCCCATTCTGCAGTGGGAAGTCCATACTGGTGGTCCAGCCCCTCATACACACCCTCCAAGGTTGGCTTCCCACTATAGGGGTAGCCCCAAGCCTTGCAGGCTGGATCCAGCTCATGGGGGGAGGAAAATGGCTGGGAGAAAACTACTCACCTTCCATTGGTTGGAATCCTGGCTAGGCCTCCCTGCACTCATTCTGTTCCTGCATCCTACTTCCCAGCCAGACTCTCCCCACCATCCTCAGCCTGCTCTTACACCCAACCTCCTGGCCAGACCCCCCCCCATCCTCATCCCGCTCCTGGACTCCACTTCCTGGCCAGACCCTCTGCCAACTCCTGCACCCTAACTCCCAGCTAGACCCTGCACCTGCACCCCATCCTGCACCCATTTTGTCATAATAGGTGGTTGACTGGTGGTCCGCACAAAGTTTTGTGTTGAGCAGGATGGGCCATGGGCCAAAAAGTTTGAAAACTACTGGTCTAGAGAAAGTAAGTGTTATTTACTCTTTGACATAACACAGGAAACTTAATTAATAGGCAGAAGATATAAAACAAACAAAATGAAGTGGTTTGTCACATAATGCATAGCTATTCATCTTGATGCAGCAAACCTTGAGTGAAATTCTATGTACTTTGTGAAACAGTGGTCAGATTAGGTGATCACTGTGCTCTCTTCTGACCTTAAAAGTCTCTAAATTCTTCAGGCTCACTAAGCAGGAGATTTACTGAAGCTAATGGATATTCTGCATGTTGGGTGGTTATAGAATTGGACTCTAATTCTATTATGTAGGAATTCCAGTTGATTAACAACAAAGCTATGTTCTAGTCTATTTCTATACAGTCAACAATTTGTATGAAAATATTTTGAGAACTGAACTTTCCATTTGAACCTTTTTACAAAATAATAATTCTTATCATACTTTTCAACTACAGAAAGCACTATGCAAGTAACTATAATGAACCCTCACAACTCTCCTATACAGTGGGTTCTATGTATATTACAATTGAGGGTATGTTTTTTGTCATAGAGGTCACAGATTCTACAATTTTAATTCACTCGGAGGTCTTTAGCTTTGGCCCTGGCTGCAAGAGAAGCCCCTGCAGCAGGAGCAGCAGTTGGGGCTGGAAGAATGGTAGCCCTCATAGCTGGTACAGCAGCAAGATCAGGTTCGGTACTGGGATTGGAGAAGTGGTCCAAGCAGTGGCTGGAGCAGCAGCCATGGCTGAAGCAGCCACCATGGCCACAGTCAAAGCAGCCCCAGAGGTCAGAGCAGCAGGAGGTTGGAGCAGTAACCAGGCCTGGAGCAGTCACTGGGGCTTAAACAGTGTCCAGAGGTGGAGCAGAGCGGCAGCTGGGGTTGGAGCACCTCAGCTGGTAGACATTTTTATTTTGGGAACAGGAAGATCAGTTTCTCTTTCTGTTTTCACCATAAAGTTCTAAATAGACACGGAGGACAACATAACCAGTAATCTGGAGTCCTAGATGATTTTGTTACAGTATTATTGTCCACTAAATCATGATGCCTCTAATCTGTATTTTTAATGCACATATGCTGGTCAGTTTACCAAAATGTGTCATCTACTTTTTTTCTCCCTCCACAGGAGATATTTTAGACCTACAAGTCTATTATCCCTGGGAATTCCTTTCCAGTTCTCCTTGTAGAACAGTTGTGTTTCCATTAATTACATGTGGCATTACCTACTGGATGATCAAGTCTTTGCAACAGCTAGGCATCTGGTCAAATGGCATCAACAGCTACACCCTTCTTGTGACACCTCGCCTTCTCCTCACCATTTTTTCTTTCATACTTGACTATACCGTGTATCGCATAGCGCCTTTCTGGGGTGCAGATCGTTGGAGTGCTCTGGTTCTGCTTGCTGGGTCCTATGTTACACTAGTATTTTATACAAGAACATTTACCAATACGCTTGAAGGACTACTGTTTGCCCTGCTGATGGTACTAGTATCTCCAAAAGCAGCTGGTTATGGAACAGCACCTAAATCAGACATCAACCAGGCAAAATCTACCAGTAGCGGTTTCATAGGGATTATAACAGTTGCTGGGTTTTTCAACAGGCCAACTTTTCTAGCATTTGCTTTAATGCCACTGCTTTACTGGACAGTTTTAAATGCCACTTCTCAGCACAGCATTAAAACTATTGCAAACCATCTCTGGAAGTTTGTTTCCAGCACAGTTTTCACTGCCATTATCTTCACAGTAGCTGATACATTATATTTTACCTCCATTGGATCAGAGATTAGCCTGTACAGCATTAAAAAGAATGGCCTGTTAAGCACCATAGCTCAAATAAATCAGAATGTAATAGTTACCCCTTTTAATTTTCTCCGCTATAACCTTAATCCCCATAATCTTGCACAGCATGGGATTCACCCACGATTTACTCATTTTGCAGTCAATGGGATAATACTCTTTGGGATTCTACACATTCTAGCCATCAGCACTGGTTTAAAAATGCTGAAAATAAACATCCATCAATTATGGATCAGACTACGTAATCATATGCCACTTACAATGATGATGTTTGCTGAGGCCACTCCAATATTATTATCATTCTATTTTGTTCCTTTGGCATTTCTTTCTCAATTCAACCACCAAGAACCTCGATTCCTCATTCCTCTTATTTTACCACTAGTCCTATTGATCACATTGCAGAATAGGACCCTAAAGTGGAAACCCATCATTTTTGTTTTCAATGTTCTTGGTGCCCTTTTGTTTGGGTGCTTACACCAGGGAGGACTGATCCCATGTCTGTCTCATTTAGAACAACTCATACATTCTCCAGAGTCCCTGAACAATCCAGCACACTATACTCTACTCTTTGCTCACACCTATATGCCTCCCAGATTTTTGCTCAGTATTAATAAGAAAGACCCACTAGTAGAAATAATTGATATGGCTGGAACTGAAGAAAAAACCCTTTGCCAGACACTGGTACAATTAGCAAACAACATTTCCTGTGGTTCTAGAGAGATTGATAAAGAAAGAACTTGTCATTTTTTTATTATAACGCCTGGTACAGTCAAAACAACAATAGAGAAATGTGGGGTTTTGTTCAAGAATGAGACATTAATATTTCCACACTTAACAATGGAAGATCCACCACAAATAACTTTTCTCTTCAGTGAAAAATGGAGAAGTCAGTTGGGGCTATACATCCTTCAGCTGGACAGAAATGAACAGAACCTTTAGTTATTAGAGGATTTATGTTTCACTTTTAAATTGTATTTAATGCTGGAAAAAGTTGCTGGATTGGGAGTACTGGAGATTGACATGTTCTCTCTTTATTCACAGACACAAGTATAACACAGGGAGTAGCAGTGCAAGCTTCCCCATGTTGTCCATTCCATTATTCATGATTGTTCCTCAACCATGTTCTGGACAGACCCTAAATGTGAGAAGGTCGGTCAATCTCCAGCTTTATTTTTGCACTAAGATAATTTTCCTGCCAAGAGAAGAATTAGAGAACCAAGGCTGAATTTCTCTTCATTAAAACTTTCCAAATAGCTTTGATTGAGTCCATTCTTCTCTGGTGTCAGGTGTATTGTTTTATTGAGTTTTGTATTATGTCTCTTTGAATTATACTTTTTATTTATATGCATTAATGCCACGGCCAAGCATTCAGGGCCTCCTCCCTGTAGTTACAGCAGGACAGTCACAATATAGAATTCATCTTTACTCAGTTACCTCATGGTGCATGATTTTATCCTCTCAAGGGAACAACAGGCAAAGAATATACTTTTATATGAATAGCCTGAGTTTAAACTGACTCAGGGCCTTCTCTCTGATCCTGGTAGGACTCTCTGTCCCAAGAACCCCAAATCTTTCCTGGCTGGGGTTAGGACGACTTTGGTCGACTTAGACTCAAGAATATTCATGGAGGATCTTTACTAAACTTTTAGCATGCATATGTTCTCTCTGAATTACCGTAAGAATGGCTATACTGGGTCAGACCAAAGGTCCATGTAGCCCAATATCCTGTCTTCTGACAGTGGCCAATACCAGGTGTCCCAGAGGGAGGGAACAGAAACAGGGATTCATCAAATGATCTCTCTCCTGTAATCAGTTTCCAGCTGCTGAAAAACAGAGACTAGGGACACCATTCCTACCCATCCTAGTTAATGGCCATTGATGGACCAAACCTCCATGAATGTATCTAGTTCTTTTTTTAACCCTGTTAAACTTCTGGCCTTTACAACATCCTCTGGCAAGGAGTTCCACAGGTTGACTGTGCACTGCGTGAAGAAAAAAACTGCCTTTTGTTTGTTTTAAACCTGCTTGTGTTATGGGAACAGGTAAATAACTTTTCCTTATTCATTTTCTCCATACCTGTCATGATTTTATAGATCTCTATGGGTATGTCTACACTACCCCACTAGTTCGAACTAGCGGGGTAATGTATGCATACCGCACTTGCTAATGAAGCCCGGGATTTGAATTTCCCGGGCTTCATTAGCATAAGCGGGGAGCCGCCATTTTTAAATCCCCGCTGCTTCGAACCCCGTGTAGCGCGGCTACACGGGGCTCGAACTAGGTAGTTCGGACTAGGGTGCCTATTCCGAACTACCGGTACACCTCGTTTCACGAGGAGTAACGGTAGTTCGGAATAGGAACCTAGTCCGAACTACCTAGTTCGAGCCCCGTGTAGCCGCGCTACACGGGGTTCGAAGCAGCGGGGATTTAAAAATGGCGGCTCCCCGCTTATGCTAATGAAGCCCGGGAAATTCAAATCCCGGGCTTCATTAGCAAGTGCGGTATGCATACATTACCCCGCTAGTTCGAACTAGCGGGGTAGTGTAGACATACCCTATCATATTCCCCCTTAGTCTCCTCTTTTTTAAAATGAAAAATTCCAGTCTTTATAATCTCTCTTAGTATGGCAGCCATTCCAAACCCCTAATAATTTTTGTTGCCCTTTTCTGAACCTTTTCCAATGCCAATATAGCTTTTTTGAGATGATATTCAAGATATGGACATACCATGGATTTACATAGTGGCAATAAGATATTCTCTGTCTTATTCTCTATCCCTTTTAAAATTATTCCAAACATTCTGTTTGCTTTTTTAACTGCTGCTGCACATTGAGTGGCTGTTTCCAGAGAACTATCCACAATAACTCCAAAAGCTCTCTCTTTAGTGATAATAGCTAAATTAGTCCCCAGCATTTTGTGTGTATAGTTGGGATTATTTTTTCCAATGTGCATTACTTTACATTTATCAACAATACAATTCATTTGCCGTTTTCTTGCCCAATCACCTAGTTTTGTCAGTATTGCTTTCATCTTGTGAATAAATGTGCTTGCTTGTAAAAGGCTGCATAGTAATACATAATTTCTAGCAATTACAGCTGTTCATAGCCTTCAAAAAGAAAAAATAGTGCAGATGCTGGTCTATTTAGGCAGTCTGGCTTGTGGGGAATATCACAGTGTAGGCAGGGAACTGTGCAACCTGAAAACAACGCTCATCAGGAGGGATAAAAACCACAGTTCTTCAAATGCTTGCTGATATTGATTCCATGCTAGATGTGCATACACCTACATGCGCGCTCGTCAGAGATTTTTGCCTTAGTGCCATGGTGTCCAACCAATTCTGAAGCAGTAGCCACATTTATCTAGTGACTAGTGTGTTGGACACCACGGCCTTACTGCTATCTGTAAGGTCGACAGTGGTGCTCCCTTGAGCACCGCACCCATTTGTCAGTGTATCAGGCACTGCTGGCCCTGTGCCCTCTCAGTTTCTTCTTACCACTCATAATCCTAGGGCTGGAAGAGTAATGGTTGGTTGGAATGTCTTTCCTTGCATAGCAAAAGCTAGCATTTTTTGTCTCTACTGACTTCAAATCTTAGGGCCTTGTAAATGGTTTGTTTACAGTAGTCAGTGTTAAGCAGTTAAGTGTAGTTAAAAGTTAGAGTCTCAGTGGGGACTTTGCCCCAAGTGGGATATGTTCCAGTCTTCTTGGTTTAAGCCTTGCACAGTCTCCATCAGGCTTGTGCCTGTAAGTGACCTTCACAGCAACTGCCTCAAGAGTCTTCACAAGAACATGGTGCCAGTGGCTACTTATCTGAAACTTTGAGGGGTCCAGGTCTTCCCATCTCTCGATGACTGACTTGTCAAAGCAGGTCTCAGGAACAAATACAGAGAAGCATGATCTGGTGCATTCCACCTGCCGTGACCAAGGCCTGTTGATAAATGAAAAAAAAGCCACATTAAGGCCAGTCCAATGGACAGAGTTCTCAGCTCCATGTGAGCCAGAGTCTTCCTTTCATAAGTGCATTTTCAGACCCTATCAGCCTGCTCTCCATGTGAAGAAGCATCCACTCAACTTGCCTCACATCCGCTTACAGTTGTTGGGCCACATGGCCACCTGTACATACGCGGTCAGTTATTCCTGTCTCTTTGTCTGACCCCTGCAAAAGCTGCTGGTGTTGATTTATGTTCCCAACAAGCACCAAATAGTCAGGATGCCAGATCTCATTTTTATGTCCCTGGCTTGGTGGATGAACTCCCAGTCGGTGTTGCAGGGATTTCCCTTTGTGGCCCTGTCCCTGGAGCTCATGCTGGTCTCCAATACTTTGGACCTGAACTGAGGTGTGTACCTGGGTGAGCTCAGTACATAAGACTGCTAACTGCGTAACAACCTGGCTCTCCATCTCAATGTTTGGGAGCTCAAAGTGGTTTGCTTGGACTGCCAGGCTTTCTTGCCGCACCTGAAGAGCAAGACGGTGCAGTGTTTCATGGACTATAACACTGCAGTATATTTATAACACTGCAACATATTATATCAACAGGCAAAGCAGAGCCAGAAAATTGGCCCTTTGCCAAGAAGCTCTCTGCCTTTGCACTTCATGTGCAGCAGGACATTCATCTGATAGCCATGCATCTTCCAGGGACCATGTTTGCAGATCTCCTCAGCAGGACCCTCTCATCTTGCCACAAGTGGCTGCTCCACCTGGAGGTGGTCAGTATTATTTTTCTGAAGTGGGGGACTCCCCAGGCAGACTAATTCACATCCTGTCAGAACAGGAAATGCCACGTTCTGTTCTCTCCATGGGATGCCCAGGGGTTCCCTGTCATGCTTTCCTGCTCTGATGCTCAGGGACCCTGATGTATACCTTCCCACTAGTGCCACTGATCCACAGAGTCCTTGTGTAGATCAAACAGAATGGGGCAAAAGTAAATCCTGATCATCTTTGAGTGGCCTCACCAGCATTGGTTTAGCATGCTACTGGACTTTCAGTATCTACCCCACAACAGCCGCCTCTCTGTCTGAACCTGCTGTCCCAGAATCACAGCAGTCTTCTGCATGCAAGCCTAGTGGTGTTGCACGTGATAGCATGGCTAATGCATGGCTGAATGTACAAGAGCAGGAATGCTTGACCTGGGTTTAGTAAACCTTTTTGTGTAGCAGAAAGCCCTCCAACAGAGTGACTTACCTGGCCAGGTGGAAGGGGCTCAAATGCTGGCCTTAAAACAACATATCTGGGCCTCACAGGCCTTGCTGCAGGGAGCTTGTCTTTCCTGTCAGTCAGGGTCCATCCATCTGCTATTTTGGCTTTCCACCCTTCATTCCTAGGCAAGTCAATCTTCACTCCTGACATTACAACCCCGTTTCTGAAAGGTCAGAAGCATCTCTACCCTCACTTCTGGTACCCTCTGTCCCGCTCTGGGACTTGACTCTCATGCTGTCAAGGTTCATGCCCCGTCCCCCCGCCCCTTTGAACCTCTGGCTTCCTGCTCAATTCTCCTTCTCTTCTGAAAAATTTAATTCCTGGTTGCAGTAATATCTGCTCACAAGGTATCAACACTTACTTCAGAACTGCCCTATACAATATTCTATAAGAATAAGGTCCAGTTACAGCCACATCTGGCATTCGAACCCTAAGTAGTTTCTCAGTTCCATACCAGCTAGGACATATTTCTGTCGTCTTCTTGAAGGCTCATAAATCAGAAGAGGAATGCAGGTTGCATGTCCTAGATGTGAGGAGGACACTGGCCTTCTACACAGACAGGACAAATTAATTTTGCAAGTACAGTGCTCCTGTTCATCAGAGTGGCAGACAGGCTGAGGTCAGTATTATTTTTCTGAGGGGTCATCCACTGTCTGCTCTAAGTATTTCATTCTGGATCCCAGCCTGCATCCATTTCTGCTATGAGCTAGCAAAAGTGTTTCCACCAGCAGTAGTCAGGATGCACTCAATTAGAGCACAAGCATGATCAGCAGCCTTCCTGGCTCAGGTACCTGTCCTATTATGCACTTACCCAGCAGGCCTGGGACAGTGCTGGCTTCAGTAGATGAGTACTGCATACGACAAGACCATGAACTCTCAGTGCACCTCCATTGATCCTGTTTGTGAGTCACCTAGAATGGAATCAATATGAGCAAGCACTCAAAGAGTAAAAAAGGTTACTTACCCTTTCATAACTGTTCTTCCAGATGTGTTGCTCTGGAAGAACAGTTATGAAAGAAGGAACTGAGAGGGTGTGGGACCAGTGGCACCTGATATACATGGGCATGGCGCTCAAGAGGACACCCCTGCCAACCCCACAGATATCACTAAGGCAAAAAATCTGCAATGACCATGCACGTGCATATGTGCACACTTAGAATGGAATGGATATGAACACATCATGACAAACAAGTTATAAAAAGGTAGGTGACTGTTTTGCCTCTGCCCAAGCCTGGAGTAGGTACCTTTGATGGACCACAGAAGGGAAATACAGATGCAGTTGACCTGAATGATGACACCTGGTTTTTCAGAAAATAAAGCAGGAATTGCTCAGTTAAGTTCCATGTAGGGCAGCTAAGAGGACAATTCTGCTGTATTTATGATCCCATACTATGCACTGGATAAGGCACAGCATAATCTGCTCAGTCTTCTTCCTGTAGGTGATTGTGGAAAAGATCACTTGCATATCTTATTTATGCCTTCATGCATATTAGGGGGTAATTATGAAATGAAAATAATTAAATTAAGCTTAAGTCTGGTTAAGAAAATAATATATTTGCTTTATGTTACTGTCTTGTAAGGAAAAGGTCCCAATAAGTAAGTGAAAGGAGGTCATGAGAATAATGAGTAGTATTACTTATTGCTTGTATTGTGGGAAGGCTGTTTGGTTAAAAAAGTGACTAATAAAATAAAGAGCTACACTAACAAGACCAATAAAAACTGTCTTAAAAGAAACAAGCATAAACCTTTCCACTGTTCTGTTAATAAGCAAGGAGCAGTGAGGAGATAAGAAGGGAAGGCTTGAAGGAAGGATAAACAGCTTCAAATAGGATTTTTGGTCAAGCTAGCAAATTAGTTGAAGGATATAAAAAGAGCCATGAATCTGAAGGTTGTTTGTGAAACACTGCCTGATCATGCTGGAGCTCACTAGAATTAGATGATTTTCCCTAGGTCTGATCTGTCTGTAAGCATACTGATGAGATGCTTATGAATACTTTGGTACTACATTGCATGTAGTGACTGCTTATTTTTATATTGTTAGGCATGTTTAGAGCAATTGTATAAAATACCATTTGGCTTTTGGACTTAATAAAGGAATTATGGTTAAATTAATGTTTGATGGGATCCCATATTATTAATTACAAATATTGTTGATAATTTTAACACATTCTGGAATGGGCACATTTTTCAATTTTCAAAATACATCATTATTTATATTACTGAAGCAGGGCTGTCTTTTACTATATGTCTATCTAGCTTCATCTAGCACAATCATACACCAAGCATATTTGCATATTTGGGAGGAAGGAAAAAAGATGTATTCACCAAAAAGCATTTTTATGTGCATTCTCAAGGTTACTAAAACCACATGTATCTGAACTAATATACAGGGCTGTCCCTGGAGAGGTGCAGAGACACACCCTCAGCCCAGGTCCTGCCCCCGCCCTGCCTCAGCTCATTCCACCCCTGCTTTGTCCATCTCTGACTCCCACTACTTCCCTTTCCCGAGACCTTTTCCCCCATGATTGGAGGAATTATCAGGGGGCCTAACACTGGCAGCAGGGGTCGGGCCCCCTCCACGCTCACTGTGGCAATTGGGAAGTGTAGTGACCCGGCTGCAGCCTGCTCCGCCGTGCCCAGCTCCCAGCTATGTCGCTCAAGGGAGTGGAGTGGTGTGGGGTCAGATTGCTGAGCTTCATGACACCACAGTCAAGTGAAGCTACCTATTTAGGAGATGGCACAATGGGTTGGGTCGCTCGGTTTCCTGCAATTCCCACTGCCACTGGTGAGTGCTGGGGTATGCCCAACCTCTTCTGCTGGCACTAGGCCCCTGACAATCCCCCAGGCTGCCCTGGGCCCCATAAGCCTCCCCAAAGCATTGGGGGTCTAGGGTGGCTTCCCCAAACCAATGAATGGATGGGAACAGCTTTGCTAATCTGTTCATCTAAGGAACAAATTCTGACATACCTACTCAGAACTGAACAGGACTTAACTGGAAGTTTGTACTGGGTTAAACCTACAGGATTTGATCTTAAATAGAGATTAGTATGAAGAAGATAATTATGTTGCTACTAAAATTTATCTGGACTCGAATAGCAGCCCAATATGTTCCAAGACCATGCTGATGAGAGTAGTAGGAAAACTAGAATAGAATGAGTCTTCTTGAGATGGAAGATTAAAAAATCTTTTAAAAACAAGAAATGTGTATTGAGTGAAAATAATAACCAAATTAAATAAAACTAGAAGTCTTACCCAATGTTGCTGGGTCTTCCAGGGCAAGGGACTGGCAATGTGGGAGTGCAGGAGTCAGGGCAGGGTCTTAGGCATATAGGGGGCAGGGCAAGGAGGTTGGGCATGTGGGAGTCAGGGTAGGGGTTGAGGAAGAGCTCAGGCCTGGGGGTTGGGGGTGGAGAGAATGAGGGTTGGAGGATAAGGAGATGTTTAGGGAGGGGGGGGTCCCATCTGGCAAGGCTTTTTCCTCCACCTGCCCCCTCCCCTCCAGCCAGGAGGGTCCTTCTCATCCCCGCCCCCCTCGACACTCCCTGGCTGGCAGGGTCCTTCTCTTTCCCCTCAGTTCCCCTGGTTAGCAGGGGCCTTCTCTCCCTCCCCAAGTCTCCCATGCAGCAGGGGTCTTTACTCTTCTCCCAGTCCTGACCAGCAGGGGCCTCCCCTCCCAACTAGCAGGACTTTCTCCCTCCCCCCATACAGTGTTTCACCTAAGCGGGGGGAGGCTTGGGGTAGCTACTTACCTGGTCTGGTGGCAGGCAAGATGACCTCAGCTGGCCACTGCAGTGTAGTTCTCCCCTGCATTTGCTGCCACCAGTGGCCACAGTGAGCATTATCCTCTCTGTCTTCTCCCTTTCCATGCTGTGGAAAACAGTCCCATTCCAAGGACTTCCCATTTTTCTGGCACAACCAAACGCTGACCAAGCTTTAAATTAGGATAAGAGGAAGCTGCATACCAAATTTGGTGGTCCTAGCTCTTATTGTATAGGAGACAACAGACTCAGACAGACAGACAGATGCACTCATATATATATATATGACAATTCAAAGAGGAAATATATATTAATTGTGATTAATCGTGTACAACTCCCCTTTGGAATGCCATAGCGGCATTTCAATGGGGCAGCACTGCATGGAGCCTGGGATCAGTTGGAGTTCCCCAGCTGACCCCGGGCTCCATGCAGCACTGCCCCCTGGATGCGCCACCGCGGCGTTTCAAAAGGGCAGTGCAAGAAGGAGCTTGGGGGTCAGCTGGAGCACTGCGGCGGCATTTCCAAGGGGCAGCGCAAGGCCCCTTTAAGGCACTGGAGTGGCACTTCAAAGGGGCAGTGCAAGCAGAGCCGGGGATCAGCTGGACTCTCCAGCTGATCCTTGACTCCTAATGCACTGCCCCTTTGCATTAGGAGCCGGGGATCAGCTGGACACTCCAGCTGATCCCCGACTCTGCTTGCGCTGCCCCTTTGAAGTGCTGGAGCGGCACGTTGAAGAGGCAGCACAGCATTAACGCGTCAATTTTTTTAATGCATTAATCCTGTCCTGCAGGAGTTAACGCAGGTCAATTGACAGCCCTAATATATATATATATGACACAATTCAAAGAGGAAACCGATGCCTAATATTTACAGTGTTCTAAAGCATGTTATTTGAGTCTGACATGTATAGGCCATTCTCAACCCAGGATAAACACTATGAAACTTAAAGCTAGTATCATGTTTAAACACATTTATTACTAACAGATTTCTAGTGCAGTTTTTTTATTTTAATTTTTCCAGGGAATCACCTTAAAAAGCAGCATTCTAACCCGCTGCTGGAATGCCAATAAGAAATCCAGACAGAGCAAGCACAGGAAGAGAATAAAACATTGGAAACAAATGTACCTGAGATGTGTCACAATTTTTCCAACACCATGCTGGTGACAAGTCTTGTGAAAGTAGGTATCCTTATGTATTGATGGGTATGTCTACACTTGCACCCTTTTTCGAGAGAGGGATGCAAATGAAGACATTCGAAATTGCAAATGGAGCCGGGATTTAAATATCCCGTGCTTCATTTGCATATTCGTGTTATGGTGCTATTTCGAAATAACAGATGCTGTTAAGATGTGGTTATTTTGAGAGAAAACCCTTCTCTCGAAATAACCTTTATTCCTCATACAATGAGGTTTACCAGTTATTTCGAGAGAAGGGTTTTCTCTCAAAATAACCACGTCTTAACAACGTCTGTTATTTCGAAAGAGTGCTAGTTTGAAATAGCGCCATAATGCAACTATGCAAATGAAGCGTGGAATATTTAAATCCCGGATTCATTTGCAATTTTGAATGTCTTCATTTGCATCCCTCTCTTGAAAGAGGTTGCAAGTGTAGACATACCCGATGAAAGAGGTGGCTTTTCTGCTTCAATAAAAATGAGCCATGATGTTATACTCCATATTCTTTATGAAAATATGCTTCTGATATTAATTAGAATATTTACCCAGCACTGCTCAAATTCTTAACTCAAATAAGTTTGGTTTTTTTTTTAATTTAAATCATGTTCTGGGGTGGGGCTTGGGATGAGGGGGTTCAAAGTACATGCTGCCCCAGGGAGAGAGGACTACTCCGGCCTCTCTCACCGCAGCAGTTTGGGGCCATGTCAGAGGCACCTGAAGCTGTGGGACAGACACACAGACACATATACAGACAAAATGTCTGAAATATACCGTATATTGTTGTCCCTTTCTTCACCCTTTCCCCCTCCTGGCCCAATGGAATTATAGTTGGCCCAATCCCCATCTCTGGCCCCTTGCTACCTCTCTGTGGTCATTCCAGATTATAACTCCCTCCTACCACACCTCTCCCTTTCCATTTTATGAGAAACAGATTAATTTCAAGCACATCCCATGGGCTTCCCACAACCACACCCTTACCTTGCTTTAAATTATGATGAGAGGGAGCTACATACCAAATTTGGTGGTTCTAGCTCTTATCATTTAGGAGGAGTTCTTGAACAAATGGATGGACAGACACACATTTTTAAAATATATAGTAAGAAGATTATGGGACTTGTGAAATCAAATCCAATTGTGATAACTCGATAACAGAGAAGAGTTTGACCTTACAGAAAATTGAATATGAGGCTGAAGGATAATATTAAGTAGGCATTCTAGCCACTTTTCAAACAAAATTGTGAAAAACGTTAAACATATTAAATGTGACTTTTGAGTTTAAGATTCCCCATCCAATTATTGACTATGACTACGACAGTCCTATACATGATGATGTAACCTGTCAGACGACAGATCCAGGATCCACTACAGAAATGGTTTTCAAACTTTTTTACTCGTGACCCAGTTGAAGAAAATTGTTGATGCCTGCAACCCAACATAATTTGATTAGAGTGAGGTTCCTGGATAAAACCACTGCACTTGTGAGTTTGCCACCACTCCCATAGCAGGGGTATTGATTAATCAAGTTCAGTTTACGCATGTTCCCATGGTATTAAATTTGTTTAACTGGCATTTTTGTGAATTCAGTCATTGCAAGCATATCAAGGTGGCTTTCTTCTTCTCTGTACTCCTTATTGCAGCTTAACAACAAGTACGAGATATTGCTCTATTGGGGTGAACAAGAGAAGCCATAGTATCTGCTTCTAGGAGAAAGTGTATCTTAAATCCTCTTGGGATTTGACAGTCCCTAGCAGGACTATTTGGTTCAAGAATGTCAACTTGGAATCGAGTCTATGAGTGGAAAATTTAAAGTATATGAATTGTACGTTGCAGGAAGAAATGAACCATGTAATCAGTCCAGTGCTACAGTTAATAAGGGGATTATCACACAAACAGTGAATTACTGTTTATAACATGCATGACATAACCCAACTGTTTAATGAAACTCAACTTAAAATTAATCAGCTAGTCATTTAAAACAAAGATCGGAACAGGCCTCAATATTTAGCAAAATAAATGATCTGCTCTGTGATTAAAGAATATGTTGTAAATAGAATCACTAATGCATCTCAATCTCTACAATTGGGTAAGATCTCAGACCTAATAAAAAATGAGCAATCATTGAGTTGGTACTGCCGAAGTGTTTCCAAGTGCTGGAAGAGGAGTGAGCCACAAGTTTGGATTCCTGCCAGTCTTTACCCGTAGCAACAATAAGACAGATGGGGTCTGTGACACCTCACCCCAAGCAAGATAGCTGTTCTTTTTCTGAAGATTGTATAATGACACGATCATTGTGTTCCTCATTCATGGTCTTGTTACCAAAGTTTGACAAAGTTGCGTACAGGCAATTGGCGGCTGTCCTTTCCATAGGTCACCTCAAAGATGGCATCTACAGAGAATGCATCAATACGCCTCCCTTGGTGATCTAT
Organism: Pelodiscus sinensis; assembly: GCF_052426305.1. Taxonomy (NCBI): domain Eukaryota; kingdom Metazoa; phylum Chordata; order Testudines; family Trionychidae; genus Pelodiscus; species Pelodiscus sinensis. The sequence continues at coordinate 181,235 of NC_143061.1, forward strand.
GACTCCGCAATTCAAACTTGGAAAGTTCCACAGCTGGCCTGATGCTGTTAAAAGGGGCCTCAGTACACCTGTAGATGTAATGTTTTTTACATAAACTCTGTCATGTGTGGTCTACAAGGAATGGAGTTAAAAGATTAGTCATCACCATGCCTGGCCAGGCTGACCCAATGTAAGATTTCAATGGAGATGACCTGTGCTGGAAATGGCCAACTTTACATGGTAACCAATTTGTCCCCTGGAGTGTCCGGTCACAAACCTGAACTTTTGTTTTACAGCACGGGTTCTGAACCCCCAAGGGGTACATGAAGTTCAGGTATAGGTAATTTATTGATTTTTTTTCAATACAAAAAATCATACAATACTAAAAAAATTATGTAAAAACACTTACATAAATTTAATTTTTTTATTATTTTCTTAAGAAAATAATATAGTGAGTAATATAGTTGACTCGTGATAGCATAAACATCTACCTAATTATTTTGAATCTCTCGCTTGATCCGATGCGTAGCATCAACTGTGGGCATGCGTAGTTGCAGTTACTGATGCTGGCAAACTAATCTGTACTAGTCAACTTATTTCGTTGCTTGTCGCAGAAATAACTGTCAGACGCTCTTTATTAATGACAGACGTAGGCACGTACAGGTGTATTCTACAAGTATTTCTTAAATTCAGTGTGGATTACTTAAAGATGTGTATTATGTTTAGTGGTTTTTTCGCACGGTAGTAGATAGTATGTTTATTTGTACTGCTACATTTTTTTGAACATTTTTCACGCATTTTCTTGATACGTTTACTACTACTGAGACCCGTGCTTCCTTTGCTCAAAGGCACTCAGTAATGGGTATATGAAGCCATCCAAACATAACGAACATCTACAGACTGTTCATCCTCAAAATGTTAACGACCCAGAGGCTGTTTTTAAAATCAGATGAGCACAGTTTGAATCACAGGGCACTCTCATCTAGCACAGATTTACTCCCATGAAGAAATCAGCGCTGGAGGCTAATTATTGGGTGGCATTACGGATCGCCAAAGAAAAAAAAGCCCCTTACTATCGCTGAGACCCTGGTGAAACTGTGTGCCATCGAAATGGTCGAATTAATGTGTGGTATAGAAGCAAAATCAAAAATAGCACAGATCCCATTATCAAATGATACCATTCATGATCGAATCAAGGACATGTCAGAAGATATCCTCAAACAAGTGGTGGAGGAAATTACCTTGCAGATGTAGTTAGAATCCTAAACTCACTAAACATTTCACTCCAAGGTAGTAATACGATTACTTTGGAGACCAAAGAAAAGATCAAATCCTTTCAAGAGAAATTAACTCTCTGGGGAAGAAGAGTGAATTGTGGTAACTTCGCCAGTTTTCCTCTCTTTGATCCAGTACAGCCAATTCCAGTGGAACCAAGAGTTCGCAAAAGTATTATTATACATTTGGAAAACCTTAAAATCGCCATCGATGGAATTATCCCAGCTGGTTTGGCAGCTTACATTTGGGTGAGGGGCCCCTTCACATCGTCCCTTGAACAAACTAGTGATACCGACCTGCCAAAAGATGAACTTCTCGAAGTGAGAAATAATCAAAAACTTCGCATCGACTTTGAATCAATGACACTGTACCAATTCTGTTGTAAACTTGGTGAGGCATTTCCCATTCTGACAAAACAAGCATACCAAGTTTTAGTTCCATTTGTCACAATTTACCTTTGCGAGTTGGGCTTTTCGGTGCTTGCCTCAATAAAAACCAAGGCGAGGAACAAATTAAATACAGAACATGATTGTCTGCGGGTCTCTCAAAAACGCCGCCCAAGATAGAAATGTCGGTTAATAGTAAGCAGCAGCAATGTTCACATTAGTGAGACTAGTGTGGTTTGTCCATTTGTAAACGGACATTTTGTGCAATTTTTAGTGTTTTATTTTTAAAATAAAGTTTGTTTAAAACAAAAATCTGTTGATATTTATGTCTTATAAGATACTTGTAGTTTTGATTGTTCACATTAAGTTATAAAAAAATGTTATTACCGGGAGGGGTACGTGATGTATTTAGCTGAGACCAACGGGTACGTGGACCGAAAAAAGTTCTGAACCGCTGTCTAAAGCAACCTACTTTAATAGGAAACCAAGTGATTTCTCCTAGTTCTGATTTTGAAGACATTACCACCATCCTGAGAGAGCCAGTACACCTATATTTCTTGTCTACATTCCTCCACTCAGAGTTGTCCAATCCACAGCACAGTTTGGGACAGCTGCCCCAGGTCCTGCGCTTTGTGGGCCCCCCACAGTGGCCATGTGAACTATCCCATGTAAGCCAGCTTCTGGCATTCAGAGGTTTAGGGATTAGGGATGTAAAATTCCATTTAACCAATTCAATGTTATGTTTTAACTGGTTAATTGCTTTAATGGGGGCTCGTGGTGATGTGTGTCATGGAGTGGTGGGCCCAGCCAGGCTGAAGCATTCCTCTGCTGCAAGAGGGGGCTTCTCTGCCTAGGGTGGAGCATCCCCTGCCCATAGTGCAGTGGGCCCAGCCGGGCTGGAGCCCCCAGGCCTGCAGCATGGATGGGGGGCTGCTCCAGTCCAATCAGGCCTGCCATGCAGCAGGCTGCTCTTGCCAGGCTGGGCCTGCTGCAAACATGTACTGCTCTGGCCAGGCTGGAGCTCCCGCACCAATGGTGAAGTGGGCCTGGCTGGATGACTTCAGGGATTGGTGATGGCATTTCACCATTAGGTAATTCAGTTCAAACCCAGGGCCAGTAGTAACTAAAAGGTGTTACAAGTGGGTGACTATTGGAGGTCTGTATTGAGTCCATTATTTTCAGTGGCCAAATCTCCTAACCATCACATACCTGATATATAAAATTTCAAGCTATCTACCTGACTACGGGCCTCCATCCCCATAGTATCTGAATGTCTTCCAAAGCTAAAAATTATATATAAAGTTACAACAACGATTAAGTTGGTTGTGGAGACCAAATTAATCTCCAACACTTAGGATGTGTCTAAACTACAGGGTTTTGTTGACAAAAGTGGACTTCTGTCGACAAAACTATACCTGCGTCTACACTACCGCTGAGTTCTGTCGACAGAAGTCGGCAGTTTTGTTGACAGTGGTAAACCTCATTCTACAAGGAATAACGCCTTTTGTCAACAGAGTTCTGTCAACAGAAGGCGTTATTGCATCTACGTTGTCCTTTGTATCTACACTCTCATGTCGAAAAAGCAGCTTGCTTTGTCGACAGAACTGGATGTAGTCTAGACACTCTTTGTTGACAAAGCCTCTATCAACAAAAGCCTGTAGTTTAGACATACCCTTAGAGACGATCCCACAAGAACATGGGTGTGGAGCATTATAGGGTAGTTTTTCATTGCCTCTTTCCATGTTGTACCTGGTCTGTGAGTACAAGGATGACTAATATCTTGAGCTGTGTATCTGGAGCACTAAATTTAGAAAGATAACTTACTTTAGAAGGAAAATATTAAAATGAAAATATTAATATTGCTGCTCCTTCATACAATAAAAAGTGTAACCTTTCTGTCCTCATGTTGTCAGCAGCAAGGAGGACTGGGTTCAGTTTTCTAGTTCTTTCAGAATACTTACAGCTGCAATTTTATTTACACATACACTAGAAAACTTACCCAGAGTTGCCCAGATCCAACTGGAGTGGTGTGATGCAGCACTGTGCAGGCCTCCCATTGGTGCACCCTGGGCCTATCCAGAGCCCGAAGGGGGGTGGCATAGAGTTTGGGGGGGCAGCCCAGCAGTTGAGAGGGCTGGAGGCAAAGGGGGGCCCACATAGGCTTCCCCGGGCCAGCCTTAGGGAGCTCAGGGGTGGGTGGGAAAGGGAAGCTATGCAGGCCTTCTCCACTGGCACTCTCCAAGCAGGGCTGAGGGGGAAAGAGGGAGAAGAAGCGGAGCCATGCAGGCTAGCCCACCACAGCCATACTGTGAGGGGGTGAGGCTGCGCTGCCTGGCCCTGGTTGTGCTTCTGGGGAGGGATCTCCCCCTCCAGTCAGGTGCTGGGGCCAAAGGCTGGGGGAGGAGCATTTGGGGCAGGGAGGCCACTTACCTGGGCTGGTAAGATGGTGAGCCCCATTCCCAACAGGCTACTCCCTTGGTGGTGCACCTGCCCCCCCAGTGGTTACTCTGCAGTATAGCTCTCCCTTGCACTGACTACCCGTCCTCTTTCCCCGCTTGCTTTCCATGTTATGGAAAACAAAGTCCAGGCACATCCCATTTTCCTGGCAGAACCAAACCCTGATCTTGCTTTAAGTTAGGAAACAGATTTGCAGACAAACAAACTCACAAATCTCTAAAATAGATAGATAGATAGATTAGATAGATAAGATTTAGATTAGATAATCTCCCTGGGTGTCCTGGATGGCCAGTGTTTCCCACTAACAAGCACTGAGTCTGAGGGTTTGAAACAATAAAAACTTATATAAATGGGTAACTGGTTACCCAGTAAGCATCACCCACATGAGACTTACCAGCAACCAGTTAACTAGAAGACTAGCCAGGCTGGAGCAGCCCCCTGCCTTTGACTCATAGACTCATAGACTTTAAGGTCAGAAGGGACCATTATGATCATCTAGTCTGACCCCCTGCACAGTGCAGGCCACAAAATCTCACCCACCCCTCCTAGAATAATCCTCTCACCTATATCTCAGATATTGAAGCCTTCAAATACTTTGAAGACCCCAAGATGCAGAGAATCCTCCAGCTGTGATCTGTACCCCATGCTACAGAGGAAGGCGAAAAACCTCCAGGGCCTCTGCCAATCTACCCTGGAGGAAAATTCCTTCCTGACCCCAAATATGGCGATCAGCTAAACCCTGAGCATGTGGGCAAGACTCATCAGCCAGACACCCAGAAATTCTCTATAGTAACTCCTATCATCCCTCCATGATGACGCGGCGCCTTATGCGATCTCAGTCTAGCCAGAGCAGCCACCTGTCCACAGCGCAGTGGGCCAGACTCAGCTTGAGCAGCCCTCACCCATGGTGGGCTGGGCCCAGCCACTCCTGAGCAGCCTGTGGTGTGGTGGGACCATCTGGGCTGAAATAGCCCCTGCCCAGGGGCTCCCAATTAACTATTTACTGGTTAACTTTTTAACTGGGATTTTACATCCCTATTATAGGGTAGAGGAGATGACAGAATGAATTTGGAAAAGCTAGATATTAATACATTAACAATATCTATTGAGTAAGACTCCCCTCCCCTTTGTGTGTTTTAATAATCATGCTAACCTCAGTCCACCTCTTGTAGTTATGGGTGACTAATTCATTTTATTCACTTCCTTCCTCTCCAGCTTCCCAACTCACAATTTATTGGTCAAGGTTGGTGGAGTCCAAGAATTTTGGCATGTCAGGCCATCTCTACACTATGAGATAAGGTTGAATTTATTAAGGTCGATGTCTTACCACCTGATTTAGTAAAGTCGAAGGTCCATGTCCTCACTGTGTGCGAGAATTCAATGTAGGTCTAAGTAGCGTGTCCCCAGAAGGAATGTAAGCAACTAATCGATTATCCGATAAGCAAAAGCTCATCGGATAGTTAATACACTAGTCGACTAGTTGCTCCCCCCCCCACTTGTTGCCTCTACAACAAAGAGGCAGCAAACTGGAGTAAGCGGAGGGGGTGTTGGAGGGAGCTGCCTTAAAAGCCAGTTCCCCCCAGCTGCAGCTCCATGAGAGGGGGCAGGAGTGCAGCAGCGGCCAACTTTGAAATGTACAAGAGTCCCCACTGGCCCTGGGCTCCATGGAGCGTTTCAGTCTTTGAAATGCACAAGAGCCCCTGCTGGAAATCCTTATTGATTAATCGATGGACATCCCATCAACTATTCCACTAGTTAATTAATTGAAATTTAACACCCCTAGTCTCCAGTAGGAAGACTGCCATTGACTTAGAGAGTGATACACTGTGGGTAGCTATTCCACAGTGTCTGCAAAGCTTTGCATTATGCTTCTGGTGCATGCTGGGAGCAAAACAGTGCAGCAGAATAAGGCTGGTCTCCCCAGAAACCTGGTGAGAAGGATAAAGAATTCCTCTGACAGCTTCATGGAGATACACACAGAGGCTTCCCACTCTATCTCCAGACACATTAACAAGCTGTTTGGGGACCCCTGTGCTGTGTAGGCACAGAGTACAGCACACCTCACATCCATTTGCCTTAACCTGCTTGTAGCAAGAAAACAACTGTGAACTCACCAGAAGTGCCCTCCTCAGGATCAGTGCCCAGTTATGAGTTGTCCTGGGAGAAGGGGATTTCTCCAAGGTTATAAAAAGTTCCTGGCTCTTGCTGCTCACTGTCTGGCAATTCTCATCCTCATCCTCATCCTCCCCCTTCACCACCATGCAGCTCCCCTGGGTGTGTTGGGAATTCCAAGGTCTGGCTTGGGAAGCTGATTAGGTCCCCCCCTAGGATCACTCACAACTGCTCATAGAAGCAGCATGTGTGCAACAGTGCAGCAGACTGTCCATTTGCCTCCTTTGTCTTGCGATAGTACTGCCTCAGCTCCTTTATTTTAACAAGACGCTGCCGGGCGTCCCTGGCGTATCCTTTCTCCACCAGGCAGTTTGAGGTCTTCGTGTAAATATCAGTGCTTCGTTTGCTGGTTCGAAGGTCCGAGAGAATGAATTCCTTTCCCCATGTTTTAATGAGGCCCAAAGTCTCCTTCACATGCCATGCTGGTGCTCTTTTGCACCTGGGAACTGGAGCTCATGGAACTTTAACTCATGGCCGTGTGTGCTGCCTACTCTGAGATGTGCTCGCAACACCGGCCTTAAGGGAAATTCAATTAAAACTTACCCAAGGCTTTTCCTGTTCACCTGGAGAGCAGTAGAAGCGCAAAGTTCTGGCCAGAGCAGTCACAGCAGGGCACCGTGGGATGCATCCTGGAGGTCAAATGTGTCAAATTTTGCAATGCTTCGGTGTTCAGAACTGTAAATTCAACCATGCCAGGTTGACTTTTGCATTACTCCTCGTGAAAAGAAGGAGTACCGAAATCGACTTCAGTGGCCCTTGAAGTCAACAGGACGGGCTTGGTAGTGTGGACACATTGTTTAGAAAAATCAAACTTATGTATTCGACCTAAACTCGAAGGCTATGTCTACACTCGCGGCTTCTTGCATGAGTAATATGCAAATGAGGCTAAGCGTAGAATATCGCCGAGCCTCATTTGCATACCTAATGAGCCACCATTTTTTTCAGAAGAGGCTCTTGCGCAAGAAGGAACGTCTACACTGTCTCTTTTTGCACAAGAAAATCCCTCTTGCGCAATGCTGTTCTTCCTGAAAAGTAATAGGTATAATGGCATTGCGCAAGAGGGTTTTTCTTGTGCAAGAAGGGGCAGTGTAGACGCTCCTTTTTGTGCAAGAGCCTCTTCTGAAAAAAATGGGGCCTCATTAGGTATGCCAATGAGGCTCGGCGATATTCCACGCTTAGCCTCATTTGCATATTACTTGCGCAAGAAGCCGCGAGTGTAGACATAGCCCTAGTGTTGACCAGGTTTCAGTCTCTAGGCTGAGAGGGAAGTGCTGCCTAGTGTTCTTCAGGGGCCTCTAACAAACAACTAAGGTCAAGTTATTTCAGCATTGATTGCTGGGTATGAAGCCCTGCACCAAAGTCCAGGTTTCTCAGCACCACCATCTGCTTCAGCTCTGATTGCTGCCTTCAAGCCATCTGCTCTTTTGAGACTACCTTTGTCCTGAACCTTCACAATAGGATCAACAGTATATTGAACGCTTAACAGAGTACTCATCAGAGAAAGGCTCTTCATGGAAGACAGAAATTTCTCTTTTCGGTTAGGTCTGTCCAGGAGCTCTTCCCTACTGGGGTCTATGATTTAGTCAGAGTGACTCCTTGCCCAGGCACGTCTAATGCAGTTCTTTCTTTTTCCAACAAGAATAATAGTATTATATTTCCCCAAATATGAAACTTAACTGTATTCTCAAGCATCTCTGGGCCACTTTTCTCCTTATTTATCAACTGGTGTCAATAGTAAAGTCCCTACTTTCTAGCGCATCTCGAAGATGCAGCAAAACCAATGGTTTTAGGTGTGACTTGAAGAAGCTGGGGAAGAATGGCCATAGAAAAGGGAGTGACAATCTACAAATGTACCCAGAGATCTTAAAAGGATTATCCACAAGCAAAGGGGGAACCAGCAAAACATTCTGAGCCAATATTCATTTCCCATACAAACACCATCAGTGCAGAATGAAATGGAGGCATCCTTACCAAATTTTCCTCTTTGATGAGTGTTTAATAACATTCTTTATTAGTTCCAAAACAGGGGATCCCTAAAGAAGCAGGCACACTGACCTAACAACTAAATATTAGTTACACAAGTACACATTTATATTCCAGTTGTACTACAGATGTCTTGTATACAAAGACATGCAAACCACAAAAGCAGGGAGTCACCCAATGAAATTAATAGGCAGCAGTTTTAAAATAAACAAAAGGCAGTACTTCACACAATACACAGTCAAGCTGTGAAAATTGGTGCCAGGGGATGTTGTGAAGCCCAGGCTAACAGGATTCAAGAAAGAATTAGATAAGTTTATGGAGGATAAGTCCATCAATGGCTATTTGCTATGAAGGTCAGAGATGCAACCCCATGTTCCTACACCTTTCACTTACAGATTCTGGGAGTGGACAATAGGGGATGGATCATTTCATAGCTGCTCTGTTCTGTTTATTCCCTCGGACGCATCTGGCATAGGCCACTGTTGGAGGACAGGATACTTGGCTAGAAGGACTGCTGCTCTGACCCAGTGTCATAATTTTATTATAATCTTAGCAGCAGTGTGTGTCCTACTGTGACTCAGCTTGCCAATGAGCAGCCCATTACTGTTCCTGATATACTCTCTTATGTGGACTCGTTACATACTTTTTTGAATGTCAAGCTCCATGTCACTAAAAAATTTAAAAAGTTATATTGAGAAAAGTTTAAAAAGCACTCAAAAGCTTTTTGTCTTGTGTGAACCCAGTGCTTGACAATGCTATGCTGGGACTCAAGCTCTTCAGCCAGTACTTGGGAGCACTATAGAGTAGCCACTCAGCACTCTGTGGCCTGGAGGGACACTGCCTATGGAAGGAGTTGCATGGAGCTCTTCATGGCTTGAGGAACAGAAATCATTTCGCAGGTCATTTGAAAGTAGAAGGAAAGCAAGTGGTATAATAGTTTTAAAAAAGAAGCAGATTTACTAATAATCTAAACTTCACATTTCCCAAATGAGAAATAAATAAGTTGAATTTATCCTCATTTACATTACAGCAAGACAGTAAGTAATGGGGTGGAGAGAAAAGGAAACTTTAGAAAGGAAGAAGCTTATTAATGAAGCTCCTATTTGATAAGTATATCAACTGAAATTTAGGTCTTTAGAGAACAATACAAAAATGGAAAATGGAATCCCTCCTGACCCCTCCCAGATTTCCCATTACCTTTATGGATAGACAGAACAACATAGAATGGACTCTATAATTTTACTGCTCGCCACATGCTTCTCCCATTCATTTTACAAGTTTCATTTCAGTTTATTTATATTATTTACCAGTATTTCAGTTTATGATGATGAATATCTGTTAATCCAAGGAACGGCCTAATGCTCACGAGAAGTAGAATCTAATCAGAACGACACTAGCCACCAGTAGCATAACGATGTTCATGGATACTGCAGCTACAAATAAAAATACACATTGAGCACTACAGATTAGGAGCCAATCTGACTGCTATCTGATTATGAAATGTTTATATACAGGAGCAGGCTAATCAATTTAATCAGCTCCAGCTACAGTTTGGAGGCATTGACTTCACCACAAAGAAAGATTCTAGAGCCAAATCATTCCCAAATGATTACCCAGATTATTCCTGGTGAAGGCTGCATGAATTTAAAAATATCAAGAGCAAAATGACATCTTTCCCTAAGCAGGGAAGAGTGACACTGAGATGCAAAGAGATGCTAATTATTCAAATATAAACCAACTCAGTGAACAGATGCACTTGACTCATCTGCTCCTGAGCTCTCCTTCCCAGCTCCAAAACATAACCCTTGTAATCTCCCTCATTTCCTCTGTGAATGCTGGGATCCCTTGTTTTCTTCCAGTGGGTGAAAAACCTCACTGGATGACTCTTCCCAGCCACCAACATCTACGTAATGCAAGGAGCTGCTCTGGATTTCACACTATCATATTCTCATCCACTGCTGATTGCTGGCTTCAGGCAGCAGTTGGGGACTACAGCAATGGGAAGAAGGGATAGGTCAGAATGGAGCCAATGGGAAGCATTGCCATTGAGGTGGCCAGACTATATTCACTAGCCAAGAATCCCAACACTGCTCTGTCTTTGAGAGCCAAAAATCTGTCCTGCCTCCACATGTCATGGAACCTGGGAATTGTCCAACCCACAAGGATCAGACAGCACCTTACAATTAATACCAAAGAGGAAGTGCTAGAGAAAATCAATCTTACAGACACCAAAAATGGTGGCTTACCTGCCCCAGAGCACTGAGGTAAGTGCATCCCTTCGATGGACTCTATGTATTCACTCCCCAGCCATTCTGCATAGGTTGTTTTCTCTCTTACTGGTACAATCTTAACAGTGGAATCTTTAAAGATCAAGTCTGTTCCTAGTAAATCTGAAGAATCAAACATTTTGAATCCATTTCCATTGCTGTCATTTCCAAAGAAATCCTGAAAGCAATTCAGTTTTCATTAGAACCAAAGTTTGTATTATATCGCAAGTGCTCCATTCGTCTTTAGCAGCATACACAACACAGTGGAAACAAACCCTCTCCGCTGCTCAGAAGCTCGCAGACCAATAATTCTAACTTCAAAATATTTTTCTTCTATTATCAGAAGTTTCTAAAATCAATTTGGAGGAGGGATGTAAAATCCTGTTTAATTGATTAATTGGTTAAACGTGATATTTAATCAGTTAAGTAATTAAAGAGAGGTGGGCATGTGGGGTGTGTGGTTGGGCTGTAATGTCCTCCCTGCCCCCAACAGCTGCACATCCCTAATTTGGAGTAAACTTTTCTATTAGATAAAGGAACTCAATACAATATTCCAGTTAAGGGTGAAATGCTTCTTTAGTGTCTAAGCCCATTCAGTCCTTAGCCAGTCTGCTGTAAATTCCAACATTTGTGTCTGGAACTCCCACTGTAGTTGTCTTTCACATCCATCTATTTAAAATGTAATACGTAAGGACCAAATTCTTCTCCCCGGTTCATTGTTAAAGGGAAGAAAGCAGTTAAAAGTATACAGATAGCAGTCACTATAAAATGGAACAACTTAAAAAACAATGAATAGTCTTGCAGCACCTTAAAGACTAACAAAACCTGTAGACTGTAGATGGTACCATGAGCTTTCATGGGTACAACCTACTTCTTCAGATAAATGGACTGAAGAAGTGGGTTGTGCCCATGAAAGCTCATGATATCATCTACATGTTTTGCTAGTCTTTAAGGTGCTGCAAGACTATTCATTGTTTTTTAAGTTGTTCCAGTTGTAGACTAACTTGGCTATTCTGAAGCTATAAAATGGCAGTTATATAGTGTAGACAATTGTTAAAGAAAGCTAAAAACATATGTAACCCCTCCTGTTGGCTAGCCCAGTGTGAGGTTATTCAGCATAGGGGAAGCTTGTGACTTCTTACACCACTGTGGGGGGAGGGCTAGGCCTGAGGCTGCTTGGTGTGCTCTGCGTTGTGTATGGGTGAGTGCGCCTCAGACCAGACCCACTCCGACAAATCACCAGGATCAGGCTTTATTCTGTAAAAAACATAGAAGAGGAAAACAGTTCAGCAGCCCCTTCTCTCAGCATGCAGCCTGTGTGCTGCTTCTAGCACAGTCCTTGCTGAGACCCTGCTGGGGGCAGAGGGCACATCCTGGCAGGAACCAGGACGTTTTCCCAACATGCCGCAGTTTGTAGTCCACAACTTGTAGTTCCCAGGGCTGCTGCTGAAACACACTGGACCTTGGGCTACACATATGAAAAACACATGAGGTGGGCAGTGGCCTCAAAAACAAGCAGTTTTTAAAGAAGGTTATGAACAAAAGAGATCCTAGCAATGGCTTAGGATCATTACTAGGATCTTAGTACTGGAGAAGGCAAAACAGTTAAAAATGATGAATTCAAATCAATCTTCCTCTTGTATGCTTCCTGGGTTCCAACAAGTGGAGCATGGAGAGTCTAGAAAGACAGTCTCCATATTCTTAGTTCCTGTGCCTGGCATCACGGCAACCCTCTGCAGTCAGGATCAGCGAAAGCCCTGCTGACCTACTGCATCCTTGGGATGACAGTTGCTCAGTGGAGACAGGATTTTCAGAGAATCTAGCTGCCAAACTAACATACCCTCTAGAGTATGTGTGCACTGAGATTTTCATGGGCTTATAGCTCAGCCATAGCTGGGCAGATTTCCAGGGAGCTGGCAAATGGCACATCCCTGACAAGAGAGTGCCCCCTGCCCCCAATTTCAAGTCTTTGCTTCAAAGCATGGAGGTCAACAAAATGGTGTTTTATTAACATGAGCAAACAAGTAACATATTTTCCTCTAATCTTGTGTCAGAGATAGTCGAGCCATTTTAATTGAAACTTTCTCAAAATATTCATCTTGAGGCACAAATACAGCATGGAAAAGTTCAGTTCCCATTGTTTAAGTTTAGCTAAGTTATAAGCAACTGAAAACAGAGACTTATCATGGAAAGTATGGGGCAACCTTAAGTTTAGGTTTCAGTACCTACATATCACCTATAATAAAGTCTAAGTTTTGTTTTAAAAATCCTGCTACCAAGCCCTGGAAGGCAATATGCTTTCAAAAAATTTCTATATCACTACAATTTATCAAACTTGCTATTTTCTCATATAACTATTGCATGTCTATTTATGTGTAGTCCCCTTACTCTAAAGGGGCCTCTCTTTTATTCTGAAAAGACCCTGTGTGCTACAATCCAGACTACAATTCCCATGAGCCCTTGGGAAAAAACAGGAAGGAAGGACTCTGATGGGAGAGAGGACTGCTCTCTTCATGTGCTTGAAGAAAGAGGCCTAGCAGTCTGGGACTCTGCCTCGGGGTTTGGAACCGAAGGGGGAGCCAGGCTGCTGCCAAGGACACTGACCCAGTGCAGGGGCTGTTGGATGCAGCTACTGGATGCCTGTTGGAACTGGGAGTTAGCAGGCTGCTTCCTATAGGCACAGCATGAGGCAGTAAGTTTTGGCCTTGTTGGAAGAGTGCTGCCTGGGACAGAGCTGCTGCTTAGCCTGGACCAAATCCTCACTACGGCTTTAACATCAGCGCACCCACGCAAGCAAGTGTCTGGGACTGAGTCTAGGGGTGTGCACACTCTGGGGTGGGGTCACTGTTGTCTAGCTATATAAGCATAAATTACTATGTGTTTTGTAAATGCTATTCTCTTCTAATTCTGTTAATCCCTGTTTATTTAAGTTAAGTAAAGATTGTTTATTTTAAAGTGTTCTATTCGATGTCTATGATTTGTAGTTGTTCTGGAATTAGATCCAGATTTATGTTGGAATGAGTATATTCCTGTGTACAAGGCCAGCCAGGTGGAGGCACCGCCATTTTACATTCATTGCCAGCAAGGAACTGCAGCAAGGGGGTGGATAGGGCTTTCCCCAACTAAACACCATCACCACTGGGGTGCTCAGGATCTCTTTTGGGTTAAAACACCAGGCGCCCAGGCACACCTGTGAGTGTGACCTGCTCCCCAGTAACCCGGGGAGGAAAAAGGGGGTTACATATGAATTTAGGAAGATGTCAGGTTAAACAAGTATTATGGTAGTGTGCATTTTCTCTCTTTTTCTGTATCTATAAGAGTTTTTCCTGCCAGGAGAAAGAATGACATTATCACGCTCATACGCTCTCTGTGTGATCACACTCTCTGACTGCAAAAGCCACTAGAGAGAAGGGGGTTGGTAAGCGTAGCTCTCTCAGTCTCTGACCGCCAAAGCCACCAGAAAGAGGGGGGGCTAGTAAACATAGCTCTCACGCTCTCTGGACGCGAAAGCTGCCAGGGAGAGGGGGATTGGCAAGCATAGCAAGCAGGGGGCTCAGCCCGCTAGTATTTAAAATGTTTAAATTATGAATTAGGAGCACACTTTAGGATTTTGGAAATTTGCCATTGCAGCCTGTGGTTAGGCCAAGTTTAGTTACCCCTGCTAATAATGATCTGAAAATTACCTGCATTGACTTATTAGATAGTGCCTAAGTACCTCAGCACATAAACTCATTGTAAGTTATACCTGAGCTTTGTCCAGTAGTCCATATACTGCAAAAATGTTGGTGTCTGGGTGGACCATGATAACCCGAGCAGGCACCTGAGCCAAGTGACAATGAGCAAACTGAGTGACTTCAGCTCGGGCTCCATTTGGACATAGTAACTGGAAATCACTGGATTGCAAGTGAAGAGCCCAGGAATCAGCACTATTACCTGCAAAAGGAACATAGCCATTGTGACTCACTAAATGCTTTAGACTAGAGGCAACAAGAAAAATAAAGAGCTGTAATAAAAAGGTATATAAAACTAAGTACCATCAGTGTTGTCAAAAACTGTTGAGTGCTTGACAAAGGCCACTTCACCAGAATCCTCCACCAGACACCTTAAATGAGACAGATAATATTCAGTGCAATGACATACAAACTCAGTAGAGTGCAATATAATGAATGCATCTTTATTTTGTTTATTATCTTTCAAAAAAATGGTATACCATAAGATTAGGATCTGGCCTAGCATATCTCTATGTACATATTTTAGAGTGTGTCTATTTCATGAGGAAATAAAGCGTGGTCAAGAAATTGTCTATACATTTTATCAACCACTATATCCAGTAGCTGCTATTGGTATTGATCTATAACACAAGCACAAGGAATGGATCTTCTGCAGACGATTTTCTTGGCTGTCTGTGCAGCACACTCAGCCTTTCCACACACTTGTAAGTAATGTATCCATACTGTAGCAGGAAATGAAACCAGTTTCCTGCTTGAGTAAGAATGTAGATATATATTTCACTTGTGACAGGTTCAAGCAGGCAAGTAGGAAGTGTAACCCGCCTATTGTTAAGTGAGCAATTAAATGTAACAAACAACTGTAACCGCAGAGTCAGCAGGGTTGCATAGTGCAGCTAACCTTATTTGGAGATAAACCTTACTTCCAAGGATATTAGAAGCAAAATAAGGTAACCAATCATGTTAAGGCACATAAACCAGGAAAGATGTTAACCCTATAAGACCCCTTGCTTACCCGATGCTGGGGGTCGGATTTGCTTTGAGCACTGAGCTCCTTAGCCGAACCTTGCTTGCAAGCAATAAAATTGAGTTGGACCCAGCCTGAAAGTGTGACTCTCTTCTGTGGGCAAATTAGACTAGCCTCCAGGGGACGAACCTTGCACACACAACTGCTTTGGCCCAGGGTCCCAGGATACCATAATCCATTCATGGTGTACATGATTTTAGAAATGGCATAGTTCAGTCACATTGGCACATGCTGCTTATAAGGTTGTTGATTGCGAAATGATTCCCTGAAGCCCTGAAGTGTGACAGAGAGTCTGCCGCAAACTTACATTGTTAGCAAGGGAGAAGGAGAAGGAGCAGGACGAGTAGTCTGGATGAACTGAATACAGCTAGACAAAATGATCTGTAGAGGCTCTACTTGAGTTCATTACTTAGGCATTTGAAAGGCAGCGATCTCCTGGAAGGTGGGAAAGCAAGTACTTGCCAACCCTATCATATGTGTATTTATGTTCAGAAAAGTGTTTTGGGAAAATGGGGCTGAGCGGAAAGAGGTTCATGAAGGATCTAGGGTGAAGAAATAGGAAACAGCTATCTCTCTGGATACAGGCACATGAGACTGGTCTATCTCTCTGGACAGTGAACAGCAGAGATCTGAGAAGGGAGTTCTCTTTAGAAATGAGCTGTACCCACAAAAGGTCATGGTACCATCTACATGTTTTGTTAGTCTTTAAAGTGCTACCAGACTGTGTGTTTTTTTAAAGTTTACCCTCTACAGACTAACTTGGCTACCCCCTGAAGCTTCTAGAAATGTAAGAACACTCTTTCTTCTCTAGCTTAAGGCTAAGAATCCAAATGAGGCATGTTATGCAAACAATGTATTTCAATCTCTTTATTTGTAATGCATCCTGTTTTAAGGAATATACTCATAGATTCAAGACTTTCAGGCCCAAAGGGAACATCATCATCATCTAGTCTGACCTGCACATCACAGGTCACAGAACCTCCCCCACTCCTGTAAACTCTGGCTGAGTTACTCAAGTCTTCAAATCACAATTGAAATACAGAGTTACTGTCCGGGGATGGCGTGGCTGCCCACTGACCCCAAGAGGGAGGCGCCCCTCCCTATGCCTTGGTGGGCAACACCTGGCCTTGATGACCCACTTGATGGGAAGCCAGGAGGCAGGTCCAGAGCTATAAAAGGCCTGCCAGGGAGACCAGTGCAAGCCCATCGCCAGAGAGGGCCAGAAGCCTCCGCTGCATACTCAGAGGATGAGCTGGACCCAGGAGAGGCAGAGAACTGGCTTAGACTGCCAGGGCCCCTGACGGCAACCTGGAGGGACTGCTTGCCCAACTGGGGGTTCCAAACAAAGCCCAGAAGACCTGCACCAGGCGCAGGTACCACCTGAGGGTTAGAAGGGAAGAAGCCCAGGGGTGACCGACCACAATTTGGCTGCTCCAGAGCCTGGGCAGAGCGTTTTGGAGCAGATCCCCCCTGACCCAGCAGCAGACGGTTCTGCTGCTACTAGGACCCTGGGTTGGGACGCGGTGGAGTGGATGGGCCCACGTACCCCCTGCCACCATGCCCTTGAGTGGCAGTCTCCCTCCTCAGCAGCCTGCACCTGCTGGTGCCACGTCCTGAGCATGGGCCTGACTTTTGAACTGTTTGCCTTGCTGCCCCATCCCGCACTGAGGCCGGGGCTGCTGGACTCTGTGTGCTGCCCCGCCCCAAACTAGGCTTGGGGCTTCGAACTGTTTCCCTGTTTACCACCTGACCCGAGCAGGGCCTGGCCCTGGACTGTTTGTTGATCAGCCCCCAGCCCTGAAGAGCCGAAGGGCCAAGCTAATTCCCTGAGAGACTAATTAGGGGGTAGTGGGGCTGAGTGGCCACCCAGTGACCAGGAGGCCCCCCTCCCCAAGCCCTAAAGGCTTACAGTAACAGTTACTAGTTTTAACCTGCAAGTGCCCCAAGCTGCAGAAAAAGGCAAAATCCGCCATGGTCTCTGCCAATCTGACCGGGGGGAGGAAGGGTATAGAAATTCCTTCCAAACCTCAGATACAGTGATCATTTGAACCCTGAGCATTTGCAACACCCAGAAGCCACACACCTGGAACAAATTCTTTGTAGTAACTCAGCCCTTTTCATTTAGTATCCCATCACCAGCCACTGGGGATATTTGCGGCTGGCAGTCTCAGATCAGCAATATATCATGTACAGTCTCATCATGCCATCCCCTTGAGAAACTTATAAAATGCAATCTTGATGCCAGCTAGGATTTTTGTCTCCACTCCTCCCCTTTGGAAGGCTGCCCCAGAACTTCATTCCTCCGATCGCTAGAAAGCTTTGCCTAATTTCAAACCTAAACTTGTCGATGGCCAGTTTATAACCATTTGTCTACACAGTCTATCTGAAATGACAGCAAAATCTTCAAACCCTTTAGAAGAGGAAGAGCATGCAAAAAGGAACTGTAAGCTGTGCACAGCCTTCCTGACAAAGTCCTGTTAGGTCAGGAATGGGGAGCACCCCACATTCTGGTTTTTTGCCACTGGCCTGCCTCCCCTTGTAGGAGTGGTATAGCAGCTGGAAATTGGCTACCAACCATCGGTGCTCCCCCACTGAAGGGGAGGAATGTCATTGTAGAAGAGAGACAGGGAACTGTTTGTAGGTCACCTGGTTGCTCTAGGTCAATTAAGGTGGCACAGAGACAGGATTGGGAAGGTGCTGCAGCAGTGGCAGGCTGTTTGTGGTGGGAGGAGGGGGAAGCCGAGTGCAACTGTGGAGAGTTAGGAGACAGGCAGCAGCATTTAGCACCCCAAGCTCCCAATGCAGTCCAGCAGCTGTGACCTTCTCAAAGGGCCAACAGATCAATGCGTCAATCTGGGCTTTTAATTGCTTTAGAGAGCATGAGATATCACAGAGGGGGCTGGGTACATTTTTATTGCTGGGCTTCTGGGAGATGTTCATGGGACAAGTGCCATGTTAAACTTATTAAAAAGACAAGAAAAAAACAACAAATGGTCTGAGCACTTTATAGTCTAACAAAACACATAGATGGTATCATGAGCTTTCGTGGGCACAGCCCACTTCTTCAGATAACCGGAGTTATGAGCTTAGAAGTGGACTGTGCCCACGAAAGTTCATGATACTATCTCCATGTTTTGTTAGTCTGTAAAGTGCTACCAGACCATTTGTTTTTTTTCCTGTAACAGACTAACTCTGCTACTCCCTGAAGCTTCTAAAGAGACAAGGTGATTGAAGTAATATATTTTATTGAACTTCACACATCGTGCCTCTCTAATATCCTGGGATTGACATGGCTACAATTAAATACAACATCTTCAACTTATGATAACCATGAGGAAAATGCCACTCACAGCTGCAACAAAAACAAACAACTTTTGTTAACCAAGACTGCAGAATAATGCCTTATCAGTGATCGCAAAATAAGCATCCATGCTGCACAATGATTGTTTGTTCATTACCTGAAGGCTCCACTGTAGCTATAATAACGTTCCTGGGTACTTGCATCACATTTATGGTTTCCACTGTTATCTCCAACACAGAGCTCACAGAGTTTTGTTGGGTAATTGGCCATCTTGGCCGCAGGCACACAGCTAGCAGAGAAAAAGTCACTCACAGCTGGAAAGAGAACATTGTCCCAACACAAAGCATAAAGAGATGAGTGTCAGCCCTTCACAAAACAACTTAACAGTAGCATTTAATGACATGACAATTCTGGTTTCACTAAAAAGCCAGCGACATGTACATTACATGGTTCTTAAAGGGAATGACTAATTACCTCTTTCAAAACATCTTCAAAATGCTGTCTACATTGTTAGCCAGTGAGATAATCTGAAGGAGAAGTTGGAGAGATTTTCCAGAAGTACACACTAAGCTTACAGTTGGTTAACAAGGGCACAAATGGCTTTGATTACAATAAAAATGAGCAGTCCTGTGGCACCTTAGAGACTAACCAATATATATAGATAGTATCATGAACTTTTGTGGGAAAGAGCCACTTCTTCAAATGAAAAGTGGGGTTTGCCCACGAAAGCTCATGACCTTATATATTTGTTAGTCTTTAAGGTGCCACAGGACTGCTCGTTGTTTTTAACATTACAGACTAACACAGCTAAACCTCTGAGATTTGATTACAATAGACACTTCAGCAAGTTGTTTTCAGATTTTGCATGTCCATTTTGTTAAAACATGCAAATCAATGAACTCAGTGCAAAATTGTTCCCTGTGTTGAAAATGCACTTGCACACTTCAAGAAGAATATGCATAATACCAGACATGCACAGTGCACACTTCTTTGTTCATTCATTTGCATTCATATTCTTGATTAATAATGCAATTGCAGAGGTAAAATGCTACTCCAGGAATTCTGAGCTCAAAGTCTGCAAACCTTGTTTAATCTGATAGGGTATGTCTACACTTGTAGCCTATTTCAGAATAGGGCTGCAAATGTAGGCATTCGGAATTGCAAATCAAGCCCGGGATTTAACTATCCCCTGCTTGATTTGCATCTTCCTGGCCGGGTGCCATTTTTGAAATTTAAAAGCCCGGAATAACTGTCTGCGTCTACATGCGGCAGTGAAACGGGCGTTGGAAATAAAGCCCTATTTCAAACTACCTGTTATTCCTCCTGCAATGAGGTTTAACAGGTAGTTCGAAATAGGGCTTTATTTCGAACGCCCATTTCACTGCCACGTGTAGACACGGGCAGTTATTCCGGGCTTGTACATTTCAAAAAATGGCGCCCGGTCAGGAAGATGCAAATCAAGCACGGGATATTTAAATCCCGGGCTTGATTTGCAATTCCGAATGCCTGCATTTGCAGCCCTATTCCAAAATAGACTGCAAGTGTAGACATACCCATAAGGACTTGATGAAATAGGAATTTTTCAGGATTTGGCCCATGCACAATCTGTGCACACAATTAAGCTAAACTTTTCAAATATTTGGCCCACATGTCCATTTTTGGTTGGAAAATGCACCAGAACTGTGGGACAAATTCTCCATTGAATTCCAGTAACTTCTGTTTCATCATATTGTCTTTAGTGAGTTGCACAGATTTTGACTCCACATTTATTCTTCATTCAGGACTTCCATACCAAACTAAGAGCCAAATCCTGCAAGCCTTACTTACACAAATAGTCCCATTGACATCAATTATTCCCAGAGGTGCACACTGAAGTACATATAAGGGGATGGTTGGCCCCTTACTAAGGCTCAGTAGGGGTACTGGTTGGTTTGCTCCCAGTAGCAAAAGGGAGGGGGCGGATCTCTGAGAAATCAAGACCCTGGGACTGACAGCCCCCAGGAACAATGAGAAGAGGCTAGCACTCTATGGTTAGCCTGATTGACTGGCAGATAGGCAGGTTAATGCAGGAGTGAGGAGGCTGTGGAGAGCGCTGTCCTTTGTGTGAGCTGGCGTTGCCTGGTTCAGAGCGAGGCTGAGCTGGGGAGAGGGGCTATGCCAGCCAAAGAACCAGAGACACAGCCCAACAGCAGGGCCCTTCTGGGAGCAGGGCTGCAGCCACAGAGCCAGAGGGACAAGGGAAGCAGCCCAGGAGCTGGAGGTAGCGCAGCAGAGAATGGCGCTGGGCCTGAAGCAGCCTGGAGCTGGGAGGATGGGGGAGGGACCAGCAATGGAAAGTGAGAGGGGACCCTGGATAGAGACCCCGAACAGGCCAGGCAGGCCAGGCTAGCGATAGGACTGACACTGGGGAGCAGGATCCTGCTACTCAGAGCAAGTGTCTGACTTGCAGCAGCCAAGGCCTGAGGAGGAAGCCTGGGACCTCCTAGGAAAAGACTGTGACCTGGCCTGACACCCCAGAGATTTGATTTGAACTGTATGTTCTGATCCGTGGGTCAGGGAAGCATCCAGTGTGTGAAGAAAGCACCCTGAAGTGGGAACCCCCAGGTCCTGCCCTAGATGACCACAACAAGAGTGGGGGTTGTGCCTCAGGAATCCTGTTGCGGTTACAGGGACTCGGCCACACAGGAGAGTGGAAGGGAAGCCCTCAAGATCTCGGAGGCCTCTGAGTAAAGGAAGTGGGAGCAGGGACTCCAATCCTTTTACTAGCCCATTTTACTGGGACCATGTAGAAGCCAGGAAAGTTTCCCTCAAATAGTAGGACCCTTCCCCTGCTTACATATAGAGTTTATGACATTGCTTCTCTAAGGACTGCTTTCAGGAGAGAAAGGACTGTAGGATTGGGCCCATATTGTTTTGCAGTGAGTTAACCATAAGATGAAACAGAAAGAAAAGATTCTTCTACCCTACCAAGGCAATTTCTCAATGTGTTGCACAGAGGTTTACGCGCATCACTCCCATGACTCTTCCCAGGAGTCTTCCCAAGTGTAACAGACCTAAGTTCTCTGGCATCAAGATAAGAATTTAATGCCAATATGAAACAAATCAGTATAACACTGAGCTATGGAACTTCTCGTGGGATTTTTCTTTCCTGAATAAAAAAGGCACAACCTAACTGTCACTGTCTCTTCTGATGTGCGGAGCCCTTACCTTGAGGAATATTACAGTCTGTGGGCCTAATAAAACCTCGTTTAATTAGAATGCCAATAGGGATGTTCCATCCAGCCATTCTCCCATATCCTGTGTGGCAAGACTTTTTCCCTTTCAAGTCATTGATGGTGAAAGCATTGGAAGTGTTCCGTTTCACTAATGCCACAGCATAGTACATGTTGCTGTTGTCATCACCTTGTCAGGAAGAAAAAAAGAATTATTATTTTTTTCCTGAGTATCCTTATTGCTTCATGAAAACCCAATTAATATATCAGAACCATTGAAGTGCATTTGCTGCTAAATCTCTAGTTCATCCTACATGAAGGAAACTGCAGCAGCAATTTCAGACTATGAAATGTGGAAAGTCATTTTTGCTCTTTTCATTATAACGAGCAATTCTTAATTAGCTGTTTCACATTAACAATCTGACTTTCATGTTGAGCTATTCATTTCTATAGCTGTCTTTACTGCTGACTTAGTATAAAGATAGGGCTAAATTGCTTTTTCAAAGGTCATGAAAATATTTCTATACATTTTAGTTTTTAGATATTACTCCCTACCCATTTTTGCCTCCATTCATTTTGCAAAAATCCTCCATTTGGGTACTGTCAAAGCTGTTCCTCACTCTGGCACAACGAATGCAGGAGTTGGGCCCCCGCAAGAGCACTCCAAAATCTTATCTCTACAGGCTCTGGTACAACTCCCCCCCAAATCCTAATCCCCAGATTTTGGGGAATCCACTGTCACCAACAAGTGCTTTTGAACCCACAAACAGGGGTGGACACTTGAAACCAACCCCAGGGGTACCCCAAGCTCTTTTCCCCCCAAAGATCTTGAAAAAAAAAAAGAGAAAAATAAGCTGCAGTCTGTGGTAGCTGACCTCTCAGTCAGGCATGCAGATACACCCAGACAGACCTTCCAGTCACAAAAATCAACCAAAACCAGTTAATTAGAAAAAAAACCCAAACTTTTATTATCAAAACAGAGCTACAGTTGCAAGCATAGTAAATTGACTAGATGGACAGAGCCACCATTTGATATAGATACTCAGGGAAAGTCCTTGGGCTGAAGACCGAGTTACAAAAGGGGGGAAAAAACCACTTAACAAGCTCAGACATTATTTCCACATCCCCAAACAAGGAAAACAATAAATTCTGATGGACTAGCTAAACTTTTCCCTACGCATGCGAACCTCTAGTTCGAACTTAATTCGAACTAGTGGAGCACTTAATTCGAACTAGGAAAGCCCTCCCCAGCTTTCCCTGGTGGCCACTCTGGGCACCACCAGGGAAACTCTTCTGCCCCCCTCCCAGCCCCGGAGCCCTTAAAAGGGCACGGGCTGGCTACGGTGCCCGTGCCAGGTGCAAGCCTGCCAGCACCCAGCCAGCAGACCCTGCACCTGGCACGGCTCGAGCCACCCACGCGATGCCCCCCAGCCCACCCCCTCTTCCCGGGACCAGGCTGGCGGCTCCTGGGAGCTTGCCCAGGTCCGCAAGAGGCGGGCACCCGCCTGGTCTACTGCAGACATCGTGGACCTCATCCATGACCTCCGCACTAGGCACAGGAAAGTGGCCGGCTAGGGCAGGAGAGCTGCCAGCCTGGCCACCCAGGAGCAGCTGTGCATGAAAATCAAGGTGGTCCACTGAGACCCCCGACCCTGAGCCCTGAGCTTACAATGGCCGTACTGGGTCAGACAAAAGGTCCATCTAGCCCAGTAGCCTGTCTGCTAACAGCGGCCAACCCTAGGGACCCTGGAGGGGATGGACCGAAGACAGTGACCAAGCCATTTGTCTCGTGCCATCCATCTCCAGCCTTCCACAAACCTTGGGCAGGGACACCACTCCTACCCCCTGGCTAATACCACTCCATGGACCCAACCTCCATGACTTTATCTCACTTCCCTTTAAACTCTGTTCTAGTTCTAGCCTTCACAGCCTCCTGCAGCAAGGAGTTCCACAGGTTTACTATTTGCTTTGTGAAGAACAACTTTCTGTTATTAGTTTGAAGCCTGCTACCCATTCATTTCATTTGGTGTCCTCTAGTCCTTCTATTATGGGAACTAATGAAGAACTTTTCTTTATGCACCCTCTCCACACCACTCATGCTTGTATAGACCTCTGTCATATGCCCCCTCCGTCTCCTCTTTTCTAAGCTGAAAAGTCCCAGTCTCTTTAGCCTCTCTTCATATGGGACCTGTTCCAAACCCCTGATCATTTTAGTTGCCCTCCCCTCTCCCACCCTCTCTCTTCCCCTCTCCCACCTCCTTTTCCCAGTCTCCCCGAGTTTTGTTCAATAAAGAGTTTCTATTTTTGAACACACGTGTCCTTTATTTTGTACATCAGAAAGGGGGAATAGGGAGGGGTAAGTGGAAGGAGGTGAGAGAGGAATGGGGTACGGCTCTGCGGGCTCCTTGGGGTGGAAGCTCTCCTGCAGCCCCTCGACTGACCCTCCCCCGGATGGCAGCCTGTGGCAAGTGCAGCTGGGCTGATGGCTGAGTGCTGTGATGTGCCGAGTATGGGCATTCAGGGCACTCCAAGCTAGGACTGCTTTGCTGTCCCTCATCGAATTAGACAAGTGAGCGGGGAGCCCCTGAGAACTGTCTGTCCAGGGTGGGGGTCGGGTCCCTTTAAGTACAGCCCTCGGCTAGCCTGAGACAGCAGCTCCACGCTCTAAGTCCTAATCTGATGCCCTGCCGGCACTGGTTCTGGCCAGCCTTAACCCCGGTTCAGGGTCCACTCAATGTGGACATGATAGTTCAAATTAGCAAAATGCTAATTCGAACTAGTTTTTAGGTCTAGATGCACTAGTTCGAATTACCTTAGTTCGAATTAACTAATTCGAATTAAGTTAGTTCGAATTAGTGCTGTAGTGTAGACGTACCCTAAGAGAACACTCCAACTCATCAGATGAAATGACTCTCTCACAAAATCTTTAAGGTGCCACAGGACTTATTGTTTTTTAAGTTACAGTCTAACATGGCTACCCCTGCTACTGGACTAGATGATCCCTTAGTCTGATTTGGTATGGCAATGCCCAGGTCCCTATGATTTTAACAAGATCACTCTTTAATAGCATAGGACTTTTCATGGTCAAGCAAGATTATAGTTGAATTGTAAGGCTCCCAAGTTATATCCTTAATTCATAAAGAGTTAATACTGTGTTATAAAATGCCAAAGCTCTATTATCATCATAATCTCAATAAATATGACAAACATGTTACTGTAGTAAGATGAAGGCCTAAAACATAAGCCAATGCAGCACAGGCCTGGGCTGAGGCCTGAGGCCTAGCTAACAATGGATAAAACATGGCTAAGAAAGCAAAGCTAAGCTGTGAACAAGAGGCAGGCCCCAGCTCACAGAACTTGGCATGAACAGGGCCGAGAGTGCAAAACACTAATTGGTGCTGGGTACTGACTTCAGAACAATAATTGGTACTGGTCATAAGTGGAAAGCACATGATATCACTAGCTCATTAAAAAAAGACCTTGGTACCCACTCCTCACAGATACTGACTCAGGTTCAGAAACAGGTCTAGAATGACAGCTGAAACAAAATACAGGTCTATGTAGCACTTTAAAGACTAACAAGATGGTTTATTAGATGATGAGCTTTCGTAGGCCAGCATGACAGCATGATGGATAGAGATGATCTAATCAAACCATGAGGTACAGGGTGATGGGTGGTATCTAAGTGTAGCCAGACAGGAACCCCCACCTAGAACATCCATCTTTGCTTGCTTGGAAGCATACAGGGTACACAGAGCAGTAAAATCAGCACAGTCTTTGAAGCCTTGACAGGAGGCCCGGATATGCTGGCTGCTGTGACCCTGGATGGCTGTAAACAGAGATACGCCAATCGCTGACCAAGAGGCTGCCAAGGAGTGCCCTTGACTGAAACCTATATTGATACGCACACACTCGTCCGGGGGGAGGAAGCTCCCGCCCAGTAAAGAATGGCCAGTACTCACAATTTAGTTATCTCTCTTGCAAGTGTAAATTAAGTTGAAACTCCCTTGTAAGAACTGGCGTCACAAAGACGGGTCAACACAATTTGGCATCTTAGATAAGAAAGAGGATACGGGCCGCTATGGGTATAAAGATGGGTCCAGCAGCACACTTACTCTGAGTGTCAATCTACCATCTATCTGCTGGTCGGGTTAGGTGATTAGCCTCCCGAGGTTCCACGGGGACGCCCACCTCGTATTCGTCTTTCCTAGGAATTGAGGGACCGGCCCTGGCCTGATACGCTGGAGTCGAGAGGCACAGAAGGGGTAAAAATTGTACCTGGATGTGGTCCTTTGTCTTAAGTGTACACATAGATTTAGAGCTCTTTAAAGATTAAACTGTCACTTGGTACCATTATTTCTATTTTCTATTTTTATTTTCTTTGTAACCATTTTTAAGATCTATATTTGCTAGCAGTTACGAAAGAGAGCAATAGCCATTGTAACCATATGATTTATAAGCTTCTTTAAAAAACCTGTAACTGTTTAAGCTTTAACCTGACTCCTTCAGTTGCTGTAACAGAACCAAGCACAATTTAAAAGAACTCCAGCCGGTCATAAGGGACAGATACAGGGAGATCTGGGGTGTTTGGATTGTGTCGCTTCCAGAGGACAGATCTGTGGGGCATCTCTCAGCCTTCCCTAGGCTGCCCGCTGCGAAGGGATCATGTATCCTAGCAGTCAAAATCTGAGGTGTAATAAGCTCTCCCTGTAAACTCTGGGGCATCTCTCAGCCTGTAGGCTGCCCGCTATGAAGGGACCCCGGTCCTAGCGGTCAAAGATACGGACCTTAAACTTCTTGGGGTGCCCGTCAGCCTTCTCTAGGCTGCCCGCTGCGACAGGACCTTGTGTCCCAGCAGTTGAAGACTCGGGTGTAACTAACACACACACACACACACACACACACACACACACAGCCCTGACCATCGGCTGACACTAAGTAGCATCAGAGGGTGGTAACCTGACAACGTCAGAGGGTGGCAACCTGATACATCAGCAGTGAGGTGTGATTTGTTGTACCTGTATATAAGGGAGTGTCTTGGGGGTGCAGTCTTTGAATGACCTAGGGGGCAGTGGGACCTCCCATTGATTGAGTTGTTCCATTATGGCAAGGACATATGCGTAATGGTTCAATAGAATCTACTGACAACTATTACTGTACTTCGCTCTACAATAAACCTGGCCTGGCACCTTTAATCCTTATCTGCTTTGTGGTCTTTGGGGGCTCTCTTGGGATCTGCTGTGGAGACTAAGTGCACAAGTCGACACAGCACACATCACTGAGCAAACATGCAAGCAGACTTCGGGTTATCATCATCAACGGAACCAGAGACCTGTGAGGACACCTCGGTAGTAAATCTTGACCGGCCCTTCTTGAATAACTACAGTTACAAAGTTGGAAACAGCACCATAGTGCAGATCACTTGTCTACGCAATCCTGTACCCTGCCTCCACCAATGACTAATACCAGAAGATCAGAGAGACAAACCTTTTACAGAACAGTTTTATCTGAAGAAGTGGGTTGTGCCCATGGAAACTCATGATACCATCTGTATTTTTTGTTTATCTCTATGGTGATGTGGGACTATTCACTGTTTTTTAAGTTTTTTCAGTTACAAACTAACAGCTGCCCCTCTGAAACTTTTACAATGCATCTAATTGTGCAAAACTTCATGTTTTATTCTGACAGCATATTGTAAGATGTCCTAATTGGTCTGAAAGGAGACGGATATTATTCAAGTCCATGGTCAGTGACTCACTCCTATCTAATTATCTCAGTCAACAGCTTAACAGAGCACCCCAGTTCTATCAACATTGAGTCACTTAAGTCCAAGGTGTGGGGTTTATTGGATCAAATATATTATTTAGCTTCTGTCTGAAAAATGATTTTCCATACAGGTCCACTGACCTCAAACTATGTTTCTGGAGTGTTTTCAAACAGCATGGAAAACAGAAACCCTATGTTCTCTGCTCTTCTTACCAGAATAACTTTCTCCAGCAGCTGGCACAAGGCCATACATCTTCCCAGCTATGTAAATATCAGCTCCATCCACACTTACAACATCACTTTCTTTTCTCTGAAAGGAAATAACATTCATGAGTTGTGTGAAAAAAAAAATCCTTCCTAGATACAGAGATGACACACATCTAGGGTGCGTCTAGACTGGCAAGATTTTGCGCAAAAGTGGCCGCTTTTGTGCAAAATCTTGCCGCCTGTCTACACTGGCCATGAGTATTTGCGCAAGAACACTGACTTTATACTGTACAAAATCAGTGGTTCTTGCACAAATACTTCGACACTCCCGCTCAGGGATAAGCCCTCTTGCGCAAGAGGGCCAGTGTAGACAGCCAAGTTAATTTCTTGCGCAAGAAAGCCCTATGGCTAAAATGGCCATCGGAGCTTTCTTGCTCAAGAGAGCATCTACACTGGCACGGATGCTTTTGCGCAAAGGCAAATCTTTTGTGCAAAGGCACATGCCAGTGTAGACGCTCTCTTGTGCAAATACTTTTAATGGAAAAACTTTTCCATTAAAAGTATTTGCGCAAAATCATGCCAGTCTAGACACAGCCATCTAGTTTAAGCACCTCTCAAAGCAAGACTCCAGAAGGTATATCAGCGGCCTCATCCTCCATCACCCCTACAATGAGTCCTGGCCCTGTAAAGATAACACTCCTAGTCCTGCTCCACAGACCAATAAATTTTAAGCAGATTCTTCAGCTAGTTGTGGATAGCCAAAGTCATTTTTCTGTCAAATCTGACCTACACATTGCAGAATAAAATCTAATAACCAAACAAGATTCAGATGCAAAAATGCAGACATGCAATCTCAACAGTAATAGATTCAGCTCTTAGGAGACTGGCCAGTGTTAGGGAGTAAAGAAGGTTGGATCTCTAGACTCATTGGTGATACTTTGGTAGAAAGGCTTTTGGCTACTGAAGGAATATTTACAGGGCAAAACCTGCCACAGTGGTGAGTCTCAGAGCCCAGGTCTATACACTTAAGCTTGCGGGGAACATGCTATGGCACTAAAAACAGCTGTGTAGATGTTTGGGCTGAGCCTGAAGCTAGGGTTCTGAATCTCATCTGCCTAGCTAAACTTCAGAGCTCAAATGAGAATATCTGTGAACCTGTTTTAGTGCAGTAGTGCTATCATCCTGTAGTTGCCCTGGACTCAGACTCACTGCAGCGCTTTTTTTGGTCAAGCAGACATACCTTGGAAGGCCCAGTCAGATTATGATTTTTGCTAGAGTGAGTTTCAACAAGCCCCATATCCTTTTTGCCAGCAACTCCTCCTCTCCATGGCATTCCTCTTCCATTTTCCCACTGCTGGTCCTGGCCATGTTCGAATGGTAGGATCCAGCCCCATAGGTAGTGGAACACAGAGAGCTCAAAACAGCCCTGTGTTCTGACATGGCAATGAGAATTAACTGGGAAGACAAAGAGCTACTGCACTGGTATCTTCAGATAATGCACTCGAGTCACTGTGCTCCAGCTAGCTTAGCTCACGTGATAATGACCATACTTCAAACCTGCACTGAGTTACACACAGCAATTGGATTAGGTGCTGCTGAGTTGTTGTGACTCAGGCTGTTGCATCCCCTCTGCTCTGGACAACTGAAGAGCTCCAATCCCTTCTCCCTTGAACCAGCTAGTTCAAGTTGAAAGCACCACTTAGCTTGAGCTGGGAATTTTGTGTGTGGTCAGGAGTCGAGTTAGGGGTAACACTTGAATTACAACTCACAGTAACTATGCTATAAAGACACACCTGTATCTGTATTATTGGGTCCTGGGACATGGCTCAATCTCAACAGGAATGGGACACGATGGGCCTCAGTTTTGCTATTGATGTTTTAGAAATTTCCTCTAAAGTGAACAAATATAACAAGACTGAATTCAAATTCAGCCTCAGATTTCTGAAGAAATTACATAGAGGCCACTATTACTTATTTAATTGTACAATAAATTCTGCCCCAGGGATAGTTTCATTGAATTTCTGTGTGTAATTGAATATGCTTCAAAGCAGCACAGAGGCCATAGTCAGGGTAGCTGCAATTTAATAATGGATGAAGGAAGCAGACCGATCTTTTCATACAAAGTGAATACATAACTAACCTAGTTTATAAGAGGCACCTGTAGATTTCAGCTGATAAAGGATGCTATGGACACATGATACTGTAACATCTAAAGCCACCTAGGACTTCAGAGCTATCACTTTTCTGCACCTCAGAATTATTCAGAACTTCACAGTAATACTAGGAATAAAACTCAGATATTCGAGTTTTTCCCATAACTCTTACACTAAATATATTTCTTAATTTTTTTCTTGTACACATTTTTGCAAATTTTGTAACCCTTATGTAAGATTTATATCCCTGAGATGCTCTGGCAATAGTGACGACATAGCTCTCACAAATCACAACTGCATTGCTATTTATAAGTGTTATGGGGTGGGATATAACTATCGAATTGTGAAGACTGTTCTGTACTTGTACTAAGATTTTGGCTGTGTTAGTCTGGATCTACCATGGGGTAGTCTGTTATGTGATATCCCAGACAGCCACCCTGCTCAGGAAAGGCATTTGATACTTTGCTGAAGGGTCACCATAGAACTATCAGAGTTAAACATCTGTTGACTTTGACTCTCAACTACAGGCCCATTCTCATGGAGCAATGGAATTTATACAGAGGCCTGCAGGGTGAAAGAAGGTGAAGCAAGCACACTGGGTGGCTTTGGAATGTCATGGTTTGAAAAGATGCCACAAAAATGGAGGATCTGTTTAAGAGCAGATTCTGCTCTGTATAGGGAGCCAACCATTGCCACATGTAACCAGGACTTCAGGAGAGGAGTGTAGGAATATCAACAAGCTATGGACTCTACAGACAAAGTGAACCCAGACTAGAGAGGATGTGCCTCAGAACTTGTGTTATTTAAAAACCCTGTAACTCTCAAGTGCTTGAAGAGTCAGGTCACTGTGACAGGACTGCTGGAACCAGGGTTGCAGTTGCATCCCTGTCTGGAAGTGGTTTCCATTCTGTATAGGATTTGCAGTTTGGGTCAATGGCTCTTAGCAGTCCCACTATGTAAATTGTTCCTGAAATCTTGTACTGTAGTTCAGACATTTTTTGCAAAGTTTCTGTTCTTTGCTGTCCTGCCATGTTGATCTCAAAGGGGTTAGCTCAAGGATGCCCAAAATGCTCCTAGTCTAAACAGAACTTGGACAGGGCGATGTATAAGCAACTGGGGGACTCAGGAAATTTCAGAAACTAATTCTGGATTATAGAGCAGCTCTCCCAAGATCCACTTGGCTTGAAAGCACACGGGATCCAGCCATTGTGGCCACTTACAGAAGATGATTCATTTTACAATGTGGCACTAGGCCAGATTTAACAAGAAGTTTATTGATTGGTAAATGATAACATTCATCTACTTACTGACAGAAGATCTGCCAGTAATCTACATTCCATAACAAAGATAATGGTGAAGGAAAAAAAAAAGAACGAGCTGGATAAAGCCGGACAAAATTGTTTGTGAACACCTTTACCTGATGTCAGCAAGTGAGCATTTGAAAGGCAGCTATTAATCTCTGTTAAAGGTTCTTTCTCTCAATGCACCACACTACCTTTTGGAGGATAGAAAGACAATTGTTTGCCAGCCTTATTGTTTAGGTATTTATCTTAAAAATATTTTGGGAAAACTGATGTGGAAGGTATTTATAAGCATTATTAGGGGTGAAGAAACCAAAAACAGGTATAGCTCTGGACACAGTTGCATGAGATTGTCACTCCAAAATCTCAGGTCTTGACCACAAGTCTGACAATCTCCTAGATTTACTAGCCAGTGCCTACTGCTTATGTATAGAGCCAATGTCACATGACTGAATAGTTCTGACCTTCTCCAGCACAGGACAGTTGTACATGCACACATTAGCTAAAGCATTACAGTACAGTCATGGTCAAGAACCTGTATGGTTCATGCAAAGCACAGTAAAAAGCCCACCTGGATCATTTCCATACACTGTTGTGTTGTCTTGGCTGAAATACACTGGATCTCTGGTTTCAAGTTCTTTTTTTTAAAGGCAACAGCCATTTCACCACATTTCCAGGTCTCCTCACTGAGCACAACACACCATCGCAGGCTTTCTGGTAACCCTGCATTCAATTTGAAAGAAAATGATAAGAATTACATGTAAACATGTATATAGTCTGTTCATTATCAACAACATATTCCCCTCACCTGATTAAAAATGCACACTTAGAAATTAACACAACTGTAGCAAACCTCATAGTACAGAATAAACAGAGCTGGGGTGGAATGAACATAAAGACAATTCTTTACTGATATTTTTGACACAAACAGACCTGATGGTTCTCACTAGCTCCCTGTGACGGGGTGTGGCTACCTACCTCTTGTCCTCCCCCCTCCACCATGAACTGAACAGCAGGGGCTGCCTGTCTACACTGAGTTCTTGCACAAGAACACGGACGTTCTAATGTATAAAATCAGTGCTTCTTGCGCAAGAACTATGATGCTCACGCTCAGGAATAAGCGCCTTGCACAATTGTTCTTGCGCAAGAGGCCAGTGTAGACAGGCAACATGAATTTCTTGTGCAAGAAAGCCCTATGGTTAAAATGGCCACCAGAGCTTTCTTGCGCAAGAGAGCGTCTACACTGGCACGGATGCTCTTGCGCAAAAGCACATGCCAGTGTAGATGCTCTCTTCCACAAAAGAGTTCTTGCATGAAATCATGCCAGTGTAGACGCAGCCCTTAGGGAGTTGCCCTGCCCCATCTGGCTGAAAGGGCCCTGCAGGACATGCTTGCAAGGGAGACCAGGTATAAAAGCCCAGGGAGCCATTCAATTGGGGCTGGCTGCCACAGGGGAAGGAGCTCAGGCCCAAACTCCTGAGCAACAGCAGCCACAACAGCTGCCTCGCCTCCAGAGCAGCACACCCGGTAGCTGCATCCATGGTTGCCCCAGAAGCAGCAACTAATGTCGGGGGACAAATAATAACAAAACAGGGTCAAGGGTGTCTGGTCACAGGTTTAAAATGAGGGAACCAGACAGGGACTCCGAGCAGAGAACTCCGGACAGTGCTCACTGCTCCTCAAAGCTGTCGATGGAGCCAGTGGACACCGTCCAGAGGAACTCTGCCCGGATGTGTGACACTAGGGAAGAACAGAAGTAGGCCCCACAGTCGCAGAGAACCCCCTTGTCCAGCATCCTCCTCCTGGTATTGGAAGTGGCCCAGGGTGGAGGATTGTCCTCCGGAAGCTCAGTGCCCTTCGTCGGGAATCCCCGCTGAGCACGCAGTGAAACTCTCCACTGCCAGCAGGGCTCTGGGCTGGGACCCAGTGGCACGGGAGGGCCCAGGTCCCCCTACATTCCCCCCCGCCTCACAATTAGCAGTTTGGGAGGCTTCCCTATGGACTAGGCCTCCCTGAGAGGGGAGCGTGTCTGGGACTAGGCCCGCAGGGCTGTATATACCGATAGGGGGAACTGTACTTTGGAACTACTCCTGCATGGCTGTATATACTCTGATAGAGGGAACTGTGCTTTGGAAGTAGGCCTGCAGGGCCGTATATATCCTGATAGAGGGAACTGTGCTATGAATTAGGCTGGAAGGCTGTAGGTACCCTGGTAGAGGGACACTTGAGAGGAACTGGGCCTACGGCCCGTGTTTGCCCTATGCAATGGGGGCACTGACCCAGATTTTGGGGGCTTTTGGGCCATTGAAGGGGCCTGCCCCTCAACACTCCCAAATGAAGAAACAGGTGCCTGTGCTGCTTAATCGTACTGCACAGGTCTTCGTAACTACTGTGCTAGGCACAGCAGCCATGGAAGGAACTACTGACTATACCACAAATCCATTCACAAAGGATAAATGAGTCCTGCTGCTGTTGTGCTGTCTGTACATCCCTAGCTGTGAAGACCTATCCAGAGTGCAATCTCATAGACCAACCTGAACAGACACATGCAATGCTTTCTCAAGGTCGACTGCTTCTGGAAAACCACCAAAGCAGACAAATTCTGTAGGCAAATCCTCCATTATTGCAGATATTCAGGGTTCTGAGCAGTAAAAGCAAACATGGTATCATGCGGTCCAGGCTGCCAAGAAGGCTCATTGTCTAGTACAGAGATTTTAAGAATATTCTCTATTATAGTCTAAGGCAAGGGTGGCGGAAGGTTCCTAAAAGTGTGAGAGAGAGTCACATTTCCAGATCGCCTTATTGAGCACACTGCACTGACACTTGCCCCTTCCCTTGAAGTGCCATTCCCCATCTAGTCCCTTCATCCAAGATCCCACTGCCCCCTGCTTGCTCCTCTCCATCTCCACTTCCACATCCTAGCTCACCGTTATGGATAGTAAAAGATGATGGGACATGGGACCCAGCTGACCCTGTTCCAGTGTTCCTGGTCAGAGGTTAAGAGCTATGGTCCCTCTATGGCACTGTGTACTGCTCTAACACTGTGAAAGAACTTTAAATGGGCAGGTTTCCCTACGCTGGGGAACTTTTGTACACCATTCATCTTAGGTACTTGTATGGCCCTCATTACTCTAGTATCTGAGCACCCTATAATTGTTCATGTATTTTCCTCACATCACTGCAAGGCAGGAAACTGCTGTAATATTTAACAGATGGGCACAGAAGCACAGAGAAGATAAGCATCTTGCCCAAGATCACACAGGAATTCCATAGCAGACCAGTATAGGACTTGAAGCCAACCCCTCTGCTGATGCTGTAACCACCTTCTTCCTCTCTCTCTCTATAGAAGCCAGCTCTATACCACCCATTCCCTGCCTCCCCAGTGTAAGAGAGAAACTGTGGATGGGGCAGTGAATGGTCAGAGTACACATCAGTCTAGAGATCCCAGGATGATATAAGGGTTACAAACAAGCACAATTTAGAGCAGTCCTGAGGCTGCTTGTTCCATCTGGATTAAGGTGTAGGCTGATGAGGCCTATGGCGAGGACCCTCGTTCCTAAAGTCAGATGATGGAATCAGAATCTCAGCTCTCATTACAAAAATTTCTATGATCAATGGATGCAAAGAAAAGCCTGACAAGCCTTCATGTAACTAATGCTGACCAAAGTGTGCTAGAGCAATGGCTTCCATAGTGAGCACCTCATTCCTCTTACTCTGAAACATGCCATCATGAAGAGCGACTGAGCCATGGTCTTGGGGCATGGCTCTAGTGGACCCATGTTGGTGTGCCCACATCTTAGAATTCCCTATTTGGCCCTGGCTGTTCCAAATTAGCCAAGGAGCTGAACCGGTTCCCTGGCCAGCCATTGAGCAGAAGGAAAAGAACGGAAAGGTGAGACACACACGTGCAAAGGGCTCAGCTCACTGCCGCAGAACACCTGAGCTCTGGAAATGTATTAAAGATCCCACCAAGCCCTAAAGTTCCCATTAAAACAATGAGAAACTCATCCGATTTGTTTACCTAAGGTACAGCAGGATTTGGTGCTGTATGTTTCACCCGTTTCTGCTGCATTATACTTAACTGACTGAAATGTGGGCACTCAGCATATCAAAGCTAAACAGAACAACCCCTAAGTGGTAGAGGAAAAAGAAAAGGTGAAGCTGTAAATGAGGGAGTCATTTTAAGCAACAATACCAATTTACCAAGCTAAAACCTCACTGCTCCTATTGACAAGGTAGTTCTACATTTCTTGCAGTTTGCAATGGAGCTCCGCTGGCTCCAAACTGCAGTTTGGGGAGTTGTAATGTCAATCTGTGATCCAACACAGAGGCTACAATCATCCATGTGGGGAAGGAAAATTGCATCAGGTGTTCAGGTACCATCAAGAGGGGCATGCTGCAAGAATCAAGACAGAATAGGAAAAAAATCATGAAATCTCATCACTTGTGCATATTTCAGGACTTGGAAACTACAAGGCATTTAACATAATACAAAACTGCACATCTGTGCTACCCCACTTGTAACCATTGTGCATTCTGTCTTAGGCTCAGGGATGGAATATAATTGAACACAGTATCAATCTAAAGTTCAGGAGACCTGTCCCTTTGGTCTCCCTCTGGGTCTTTGTACTGAGGGTAGTGATCAGAATTCTGCTTTCTGGGCTTGCCCTGTGGATTGAGGAATCATATCTGTATTAGTTTGCTCAGCATAGATACCCCTGCTTCTTCTATACCATCATAACTGGACCCCTGAAGCAGTGTTTCATGTTCTCAAATTCAAACTGGTCTACTCTCCCACTCCAGTGTGATGTTTGGATCTTTGTGCTCCATGCATTCTCCAGGAAGTCAGGATGCAAACAATGAGCTCTCTTGTATCAGCACCTCTACTTGTGATTACAGAAGTAAATCCAAAGGCCCAACTTACTGCTAGGATCGCAGCTCAAGCCTTGCATTGCATGCATATACTCATCACCCAGCCATGCCTGGTAGCTCTGATCTGTGATTGGAACCAAGTCTGTGGTGGTGTCTTTGAAGAGAAGGTTCTTTGCATTGTAAGCCGCAGAATCAAACATCTGAAATCTTTGCTGTAACATTAAGGAAAGAGTAAGAGTCTATAAGGTAAACACACTTTTCCCTGATGCTTGGCCTGAACTTTTCAAGTCAGCTTGTCATTAATTCTTCAGTGAGGTGTATGGAAAAAATCCACACCCTTGACTGACGACAAACACTCAGTGGAAATGTAGCTTTGTTGACTGGCAATGCTTCCATTGATCTGCTTACTGCCCTTCAGGGAGGTGACATGTCCACAGTGATGGAAAAGCCTCTTCAGTTGGCATTGGCTGCAGGTCCATGATGGGTTATGCCAGCATTGGTAAACCAACATGGCTATGCTGATTCAATCTTTGTGTTGTAGACAGGACCTATGTCTATGCTACTGCAATGCAGCTAGAGGGCTGCTGCTATGCCAGTGTGGTGCCATGGAGTAGATGGTTCCTACATCCATAGAAGGGGCTTTTCCACTGATGCAAGTTGTCCAGATCTCTGAGAGGCAGTAGTCCAGTTGATGGAAGAGTCTTTTCATCAATATAGCCACTTCTACACCCATGGTTAGGTTGTTCTAATTACCATGCTCAGGGTATGAATTTTTACACAGTCCTGAGTGAATTGCAGGCTCAAACTAAGTTGTAGGTGTCCATCAGGCTACAGTCTATGTCATGTTTAAGACTGAGATGAAAAGATCCACATAATTGGGAATCTTGGCATTTAGGGCACTCTCTCACTTGTACCTTCACAAGGCACGAACAACTGCCCTTCAAGAAATTCAAGTCTTGTTCAATGTCTCTTGTTATTTAGGGGCAAAGAAAGTGTTGAGAGACCACAAGCCCCATCCATCTCTGGGCCTGATCTTCCCAGATTTTGAGTGGCCTCCACTCTCATTTAATTCCCACTCAGCTGAAGCTTCTGAGCATCCCACAGGATCAAGCCAGGTGGGAGGGGACAACTTTAAAAGCCAGTACAACAGACGACAAAAAATATATCCACCTGCCCCTGCTTAAGCATCTGGAAGATGAGTGACCCATCAGTGTCAGGTCTGACAACAACAGCGTGAGCTGGGACTCGGGCCAGGTGGCATTTCCTCCAGTCTGTAATCTCAGCTGTGCTGCCATCACGACAGAGAAGCTGGAAGTCCCTGGAGCGAAGCTCTTGTGCCCATGAGGAAGGAGTCTGGCCTGAAATCAAATAGAGAATAGTCATGAAATGGCTTTCAAAATACACTGGGAGCTGCTGATGCTTCTGTCTGACTCTGCATTGCCCATCCAACCACACTATTTTGAAGGCACCTAATCACATGAGCCCCAGTTACCTTGTATTTCTTAATGCATGGGGGGGGAAAGATATTCTTGTTGAAGCTATTCCTTTCACTTCAGATGTAGCCCTAGGAGATTGTTGGCAGCAGAACATAAAGCAGAACAGCATTCAGGCAGCTTGGAATTAAGCTGGGGACCATAGCTGTGCTGAGACGGTCCTAAAATCCAGGTGCCCTCTAATAAACAGTGCTCCCCTAGACTTGAAAAGTGGGGTCCTGATATCTGAGTGGCATGTACTCACAGGTCTAGTACATAGGTGCCATGGGTATAGGGGAGGTGGCATTGATTAGTGGTGCCATAAACAAGCTCCTTTCTGCCTGTTTCTGCTGAGATTCCTCAACAGAGAGGAGCATAATCCACTATTATTTGTATCCAACTTTTAAAACAGTTCAAAGCCCAGGATGGTTTGGAGCCAGGATTTTGGTTCAGGTAAATCTCTGCTTTCAGACAGCAATTACATGTGTCTCTTCACTTTTTGCTGAAATCACCAGTTGATTTAAAAAAGGCTATTCTGGGGACATATTTCTTTTTCTTGTGTTCACAAGGTGTTCTTGCTTCATTTCACCTTTATTTCTGGCATCAGATAAATTCTGAACATATGAATTTGCTCTTATGTTTGGGGTCAGCAGATTAGCAACACTTTAGAGACTACAGCTAGACTTTCAAATGAGAGATGACACTTTGCATTACTTACCATCTGTGTTTTCAGACACTGTGCTGTGCTTCACGAAAGCAACATCTCCAGCTCCTTCAGCCAAACACCTATCAAAAATCAGATTGCACTTATACACTCTTAATCGTAATTATGGAATAATTACACAGTAGACATATGCATCGAGGTGTCCCAAAGATGTCCCAGTATTAATCATAGAATCATAGAATAATAGGACTGGAAGGGACCTCAAGAGGTCATCGAGTCCAGCCCCCCGCCCTCAAGGCAGGACCACGCTCCGTCTACACCATCCCTGACAGATGTCTATCTAACCTGTTCTTAAATATCTCCAGAGAGGGAGATTCCACCACCTCCCTTGGCAATTTATTCCAATATTTGACCACTCTGACAGTTAGGAATTTTTTCCTAATGTCCAATCTAAACCTCCCCTGCTGCACTTTAAGCCCATTACTCCTTGTCCTGTCCTCAGAAACCAAGAGGAACAAATTTTCTCCTTCCTCCTTGTGACACCCTTTTAGATATTTGAAAACCGCTATCATGTCCCCCCTTAATCTTCTTTTTTCCAAACTAAACAAGCCCAGTTCATGAAGCCTGGCTTCATAGGTCATGTTCTCTAAACCTTTAATCATTCTCGTCGCTCTTCTCTGTACCCTTTCCAATTTCTCCACATCTTTCTTGAAATGTGGCGCCCAGAACTGGACACAGTACTCCAGCTGAGGCCTAACTAGTGCAGAGTAGAGCGGCAGAATGACTTCACGAGTTTTGCTTACAACACACCTGTTGATACAACCTAGAATCATATTTGCTTTTTTTGCAACAGAATCACACTGTTGACTCATATTCAACTTGTGGTCCACTATGACCCCTAGATCCCTTTCCGCCATGCTCCTTCCTAGACAGTCGCTTCCCATCTTGTATGTATGGAACTGATTGTTCCTTCCTAAGTGGAGCACTTTGCATTTCTCTTTATTAAACCTCATCCTGTTTACATCTGACCATTTCTCTAACTTGTAAGGTCATTTTGAATTATGTTCCTATCCTCCAAAGAAGTTGCAACCCCACCCAGTTTGGTATCATCTGCAAACTTAATAAGCGTACTCTCTATCTCAATACCTACATCATTGATGAAAATATTGAATAGTACGGGTCCCAAAACAGACCCTTGAGGAACTCCACTTGTTATCCCTTTCCAGCAGGATTTAGAACCGTTAACAACAACTCTCTGACTATGGTTATCCAGCTAATTATGCACCCACCTTATCGTGGCCCTATCTAAGTTTTATTTGCCTAGTTTATCAATAAGAATATCATGCGAGACCGTATCAAATGCCTTACTAAAGTCTAGGTATATGACATCCACCGCCTCTCCCTTATCCACAAGGCTCGTTATCCTATCAAAGAAAGCTATCAGATTAGTTTGGCATGACTTGTTCTTCACAAACCCATGCTCGCTATTCCCTATCACTTTATTACCTTCCAAGTGTTTGCATATGATTTCCTTAATTACCTGCTCCATTATCTTCCCTGGGACAGACATTAAACTGACTGGTCTGTAGTTTCCTGGGTTGTTCTTATTCCCCTTTTTATAGATGGGCACAATATTTGCCCTTTTCCAGTCTTCTGGAATCTCCCCTGTCTGCCATGATTTTTCAAAAATCATAGCTAAAGGCTCAGATACCTCCTCTATCAGCTCCTTGAGTATCCTGGGATGCATTTCATCAGGACCTGGTGACTTGCTGACATCTAACTTTCCTAAGTGATTTTTAACTTGTTCTTTGTGTAGGAAGATGCTGAACTATTTGCTATCTTCATGTTGTGAATAAGGATCAAGGAAGAGGCTAATGACTGGTAGGATAGGTGCTGACTATGCTTGGTGCAATATAAGACATAAATAGCAAGTGATTCTCTGCCCTGAAAAGCCTATAGTTTCAGAGACACAGGACACGTTGGAAGACCTGGAATTATGAATAATTGTTTAAAATGGAAGGATACAAGATTTCTGTAATTTATGACATCTGTGGGGGTTGGCCCAACACACAGGGAAACACAGGCACAGGAGGGAGGAGTGTCGGGGGTGCTGCAGCACCCCCAGGTTTTCTACAAGGCTTGCCTGCGCCCAGGGGACAGCCCTGCTGCCAGCTCTGGGTTCCCAACAGCCCCCTGTTCCAGCCTTCAGATGGCCCCTCGGGGGTATTGCTGGCTGTGCCAGCTTCAGCTCCCCTTGGAGTCCTGCCAACTGCCATCCCCACAGGTTCTGAAGCTTACTGTCTGTGGGTCCATCCACTGGCCCAGGGCTCTGCAACCACCGCAAGCTGTGGCTGGGTTGCAAACTTGCTCGGACTCGATGCCGTTAGTGGCAATTGCATCCAGTCCGTCTGCTCCAGGAGAGTTGGCAGCTCTAGCTGTGACCCCTGCCTGGGGCTGAGAGGGGTGCAAAAACGGGAGAAGAGGGAGGCAGAGCTCAGCACCCCCACCCTAAAAAAGGTTCCAGCAGCATTGCCGGGAGAAGAATAAGTCATGCACACAGGCAGTGACAGAAGAGGAGGAAAGGAGGTTTTGAGGCAGGTGGTGACAAAGTGGAGGAGGATGGGAGCACAGTAAGAAATAAAAGATCGCATTGCACTTGGAATGGGAACAAGTCACTCACTAAAGAATAGCCGTACTGGGTCAGACCAAAGGTCCGTCTAGCCCAGTATCCTGTCTGCTGACAGTGGCCAGCACCAGGTGCCCCAGAGAGGGTGGACCGAAGACAATGATCAAGTGATTTGTCTCCTGTCCTCCCTCTCCAGCCTCTGACAGACAGAGGCCAAGGACACCATTTTATCCCCTGGCTAATAGCCTTGTATGGACCTAACCTCCATGAAATTATCTAGCTTCTCTTTAAACTCTGTTATAGTGCTAGCCTTCACAGCCTCCTCTGGCAAGGAGTTCCACAGGTTGACTACACGCTGTGTAAAGAAGAACTTGCTACCCATTAATTTCATTTGGTGTCCTCTAGTTCTTCTATTTAGGGAACTAATAAATAACTTTTCTTTATCGGCCCTCTCCACACCACTCATGATTTTATAGACCTCTATCGTATCCCCCCTCAGTCTCCTCTTTTCTAAACTGAAAAGTCCCAGTCGCTTTAACCTCTCCTCATATGGAACCCGTTCCAAACCCCTAATCATTTTAGTTGCCCTTTTCTGAACCCTTTCCAAGGCCAAAATATCTTTTTTGAGGTGAGGAGACCACATCTGTACACAGTATTCCAGATGTGGGCGTACCATAGTTTTATACAGGGGCAGTAAGATATTCTGGGTCTTATTTTCTATCCCTTTCCTAATAATTCCTAGCATCCTATTTGCCTTTTTGACCGCCACTACACACTGCGTGAAAGTTTTCAGAGAACTGTCCACGATAACTCCAAGATCTCTTTCCTGATTTCAAGTATCAGAGGGGTAGCCGTGTTAGTCTGAATCTGCAAAAGCGGCGAGGAGTCCTGTGGCACCTTATACACTAACTGAAGTGTAGGAGCATAAGCTTTCATGGGCAAAGACCCACTTCGTCAGATGCATGTAGGAGCCCTTATGCTCCTACACTTCAGTTAGTCTATAAGGTGCCACAGGACTCCTCGTCG
Source organism: Pelodiscus sinensis (assembly GCF_052426305.1). Taxonomy (NCBI): domain Eukaryota; kingdom Metazoa; phylum Chordata; order Testudines; family Trionychidae; genus Pelodiscus; species Pelodiscus sinensis. Next base: position 223,109 of record NC_143061.1, read on the forward strand.
CCTTTCCTGATTTGTCGTAGCCAAATTAGCCCCCATCATACTGTACGTATAGTTGGGGTTATTTTTCCCGATGTGCATTACTTTACACTTATCCACATTAAATTTCATTTGCCATTTTGTTGCCCAATCACTCCGTTTGGTGAGATCATCTTGGAGTCCCTCACAGTCTGCTTCTGTCTTGACTATCCTAAACAGTTTGGTATCATCCGCAAACTTTACTACCTCACTGCTTACCCCTTTCTCCAGATCATTTATGAATAAGTTGAAAAGGATGGGTCCCAGGACTGACCCTTGGGGAACACCACTAGTTACCCCTCTCCAATCTGAAAATTTACCATTTATTCCTACCCTTTGTTTCCTGTCTTTTAAGCAGTTCTCAGTCCAAGAAAGAACCTTCCCTCTTATCCCGTGGCCATGTAATTTACACAAGAGCCTTTGGTGAGGGACCTTGTCAAAGGCTTTCTGAAAATCCAAGTATACTATATCTACTGGATCCCCCTTGTCCGCATGTTTGTTAACCCCTTCAAAGAACTCTAATAGATTAGTAAAACAGGATTTCCCTTTACAGAAAACATGTTCACTTTTGTCCAACAAATTATGTTCTTCTACATGCTTCACAATTTTACTCTTCACTATTGTTTCGACTAATTTGCCCGGTACTGAAGTTAGACTTACCGGTCTGTAATTGCCAGGATCGCCTCTAGAGCCCTTTTTAAATATTGGTGTCACGTTGGCTACCTTCCAGTCATTAGGTACGGAAGCCGATTTAAAGATAATAGCTCAGCAATTTCCCATTTGAGTTCTTTTAGAACCCTTGGATGAATGCCATCCGGTCCCAGAGATTTGTTAACATTAAGTTTTTCTATTTGTTCCAAAACCTCCTCTAATGACACTTCAATCTGGGACAGTTCCTCAGATTCATCACCCACAAAGGACGGTGCAGATTCAGGAATCTCCCCAACATCCTCAGCCGTGAAGACTGAAGCAAAGAAATCATTTAGTTTCTCCGCAATGGCTTTATCATCCTTGATTGCTCCTTTTATAGCTCGATCATCTAGGAGACCCACAGGTTTTTTAGCAGGCTTCCTGCTTCTAATGTACTTAAAAACATTTTGTTATTTCTTTCTGAGTTTTTGGCTAGCTGTTCCTTGTACCATGATGATGGTTCTTTGAGATGGTGGGTGCATCCTTGCACTGTCAATTGGAGAGTTTTCTTAGCAGTGCCTGGCCACTCCATGCCTGCACAGTAGCCACTTCATGGTGCTGTTTGCATTCATTGATTGCACTTGCGGTATGGCTCCTTCCATCTCTTCTCTTCCATGGAATCTGTTGTAGAGACTCCAAAGTAGAGAGAAGAAGAGAGGGTAGTAGACCACCCTTAGGCAGCCTCATCTCGAAGAACCATCATTACTGCACAAGGTAAGTAACTTCATCTTCTTCGAGTGCTGTTTCTGTGGGTGCTCCACTCTAGTTGTCTATAGAGCAGTGCCCCCTTGGAGGTGGACTTTAGAGTCATGCCTGAGTCATGGATCAGAGGACAGCCCATCCCACCATGGCTGCAGGATGGGACCAGCTGTAATGGCATAGTGTCTCCCAAAAGTATGCTCAGAGGATCATATTGCTGCCCTTATATGTCCTGCAATGGGACATCTTTCAAGAATACTGTTGATGCTGCTGCAGCTCTGGTGGAATTTGCTGTTACTCAGTATGGTGGCTGCTTGTTATGTACTGTGTAGCAAGTATATACACAAGAGGAGGTCCACTTGGAAAGTCATTGAGATGAGATAGCTTCACCTTTTGAGTGTTCAGCAATAGATTGAAAGAGTCTGGGAGATTTACAGAAAGGTTTGGTCCTGTGGTGGTGAAAGGCGAGGGCTTGCTTAACGCCGAGTGTATGGAGAGATGTCCATAAGGTGTCCTTGTGCGGCTTAGGAAAGAAGCCAGGTAGATGTATTGGCTCATTGATGTGAAAGGTAGAAGCCACTTTTGGTAGAAATTTGGAGTGCAGGCGTAATGTCTGCCATGAGGCCTGCTATCTCTCCCACCCCTCTAGCTGAGGTAAACACTTCCAGGAACGCCACCTTCATAATTATATAGAGAACATAAGAACGGCCGAACTGGGTCAGACCAAAGGTCCATCTTGCCCAGTAGCCTGTCTGCCAACAGTGGCCAGCACCAGGTGCCCCAGAGAGGGTGGACCAAAGACAATGATCAGCGATTTGTCTCCTGCCATCCTTCTCCAGCCTCTGACAAACAGAGGCCAGGGACACTACTTCTGTCCCCTGGCTAATAGCCTTTTATGGACCTAACCTCCATGAAATTATCTAGCTTCTCTTTAAACTCTGTTATAGTCCTAGCCTTCACAGCCTCCTCTGGCAAGGAGTTCCACAGGTTGACTACACGCTGTGTGAAGAAGAACTTTCTTTTATTAGTTTTAAACCTGCTCCCCATTAATTTCATTTGGTGTCCTCTAGTTCTTCTGTTATGGGAACTAATAAATAACTTTTCTTTATCCGTCCTCTCCACACCACTCATGATTTTATATAACTCTATCATATCCCCCCTCAGTCTCCTCTTTTCTAAACTGAAAAGTCGCAGTCGCTTTAACCTCTCTTCATGTGGGACCCGTTCCAAACCCCTAATCATTTTAGTTGCCCTTTTCTGAACCCTTTCCAAGGCCAAAATATCTTTTTTGAGGTGAGGAGACCACATCTGTACTATTCAAGATGTGGGTGTACCATAGTTTTATACAGGGGCAGTAAGATACTCTGGGTCTTATTTTCTATCCCTTTCTTAATAATTCCTAGTATCCTATTTGCCTTTTTGACCACCGCTGCACACTGTGTGGAAGTTCTCAGAGAACTATCCACGATAACTCCAAGATCTCTTTCCTGATTTGTCGTAGCCAAATTAGCCCCCATCATACTGTACGTATAGTTGGGGTTATTTTTCCCGATGTGCATTACTTTACACTTATCCACATTAAATTTCATTTGCCATTTTAATGGCCAATCACTCAGTTTGGTGAGATCTTTTTGGAGTCCCTCACAGTCTGCTTCTGTCTTGACTATCCTAAACAGTTTTGTATCATCTGCAAACTTTACTACCTCACTGCTTACCCCTTTCTACAGATCATTTATGAATAAGTTGAAAAGGACTGGTCCCAGGACTGACCCTTGGGGGACACCACTAGTTACCCCTCTGTGAGTTTTTGGCTAGCTGTTCCTCAAAATCTTTTTTTGCTTTTCTTATTACATTTTTACACTTGATTTGACAGTGTTTATGTTCCTTTCTATTTATCTCACTAGGATTGCACTTCCACTTCTTAAAAGATGCCTTTTTGTCCCTCACTGCTTCTTTTACATGGTGGTTAAGCCACGGTGACTCTTTTGAAGACAGCAAGTGGCTAAAGGTTCAAATAGAGGCCTTATGAGGTTTGTGAGGATGTTGTTTAAGTCCCAGGGAGGTGTAAGTTCCTGAATCACTGAATATATTATTTGGAACTCTGTTAAAATCATTTGGTGATGGGCTAGGAAAAAATTGAGGAACCATCAATTGGCTCATGGAATGTGGTAATAACTAACAAGTAGCCCTTAAGGGAACTAATGGTCCTGATCCTCTGCGATCGAGCAGTGGTATGGTCCAGGTGATAAGAAAGGTGTTTCCAAGGTATCCCTAGTCAGAACCTGCTCTGGAGCAGAATTGGTGACATTTGCGATTCTTGTGGGTTGCGAAGAGCTTGATGTAAGAAACTCCCCATTTGTGGAATATTGCCTGAATGATTCTAGGTTGTATCTTTCAGTCGTGCTGTTCAGACAAAAGGCGACTGAGCCCGTACAGCCATGGTATTCTGGGTGCCAGGTGACTCCCCATACAGTAAGGGAATTCTTCGAGAAGATTAGGAAGGTAGGAGTGTTTTGTCTTTTGGCTGGGCTGTTCCTGAGGGAAGCAGCCAAAGACCCGAGGGTGGGGACACAATCCTGGTTTAGAGGGGCAGCTGGAAAAGGGTGAGTTTGAAGAAGTTTGTGATAAAGTTTCAGTGTAGAATTAGCTCAGCATTTTTGTTTCTTCTGATTTGTAATCTACTTTGATCTGCCTGTTCTCACTTATTAACACTTAAATCCTACTGCTTGTACTTAATAAAATCACTTTTATTTTCTATCGAACCCAGTGTAAACAATTGTTACCTGGAGGGGCAACCAGCATGTACATTCTCCCTTTCATTGCTAAAGGGAGCTTAACCAGGTAATTCATTGGGTGTTTTCATCCCATTTGGGGAGTGGTATCCCAGGAAGCTGGGCCCTAAACTGCACTCTCCTTGGACCTGAAGAGGTTTAGCATCTGTACTGCTTCTCAGGGGTGGGGGAATGATCTCAGGGTGGGAGACCAGCAGAGCTGGTCCAGCAGGACCAGGCGGTGAGAAGCCTCATAGAATGGGAAGGCGAGTGGCCATGTCAGTACCTCGGGAATCACCCCCAAGGGGTCTTCTGTGACCTCACTCCGTCACAAGGGAGATGGCCAAAAAGTGTAGAAAAGATGGGTGTATTCTTGGTGCTAGGGAAAAGTCATTCAGACCTTCAACCAATGTTTCAAAACTGCTGTTTTGCAGCAGACGGATGGCTTCTCATGGTTTCTGTGTTGTGGTCTAAGCCTAACGTTCAGGTTTAAAAACTGTCAGGGTTCTTCAGTGTTTTCTAAAATGGCATCAAATCCAAGCATGTTATGTACTTATGGACTGTGCTTAGGTGAATATCAAGATACAACTTCCCAGGAGGTGAATACTGATGAAGATGAAACCAACGTCAATGGGCTTTCCATTCACAAACCAAGTAATAAGACCTAGAGCTTGTATCAAACAACAGTTATTCCCTTTTAGCCTGTGTATCGAAGTTTTAATTTTGAAAAAAAAATCTAATAGTGAAATTATTTTAAGATTACCTCAGATTATAAATTCAGGCCATGGATTTGCCTATATTTAGCTCTATGTTTTAACAGGTTTGCTACTAGCATTATTCATTGGTTCTCAGAATTTTGCTGAAAATTAAATGGAGGTCAGATATGCTACTCCCTTGGCAACGGGAGTAGCATAGACAGACAGAGGTTAAAAGTTATATACTAAAACGTTACCTGAAAGCCCCGCTGTAGTCGTAGTATTTCTCCTTTGAATTGCTCTCACATTTGTTCTGCCCAGATGCATCCCCTTGACAAAGCTGACAGAGGGATTTGGGGTAACTTACAATATTGGCCCCAGGAACGCAGCTTGCACTGAAATATTCACTAACAGCTATAAGTGAAATTAAGGTAACAATATTTTAGCAATTAAAACCAAAATGGCAAGACCACATTTTAGCAAACCTTAATTATATATCTGCATACATTTAAAAAGTGATAACAGTTTCTGTCGGTTTTTAAAAATGATTTGTAACTAAATACACTGGGCTAAAAGCTGATCTGAGCAGCTTCACGCAACAAAACAAGGGGGGGAAAATCAGCTAGAACCTAAGGTTCTTGTCTATGCGAGTGCTTCTGCTCTCCAGGGAGTCCACATTCATGCCAATGTTCAGTGACAAGGCCTCTCTGGAGAACAGGTAACATCCCAGCAACCCTTACCTTTTGGAACATCACATCCCATCATTGACATGCGGCCACTATCAATGAGGTAGCCAATTGGAACATTCCAGCCAACTGTTCTGTTGATGCCTGTGTGGCATGACCTTACGCCCTTCAAACTGTTGATGCTAATGAAGGAGTTTTTTCTGACAACAGCCACTGCATAGTATGAAATGCCAATTTCTACACAGAAACAAAAAGGAAACAAAATGAAACTTATGTAGTAAAGGAATTACAATAAGAGACATTGACCTGGCACCTTTTTATACTCTTTCACATCCATATTCAAAAGGCACACAGCTCACATTTCTGGTACATCTCTACTGACCTCAGTAATAAGTTTGGCCTGTTGTTTCTTCCTGTTTAAATGTTTTTGTAAATTAAGCTTTACTTAGCAGATATATTTATACTTTAATTTGTAAGAGAAACTCCCCATAATTACTTTCTAGTTTAATTTAATTTGTATTTTATAGCATCAGGGCCCGAGTATGAAGGGGAAGGCATTATTTTCACCAGTTTATGGTTGATGTGATTCACAAATTCATAAAATTTCATGTCAGAAGGGAGCATTAGATCCTCTAATTTGACTCTTGGACATTAAAATTCAACCAATTACCCTTATATTGAGTCAAATAATTTGTGTTTGACTAAAGATAACTAGCATTTGACTGAAGCATACGTTCCAGAAAGGCATCCAGTCTTGAACTGAAGACATCAAAAAATGGAGAATCCACCACTTCCTTTTGTAGTTTGGTTAACAACCTTCATCGTTAAAACTTTGTGTCTAATTTCAAATTTACCTGCTTGTGAGTCTTAATCTAGGAAACTCATGAACGCTAATGGTACAAGTACTATTAACTTATTCTCTGAAGACTTCAGGCTGTCACCTATGGCTTGTCTACATTCACAATTCTCTTCACCTGTCCCTCCCAACACCCAACTGCACTAGCAGTTCCACCAGTACCATTGATGACAATGGTGGGAGCACAAAAAAAAATGGTTACTTACCTGCAACTGTTGTTCTTCGAGATGTGTTGCTCATGTCCATTCAAATGAGGTGTGCACGTGCCACATTCCCAGAGCAGTTCCCAGAGTGGTTTTCCCCCCAGCGGTACCCGTCGGGCTGGCAGGTCGTCCCCTGGAATGGCACTGCTATAGTGGAGCATAAGTACCCCTGCCGGCACTCCCCCTCCTCAGTTCCTTCTTCCTGGCGACGCTGATGAAGGGGAGGTAGGGGGGGAATCGAATGTACATGAGCAGCACATCTCGAAGAACAAGTTACAGGTAAGTAACCCTGTTTTCTTCTTCGAGTGGTTGCTCATGTCCATTCAAATGAGGCGACTCCCGAACTGAAACCATATGGAGGTGGGGTTGGAGATACACTCCTAATGAGACACAACTCAAGGGTGATGAACAACCAACCAGAAATTTATTTAACTGAATAACATGACATAATAAAGGAACGCAAGTGAGGTATTTATATCATCCATACGATATATAACCCCCCCCCCCCTTTTTTTTTTTTAACAGAACTGAACCGAGAACAGCAGAACCCAAAGCAACAGCATCCCCGGCCTGTTGGGTGAGCGCGTAGTGCAACGTAAACGTGTGGACAGAGGACCACATGGCCGCTCTACAAATCTCAAGTATCGGAACTTGCGCCCCAAAGGCTGTGGAGGACACATGCACTCTAGTGGAGTGTGCCTTAACCTGGGGCGGCTTTCTGTGCGCATAACACGCCCATATACTTGAAGAGCTCCAAGTGGACAACCTTTGCACCGATACCGGCAACCCCTTCATGCTTTCCACAAAAGCAATAAACAACTGAGACGATTTGCGAAAGTGCCTCGTTCTGTCTATGTAAAAGGCTAACGCCCTTTTTGCGTCGAGGGTATATAAAGCTTACTCCTTAGGGGAGCAGTGTGGCTTTGGAAAGAAAACGGATAAATATATGTCTTGAGACATATAGAATGATGAGTACCACTTTGGGGAGGAACGCTGGGTGGGGGCGTAGTCTGACCCTATCCGCCGAGAACACCAAATACGGTGGTTCCACCGTCAGGGCACGAAGCTCAGACACCCTGCGTGCCGAGGTAATGGCTACTAAAAACACTACCTTAAGGGAACATGTGGCCAAGGGCTCAAAAAGTGGGGACATAAGCCTGGTGAGCACCAAGTTCAGATCCCACTGAGGCACAGGTGCCCGCATGTGAGGGAACAACTTATCTAGCTCCTTTAGAAACCTTTTGACTACCGGCTTCGTAAACAGGGCTCTGCCATCAAACCCCGGGTGGAAAGCTAACAGGGACGCTAAGTGCACCCTGAGCAATGAGGTAGACAGGCCTCCTTGACGCAGGTCGAAGTAGTTGTCCAGTACCACCGGAAGAGGGGCCAGACATGGATCTATGCCATTCCCGGAAGCCCACAGGGAGAACCTTTTCCACTTGGCAGCATAGGACAACCTGATAGTCGGTTTCCTGCTACCCAGCAGAACCGCCTGCACCCCCTGCGAGCAAGCATGCTCAGGCTGTGTTAGCCATAGATAAGCCACGCTGGAGGGACTTGATGTTCGGGCGTGTAAACGTTTCGGACCTTCGGACTAACGCCACTAACCGTGTCCACCCGTGGGCGGCGATGTCTGTTAAGGGCAGCCACGACATCTGCTGCACTGCCAAAACCCCCACTAGGAGCACGAGGCCTACGCCTCCAGTACTTCGGTTGAGACACCTGGAACCGAGGCCTCCCCGGCTGTCTATTCAGAAGCTGCCTCCTCTGAGGTGCTGGAGTGTAGATGCCTAGTGACCTAAGCGTAGACCTTGTGTCCTTCAGGCTATGCAGCCTGGAGTCTCTGTGCTCAGAGAATAGGGCTTTCCCATCGAAGGGCAAGTCCTGGATTGTGGACTGACATCAACCAGGATCCCTGACACCTGTAGTCAGGAACTGCGGTGCATGACCACGCCAGATGCCATGGTCTGAGCCGCCGAGTCCACCACACCGAGGGAAGCTTGCAGGGCTGTACGGGCGATAGTCCTACCCTCCGTAGCCATAGCTGCAAATTCCTGCCTACCATCCTGGGGCAGCCTGTCCCGGAACTTATCCATCACCTGCCAGGTGTTATATAGGCATAGTGTCTGAGACCTCACTGCTGTACCTCACCTGCTGGTTAGCAATGTGCAGTTGGACTCCACCAGTCGCATAAACCTTGAGTCCCAACAAGTCCAGGTGCGTTGTCTCCCTGGCCTTAGGCATTAGCCCCGGCTGCCCTTGCCTCTCCTTTTGCACTGCCGCTTGGACCACCAGCGAACCTGGAACTGGATGGGAATAGTGGTGCTTGTGCCCTGCTGCAGAACGTAGTACCTCCTCTCGAACCCCTTAAGCATGGGGGTTATGGATGCCGGTGTCTACCACAAGGCAGCAGTGATCTTAGCCACTGTTTTGTTAAGCGGCAGGGCCAACTTTGCGGGGGCACTCTCAGTGAGGATGTCGACCATAGAGTCGGAGTCCTCAGTCACCGGCTCCACCGGCACCTCCAGATTAGCTGCCAGCCTACGGAGCAGTTCCTGATGGGACCTGGCATTCATTGCCGGCATAGATGGGGCCAGTTCTGCCAGGGCCTCATCGGGGGACAATGATGATGAGGACTCCCAAACAGGTCTGGGGTCTTCCATCATCTCTGCAGAGTGGACCGGCTGCTGGGGTTCCACACAAGTGGGTTGTGGAGTAGCCACTGGAGGCACTTCTCCTAATTCCCCTTGCCTCTGTGGGCTGTCCACCTGGGAGGATGGAGGAGGCCTTGACAGCGAGGCAGACAGTGTGCTCCTTCTCTGAGAGACACTGGACATACGTGAGGGTGGCATCGGGGCCTGCCACTGATGATAGGCCTGGGGCATCCAAAAAGGCCAGGCCAGCTGAGCCTGCGGGGGCCACATCTGCTGGAACTCCTGTGGCACCAGCTGGTGCCAAGAATGGGAGCGGTACTGGGATGAAACCCGAGACGAACTCACAGAGCGCAGCGACTCTTCGAAAAGTCTGACGCCAACCAGGGCAGTGCCGTGACGGGCTGCCCAGGAGTGAGAGTAGGCCTGTACTGAGCCATGGACTCCAGTTTTCCCACATGGGTTTGTACAGGCAGGTGCAATAATAGCCGTGCCGGGACCCTGGTGCCGGGCAACTGCTGTACCAAACCGAAAACAGGGACTGATGCTAACAGTGCTGTCGGTGCCAGTGCAGGCGCCGGTGCCAGCATTGCTGGTGCAGGTACCGGTGCAGGTGCTGCTGCGGATGCCGGTGCAGGTGCTGGTGCCAGTAGTGGAGCAGCCCCCACCGGTGCAGTGCGGTGATTCACCAGTGCCCTCATCGACGCCGTCGGTGCAGGCACTGACTCCACAACCAACGATGGTGCCGGCAGCAATGCCCGTGCCTCCAAAGTTACTGGTGCTGACCAGGCCCCCGGTTTAAAGGAAGCTACTGGTGCCACCATGGCCCCTGGGGGACGGGGGGGGATGGAGGCAAGGCCGTCAGCCCGATGAACTCACGAGCTGCCTCGAACGTCTCCAGAGTGGAGTGCGCCAGTCTCCAGGGTGGGTCAGTCCTCCTCTTCTGCGTGCCCCTAAAACTAGTACCAGGAGAGTCCAGGCCTGGAGAACGATGGTGCCGGTGCCGGTCCCCATGTGCCTTATGGCTGGGTGATCTTCCCCTGGAGTCCTTCACCCTTTGGAGCCGGAGACTGCTACCGGTGCCTCGGTGCTGACGTCTTCGGTACCCCGGTACGGGAGGATCCCGGTTGCGCCTCCGGCACTGAAGCTGGTGCACTGCACACCGCGGGCTCTCTAGATGGTGCTGGTTGGAGAACTGACTCCATAAGCAGCAGCTTTAAGCAGGAATCCCTTTCCCGCCATGTACACAGTTTAAACCCACGGCGAATTTTGCATGAGTCTGTAAGGTGGGACTCTCCCAGACACTTTAGACAAGCATCGTGGGGGCCTCCCTTTAGCACAGGACACACAAGGTTAAAAGCTGTGTGGACCTGGCATCACCCTCTCCCTCTCTAACTAAGTACCTAACAGCTACAATACACAAACAACAATAACGAACTAACTGCCAACGGGCGAACAAACTATCCTAGCTGGGATCTGTACGAGACAGCAAAGCTCCAACGACCGTCATGGGCGGTAAGAAGGAACTGAGCAGGGGGAGCGCTCGCAGGGGCACTTATGCTCTGCTGTAGCGGTGCCACTCTGGGGGGCAACCTGCAGGCCCGACAAGTACCGCTGGGGGAAAAAACGCTCCAGGAACTGCGCATACGGCGTGCGCACACCTCACGCAAATGGACATGAGCACCCACTCAAAGAAGAACTGCCAGTGTCTTTGAAGAGCTGATTTTAGCTAAGTAAGAGGAAAGGGGAAGTTAAAATGCTAGTGGGCTGCCTACACTAGCAGTCCCATCATGTTACCATGGAAATAGGGATAACTGAAGGAACATGCTAATGTAGACAAAGGCTGTGCCTGAGTTCCCTCTCAGTGAAACAGGGACAGGTGGTCAGATTTACAGTCTGTACTTATCTGAGGCCACATCTATACTACCTGTGGATGGGATGCCTCAGAGATCAATCTTTCTGGGGTTCGATTTAGTGGGTTCTAGTAACAACCTGATAACTGGAATTCTGAGGGAATCCTCCACCCCGTCGATGCTCCTACTCCTCGCAAGGAGTAAGGGAAATAGAATGGAGCATTTCTCCTGCCAACCTCCTGCTGTGGGACCCATGACTAGGGGCTCCAGACAATTAGGGAGCCACCAAAAGAGTGCTAGAACCTCTGTAGCAGGGATCTGGGTACCAGTGCCCGAACTGTGACCCTGCCTCATGCTCCTTCTCTTTCTCAACCCCTGGCCAGGCCAGAAGCCAAAACCAGGCCATGCTAAGAGCCACCCATGGAGCCCATGCCATTGTGGGGAGCTCCAGACTCTCTGACTGTCCTGGGAGCACAGGGTGCCCAAGAGTGCAGGTGGTGAGTGCAGGACTCCCTGGTCTGGCTCCAGATTCTGGGCTGGCCAGAGGGCAGAGCCTCAGAAGGAAGAGGAAGAGCAGAGTATGGGGCAAGGTTACCAGGAAAAGATGGGTGCCACTAGCAGAGAGTGTGCTTCACAGCAGGAGAGCTGATCTGCCCACTACAAAGCACAGACCCTACCATCCCCACTCTGCACCTACGTCCATGTTAAAAAGTGTGGGGGGGAGGGGCGCGTGGTCCTCCTTGCCCCCTCTCTTTTCTGGCACCCTTTGGATATGGGGGGCCTTTACCGCTAGGGTGTGCCCAGAGCCTGAATAAATCTTAATCCACCTCTGCATGTAACAAATCACACTTCTGGCTCCTCTATCTGGTCATTTTCCTTTCCTCTCTGACTTCAGAATGAGCTAATAGTTGTTTTAGGAAAAATAAATTTCTGTTTTGATGAAAGGACAGTTTCCTTTCCCTTAGATATCACCACACTGTGACCTTCCTTCATTTATAACCACTGCATAAACATGTAGGAAGACACAGTCCTTGCCCAGAGATTAGACCGTAAACCTCAATTCTTTTGTGTACACATACCTTGATCGTAGACTTCTCCAACCACAGGTTTCAGATTATGTTCTTTACCAGCTTGATAAATAGCGCCACCATCCAGTGTCACAGCATCTGCCAAATTATTCTGTGTAAAAACAAAGTCATAATTTATACTTCATCACAGCTGTTAACACCCCTTCACCAGCTGAGAGCAAAACTTTTATAAATTCAATGACCCTTTGCAAACATGGTAGATATTAATCTCTAGCTGGCCAGGGTGTTCTCTCATAGTCTTCTGTGTCATTCAGATTACTAATAAACAGAGAGAATATGTCACACCACTCTGCATAGCCAGATTTGGGTCTTTAATATAAAACCAGGGGTGAGGTTGTTCCTATTGCTGTTGAAAAGCACAGGACTGTGGTGACTCCACTCTACAGTTTCAGAAAGGTCACTGCATTTTGCTGATGTGAGAGAGTTTGGAACCCAACATTTTTTACTAGTTTGCCCCACTTTTAGCTCTCCATTCAGCTCTAGGGAATCCTCTCAAACTGGAAGGTAGGGATAAAGGTACAGGATCATACATTTAAATTCATGATCTGAGGCACTTTGTGGCAATTTTTTTTTAAGGATTAAAAATACTGATACCAAAGACAAGTGTGCTCTTTTTTTAAATGTATGCTGGTATAAAATATCAAAAACAAAAAATGTCAGCAGAGACCTGGGCATAGTTCTTGGAGAGAAGGATTTTCTTCCATAGTAACTTTGTATTTGAATGTGTTCATCATGAAACTAGGAACAAGTGCCGCTCATATTCACCTTAAACAAAATAACAGTTCTGAGAGTGTCTTTGCTCATTTGACTTTTCTCTTCACTCCAAATACTGTTTAACGTACTGCACATTTATTCCACTAGATGGTTTGTTCCTAATAAACGCAACAAATTGTATGTAGTATAAGCTTCAGAGGGGTAGCTGAGTTAGTCTGTAACTGGAAAAACTTAAACAACAAATAGTCTAGTAGCACCTTAAAGACTAACAAAACATGTAGAAGGTATCATGAGCTTTCGTGGGCAAAACCCACTTCTTCAGATGACTGGAGTATTAAAAATCCAGATATCCAAGAATAAAGAAGGAAGGGGGTGGGGCTGGGAAAGGAAGGGGGAAAAAAGACAGTGAATAGATTATTCAAGTTACACGAGTTTGATAAGAACAATTAGCACCTCCAGAGTTTGGTTGGTTGGTGAAGTCATTAGGATGTGGAAGGTAGTGTGGGAGCCAGCTGATATCTCTGTTCATTCCAATCTGACAAGAATTTAACTTGTAAATGAAGTTAAAGTTCCATCCCTTCTCTGTGTATTTGGCTTGTGGAATTGGCCTGAAACAACACGGTGACTTCGATCCATTAATGAGTGTCCAAGAAGATTAAAGTGTTCTCAACAGGTTTCTGTGTGTTGCCTTTTTGGATATCTGATTGATGTCTATTAATTCTTTCCCGTAGAAACTGTCCAGTTTGGCCAATATACATTGCAGTGGGGCATTGCTGGCATTTGATGGCATAGATCACAATAGTGGATGTGCAGTTAAATGAGCCCTTGACGTAGTGGCTAATGTTGTTGGGTCCACTGATGAAATCACTTGTGTAGATATGTGGGCAGAGTTGGCACCACAGCTGATTTCAGGGGTGGGTTCCAGGATGATTATGATGGAGATATATTGCATGGTTACTGGAAAGAATTTGTTTGAGGTTAGGGGGTTGTCTGTAGGTGAGGACTGGCCTTTTCCTCAAGGCCTGTGAGAGTGAGGGGTCATTTTCCAGGATAGTTTGTAGATTGTTGATAATGCGTTGGAGGGATTTAAGTTGTGGACTGTAGGTGATGACAAGTAGAATTCCATTTTCTCTTTTTGGCCTGTCTTGAAGTAGTTCATGTCTGGGTACTCTTTTAGTTCTGTCAATCTTTTTTTTCACTTCTCTGGGTGGATATTTCAGTTTTAAGAATGCTCTATATAGATCCTGTAGGTGTTTGTCTTTGTGGGATTGAAGCAAATCTGGTTAAATGTTAGAGTGTGGCTAGAGATGTGTGTCTGGAATGGAAACTAGAGGCATGAAGGTAAGCATAGCAGTTGGTAGGTTTCCGGTATAGGGTGGTGGAAATTTGTCCATCATGTAATTGTACTATAGTATCAAGGAAGTGGATCGATCCAGGCTGAGGTTGATGGTGGGGTGGAAATTGTTGCAATCCCTGTGAAATTCCTCATGGGTCTCTTTCCTGTCAATCCATATGATGGTGTCATCAATGTAGCGTAAGCAGAGTAAGGGTTCCAGGGTGTGAGAGCTGAGGTCAAGCCATAAAGACAATAGGGGTGCTAACTGTTCTTTTCAGCCTCTTGTAATTTGAACAATCTATTCACTAGCTTCAGAAGGGTAGCTGAGTTAGTCTGTAACAGGAAAAACTTAAAAAACAACAAATAGTCTAGTAGCACCTTAAAGACTGAAGAAGTGGGTTGTGCCCACGCAAGCTCATGATCCCATCTACATGTTTTGTTAGTCTATAAAGTGCTACCAGACCATTTGTTGTTTTTTAAGTTAATCTATTCATTGTCTTTTTTCGCCCCTCCATCCCCCCTTTCCCTTATTTATTTTTGGATCTGGACTTTTAATACTCTAGTCATCTGAAGAAGTGGGTTTTGCCCACAAAAGCTCATGATACCATCTACTTATTTTGTGAGTCTTTAAGGTGCTACTAGACTATTCGTTATAGTATAGTAATATTCTTGAACAAACGTTTTGGAGTTTGATTAATGAAATGAAAAATTGGGATTTTGTAGCTGTCCCAAAGATGTTCTTGGAGCATCAGGACTGCATATGACTTCTATGCTATGAGCCTGGGGCTAAGCACCCATGGATAGACTAATCACCATGTACACTAAGGAAATTATATTAGCAATCTACATTCGCTGTCTGATAACAGTTACCTGACCATCACCCCTAGCAATCATTTACTCTATTTTATATCTCAAGCAAGTGTGGTTAATCCTATAGTACTTGTGACCTAAGATCAAGTAAAAGAGGAAGTAGGAGAAACAGATGCTGTGTTATGTCAGATTGTCTTTGGCCTGCTACTGGAGTAAAGAGACTTTAAATTCTATCAATGTCCTATGTGCAGTTATTTTAAGAGCCCAGATTCCTGGGGCTGAACCCAAAACTTGCACTTGTTGCTACATTTTTAGTCACTCTATAGTTTGGCAATTTTCAGCTGAAATGTTTATGTGCATGCTGTACCTCCAGGAAGCTCATCTGAGAATATTTTTACCTGCTGTATTCTGAAACTTTTTATGAGCCCTAATTTCTGTTCTGATCCAGATTACATCCACATAAGGAATGCTGGTTGCAGTAATGCCTTATGTATTCTGGCGGTCAGGGATACTTTTGAGGGAGACATCTAGAGAAAGCACCCACAAAAGGATTTCACATCAGATAAGCGTATTAGCAAGGCACTATTTTATCATGTTTACTGTTCTGAGAGGGACCTTGTTCTGTCTGTCTGTCTACAGTATTTGTTAAGGTTCCATCACAGTATCTAGCTGCCCACTCTCTCAATGGAGATTGTTTTAGTTAGACCCTAGGAACAAAGGATGGAGCATTTAGCAAATGCTTTTAAAATGGCTTAGGCTATTGTTGGAAATTATGTACTTTTACCCATAGCATGAAACATTTTGATGGAACTAAGTCCAAGTCATATGGCTCTGTAAAACAGCAGACGCCTAGGTATCCAGTCCTTACCCCCAACACTAGCCCTCCCCTTCCCTCCTCAGAGAGCAGAGTTCACTATATCTGCAGACTCAGAGATCATGAGCAATCCTATACATCGCACAGCAATGAGCAAATGTTTAGTAGATCATTAGCACAGAAAAAAAATCTCCAGGATGGTTGTGCCTGAGGCATACCTGTGTTAGGCGTCCTTGGCTATGTCTACAGGGTACAGCTTTTCCGATATCCCGGAAAAGCTCTGCCATGTCCAAGGAACACATCTGCTTTTCTGAAAAAAAATTCAGAAAAGCAGACGCTTTTTTTGGCATCCCTGTTCACCTTGTTTTATGAGGAAGAAGGGATGTTCCGAAAGATCCTTTCCCCCCCCACCAACATTTGGCTCCATGTAGATGGGACAAATGTTGTAAAAGACTCTTTCGGAAGAAAAGCGGAAAAAGATACGCAAATTGTGATTTGCAATTTGTGTATCTTTTTCTGGCTTTTCCCTGGCCTATCTGCAACAAAAACTCTTAGAAATTCTGTGACAGAATCTTTTATTGGGGTATTTACTGATCAGGAACCACTAGGGTTATTACATTCAGCACATGAGTTAGATCTTGCATTCTTTTCCCCTTGCACCACAGAAGCATCTGTATTTTATTGCTGGGTAAAGTATCATCTGTTTATAGAAGACCAGATCTCAAGGTACTTTTTACAATTTCAGTCAGTCCCAGGAATATAAGTATGACTTCAGTATTAATATTTAGCATTTATTTAGCAGCCTGCATCTGAGGACATCAAAACATTTTTTTATAAATGTGTATTAATTAAGCCTCACTGTTTGGTAAGGAAGTATAATTATCCTTCTTCTGCAGCTGGGCACAGAAATGACCTGTTCCCGTCTAAGATCACATGGAAGTTTTATCTCTTTCCCTGAGGCTGAGCAATATGAGCAAGCCCTTTGGACTAACCCTCACTATTTCTACCTACCAAGCCGTCTTGGGTTTGTACACAGACATGTGGTGTAAGAGATTAATAAGCACTGAGCCCTGCTCTAGCATGCTCTCTCTGCCAATAAATGCTTTACCTGTATTTAGTAATTGGACAAGTGAAGCAAGACCCTATACACTCAACTACTGGATGGCATTTCTCTGTTTGCTAATGCCTGAAAACCAAATCTAATCTATATATTCTAGGCAGAAGCCTACTGATTTCTGGTGAAAATCTGAAAACTCAAAGACAGACAGACAGACAAACTCAGCTCCCCACACAGCAGTGGCACCTCCACCCTCTCCTCGCTCAGCACCATTACAGGGCACCCTGGACACTTCCACCTCGTGCAAGAAGGAATCCGGCCAGCTCTGAGGAGATTACTTCATGTCTTTTGTAGGTTGGGCTGGAGATCCCTGCTTCATCTTCACCCCACCCCCCACCTCCATGTTTCTGCCTCCCCCCGCCGTCCCTTCTTTTCCCTTCCCCTGCTCCACTATTCAATTCCAGGTCTCTGCTTCTCCATGCCACACAACTTCCATTCCCTCCCCTCTAGGACCAGGTCCCTTTTTTCTCTCCACCTCCATTCCCCCAATTCCCACATCACTCCTGCCCATCTCCACCCCTTCCCCTCTCACCTTGGTCTTTGCTTTCTCTTTCCTACTCAGCTCTCCCTGTCTCCCACCCCCACTCCTCCCCAAGAGCTCCCTCTTAATGCTGCCAGGGGTGTAAGCAGGGATGAGTGCACTGTGTGGAGAGGAAAGGGAAACAGGGACTTGGAGACCAGTAGGGTGGGAAGCAGGGATCTGGAATGGGAAGGAGAAGGGATTCAGCTTAGCCAATAAAAGCAATGAAGTATGTGACTCTGTGGAAAAAGACACACACACAAAAACCTTAGCATGGAGAGAAAATGGGGGACACAGAGTCTCTGGCCTGGGGTGAAAGACTGAGATGGGGGAGGCTGCAGATAGTCTCTGAAATGGGGGGGGGGGGAGGATGGGAAGGTGACACACACAGAGCTTGGAGGGACACAAGCAGCCTTTGATGTGCACAGTGAGATCTCTTGACAGAAGCAACAAAGATTCTGACTTGCAAGTTCAATCTGACAGCAGTCTGATGTGGTGAATCATTAGAATTGTCCCTGTTACACAGCTAAGGGTGCTGAGGAGCGAGATTAAGTGACTTGCCCCTGGCCTCAAGGGGAGTCTGTGCCAAAATTAAGGATTTCCTAATTTGCAATCCTGTGGCTCTAAGCACTTGCTCATGGAACTCCACTGCCCCTCACAGCTACAATTTCCCTGGCTTTACCAGTTGCATCTCCACATCACATGCTATGACTGGGACACATCCAGCCTGACTTAATTACCAGGTTTGTGGAAAATCTGGAAATCCCGGACGCCCCATCATCTCAGGCATTGGCACTCTCACTGAAGGGCTGTCTGGCTATGTGGACTCTCTGCTCAGACCCTACACCACCAGCACTCCCAGTTACCTTCGTGACACTACGGATTTCTTGAGAAAACTACACTGCATAGGTGATCTTCCAGAAAACACCATCCTAGCCACCATGGATGTAGAGGCTCTCTACACAAACATCCCACATGCAGATGGAGTACAAGCTGTCAGGAACAGTATTCCTGATGATGCCACAGCACAACTGGTGGCTGAACTCTGTGAATTTATCCTCACACACAACTATTTCAGATTTGGTGACAACATATACCTCCAGACCAGTGGCACTGCTATGGGCACCCGCATGGCCCCACAATATGCCAACAATTTTATGGCTGACCTGGAACAACGCTTCCTCAGCTCTCGTCCACTTACACCCCTTCTCTACCTACGCTACATCGATGACATCTTCATCATCTGGACCCATGGGAAGGAGACTCTGGAAGAATTTCACCATGATTTCAACAGCTTCCACCCCACCATCAACCTCAGCATGGACCAATCTACACGGGAGGTCCATTTCCTGGACACCACGATACAAATAAGTGACGGTCATATCAATACCACCCTATACTGAAAACCTACCGACCGCTATACTTACCTGCATGCCTCCAGTTTCCATCCCGGACACACCACACGATCCATTGTTTACAGCCAAGCACTGAGGTACAACCGCATATGCTCCAACCCCTCAGACAGAGACCTACACCTACAAGATCTTCAACAAGCATTCTGTAAACTGCGATACCCACACGAGGAAGTGAGGAGACAGATTGACAGAGCCAGACATGTACCCAGAAGCCTCCTGCTACGGGACAAGCCCAAGAAAGAAACCAACAGAACACCACTGGCCATCACCTACAGTCCCCAGCTAAAACCTCTCCAACGCATCATTAGTGATCTTCAACCCATCCTGGACAATGATCCCTCGCTTTCACAGGCCTTGGGAGGTAGGCCGGTCCTTGCCCACAGACAACCCGCCAACCTGAAGCATATTCTCACCAGCAACTACACACCGCACCATAATAACTTGAACTCAGGAACCAATCCTTGCAACAAACCTCGGTGCCAACTCTGCCCACATATATACACCAGCAACACCATCACAGGACCTAACCAGATCAGCCATACTGTCACTGGTACATTCTCCTGCACATCCACCAACGTAATATATGCCATCATGTGCCAACAATGCCCCACTGCTATATACATCGGCCAAACTGGACAGTCCCTACGTAAAAGAATCAATGGACACAAATCTGATATTAGGAATGGCAACATACAAAAACCTGTAGGGGAACACTTCAATCTTCCTGGACACACAATTGCAGATCTAAAAGTAGCCATCCTGCAGCAAAAAAACTTCAGGACCAGACTTCAAAGAGGAAGTGGGTCTGGCCCACTCATCATCTAATAAACCATCTTGTTAGTCTTTAAAGTGCTACATTGTCCTGCATTTTGCTTCAGACTTCAAAGAGAAACTGCTGAGCTACAGTTCATCTTTAAGTTTGACACAATCAACTCTGGATTAAACAAAGACTGTGAATGGCTCGCTAACTACAAAAGCAGCTTCTCCTCTCTTGGTATTCACACCTCCAGATCAGCTGCTAGAAGTGGGCCTCATCCTCCCTGATTGGATCCACCTCGTCATATCCAGCCTGATCCTGGCCTGCATATTTATTCCTGCCTCTGGAAATTTCCACTACATGCATCTGACGAAGTGGGTCTTTGCCCACGAAAGCTTATGCTCCTACACTTCAGTTAGTCTATAAGGTGTCACAGGACTCCTCGTTGCTTTTGCAGATTCAGACTAACACAGCTACCCCTCTGATACTATATTTTGTTGTTACTCTCTGAGGTGCCACAGGACTACTTGTTGTTTTTAAAGTTAAAGACTAACAGAGCTATCCTTCTGAGATTTTTCTTTTAAAGGGCCAAGGTAGGGTTCATGTTTATATTCCTAGTGACTGGGCCACAAAGGTGAATAAAAAAGACAGGACCACCTTCTGTTTTAAAACTCAGTTTTATCTATTGAATGCAAAAATCCATCCGTCCAGCCATTCCAAGGCAGGGGATCTTTAAAGTGTAAACACCTGTACAAGAATTCTCATCTGCCTGCTTTTATGAGAAGTTCAGTGCAGTAGAGTCTAGGTCAGTGAGTGGATGTCTTCATTCTCTTGCTTATCTTTCAGTAGAGAGAGAGACCACATGGGTGAGGAAATAGCTTTTTCTGGACCAACTTCTGCTGATGCGAGACACAAGCTTTTGAGCCACACTCAGTTTTTCCTCAGGCCTGGGAAAGGTGCTCAGAGTGTTACAGCAAAAGACAAGGTTGCACAGGACACGTACCATAAGTAGTTTGCACATAGTCTAAGGGCCCATGAGAGGAGAAGTGGCACAATAAGGCATAGCAAGCACTATATGGGCCATAATGTAATGACTTCAAACTCACCTTGAGCATATTGGCGCAGTTAATGGCCGAGCCACCACGGACACACGATACTTGGGGAAGGATGTTGGCATCAGTGAAGGCTGTGCTCATGTCATTACACTTGTCCAGCTCTTGCTCAGAGATGGTGCACCACCGCACATGCTGCAGGCTGAGAGCTGAAACAAAGCACCAGGGCAAGACTCCATGATCAGATAATGCCTATACAACTATGCTCCCTGTGTACTGGTAACAGAAGGGACAGACCACTAAAATTCACAGCTTGTTGAAGGCTATGGCCTACGGCCCCACTCCCATTTTCATTCAACTCTATGAGAGTTTTGTAAATGACTTAAATGGGAGCAAGTTTGGATCCATCTCTCATATCGTCACATGCTGATAGAGGAGTATGAAAACAGAGTGGATAAGCGCATACAAAGAATCCCCAGCGCCTATGAGAATGATACAACCTTATTTCCTGGGTATATTGTTTATCCAGTCTCCACAGTTCCCTTAGTTGTGTGGCAAAAAGTTGGGTTTCGATGCAAGTAGCAGCACAGTCCTACTGCGGGGGCTTGGCAGGCTTTGTTAACCGTAAAGTGCTGAAGCTCTTGTAAATGATCAGCAGTAAAATTCAGTCATTTAACACCTGGTGTCTTGGGTTTATGCAACTTTTTATTATCATGAAGAAAAATAAGAACACTACAAAATATCCATTTAAACAACATACTTACCAAGAGCAGCAATATTTAGAGAGCAGCAGCTGTTGTGTCAGTTGTCTGTCGATTCATGGTGAACCTGGGACATATTGAGAAGGTTTTCTTCTCAACTAAGTGCTGGGATGATTGTTTACAATTACACCACGCAAAAGCCAGTGGCTCCCCAGTGAAGTGCCAGTCTAACATAGCACGATGGATTGGCTTGGGTGAAGTCCTGTCTCTTATTCAGCTTAAACAAATAAACAGTCCCTGATGCTCAAAGACCCGGGCGTAAGAATTGGAAGAGCATAGAAGAGAAAAGTTGCTCCCATCATATTTAACTGTAAGAGGCCCCCACTCCTGTCACTCAATGAGATGTATAGATAAATACGCGGGAACTAGGCAGGCATGGTAGATGTCAGTTTCCAATGCAGGAAAGTCACCTGATTATCTAAACTGCACCTGCAAAAACTGCAACACTGCTATTTGGTTAAACAGATATTTTCAAGTGTCAGTTGGGTAATTGTACATACAAACAAGCACATACGAGAATCAGGAGCTTCTGCTGGGTTTGGTACATGCAGCTGGCCCGTGAGCCTCTCTCACAAACACATATTCAATATGCACATTCACAGTTTGAATGGACCCGGGTTAGGATTTGTCTCATTTGCTTGCTACTGTAGCCTTTCTCCAAAGGGACACGTCCACAGCACTGTAAAGTTGAGAGGTTCTATCAGCCTAAGAAAGGATCTAGCACAGCAGCACTCAACAGGCAGGGGCTATGACAAACTTCTCCAGCTTGAAACATTCAGGATATGTCTACATAACAGGGCTAAACTCGAAATAAGCTATGCAACGTGAGCTACACTAATTGTGTAGCTTAAGTTGAAACAGCTCATTTCGAATTTGGGACCATCTACACGGCACTTTTTTCAAAATAGAGCACTCTTCCTCTGACTTCCCTTACTACTTGAGGGTTACAGGAGCCAGAGTAAGTAGTCCTCCAGCCCAATAATATTTCGACATTATGTCGAAATAGCTGCTTGTGCGTAGATGCGGACTACGTTATTTCGGAATAACATCTATTATTCTGAAATAATGCTGCTGTGTAGACGTACCCTCAGAGTGCTGCAAAAACAGCCATACTAATACCCTCAGCTCTGTTTTGCACAGCAACAGTCACTAAAACAGAGACTGACTCAGGAATAATGCTACTAGTGTCAATAACCTAAAACCAGCAGTGACAGTGCTTTTACTAAGTCATTAGAAAAAAAGACTGAATCCTGACATTTCTCAACCAATTTTCAGACCAACAGGCTGTACTGTTGCAAGCTTCTCACTATGGGTATGTCTACACTACAAAGTTAGTTCGAACTAACGGACTTTAGTTCGAACTAACTTTCATAGGCGCTACACTAGCGCTCCGTTAGTTCGAATTTAATTCAAACTAACGGAGCGCTTAGTTCGAACTAGGTAATCCTCATTCCATGAGGATTAAGCCTAGTTCGAACTTAATAGTTCGAATTAAGGGCTGTGTAGACCCTTAATTCGAACTAGTGGGAGGCTAGCCCTCCCCAGGTTTCCCTGGTGGCCACTCTGGCCAACACCAGGGAAACTCTACTGCCCCCCTCCCGGCCACGGACCCCTTAAAGCGGCACGGGCTGGCTACGGTACCCGTGCCAGGTGCAAGCCTGCCAGCACCCAGCCAGCAGACCCTGCACCTGGCACGGCTCGAGCCACCCACGCGATGCCCCCCAGCCCACCCCCTCTTCCCGGGACCAGGCTGGCGGCTCCTGGGAGCTTGCCCAGGACCGCAAGAGGCGGGCACCCGCCTGGGCTACTGCGGACATCGTGGACCTCGTCCATGACCTCCGCACTAGGCACAGGAAAGTGGCCGGCTAGGGCAGGAGAGCTGCCAGCCTGGCCACCCAGGAGCAGGTGTGCATGAAAATCAAGGTGGTCCACTGAGACCCCCGACCCTGAGCCCTGAGCTTACAATGGCCGTACTGGGTCAGACAAAAGGTCCATCTAGCCCAGTAGCCTGTCTGCTAACAGCGGCCAACCCTAGGGACCCTGGAGGGGATGGACCGAAGACAGTGACCAAGCCATTTGTCTCGTGCCATCCATCTCCAGCCTTCCACAAACCTTGGGCAGGGACACCACTCCTACCCCCTGGCTAATACCACTCCATGGACCCAACCTCCATGACTTGATCTCACTTCCCTTTAAACTCTGTTCTAGTTCTAGCCTTCACAGCCTCCTGCAGCAAGGAGTTCCACAGGTTGACTCTTTGCTTTGTGAAGAACAACTTTCTGTTACTAGTTTGAAGCCTGCTACCCATTCCTTTCCTTTGGTGTCCTCTAGTCCTCCTTTATGGGAACTAATGAAGAACTTTTCTGTATGCACCCTCTCCACCCCACTCATGCTTTTAGAGACCTCTATCCTGTCCTCCCTCCGTCTCCTCTTTTCTAAGCTGAAAAGTCCCAGTCTCTTTTGCCTCTCTTCATATGGGACCTGTTCCCAACCCCTGATCATTTTAGTTGCCCTCCCCTCTCCCAGCCTCTCTCTTCCCCTCTCCCACCTCCTTTTCCCAGTCTCCCCCAGTTTTGTTCAATAAAGACAGATTCCATTTTGGAAGACACGTTATCTTTATTTTGTACATTAAAAAGAGGGGCTAGGGAAGGGTAAGTGGAAGGAGGTGAGGGAGGAATGGGGCACGAGCCCCCGATGGGGAGGACTGGGCTGGCTCTGCGGGCTTCTGGGGGTGGAAGCTCTCCTGCAGCCCTCCAATTGCCCCCTCTCCCCAGATGGCAGCCTGCGGCAAGTGCAGCCGGTCTGATGGCCGAGTGCTGTGATGTGCCCAGTGTGGGTACTCCGGGCAATCCAAGCCAGGACTGCTTTGCAAGCGGGGCACCCCTGAGAACTGTCTGTCCGGGGTGGGGTTCGGGAATCTTTAAGCGCAGCCCTCGGCTAGCCTGAGACAGCAGCTCCACGCTCTAAGTCCTCCTCTGATGCCCTGCCGGCACTGCTTCCGGCCATCCTTAGTTTTTTAGTCTGGATCCGTTAGTTCAAATTAACTAATTCGAACTAAGTTAGTTCGAATTAACATTGTAGTGTAGACGTACCCTATGTCATTAACTAGAAAAGGTCTGCAACTCTAAGAAAGTAGGAATAACTATCCAGCATGAGACCAAAGGTCCATCTAGCCCAGTATCCTGTCTTCGAACAGCACCCAATGCCAGGTGCCCCAGATGGAATGAATAGAAGGCTTATTAGAAAACAGGAAGGCTACGTCTACACTGGCATGATTTTCCACAAATGCTTTTAACAGAAAAGTTTTTCCGTTAAAAGCATTTGCGGAAACAAGCATCTAGATTGGCACGGACGCTTTTCCGCAAAAGCACTTTTTGTGGAAAAGCGTCCGTGCCAATCTAGACGCGCTTTTGCGCAAAAAAGCCCCGATTGCCATTTTCGCGATTGGTTTTTTTTTTGCGCAAAACAAATTTGAGTTGTTTGCACTGGCCCTTTTGCGCAAAAGAACTTTTGCCCGAATGGGAGCAGCATAGTATTTCTGCAAGAAGCATTGATTTCTTACATGAGATCGTCAATGTTCTTGCAGAAATTCAAGCAGCCAGTGTAGACAGCTGGCAGGTTTTTCCACAAAAGCAGGTGCTTTTGCGGAAAAACTTGCCAGTCTAGACACAGCCGAAGAGTCCTGTGTCAGGGCACTATAGCTTGTTTCGGGAGATCAAGCAGTTCACGGAAGCTCAGGTGACCTTGGGAGAACAAGGATGCACATTGTCTTCTTCATTAATCCATGTACAAGTTCATGATAGTCATTTTCCTTCATTGTGGAAGCTTCTAGCATCCCACAGTCAAAGACTCCACTTTTTCTATTAAATGCAAAATTATTGTATTTCCAACTATTGCTCAGTGCCTTAGAACATATGGCTAAGTGCTATTCTCCAATAGCCGTGTTCCTGTTTCCGATACAGTGGTCTGTGAAGATAAGACTTCATTGTGCAAGGTATACGATCACTTTTTACTCTCATTAATTTGTGAGATGAAAAATAAACGGCCTCTGCCTAGCTCCACATTTTTTTAGCGTATGTAATGAAATAGCATGAAGCCACCTCTTTCTTCCTCACTCAGCTTACGGGTGCTTAGTGGAAATTTCTCTCTTGCTAAAATGCATCTTTTCTCTCAGCATCTGGCCAGGTGCCTTCTTGTCATAGAGGATGCCTTTTAGTCTGCCAGAGGGAGTTAACCCATTTGAGGTGGAGCTAGGAACATAGAGAGGACTTGTGGTTTGAGTCCTCTGCTACAGTTGGCCAAGCATGTGTTAAAACAGCAAGCTAGTCTCTGAACTGTTTACTCAGTTTCCTGGTGCTCCACAGAGGTACACTAAATTTGAGATGGTGGGGGCTGGTAACCACGATTTGAAATACATTCCTAGGCCCTATGATAGCATAGTCTCAGCATCAGACTGTCAAACAACCTATCAACTGCTTTAGCAACACAACAATACTGGTGTTGTGCAGTAGTGGGGTAATGTACTGCACTTTACAAAAGGATCAGGAAAATGTTAAGGGACATTAATATTCTGTGGGAGTTTCAACAGGAGCTCTCTCAATGAGGAAAAAAAACAAGATCATTTTACACATACACAAGAGCTTCTCTTTTTCCTGAAAGATTTCAAAGTGCTTTAGAGATAGCGAGCCAGCAGGCATCTGATCAGTCAGTCAAACCTTTGGACTCCTGGACATTCCAGACAGAGCTGTTGACATTTATTTCTCTCTCTCTGCCCTGTGTTCATTGACTGTTTGCTCCGACCCTACCTTCCCCTCTCCGCTCCCTCCAGTCTCTTTACTATAAATTCATTCCATACTTGTCCCCTCCCTTCCCTTTAACTGATCTCTTCCTAAGTACACCCCACCACCCTTCAAAGAGGAAACAAAATTGTGGACCTAACATGCCATTTACCACTGCTCCATGTTCACTCTGTGTGTTCTATACCTCTTGCTCCCAGTGTCTCGCTTGGCTATTTAGACAATATTGTCTCCTTGTACTCTGCCTTCTGTCTGTTCCATCTATTGTTGTCTTTTGTCTTGTACTTAGATTGTATGCTCTCTGGAAAGGGAGTTTTTTGACCTGTTAGTACAGCGCCTAGCACAACGGGGCCCTGGTTCATGACGCGGATGCTTAGGGTCTACAATGACAAAAAGAATAATAAAAATGAATCACCTCAGGAGTGGGAGAAAAGCAACACAAATCCTGATGCATAACAAAAAAGGTTCGGGAATATTAGGGCATCGCAGATCCACATAATCTATGCTATGTCCCAGTTTTTAAACAGTCCCTCGGAGAAAAGTGTGCCAGATGCCCCAGAGATCCCATGTGTTATTAAGGGTAGATCATATGGTTGCAACATTTCTGCGACTGAACCTCTTGGTGCCAACTCTCCTGCTTCATACCCATGAGCTCTGCTTAGCAAGTGCAACTGAGAGAGTCTGATCAGGAGTCTTTACACACTTCGGGGACCAGATCAACAAGTAGCAGCCATGACACTAGGTAGCCTTTTTAAAATTGGAGAATTTCTTCAACAGGAACAGAGCAGTGTTATTCCCCCCTGAAAACTGCTGGCCCTCCCAAAAGCCAACTCTCCTTCCAGCCAACGTAGGCATTTCAGTCCATTGTCCAACACTTGCAGGCCCTTCCTGAGTTCACATATCCCACCTGGCAGAGATTTCCATGGATAAGTATGAATTGTTCAGTCCTTGGGTTTCCCGTTGTCTCTGGTCCCTCCTCTGACATGGGACTATTTCAGTCAGTTTTTAGCACCACATTCATTCCACCCCCACACTGTGTGACACCTCCTCATGTTTCATGCTCTGTCCTACAAGCAGCTTTTTAATGCTTCTGCACTCACTACAGTGCAAAGTACAGAGGGAGGCCAAGGCACATGATGGAACAATAAAATACACTACAGCAAATGCCCACTTTATTAAGTAGCACAATCACCTACAAAAAATGGGCCATGTGAAGCTGTAATATTCATGCAGAGCAGGTTGGTCCAAGATCCCCTCTGAAATAGCCAGCCAGAATAAACAGCATGGGACCAACAGAAGATACAGAATCAATGTGGCCAAATATGTGATACAAATGAAAGGGAGCCAATAATGATTTGTTTCCCCTAACTCAACTGCCTGTTCTCCCACCACGTCCCGCTCACCTGCAGAAACACAGTGATTATGAAATTATTTTAATTCTGCTTGTGCTGTATCATCTCACAGATTGGTCAGTCCCAGAGGTACCAAACAGCAGCATGAACATTGTCTCTTGAGATTAGCAGGCACTTACCTGTGTGAAAGAAGCAGAAACAATAAGCCATGCTCTGGAAGCTCATGATGAGGTCTGTGTGTATGCAGTGCCTTCAGAATTCCAGCAATCACTCCTTTTATGGAGCACACTTTTCACTCTGCCCCTCTCCAGACCACGCCCTGTTGGAAACCAAGATTCTCACATGGCCACGTGTGCACTGCAAAACAACAGTTACTCTCAGTCACTCCGCCACACAGTCTGTTCTAAACAGAGAGGAAAATCTGCATCCGTTTACATGAATTGCAGTCTTCAAACAGAAAGCCAAACTCCAAGCACAAAATACCTGGGACAGTGGAGATTGTGACCTGTCATTGTTTTAGCACCACCTGCTGGGTCAAATTGGTAATAACATGTTAACAATTTCCCTTGCAACAAACCCTGTCGCCAACTTTGTCCACATATCTACTCTGGTGACACCATCACTGGACCTAACCATGTCAGTTATATGATCAAGGACTCATCTTCCTGTTCATCCAGCACACAAACATGATTTGTGATTTATGCCATCATGTGTCAGCAGTGTCCCTCTGCAATGTATATTGGCCAGACTGCTCAGGCACTTCGCCAAAGAATCAATGCTCACAAATCAGACATCCGACATCTTCACAAAGAAAAACTTGTTAGTCCACATTTTAATCTACCTGGGCATTCCCTTGAAGGCCTCACAATGTGCATCTTACTTCAAAGAGACTAACACAGATTACAGAAACTTCAGAACTTTCATTCATGCTTACATTGGACACGGTACGAATGGACCTTAATAAAGATGCTAGTTACCTTACATATTACAAATACAGCTTCTCCACTTATTGATAATCCTAGTAACTTCAGATTAGCCACTCATTGACTTAAAATAAACTATTTCCTCCTTCCCTCTCTCTACCTTCTGTTCTAAAATCTGATTTGTTAGTTTATAATGTATTCACTTTCTTCATTGTATTCCTTTGTTATATATGGTCATGCCAGTTCTCTTTCAGAATATGATCTGAAGAAGTGGTCTGGTTCATGAAAGCTCATCACCTAATAAACTAATAAACCTAATAAGCTATCTTGTTAAAGTGCTACATATTTTTTCCTTTTGTTTTACGATAATCATGAGTGTGGAATAGGATCATGAAATAAAGTGTAGGGAGATCACAGAAAGCCTCCCTCTTCCTCCAGAGCAGACACACACACATGGAGCAGCTCTGAGCTTAAAACAGCGGCAGCTGTGTGCCTGAGGGTCCTGGCAGAGTGGTCCGTGGGCAGGTGGCTTGGCAGGCCCACTCTGGCCAGCAAATTGTATCTTGCCCACCCCTGGTCTAGTCTGTAGCTCACTGGTTAGTATATGCTCCAGAGACATGGCAAATCCTTATTCAACTCCTTTCTTCTCAGGTGGAAGGGAACTTGAACTGGGATTCTCCCACATCCAGGTGAGCACCCTAACCACTGGATTAAAATTATTCCTCCCCTAGGCTTCTTGCAAAAACAGCATAGGTGCCTAATTCTAAGAGCAGGGTTAACAACTGGGAAACCCAAGCAAATGGAGCAGCCCAGTTTTAGGTGCCAAACTGCCCAAGCAGTACAGGGTTTAGGACAACTCTTACCTTGGCATCTCTCATTGGCTGGGCTAGGCAGGGTGCCACTTAACATATTGGCTTGTGTGAATCCCACTCTCAGCCAATACCTCACCCCCTTCATTGCATAGAGTGCCCTGGTGCCTAACTCAAACCTCATGAATCAAGTTATTTTCTAGCTGCCTAAATATTTTTGTGAATATAATCCAGTGTTGCTACCATCTGATTAAGAATAAACACAACTAATAAACAAAATTTAGCACAAGTAAGACGTCTTTAAGCACCCTGTAGGTAGGTGGCACGTGATGTGCTGAAGAAACGTCCCATGTAATAGCAAATTGATTAAGAAAATTAGAAGAGAATTCTCTCTCCTTTCTGCAAGATGATTATAGAAAGAATCTAATTCACTATGAAATTGCATAGAATGTTATCCAGTTAATCAATATTGATATAACCCTTCAGAGTTGTGCTGTCAACAACAAGAGGAGCTGGGTTTGGAGGGTTCCTTGTGAATGCTTAAATACCATCTGCTCAACCTGCTACTCAGAAACCTGGGAACTAGCTGTACTACCTGTTGCTCCCTAGATAGCAATACTTCCCCACTTGCATACACTGATTCCACAGGACTTAAACTTTATGAAAGGGGGATGACACTGAACTTGAGAGGGCCGGCAGTCATTAATTTAAACACACTCCCTGCCCTTCCCCAGGAGTAGGTTACAACCTACATCTTTTTCTTGAAGTTGAGTGGGGCTGGTACATTCTAGTCACTTTCCTCTTCTCTTCCTCATAGTTTGTTATACTGGGTTGGTGGAGTCCAAGGATTCTAGCAAGTCAGTGCAGTCTGCAGCTTTACCATCGAAGGCGATTTCAGCTCTGTTGTGTAGGGAAGCCCACATAGGTAATTCAGTGTCACCCATTCCTTCAAAGCCACCTCTGCACCATCCAATGGCTTGTAAGGCACAAAATTTGTATCTGCATCTGTAAAAATGAGCTGTAGATAGCCACATCTGAGGATATAGTGGAGAGCTGCAAATTTGCAGAGTTGTATACTCATCACAGGCTACTTCATAGTTTTGGGGTAAAACCTGTTTTGGAGTGCTGGTCTCCCTTCTCAGGGGCAGACTCTTGGTTGCATAGGGAGATTGGGGGGAAGCCGGGCTCAGCCACTGCTCTGGGTTCCAGTCCAGGGACCCTACGGCAGTGGCAACAGGCAAGGTTATTGCCACTCCCAATCTGGCAGCTTTTCCTTGGGCTGCTTCCCCAAATGAGCCCTCCCAGCACCTTTCCTCTAGTTCCTGCGCCTCAGTCCTCAGCTCTTACACACACCACTCTGTCAGCCGACGGTCAGGGCAGAGAGAGAGAGAGAGAGAGAGAGAGAGAGAGAAGGTTTAATGTCTGTGTCTTTACCACTAGGACCGGGGTCCCGTTGCGGAGGGCAGCCAACAGGCTGACAGACGCCCCAGAGTTTACAAGGAGAGCTTACTACATCTCAGATTTCAGCTGCTAGGATACAGGATCCCTTCGCAGCGGGCACTCTAGGGAAGACTGAGAGATGCCCCAATGGATCTGTCCCCTGGGAGGGACACGAACCAAAACGCCCCAGCTCTTCCTATTCCTGTCCCTTATGACTGGCTGAAGTTCTTTTAAATTGTGCTTGGTTCTGTTACAGCAACTGAAGGAGTCAGGTTAAAGCTTAAACAGTTACAGGTTTATTAAAGAAGCCTATAAATCATATGGTTACAATGGCTACTGCTCTATTTCTTAACTGCTAGCAAATATAGATCTTAAAAACGGTTACAAAGAAAATATAGAAAATAGAAATAATGGTACCAAGTGACAGCTTAATCTTTAAAGAGCTCTAAATCTATGTGTACACTTAAGACAAAGGGCACATCCAAGTACAATTTTTACCCCCTTCTGTACCTCTCGACTCCAGTGGGTCAAGCCAGGGCCGGTCCCTCAATTCCTAGGAAAGACGAATACGAGGTGAGCATCCCAGTGGAACCTCGGGAGGTCAAACACCTAACCCAATGAACAGATAGATGGTAGATTGACACTCAGAGTAAGTGTGCTGCTGGACCCATCTTTATACCCATAGGGGCCCGTATCCTCTTTCTTATCTAAGATGCCAAATTGTACTGGTCTGTCTTTGTGGCGCCAGTTCTTACAAGGGAGTTGTGAACTTAATTTACACTTGTAAGAGAGAGAACTAAATTGGAAGTACTGGGCATTCTTTTCTCAGTGGGAGAGTCCTCTCCCAGGGACGACTGTGTGTGATCGTATCAACATAGGTGCTAGCCAGGGCAGTTCTCGCAGCCTCGAGGTCAGCTTATTGCCTTAATCGCTCTTTTCTCATATCTATGTTTTCAGCTTCTCAGGATCAGATGAGCCAGCATAGACTATGCTGATTTTATTGCTCCTTCTCTGTCCTGTATGCTTCAGGAACCTCAGAGAGGCAAATAACATGTGTGTGTGTGTCTGTCTACACACACTTCCTCCTTTCAGCCCTTCACTTTTTCCTTCCCCCTTCCTTGCCTGGGCAGAACCTTTTAAAGCAGCTCCATAGGGCTTAATTGGCTGCAGGGGTCTAATTTGCCTGTAGCTTCCAGCAGGCTCTAATTGTCCCCAGGTGCCTACATGATAATGCTGCACTAGGCTTGGCTCTGTTAACTCCAGAAAGAGAACGTTGGTCACCCAAGCCACAGCATGCCTTTCCTCCATTAGTGTGTGCCAGCCAGCTGGTCTGGGTCTGTCACAACTCTTATCCACAAAAACAGGCTATGAGCATCCACATCTGTGGAAGCAGATACTGGCGGATATAAAGCACAATCTGCGGATTTGCAAGGCTCTTCCTGTTCTTAGCATCACATTAGCCACATTATATTAACTTCAGGTGGAATAAATAGGCCAAAGGTGTTTACATAACCTGTTATGGTCCAACACTAATGTGTATTAAGTAGTTTTGGGGTTTGGTAAACCAAAACCTCAGCCTGCTAAGTACCAGGCAAATATACCATTAAATGTTTTTTAAAAAATTAATAATAAAAATTTAAGATATTACAGCACTAAAGATTACATGTCCCCCCCGTCCCCCCGGTTTCTTTTCTTTAGCTAGAGAGTTTTTAGAAGAAAAAAACCCTACCTTTGTTAACAGCCTCTTCCATGTAGTCAAACACGGCAATACGTATCTTTTGCATAAAAGATAAGAAGTTATTGGAGATAGGCTGGAGATGTTGTTACTTTTGTTGGTAAAGGCTGAGCTCATTTCATTTTAGATGGTGTTTGGGATTTAGATGGAGCCAGAAGAGGTACTCTGGCCTGGTCAGGATGACAAAGGCTTAGGGTCCCAGGAACTGGTGGTGGAGGTAGCCATTATGATGAAGCTCACATCAGTAGCCAATTTTTCTCCCCAAAGTATCTTTTTTCAAGGACTCAGAGAAAGTGGTGAGTGGACCCATCCCCTTGCTATTTTGTTCATCCGTTAGCCCTAGTTTCTGACACCAATTTTGACACACTGATTTCTGATTCCACATACTTTTCTTGTTTACCAGACAATCTTAAACACAGACCTTGCATTATGTAACAGGGGCTTTTTGTGAGGACTAATTCAGTCTGTCTCTCTTCATACTTTTTCCCATTAACATTTGTTAGCACATGTTATGACAGCTAATGAACTTTCACTTTTTGAACAGTTGAACTCACAATTAGGACACATTCATGAACCTAATTATCACACCAGCACTCTGAACCAGATGTGTTGGTGGGTAAATCAGAGTGAGCACTGATGCCATCCTCATCAGTCCTCTCCCTACTCCACCTGATACCTCACTCCAGGCATGTTTGATGTAGCTCCTGTGTCCATTTATCTCCTCCCCCAAAAAAACTTTCACAAGAACATAACGGAACTAGAAGAGGCCCCATACTTTCACAATGCACATAGAGCCTCTTCCACTCATAGTCTCTTGCTTGTCAACAGATGCTGGCAGAGCTCACTCTCAAATGGAGTTCTCAGGCAGCTCTCAGGCACTCTTCTCCCTGTTCACTTACAGGTGTCAACAGTGAAGTCCCTGCTCCAGGCCATTTGGCACCAGCACATTTTCAGTAGAATTGCTAGACATGGAAGTGTAGCTACGTGGGGCCTGATGAGTTTTTCCAATGGTTACTTACCTTTGCTCTTAATATTCTTTGGCTTCTTTCTAGTCTGGATTTATCTGGGCTCAACTTTCAGTCACTGGATCTTGTTAGCCATTTGTTGACTAGATTATTGTTCAGGAAATGAGTTCTAGGATGTGTTTGAGACCCCCTTCAACCTTCAGGAATAAGAAATAATGTGAATAGAAACTGCTCCCCATAAGCTCTGATATGTCTCCTTGATAGACCCTACCTGGAGGAGAGCTTGCATCTCTTGGGCCAATAAAACATGCTTGTGAGAAGAGGCTTGGGGAAAGAGGATGGGAGGGAGGGAAGGATGGAAATAAACTGGAATGTGTAACCTTCTACCACCACTCTCAGCACCCAGCAGCAGAGATGACTGGTCAGGCAGGATGCAGGAGCCACATGATCCACCCAGCCTGGGGAAGGGCTGGGATAACCCCCCTCCAACCCAGGCCCCACCTCTCCTTGCCCTGCTCTATTACTCTTTTCCCCCTTGCTTCTTCCCCCAAACAAGGCAGCCCAGGGGAGTAGTGGGGCTGGCGGGCTGATGCCAGCAGCAGGAGTCCATCCCCTCCCGGTACTCACTGACAGAGGCGGGAGAAGCAGAACAAGGAAGCCGCAAGCTTGCTTTGCTCCCACTGTCTGTGTCACTCTGTTTCTTGCCGGGGAAAAGTTTTTCCATTAAAAGCATTTGCGGAAAAGCGTCCGTGCCCATCTAGACGCGGTTTTGCACAAGAAAGCCCCGATCGCCATTTTTGCCATCGGGGTTTTTTTGTGCAAAACAGTTTTTAGCTGTCTACACTGGCCCTCTTGCGCAAAAACATTTCCGGAAAAGGGCTTTTGCCCGAACGGAAACATCAAAGCATTTGCGCAAGAAGCACTGATTTCGGACAGTAGAACGTCAGTGCTTTTGTGCAAAATCAAGCGGCCAGTGTAGACAGCTGGCAAGTTTTTGCGCAAAAGCAAGTGCTTTTGCGCAAAGACTTGCCAGTCTAGATGCAGTTCTGGAGTGTAGCATTGGAAGAGCAAAGCACGATGAGGTTGCCTTACTCCGCTTCCCCTGCTGCTGCTAGTATGTGTGGGGGCTGGACCCCTGCTGCAGGTGCCAGCATTCCCCACCCCTGCTTGTCCATTGTTGGCTGTTGGCCAGCTCCTACTGTGGATTGCATGTGAGGCACATGACTCCTCATGCCCCCACATGTGCCATCTCTGCCTAGCAGTCTGACGTGAGGAGGGACCACGTGGGCTGAAGTGGGACAGATGATTTAAAAACAAACGGGTGGATAGTTCTCCATCAATGGCTATTAGCCAGGATGGGTAGGAATGGTGCCCTCTGTTTCTCTGGAAGTGGGAGACAGGGGAGGGATCACATGAGGATTCCCTGTTGTGATCTCTCCCTCTGGGGCAACTGGTATTGGCTACTGTCGACAGACAGGATATGGGGCTAGATGGACCTTTAGTCTGACCCAGTATGGCCATTCTTATGGTTCAGTAAGTTGTATAATATCCTCAGACACCCCATCAAAAGTTCTAATTGGAGCCTCCTGCGTAACTGGCTGAAGTGGGTGTGGATGGATGTCTGCATTTATTACCCCAATTTCACTTAATCAACTCCTTCCACTGCAATAGAGTAGGGAATAGGACTGGTTGTCGAGGCCTGAAGTGTTTCCTTGAAGGCGCATGAGCATATAGACTTAGTGACTTGAGAATCAGAGGGGTAGCGTGTTAGTCTGGATCTGCAAAAGCGACAAGGAGTCCTGTGGCACTTTATAGACTAACAGATGTATTGGAGCATAAGCTTTCGTGGGCAAACATCCATTTCGTTAGATGCAAGAACAAGAAGCAATGGGCTTAAACTGCAGCAAGGGAGGTTTAGTTTCTAGCCTTTGCCCACGAAAGCTTATGCTCCAATACATCTGTTAGTCTATAAGGTGCCACAGGACTAGTTGTCGCTAGTGACTTGAGAGTGGCTCTGGAATCCTTTAGGCCATAAAGCTTTGCATCTGTTTGCTCAGAATGAAGTATCTTCAAACAGAATCTTGGATGGATTGCTGGACCTCTGTTGGTAGACCTGAAGACTGGAGCCATAAACACATGCGTTAGGGATGTTAAAATGCGTGTAATTAAGTAACTGTGTAAGCACCGCAAATTTTGTATGTAACCGTGAACATTAACCTATGAGTCCATGCTCATCATTTAACTGTGTACACATTTGCATTTTCACATCCCTAATCTGCACATGAACACTGTGGACAAAAATCTAACAGTGTGAGAAGTGCCAGCTAGCTATATACAAGTACGCTATAAACAGTCCAAACTGAGAAATTAAAGCACTGTGCTAGGGAACTGAGGGAAAAGAACTAAGCTAAGACCACAGAGTAAATCTTCGTCTGCCACTGGCACTTCCATTGCTAGAACTCCCATTGCTTCAGGGTGTAAAAAAAGCACCCCCAAATGACAAAAGGTTTAGAAGAGAAAAGTGCCATTATGGACAGTGCTTCCTAAGCAGGAGTCACACTCCTGGCTACAAAGATATTGATCCCAGTGACAAAGATAAACACAACATACCTTACAAGGTGCAACTGCCTACTGGATCAGGCCGTCTATGAAAGTGCACACAAAACATAGCCTAAGAGTTCGCAGTTGGTAAGAAGGAACTGAGATGGTGCCAGGCCCCTTATAAGCATATGGTAACAAAGGGTGCTCAAGCTGGCCCAATGGCTACTACTGAGGGAAAATTTCTCCAGCAACTGTGTACATGGTGCTCAGGCATCTAACATGGATGGATACGAGCAAGCACTCAAAGAGATGTGAACAAGTGAGAAGGAAAAGGATTGTATCCTGCCTGACAAACAAATGGGAGAAAAGATTCATGAAATTAAATCAAGTACCCCTATCCTTTCAAAACGCCTCAGCAAAAACAAGAGAACATATGCCACTCAGGATGAGTAAAGAAAAAGCAGATTAAAAAAAACACACACACAAAGGAAAAGTCAGTAAGAGACAAAAGCTATTTTCTTTTCTAAGAAAAACATATAATGTAAAAGCCCCACTAAGAGACACTTTAAAAGTGACTAGTGGTGGGGTTTTTTTTTTTTGAAGGAGGTTCTCAATAATTAAGATATGTAAACCAAGATACTTAAAATTACTGAGCATCTAAACGTCTCACCCTGCACCCAAAATTGCTTGTCATTTCTTAAAACGTAGGCAGTAGTGTTTTCAGAGCTTTAAACAGAAGGCTTTTTTACTTTTGGTTCTTGTTGGAATCTGATGACATTCTCAGAATATTTTATACTTCCAGCAAAAGGCAGAGAAACCCATAAAAACACACCAAAATCATTTTCTTTACTAATCCAGTACACAGCCAAGATGGATTTTTTCCACAATAGGCTGTACATGGACAGATTCCCAAATCTACCAGTATTCTGCAGTCCTTTGTTATTTCACACATGCTTATTGCTTGCCCCAACATTTAACCTGCATTTAACTACAGTGAACTTCATGGATCAAAATACTAGTTTTTCAATATCCCTCCATCACATCATTGCTCATTATTTACTGTCCCTGCCAATTTATCATTTGCAAACTTAATTTTCTTAATTCTACATAATTGTATTTTAGATGATTTAATTAAAGACTCACAAAATATGTTGTACAATAAACTTTATTAGCTGTTCTCCTCTTTCTGACAAATGGAATGGATAATATTTAGAGTTCTTTTTAAAACACAGGTAATGTGGCTGGGAAATGGCAAAGAGGCTGTCAGAAGCACTTTTTTTAATGAACAACTGATTCCAAATGAACCACGAGCAGGCACCAAGCAATGTTATTAATAACTGGAAAATGTTTTATTATTGATGCTAGTTCTGTATTGCAGACATGTATTTGTAATTGCTCACCTCAGAGGCCCGTGTCTCCAGTACCAAGATGCCATGGAAGAAATGACACAGGTGCAGTCTAAGATGTACATAAAAACTGACCATCGACTCTGAAATCTCCCATTCATTAAACTATGCACATCACATGGAAGTAAAAAAAGACAACCATCTGAAACTGTTTGTAGAAAAGAGAACTTGCCCATATTTATTCTCAGAGCTAATATCTCCCAGATGTGTTATTCAGCCACCACACCCCTTTTCATTTCATACGATTAAAGAAAATAAATTCCATTTTTTATTTATTCTCAAAAAACAAAAAAGAAAAGTTAGGAGTAGGTGGGAAAAGAAAAAATATTTTATATGTATGTGCAACTATGTAAAGAAAATAATTCCCATAGTTACAAAGTTTAAAGTTTTATAACAAAATAGGCAGTTATTATGGATAAAATATTAAAATTTGACACCCTAAAGAACACACACATTCAAACTACAAATCTGACATATCACCTTAATGATCATCCCTCACTGCAAATGTTTTGTTTTACTGCCAATGAAAATTTGCATATTCCTTTGTAAAATGCAAGCTTCTCTAGCACCGTAACTTTTTCTACTCAGAAAAGAGTGATGGCCATTATCTATAAACAACATTTGTAAGACACTGTAAATAGTGCTGCATGAGTAAGATTAAAAACATTAAATATTCTTTATTCCTAGTAATTGTATATGCAAAAATGAATAAAAATAGACTATAAGAATATCATTATGAAATTTTGAAAATGAATATCCCTTCTGAATTAATGAAAGTTAATTAATACATTAATTTGGAAAATAAAGTTACATTAACTGCCCGTAAAGAAAAATATTTGCTGTGACTATAGAAAGTCAACCTGCAAATTAAAACTTAAAATTAAATTCCTTGACCAACCCATGCTATTAAAATTAAGCGTGCAAAATTGCTCACAATTTACATAATTGGGTAAGATGATTTCTCTTTCATATGTTATGAAATTTTAAAAGAATGTATATAAAGCTTTTCCGAAAATCTCTGAAAGTTACATTCCCTTAAACATTAAGGAATTTTACCATATAATTCCTCACCTCTACCCTTAATAGCTGGTCAAGCCATTTGATCTTCATGTTGGAAAAGTGTATGTGCGCGCGCGCACACACACACACACACACACACACACACACACGGCTCGACAATCTATGTAATCTACTCGTCCATGGCGAGTAGATTACAACCCAGAAGAGCTGGGTTCGGGTGATCTGCGCATGCGCAGATTGCCAGATAGCGCGGCTGGAGAGGAGGGCTCGCTGCGGCTCGGCGAGCCGTGTGTCTGTGTGTGTGTTAATTATAGGAACTGCAAAATGAGATGTTTAGTGCATTTTCCCACATTGGAAAGAGCCAGAAGCAGGCTCCAATGAAAGGGGTTACAAGTTGTCACATGAGTAGATGATGTCAGCTAGAAAAATGAAAAACAAAAATCTCTTGATTTTTCATAATTTTTCCTTTGCTGGTATCCAGATATAAGGCCCAGACTGTTCTTCTATGATCTGTTTCACATGGTTGTATATCTCTTCCAGTGTGTCTCCTTGGACAATAGCTGCAAAACAAGTCAGAAGTGTTTTATTAGTAACTTTCATGCAAAAATTCTCAGCTCCCTTCCCAGGGTGAGGATTTAACCAGACTGGACAGGGAATGGACAACAGGATAAAACGGTTACTTACTTCTGTACCTGTTGCTCTTCAAGGTGTGTTGCTCATGTCCATTCCATGTAGGTGTGTGCGTGCGCAGTGTA
Source organism: Pelodiscus sinensis (assembly GCF_052426305.1). NCBI lineage: Eukaryota > Metazoa > Chordata > Testudines > Trionychidae > Pelodiscus > Pelodiscus sinensis. The sequence continues at coordinate 262,354 of NC_143061.1, forward strand.
TGCACGCGGTGTCAGACTTTTTTCCCTTATCAGCACCCGTCGGGCCAGCAGGGGAGCCGCCTGGAGTAGAGCCAGTATATTGGCCAATATATACCCCTGCTGCTCCTCTACCCCCTTGGTTCCTTCTTGAAGAAAGGGAGGCGGGCAGGATTTGGACTGGACATGAGCAACACATCTCGAAGAACAATAGCTACCAGGTAAGTAACCGTTTTTCTTCTTCGAGTGCTTGCTCACATCCATTCTATGCAGGTGACTCTAAAGCAGAAACCCTAGGAGGCAGGGTTGGAATTCTAACCTTCAACTGAGCAGAGGACAGCCCTACCCAGGACTGCATCTTCCCTAGCCTGGTGAGCCAGTGCATAATGACTGGTAAAAGTGTGGATCAAAGACCATGTGGTGGCCCTGCAGATGTCCAGGATTGGGACTTGAGCCATGAAGGCTGTGGAGGAGGCTTGGACCGTAGGGGAGTAGGCCATGATGGGAGGAGCTGGTACTCCAGCCAGCCGATAGCACTCCGCTTCCATTTAGCCAGATAGGTGGCCCTGGTGGAAGGTTTCCTACTATGCAGCAAGACTTCCTGTAATTCACAAGGAGATCTTCTGTGCAGACTGGCTGCCCCTTTAGCTGTTCTGCAGTTCCTACAAATTGCTGTGGAGACCTATGGAAGGGCTTTGTTCTTTCTAAACAAAAGGCTAAGGCTCTCCTAATATCTAATGTGTGTAGTGCCTGTTCTTTGCCTGAAGTATGGGGCTTTGGGTAAAAAAATGGGAGAAAAATGTTCTGACACATATGAAAGTGACACCCCATTTTTGGAAGGCGTGGTGGGGGCGTAACTGGACCTTGTCCTTGAAGAATACTGAATATGGGGGGGGTCTGATGTGAGATCCCTCAGTTTGAACATGTACCTGGCTTATGTGATAGCCACCAAAAGGACACCTTCTAGGAGAGGTGCAGTAGTGAACACGTTGCCAGGGGCTCGAAAGGGAGCCCCATGAGCCTGAACAGCACTAAGTTTAGATCCTACAGGGGGATAGGCTGACACACATGCAGGTAAAGTCTGTCCAAACCCCGTAAAAATCTCTGGACCACGGGATGTGTGAAGAGCATCGTGTCCCTAGAGCCCGGGTGAAAGGCGGAAATAGCCGCCAGGTGAACCCTGATAGGACAGCCCCTGGGCCCTGAGGTCAAAGAGGCAGTCCAGAACCAGTGGGACCAAGGTGTCCATGAGGGAGGTACCCTTCTGAGCAGCCCAAATGGAGAAGCGCTTCCATTTAGCCAGATAGGTGGCCCTAGTGGAAGGTTTCCTACTATGCAGCAGGACTTCCTGCACCCACTCCAAGCACTGGAGCTCTGCTGCTGTCAGCCATGGAGCTTCCAGGCCATTAGGTGGAAGGACCGTAGGTTCGGGTGGCAAAGCCTGCCAAAGTCCTGAGTTACGAAATCTGAGTGCGGGAGGGTGGGAGGGGGAGAAGCAATCGACTTCTCGCATTACATGTTTAGCAGGGATGTGAACCAATGTTGTCTGGGACAAACTGGCACTATGAGAATGAGGGCGGCCCTGAATTCCCTCACTTTCAGAAGCACCTTGTGCACCAGAGGAAATGGGGGGAATGCGTAAAGCAAGCCCTTGGGCCAGGGGATAAGGAGCGTGTCTCCCAGAGACCCCCTGGCACATCCCCATGAGGGAGCAGAACCTGGAGCACTTCCTGTTCTGCCATGTTGCAAAAAGGACTAGGAAGGGAAACCCTGAGGGACCATTTGTGGCAGGCTCAGCTGGGCCGCCAGAGTGTCTGGGATTCAAGGGGGACAGGATGCAACTGGGTTAACATCCACCCCGGTGCAGAGTTCCTAGAGCCGGAGGACTTCCTGGCACAGGGAGGAGAACACGCCTCACCCTGCCTGTTGTGTTGTCAGACAGGATGAGGATTGTCCTGCCCGAGGCAGGGAAGGAAGGCCTGGCATGTGAGGCCAACAGCCCACTAGCACCTGGATGGAGGACAAGACCCGCGCAAGCCAGTCATCAAGGTAGGGGAATACTTGGACCTCTTGCTTCCTTAGAAAGGCTGCCACTATGGCCATTTCGTGGAAACTCAGGGAGCCGTAGAAAGCCCAAAGGGGAGGGCTGTAAATTGGTAACAGTCTGGGCCAACCGTAAAATGCAGAAATCTTCTGTGATGGGATGTGATCAAAATGTGGAAGTAAGCGTCCTTCAGACTGAGAGCAGCATACCAGTCTCCAAGGCTGAGGGAGGGAATGATTGATGCCAGTGTCACCATCTTGAACTTGGCTTTGGCGATGAAGGCTTTTAAGCCCCTGAGGTCTATGATGGGCCAGAACACCCCCCCCTTCTCTTTGGGCACAAGGAAGTACCACGAGTAGAACCTCTTGCCCCGAATTACTGAGGGACCACTTCGGCGGTTCCCAGTCTTAGGAGCTGTTGCACCTCCTCCCAGAGGAAATGCTAGTGAGAGGAATCCCTGAAGAGGGACGGGGTAAGAGGGAGGTGAGAGGAAGGAGATGGCATATCCCTATCCCAACTGTCTCTAGGACCCAACTGTAAGAGATGATGGATTCCCATGCCCAGTAAAAAGGGAATAGACCATCTAAAAACTAGGGAGGTGAGGCTAGTATGCTGTCCCCTGGCACACCCTCAAAACCCTTGACATGTGCCCTGGGACATGTTAGAGGGGCTCGCACTTGGTCTGATGAGAGGCGGGAGCGATGCCTACTATTTCTCCTGCTACCATTTCTGCCCTTATGGTAGGAGAAATCCTGATGGGCTCCCTGTTGGGGAGGCCTAGGGGCATTTTTGCCCAAGAGGGAGTGCCTCTGAGGGGCAGGCGTGTGGATCCCTAGGGTTTTTAGGGTGGCTCAGGTGTCCTTAAGGCCGTGCAGATGATGGTCAGAACAGGAAGATGCCTTCGAAAGGGAGGTCTTGGATAGTGGTTTGGAGCTCTGGAGGTACTCCAGACACCCACAGCCAAGAGTTACAGTGCATTACTAGGCTCATGGCCATGGTGCAAGCTGCCGTGTCCGCGGAATCCAGGGCCACCTGGAGGACCGCTAGGGATATTACTCTGCCCTCTTCTAAGAGGGACTTGAATTTGGGGGGGGGGGGTGTCTTGTGGGAGCAGCTCAATGAATTTGTCCATTGCAGCCAAGGTGTTGTAAGCATAGTGACTCAGCATCACCTGCTGATTTGCTATGTGGAGCTGAAGGCCCCTGGAGGATACGCCTTCCTGCCCAACAGATCAGCCTTCTTGGCATCCCTGTTCTTGGGTGTTGCGCCCGGCTGTTCCTGCCTTTCCCCTTGGTTAGCTGCCTGAACCACTAGGGATCCCGGAGGGGGATGAGATAAGAGATTCTCATTCCCTTCTTGCAGGTCAAAATAATGGCACTCAGCCTTTTTATCGGTAGGCAGAATGGAGGCCAGGGTCTGCCACAGTGTCTTTGTGATCTTTGTCATGGTTTTGTTCACTGGAAGGGTCACCCTGGCAGGCACATTGGCTTGTAGAATATCGACAGTTGGATCCGAGTCGTCTGACACCTTTTCAGCCTGTACCCCCAGATTCTGCATCAGGTGATGGAGAAGGTCCTGGTGCAACCTTGAGTCCAGGGAGGCCATAGATGGCAGCACGCATTCATGAGCCTTGTCAGGGTATGAAGAAGACGACCCCTTGAGGCCTGTCACCTCCATTGCGGGCCTGCGAGGGGGCCTGGGAGACCACAGAGGATGCCAGCATGTGGGGCAGTGATGAGGATGGCCTCCTTTGACCAAGAGTCTGGGCAAAGGCTGCCCCGGGGCAGGAACTGGCCCAATGTTGGGGAGCAGGTCAGTGAGGTTGCCGATGGAGGGGCCTGGGCCCAGAGACTTCAGACTCCTGGCTCTGGTGATATGCCCAGGGGGTCCTGACTAGAAGCCTTCCACTGGGGTGGCCAGAACTGCTGTGCCAGCTGCACCAGGGTCGGTTGTGAGTCTCAGAACTGTTGCTGGTGTCCAGAGTACCCCAGCATGCTATGGTGCTGGCATTAGGACCTGTGCCTTGACTTTGACCTAGAGCCGTGTGATAATGCGGTGGACTACACCTCCAAATTGGTTGAATATTTGGAGGTTGACCAGGGCGGTACCGTAGTTGTTGCAGTTGGTGACCTATGCCCAGGAGCGTGTCGAACCATAGACTCCAGCTTTCCTTGGTGCCAGGGAGGCGGCATCATCAAATGCAACAGTGCTGGCCTGCTTGCCACTGAGGATGGGGCACATACACCGCCAGTGCCACACGTGCGTCCTGGCTCAGTGCCAGAGTTGGTACCAGTGGTACTGCTGCAGCAGGTGCCGAAGTCGAGGTCAATAGCACTGGGGTGGAGTGATGGTGGACCCTCACGTCAGGTGCCAGAGCTGGTGGTGCCATGGATGTGGCCCTGTGCCCCTGAGCTTGATGCTCTTTTGGCAGGCCCGGGGATGAGTTTGGGGATGAGGTAAGCTCAATGAGGTCCCTCACAGCCTCAAAATTGTCTGGCGTCGAGGGCTCTGGAAGGTCCTCTACCAGGCTTGAGTCCTGACACAGGCTGGAAAAGTGCCAACCTGACCTCGATGGTCCAGGTGCCAATCATGCTGGTGAAACGTGACCCTCCACCCCCTCGAGGGCTCACTAACAGCACGTACCTCAACGGCGACCTGCCCCGGCTAGGTCTCCATATCTTCTATGCTACTAGAGCCGGCTGGTGCCAAGGCCTACGTGGCTCTGGAGAGGCTCGTGAATGGCTTGGTGCCTCCTGCACTGAAGCCGGTGCTCTGTGGGTTGTTGGTACTGGCTCCGGTGCCGGGTGGAAAGCCGCTTCCATGAATATGATCTTCTCATTCTTGCTTGGTCTGTGGCTTAAAAGCCTTACAGATCTTTCAGGCCTCCGACAGATGGGCTTCCCTGAGGCATTTAAGGCAGGCTTCTTTAGGGTCCTGGGGGTCTCTGCAGGGCATAGGCTTCTGGCACTTAATGCAGGGCTTGAAGCCTTTGGCCCAGGCATGCACGCCAGGGAGCTCTGCACATTAACAGCCACTTAAACTATTCACAACTGAGATACGAACTAACACTAACAAACAACAGAACTACCGACAGGTCAGAACTGCTGGGAGCACTTGCTAAGCAAGAACTGAGCAGATTCCAAAGACTGTCCGGAGCGGACAGGAGGAACTGAGGGTGGTGGAGGGCCAGCAGCAGCGTATATTGACCGATATAGCAGCTCCACTCTCCAGGGGGCTCCCCTGCTGGCCCAACAGGTACTGCTAAGGGAAAAAAAACCCTCCCAATGACAAATGTACGCAGTGCCCACACACCTACACAGAATGGACATGAGCAATCACTTGAAGAACCACCTGGTTTATTGTGAGTAAAAGGTGTTAAAGTCTGTTCAGAGGCATAGGGCTTCCCCAAGGCCTTGAATTGGTCAGTGTACACTGTATAGCGTTCTGGGATCAGGAAGGCATTCTTACACACCATAGACTGGCATGTGCAGCTTTGTTACCTATTTTGTTTTTGTTTTGTTGGGTTTTGTTTTGTTTGTTTGCCTTCCTCAGATACCTCTGAGGGTTAGTTTGGGTTGATCTGTTATTTTCTGGTTTTCTTTTTTTGTTTTCTTCTTGTCCCACCTTTTGTGTAATTATCCAGGACAGGAGCTTAAAACAGCAGGGCTAGTTAATAATCCTAATGCAGACAAATAAATCTTTGAGATCAGTTACAAGTGAAATGGTGGTGTGGGCTTCTATGTAATGTAGAATGAGGAACTACTCATCTAGATCATGAACAAGGAAAGGAAAAATAGGTCATCTGGTGGATTCTGGTTGCTAGCAGTGTCCATCATTTGGGATTGAAGGATGGGGCTAACCAATGCTATTTCTCTAATCCTCTACTTCTGATGCTTGCTTTAAAAACAGTTAATAAAGTTGCAATCTACACTAAAAAACAACGAGGAGTCCTACGGCACCTTAAAGACTAAGATTTACTTGACATAAGGTTTTGAGGTTTTGCGAGTAAAAAAAACCAAACACATTTTCAGTTGCATCTGTCGAAGTGGGTTTTACCCACGAAAGTTTATGCCCAAATAAATCTGTTAATCTTTAAGGTGCCAGAGGACACACCTCATTGGTTTCGCAGATACAGACTAACATGACTGCCCCTGTGAGATTAATCTACACTCAGACCTTATCTACTGTATATATTGTCACTAGGGATAGAGAAGCACTATAAATGAACTGAGGTGGGTGTGTTCTGACTCAAATTAGATTAAACTATGGTCTGATGTGACTCAGGACTAGATAGAGTTCTTAAAACACTTTGGATTGAAATGACAGGAATCTTGACTACAGCTTCATCTTAATTGTGGTCTTCACCTCCAGGGCTGAGAACCCACGTAGTAGAGTTCAACAGGAAAAAAAAAAGTATAGTGCTGCCATTTGTGGCAGGACACTGTATTCCAACATGTGTGTTAATACACACATTACTACCAGGACTATTACTGAACCATGATTACTTGCTAATTGCCTCTTATTCCACTTCCTAGCTCTTAAAACATTTTAAATCTATGACAGCATTTTACATTACATAGTAATGAAGCTTAATGGCTGCTCTAATTCAATATACCACTAAAGCTCAGATGGTTCTTATTAATTTTACATGGTCTAGCCTGACCTTTGGTCTGTTCCAGTATGGCCGCTCTTATGATTACAAAGTTATGCCTTCTTTGTAAGCACAAAGACAAATACCACTAGCAAAAAATATATTCATCCTTTTTTTTCTGTTACTTAGCAAAAATATTTGATGAACAGTCACTATTCAGAGCATCCCCTGTCAATATGGTGTCATAGGAACCATACTGGTTTAAAATTCCTTGTGATACTTGTACACAACTCATTGTACATGATAGGTAGTATTCCTGGATAATAGCTAAAAGTACCTATCAGGATCGAATGTTTTATGCAAGACAATATATAACCACATAGGCAGGGCTCGACAAATCTGTGTATCAACTCGCCATGGGCGAGTAGATTTCAGCCGGTTGCCCCGTTCACCGGCGGCGTGCGCATGCGCAATGCGGATCTGGCGCATACGCGGTGCAGGGCTGGCAAGTGGATTTCACTGTGGTTTGTCGAGCCCTGCACATAGGAATACATGGTCCTGCCCCAAAGAGTAGTATTGCACGTTCTTTCTGATTGTTTGTTTTATGAGTTTTCAGTTTAGGGGTTGAGTCATAGTACGCAGTTATGGAAAAAACACGCTATTGTGAATCCCTCCCTCGGATAGTATGGGATTCTGGATTCTATTTTTAGAACCACCTTCTATTATAAAAACATATTTTTGTTTTTTTTGTGGGGGAAGGGGGAGACATTCTAAAATCTCCATTGTTTGCAGCCAGGCTTTGATATCTGACAAGGGGAAAGTCCTTAGGCTAGAAAAACACTTTTTCCCCTTTGCTCCTTGAAATTCCATTCAGGTTGAGCTGAGTGACCAGCAAGGCAAACTAAACACTGAACTCACACACTCTAAAAAACCACTCACGCCACTGCCAAAGCAGCAGTCTCTCTCACTGGGATCTGGTGACACAACCGGGTAGAGTATATGACAGCAGGGAGACAGGAAAGACCCTCTCCCCATACTCCTGGATCCTGGCACATGGATCCTTACCTCCCAGGGCAGCATGTGGGGGGAAGAGTTCCCCTATATCTGAGATGGAGCGGGAAACATTCGGACTGGGTTTCCTCAAATCTCTTGGATCTAGCATCCTATCCACTGACCAGCAGCTATGAACTTAAACACTTCTAAATCTGCAAGACTGGATTACTTGCACCCATGAACATTAAAAGAATTGACAAGAAGAAATTTCTGAATGATTAAGCTTGATTTTAAGCAAATCGTGAAACAATGGAAAAAAGCTCCAATGTTCTGCAGCTCCTAGGTGTGAGCTGGATTGGGGGGCCTAGTCCCTCTGTGTGTGAGGTTCTGGATGGGTGCTACTCCTCTGCATAGTAGCCAGGATCGGTGGAAAGTGGGAACGGCACAATGGTCTCCCTCATCCCAGGCAAGGGTGCTAACCATTGGGCTAAACGTTATAAGGTGGATCAGCCACCACTTCCATATTCTCTTTCATTTTGAATGGGATCCAGTCCTGTAGGTGACCTTTGAGCATGGCTACGGAATTAGGCCAGTCGTGTAAGTGGCTGAATGCCCATCTTTCCCTGGTTTGTGAATCATTTGAGGGATGAGGTGGGAGGCAGTGGGGTGCATGCTCAAAGGCACAACCACTGTAGGGCAGCATCTAACACCTTCTCTTTACTGCTACACAACGTATGCCTTATATTTAGGTGAGCTGTCCTGAACAGATGCTACCTACTCTTGACTATTGCCCAGTGGTGGGCAATAATTTTTTTGCCAGGTGCCACTTTAAAATTTTTTTGCCCGGGCCACACTGGAAGGGACAGAGCCTCAAGCGGAAGGGGCAGGGCCAGGATATTTCCCTGCTTCTCCACCCACAGATCATGATTGGTCCGGGGCTGGGGAGCGCCTTTGCCCTCCCTGAAGGTTTCCCATGCACACCCATGCCCCTGGCGATGCGAGGAGACTTTGCGTGCTCCCCCTTCTACCTTAATTTCCTGGTTTTCAGAGCTTTAGCCACCCTTCACTTTCTGGAAAGGCATGAGATGCCAGTGAGTAACCTTTATGTTAAAATTCTCAGGCTTTCCAGTTTCAACAACTAGTAAAACAGGAAAAGTTCTCATGCTCTCACCAGCTGAAGTAAAGAAGAAATTGTCTCTCCGTTAAAAAATGAATTGATACAAATATTTTTTAAATAAGTACAGTGCAGTCTGATGATTTTTACATGTTCTAAAACATTCATCATAGGCCAGTTATGGAGACAAAGTACATAACTGAAGTATATGGGCAGAGTCAGGTACGACAATCCCACTCTTTGAAGAGAACCGTAATGAGGGATACAAACCTGTGAAATGTTCCGTAAATTCTTGCTCCAGTTTCATGGCTCTCTCAAAGGTCTTTCTGGCTTGCTCCTCTGTTAAACGTTTGTTCATTTCCCTGCGATGAAATATATTATGAAAAAATAAGTAGTTACCAAATACTGCTGAGTCTTTTGAAACAGGATTATTAAACTGCCTCCTGAATATTAATCTTAGGAAAAAAAGTAGTCTCCTCCTGTTCCTGAATCTATGATTTATAAAACTCTTGAAGGGAGCCTGAAGTCAAAGGCTACAATGGGAGTGCAGTAGATTGGCTTGCCATTTCTTGGCATCTGGCAAAGACACTGGGGTTAACAATGAAATCCACTAAGCAACCTCAATATAAAATTATAGGTTACATTCCATACCTGTAACTGGAAGTTCTTTGAGATGCATGGCCTTTGTCTACATTGCACATGTGAGCATGTATGTACACCATGCACCTTGAGTCCGCAAATTCTAACAAGCAATATCCATTTTGCATACGTGTAGGATCTCGCTTTGTGTTCCAGCCAGCACGTGTAATGCATGATGCCGAAGATTCACATGGTAGTCTGGTGGGCACTGACAGGATAAGATAGAGGTCCTGTTGAGGTATAAGCTTGGGGACCTACAAAGGTCCTTCATTAAATTAACCACTGTAGGGTAAGTAAGTGAAAATGGAGCACCTGTCTACTGGAGGAAGAAAGGCACCGACTGTTGCAAGACGGACCTTAGTGAGCTAATGAAGAAATCCATGTTATTTAAATAATAGTAGATAATCTAAAATGACTGGGATACCAGCAGAGTTTGAGGAACACTGATTATGTTGAGCCTAAAAAAATAGAAAAATGTTTCCTTTAGGTTGGTAGCAGTTCCTAGTTGAGTCTTTCTAACTGTGAATAAGAATGGCTTGGACAGCTGTTGAGCAAGAGAGTTCTAAATGCTCATCCAAACACAAGGTCATGAGGTAAAATGGGTCTGGATTGGGATGTCGGATTTAGCTCCCTTATCAAGTAAAGAGAGATGGATAATGATAGATTTTAGCAGTCTCAGAAGTTTATTTAGGCCAGTCCTGGGCAAAATACAGCCCATGGGCTGGATCCAGCCTGCCAAGCCACTGGATCTGGCCCGCAGAGGCAGTGGGGAGCCCCAGACAGGCTCTTCTGCTTGCCCCGCACTGCAGGGCTCCATTTCTGTTTGAAAATTAGAGGGGAGGGGGGAAGTTTCAGGAGCTGCCTCCTTCCCAGCACAATCCCATTGGCTGGTTTCTGGCCAGAAACCAGCCAATGTGAGCTGCTTGTTGGAATAACAGGCATTAAAAAAGAACCACGCCCCCTCACCTCCACTCAGTTATTCAACGAAGCACATGGCCAGGCAAGCAGACAGGCTGGCTGGGAAAGGTTTTAAGCACTGCAAGCCTTAGCTCTTCAGGCAGGCAGGCTAGTTTGGCAGCTGAGAGGTAAGTCTCTTGGCCACAGCCTGTTTCTGGCACCCTACCCCTTTATTTCCCCAACCCTCTGTCCCCCCCCAACATACCCCAACCATCTGTCCCCATCTTACTCCCATACTCCCTCCCAGATCTGGTATCCCCGTCTCCTGCCCCAGACCACACCACCCTCCTACCCTAGGTCACATCCCAAACCCCTGCAGTCCAGTGCCCTTCCCTATGTCACAACTGCCTCCTTCACCCAAACTCCCTCCCAGACTCCGCACCCCAATCCCTTACCCAAGCTCCCTTCTGCACTGAACCTCCATCCCAGACTCTGCATCTCCTCCATTAATATCATGGTAGAATGCATCCCTCAACCACTTTCCAAAATCTTGGATTGGCTCCCTGTCAAAAATTATTGCCCATACTTAATGTAGGCTGACTACTCACAAAACTATCTGTCCTTGATTCATTTATTGCAGGCTATGTTTATTTCATCCCCATTTTTATACTGGGATAGTGTTTGTGTGTCCCATTCTTTACTGTACCCATACTGTTTACATATATTAATCCTTTAGGATTTCCTGTCCATCTATCAACAGCAATTATAATTGGCACATATGCATTACTACAGAAAATCCTTGACATTTGCAGTATTCTGAATTCCTTTTTCCACTAATGTGATCCAGATAAATGTGCTTTTTAACAATTCTGATTACTCCCCCTGCTTTACCTTTTGTATTTACTGTATTATATATATGAGTTTGGTACCATATATGCTGCATTTCAATTGTGTTCCCACATCCATCGCAAATGGCTAAATTCGTGAATACTGAGAGCAGAGGCTTCTTGCCCGCTGTGGTGAGCTCTCTGCAGCTCCAAACTCACTGCAGCAATCTGTCTAGATAGGCCTGGGTTCAAGTTCCATGGTGGGACTAAGACTTGGACTTTTCAGTTAGAAAAGAGGAGACTAAGGGGGATATGATAGAGGTCTATAAAATCATGACTGGTAGGGAAAAAGTGAATAAGGAAAAGTTATTTACTTATTCCCACAATATAAGAACTAAGAGTCACCAAATGAAATTTATAGGCAGTGGTTTGAGCATTGGCCTGCTAAAGCCAGGGTTGTGAGTTCAATCCTTGAGGGGGCCATTTAGGGATCTGAGGAAATCTGTCAGGGATGGTACTTGGTCTTGCTGTGAAGGCAAGGGACTGGACTCGATGACCTTTCAGGTCCCTTCCAGTTCCATGAGATAGGTATACCTCCATTAAAAAAAAAAAAAGGTTTAAAACAGACAAAAGGAAGTTCTTCTTCACTCAGTGCACAGTCAACCTGTGGAACTCCTTGTCAGAAGATGCGGTAAAGACTAGGACTTTAACAGGATTAAAAAAAGAGCTGGGTACATTCAGGCAGATTAGGTCCATCAATGGCTATTAGCCAGGATGGGTAGGAATGGAATCCCTAGCCTCTGTTTGACTGGAAATGGGTGACAGAAGAGGGATCACGTGAGGATTACCTGTTGTGTTCACTCCCTCTGGGGCATCTGGCATTGACCACTGTTGGAAGACAGGATACTGGGTTAGATGGACCTTTGGTCTGACCCAGTACGGCCATTCTTATAGTCTTATGTTAAGGGACCCACCCGTCATGTCAAGGGAGAAGACTGTGGCCCTGCACTGGGGGACAGATGGTGGAAATGGCCACCAGATGCACCTTAAGAGAGGAGTGTGCCAAATCTGGGTTCTGCAAATAAAGCAGGTAAAGACCGACTGGATTAGGGCCTTTGTCAGGGAGATGCCACAGACCACTGCCCAACGTACCAATCTTGACCATTTGGCAGTGTAGCTTTGATTAGAAAAACGTTTCCTTCTCTCAAGGAGGAACTGGCAAACGCTCTCCAAGCAGGACTATTCTTTTGGATTCAGCCTTGCGGTATACACGTTGTGAGGTGCAGAGATGTGAGGTAGGGGTGGAAGGGACGACTGTGCTCTTGGGACAAGAGGTCTGGTTGGAACAGCAGCCGCCACAGGAGGAGCACTGCAAGGCTCAACAGGGTCCTGAACCAGTGTTGACAGAGCCATGCTGGAGCTATCATAATGACCATGGCCTTATCCTTTTTGATCTTCTATAGGACCTTGCTGATGAATGGAAATGGGGGAAATGAACAAAGCATATTCCCTGCCCAGGATCAGAGGATAGCCTCTGAGAGGGAGCATGCACCCAGGCCCTGACTGGAACAAAACAGGGAGCAGCAGCAGTTCTGCCTGATTGTGAACAGGTTCACTTGGGGAGTGCCCCACCTCCAGAAGACTGTGTGGGTGACCTCCGCATGCAGTAGCCACTCATGGTGAGAAGAGAAGTCTATGCTCAAAAGGTCTGCAAGAGAGTTCAGGGATCCTTGGAGGTGATAAGGCCCCGGATTGATATCACGCACAATACAGGTATTCCATAGTGCGATGGCCCTAGGCTCTTTCCTGTCTGTTGATATAAAGCATCAAGCTGCTTGTATGTGAGGACTCTATCTTCCCTCTTAGGTGGGGGTGGAAGGCCTTGCACATGAGACACGCTGTCTTGAGTTCTTTGACATTAATGTGCAGGCCCATCTCTTCTGGGGATCACCTGCCTTAGGACCTGGTGTCCTCTAGATGGGCTCTCCAGTTGAGGTCTGATGCATTCAGTATCAGCTGGACAGCAGGAGGGCAGCTCTGAAATGGGACTCTGTGCAGCACAATCCCCAGAACTGTCCACTGTTGATGGGAGGTAAGTATGAGATCGTTCAGTCTCTGGATTGTGAGAAGACCAATGCCAGCTACATTTTCAGGGGATGCATGTGGAATCTGGCATGACGGATGACCTAAGTGCATGCCACCATGTTCTGTCTGTCATAACTGGGATCTGGGAGACACTCACAGTGAATTCTGTCAGTGTCTTGAAACCGTCCCGGGGAGGGATGCTCTGGAGATCTCGGTGTCCAGTACTGCCCCACTGCACTCTATTCTCTGTGCTGGTACTAACATGGACATTTTGTTATTCACCAGCAGGCTTAGGGTGCTGCACATGGACAGGAGGAGTGCAATATGGCTCCATACCCGGGACCTGAAGCTGTCCTTGACCAACTCATCATTGAGGTATGGAAATATTTGGACACCTAAGGTAAGCTGCTACCACCAACATGCACTTGGTGAAAACCCTTGGAGTTGTTGAGTGGCCAAATAGGATAGCTACAAACTGTTAGTGCTCCTCACCTACCATGAAGTGGAGGAAGTGCCTGTAGCTCTTGAAAATGGAGATGTGGAAGTACATGTCCTGAAGGTCAAGGGCAGCATACCAGATTTAGAGATTCAAGGAGGGGATGCTCGAGGAAAGGGAAACCATACGGTAGTAGGTAAAGTACCGGGAGTAGAAACCCTTGTTCTTGAACTCCACTGGGACAACCTGCACTGCCCCCAAGCAAAGGAGTTGATGGGCTTCTGTTCAAGAACTTGTTCATGAGAAAGGACCCTGTAGAGGGATGGGAGTGGGCAAGTAGGAGTGGAATAAAGTAACTGGAGGGTGTAACTCCTGGAGATGATGTTGAGAATCCAGAGAGAGTGAACGCAACAGATAATGGATGCCCATACTGGGAAAAAATGAGGAAGTCAGTTGGAGAAGGGGAGGGAGACTGGATCGATCATGCAGACTGGTAGTAGTCCTTGAACGCTCCATCAAAATGAGCTCTAGATAGCCTACTTGCCCTTGAACTATTCTGGCTATGGGGCTGGTTCAGGTTGCCAGGAGTGCTTCTTTTAGGGTGTGAACGATTTATGAGAACACTCTTGGTGGTGTTGGTTCTCCTGTGTGGGGTCTGCTGTGGTTTACACTTGGTGCAGATGGGTCAGGACATACAGGCCAAACATCTTCAGTGTTGTTTGAGAATCCTTCAGACTGTAAAGTTTAACATCAAACTGCTCCGCAAAAAAGGCCTTGCCATAGAAGAGAAGATCCTGTAGTGAGTTCTGGGTCTTGGTTGACAGGCCAGACAGAAGACGACATGACACCGCACATGAACACTGCCAAGGCCATCGTCCAACCGGCTGTGTCCACAACACCTGAGATTGCTTAGAGAGCTGCTCTGGCTGCTGCCATATCTTTCTCTAGGAGCACTTCAAAGTCTTTCTATCTGTCACTGGAACAGAGGTTTTGAACCTGGACATATTCCGCCACAAGTTGAAGTTGTACCTCCCCACGAATGTTTGGTACTCTGCTACTCTCAGCTGACAACTGGAGAACAAATACATTTTTCAACCAGAGAGGTTCAATCTACAAAAGTCTTTATTTTGGGGGGGAGGAAGGAGGGGGAGTCACTGAAGAGTCCCTGTCATGTTCCTGTGGTTTGGAGCCTTCACCACCAAAGAGTTTTGGGCTGGGTGGGAGTATAGGTACCTGTGACCCTTGGCGGGGATGAAATACTTTCATTCTGTCTGTTAAGAGACAGAAGTCAGGGAGGATGGAGTTTGCCACAGTACTTGCGATATGCATGCCACTGCATCATGGAGTGGCAGTGCCACTTTGGCTGGCACTGTAGCTGATTCTTCATTGAACAGAGTATCAGAGGGCTTCACTAGCTCTTCTACCCTCAAGTTGGGATTGGAAGCCACTCACTTCAGCAGTACTTGGAGGGCCTTGGCGTTCTCCTGTGGGATGGAAGAGGCCATGATCACCTTGTGTGGGTATAAGAAGGAAGAAGGTTATGCATCCAATGCCCTGCCCAGCACCTCTTCCTGGACCTGGGAAAGACCAACCATGCTAACCCCTCAAGGACTATCGGACTGGATTTCAAGACACGGGCTCATGGCATAGCTCACTAATGTGGGAGTACAGACCCTTGGAGGTACATGCTCTGCTCACTGAATGACAGCATCAGCACTGAGGATCTGTAAGCCCTTTGCACTGTTGGGACGTCACCTCTTCTTGTAGGGCTGAAGCAGACCCTGCAACTGAGGGCTCTGCACAGGGTCGAGAGCTGAGTGTTTGACCAAAACCCTGGCTACCAACTTGGTCATGGGAGATGGGTAAGCAAGGCTCCAGGGAGGCCAGCGGTACCATGGCGCCAGCCATGACCCTGGTGCTACTACACTGGCTGTGGTGCCATTGGTGCTGGAGGTCTCAACAGGAGGAGTTGGTCTGGCACTGGTAGGAAGCCCTGGACTGAAGATGGGCTAAACTCCATGTGCCCACCACTTGGCCACCAGGAGATTGTAGAGGTGTGTCAGGAGCGGCACTGAGCCTGAGACTGCAAGTCTATTATCAAGGATCTGGATTCCCTCTGAGCCCAGCTGTTCCTGGAGCAACTGTGGATGGCAGATCTGTGGTGTCCTGTGGCCAGCAATCTATGCCTAGCACTTCTCCACTGGTGTTGAGATCATGACATGGAATGTGAAGTGAAATGCAACTGATGCCCATATCTGGCTGACAACTGGGAAGAGGGCTCCTTTGAAGGGGGCCGTGCCGCTCATATGAGCTGACGTCCCAACAGTGCCAAGGGCTTACGGATCCTCAGTGCTGATGTTGTCATTCAGTGAGCAGAGCATGTGCCTCCAAGTGTCTGTACTTGCGCATTAGTGAGCTATGCCATGAGCCCCTTTGTCTTGAAATGCAGTCCGATAGTCCTGGGGGTGGTGGTTAGCATGTTTGGTCTTTCCCAGGTCCAGCGATCGTGGGCCAGTGTGTGGAGCCTGGATCTTTCCCTCTGTGGAGTCTGGTGCCAATGCAAAGGAGAGCCTACCATGCCAAGTGCAGGTTTGCCACTGGAACATTGAGTTATGCAGGCCTGGGATGCTGGTACCAGCACACGCAGTATCTCATTTGCAGCCTGCAAGGCTTCCAGTGTGGAGGGCACCTGAATGAGACAGATTTCTGCTCATGTTTAGGGAGGTAGGGGTGGAGTGGGCGGGTGGGGGAAAGGGCTCTACTTGCCCCACAAGCTCGACAGAGACTGGATGCTGCCCAATCTGGTCTGTGCTCATCTGCTGACTTGACACCTTCTTTCCAAGATGGGGATGAGAAGCCCCTTGATGTCCTCCTTAACTTCTTCATTAGGGCAACAAAGTGGTGCTGATCGATGGATGGTGCTGCCAGGGCACTACGCACTGAGCTCTTGGTGGCTGACTCCAATTGGTGTGCTGGGGTTAGGGCTGACTACATTAGGAAGGCGCAAAAGCTGAATGTCCTGCTCCTCCTCAGACCTAGGCTTAAAGGACCTGCAAATCTTGCAGATGTTGCTGACGTGCTTCCTCAAGGCAACACAGGCAACTTGTATGCAGGTCGCTGAATGGTACAGTCCATTTGAAAGAATAACAAGGTTTAAACCCCAAGGACCAGGGCATGTCCCAATCTAACTCAAAGTCACAAAGGCAACCAGCTACTCTATTACTACAGGTAAATTAACTATGGAGAAAGACTAACAACGAGGAGAAGACAAAAGTCAAAGCTGGACCAGAGCTGTTCTAATGTGTTGTCATTGGTGACAAAAAGTAAGTGAGGGAAGGGGGGGTAGTATACAGCATCCCTTATACCATCCCAGGGAGAGACCACTCCAGGAGCTGCTGGAGGTGCTCTCCTATGAGTACTGCTAGACTGTGTCCACATTGACACCCTTTTCTGGAAAAGGGATGCTAATGAGACTAGTCGGAATTGCAAATGCTGCGGGGGATTTAAATATCCCCCGCGGCATTTGCATGAACATGGCTGCCGCTTTTTTCCGGTTCGGGGCTTTGCCGGAGAAAAGCGCCAGTCTAGATGGGATCTTTCGGAAAAGAAAGCCTTTTCCGGAAGATCCCTTATTCCTGATTTTAAGAGCAATTTGGGTTATGAATTCTTTAGCTCTTCAAGTGATATTTGGAGACAGCTGGCTACCCACTTTATAAAGGTCTTGAAATTGCCAGAAATAATCATCCATGGATGGTGGTGGAAGAATGACCACCTCATCTGGAGATGAAGCGATAAGAATCTGAGGGGTGCTTTCTTTATTTACTCTAGTCTCCTGTTTCTTGAATGTCTCCTTATGTTGTGGTCCTAGTTGGGAATGAGAAGACTGAACATCTCTTGCAACCCAATGGCTACGTCTAGACTGCATTCCTCTGCTGACAGAGGGATGCAAATCAAGCACTTCTGAAGTGCAAATGAGCCTGGGATTTAAATATCCCGGGCTTAATTTGCATACTCACATTCTGACGCTGTGCCGATCAGGCTCAGTGTCAAAAGTGAAAGTAAAGTTAGCTGTGGTTCTGCCAACAGCGGGGGCTTTTTTGGCAGATCCTGTACTCCTCAAAAAATGGGAGTTCAGTTTCAGGCCGTGGAAAGGAACACCCGATAACATATTTTTGGGGTTGCGCCACCACACTAATGAGTTCCTGACATGTTTGGGAAAAGAGACTGTCTTGTGTGTGCTCTGGATACCTGGCGCATATACAGTGAGTACCCAATGTTGACGGCACCGTAGGTAGAGTCTCGCGTGAGGCACAGCATAAACAGTGGCAACCACATGTCCCAGCAATTGTAGCCAGGTAAGTATAGGGGTTTTGGGAGTAGCCGATAAGGTGTGGGCTAGGTCTTGGATGGTATGAAACCTGCGTAGGGGTAGGTATGCTCTTGCAGTTATTGAATCCAGTCTCTCTGCAATGAATTCCAGAGACTGGCACGGTGTTAGGGAAGATTTTGCGAGATTGATAATAAGCCTTAGGTCTTCAAACCCTGCCCTGGTTGTGTTGACCGCCGACATAGCCTTCTCTAAGGTGGGAGCCTTCAGTAGACAATCGTCTAAACAGGGGAAGATTGTGATGCTGAGACGTCGAAGGTAGTCAATGATGACCGCTAGGGTCATGGAAAATACTCTCGGCACTGCCAAGAGCCCGAAAGGTAACCCTCTGTATTGGTAGTGTTCCATGCCCACTATAAATCGGAGGAACCTCCTGTGGGCTGGGTGTATCGTTACGTGAAAGTAGCGTCTTGCAAGTTGAGGGAGGCGAACCAATCCTCTTGGTCAAGAGCTGGAATGATTGAGGCTAACGTGACCATTTTAAATTTGTGTTTTCGAAGGTGGTGGTTGAGCCGGCGCAGGTCCAAGATAGGCCTCTAGCCCCCAGACTTCTGTACCGGGGGAAGTACTGGGAATAGAAACCTTTCTGCTGGAATTGATCTGGTACCTTCTCCGCTGCCATGATGGTAAGGAGGCGTGAGACCTCTTGGTGCAGAAGAGGCTTGTGAGAGGGGAACCTGAAGAGGAACGGGGAAGGTGGGGTGGGAGGAGGCAGTGTAGTGAAAGGGATGGTGTAGCCCGATGTGATAATTTCTCGGACCCAATGATCGGTGGTTATGGCGAACCAGCGCAGGTGATATGGCCTCAACCGGTGATGGAATAAACTCTCTACATCATGTGGAGCCTCTGTTAGGGGGATGGCGTTCAGTCCCTTGACTGACACGTCAAACCTGCTGCCGGGCGTGTTGTTGATTGGGGGCTTTGCTGGACTGCTGGTGATGTTTTTGTGGGCGTTTCCTGTCTCGACTGTTTGTATGGCCTACAGCAGGATGCGGCATAAGAGAATGGTTTGTTTATTGTAGGGCGTATATCTCCTTCGTCTATACGGCAGCGTGTACATTCCCAGAGTTCTCAATGTAGTGCGAGAATTCTTGCCCAAGTGGAAGACTTGATCCATATTTTGGGCGAAGAGCAACTGACGGTCAAAAGGTAAGTCCTCTACCTTTGATTGTAAGTCTTTTGAAACTGACGCTAGCTGAAGCCAGAATGCGCGGTGCATGACCACCAATGTGGCTGTGGTTCGCGCCACTGTTGGCAATGTCGAGGGCGATCTGAAACGCTGTACAGCCCTCCTGGACAACTGCTTTTAGGATATGTCTCTTGGTGTCAGGTAAGTGCTCCAATAGAGCAACTAGTTTGGTATAGTTGTCGAAGTTGTGGTTGACAAGGAGAGCTGCGTAATTAGCCATCCTCAGCGTAGCTGTGGCAGACGAATAAACTTTTCTGCACAAAATGTCCAGGCATTTGGTATCTTTGTCATTGCTGGCATTTTTGCCCTATGGAGTTTTCGATCTCTGTTGTGTGGCGTCCATGACAATGGAATTGGGCTGGGGGTGTGTAAATAAAAACTCTGTGCCCTTAAAAGAAACAAAGTATTTTTTATCTGGCCATTTGTTAGTTGGAAGTGTAGAGGCTGGGGTTTGCCAGATGTCATTAGGGATTTCCAGTATGGTCTCATCAAAGGAAAGTGCTAGTTTGGATTTTTGGGACGGCTGTAGGTTTTTCAGCAGGCGATGTTGTTTTTGTGCTACATCCGTGGTCTGGACCTCCTGAAACTGAGCAACTCTTTTTAAAAGCTCCTGGAATTGCTTGTAGTCATCTGCTGGGGAAGAAGCCCCCTGGAACACTGCGTCACCAGGTGAAGATGATGACTGGTCGATAGAAGAATCTAAGTGGTGTTGCTCATAGTCAGAAGGCAGGTTCTTATCCCGCTCTTGTTGGCTAGAGGTCGAGGGCGCCTCTTCTGTGGGTGTCAGTGGAGCCGTACGAGGAGGCGGGTTGTCCTGGGCGGGATGATGTGGGGACAGGGGGTGCCTGTATCTCAGTGATCTAGATCGAGAATAATCTGCACTATGCGAGCATGGATGCTTGTGATAAATAGTAATTGTAGTGTTGCTTGTGATGATATGTGTGAGGGAATACCTGCTTGTACTCCTGTAATGGTGGGAATACACCGAAGGTGTTGGGGACCTCAGCGAGGCTGACCTCACTGTTTAGTATGAGGGCGATCGGGAGTGGTGAGCACGATAATAGTGTTGAGGCGTCGGGGATCGCCATGGTGATCTGAGGTATTGTTTTCTGGATGAAATGTAATGCAGAACATGTTGTCGGCTTCCAGAGCGAGACTAAGTTGGTGAAGGAGGCTCCGGAGAAAAAACAGCTGGATCCGGGCTAGGGGAGGGCGTGCGGACATGTTTAGCTTTTCGCTGTGCCTTCGTAGGTATTGGTGAGATAAGCACAGGAGGTGGAGCTATGTGCTGTGGGCTGGTTGGTACGGAGACAACATAGCCTGGTTCCGATGTATTTGTTGGTTCGGACGGTGCCGTTGGCATCAGTAATGACGATGTCGATGCTGTGGATGTCTCCGGTGCCGGCTGCGCCGCCGGCAAGGTGTTGAGGCTGTCAGCACCGTTGGTGCCGAGGCCACCAGCCTTGTGTTAGCATGCCTCCTTGGTGCCGTTGCCGACTCTGGCCATGGTGCCGCCTGCACCATCGGTGCTGGGTCATTGACTGCGTCGGGGCTTGGAGTCTATGTGCTTCGGCCCTTGTTTGCCTTGCCGCCGTCATGCCTGGGCGGCTGTAGAGGGGTGGAATGGCCGCCCTCTGAGCCGGAAGCAGAAGAAACCCTCTGGGAGCCATTTTGGGGACAGCCTAGCTCTGTCCCCTCACCTGACCGGAAGTCAAAGGCCGGGGCTAGGACTATAAGAAGGCTGCCTGGGAGCTCAGTCAGAAGCCAGCCTCCGAGGGAGCCAGAGGCCTGGCTGGAGCTCCTGCCTGGGGAGGCTAAGACCCGGGGTAGGCCGCCCTCAGCCACCTTCCCAGAGGCCGGCCAGAGACTCCCTGCCCAGGCTACTAAGGCCTGGCCTGGCCTGCCAGCTGAACCACTCGCGGACCCAGAGGACGGGACCGCACCGCTGGACCAGCTGGACCCCCGGTGGGTACGGGAACGCCGGGCTGGACAAGCCCCATGGGACACTACAAAGCTCCGACCTCTTAACCCCTGGATTGGGCCGCCGGCCCCTGTGGAGACGACGTGGGCCTCAACTCCCCGACAGGCCGCTGAGGCTACAGGTACTGGGGAAGGGGGGGGAGACGAGGAGTGGCCCAGGGGGTAGCATGGGCTGAGGACAGCCCTAGGCCAGCAAGTTGCAGGCTGGAGCCCCTGCTGAGCCCGTAGCAGCTGAACGGCTGCATCCAGGGCCCCTGGGCCGGGGCGCAGTGGAGTGGGTGGGCCTGCGCCCCCTGCCACCTACTAACCGGGTGGCAGTCTCCCACCCCCCTTGCCACTGCGACAGCTGCACTGCTGGCCCCGCTCTTGAACTAGGAGCTCCTACAGACATGTGGGTTTGTTTGCGGCCCCGCCTTGCGTTGGGGCCTGGCCAGCAGTTGCTGCCCTGCCCTGCTCGAGGGCCTGGGCATCCGTATAAGGGTTTTGGCACCCGGCCAGCACCCGGATCGGACCTTTTAAAGGGCCAGGACTCAGACTACTCTAAGGCACGGTAGGGCCATAGGACGGACTAGCCATCCAGTGTACCAAGGCGGAGGATCCGCCTCCTAAAGGCCGGCTGGCCTACAACGAACCATCCCCCGGAAGGGGGAAAAAGCTCAGGCTATTGTGGACATTGCCGGAGGGCAGTGTCCCGAAGAGACCGCGCCACCTGCCGGCAGATATAATTCCCCGAGCAGACGGCAGGGGCGCTGTGGTGGAGCGGGAACCCCGCTACAGCGGCATACCCGAGGTGCCAGATCTATCTTCCGCACTTGTACTTCTGGTAGGTGCAGAGATCCTTTTAACAGACGAGATAGAGTGAGATTTGCACACCACAGGAGTCTTGTCAGCCGATGAGTCTGTGGTTGGTGGCTGTATTGCTCTATTAAAGAAAAGCATTTTGAGCCGCATTTCTCTGTCTCACCTGGCTCGGGTGGTTAACTTAGTGCAGTGAGTGCACTTTTGAGGGATTTGACCCTCTCCGAGGCACCTGATGCAGAGCGAGTGACCATCAAACGCAGGCATTGCGTCTCGGCATGTTGTGCACTTTTTAAACCTGGGGGACCCAGGCATGATGGCAATTGTCCTGTCTCTGTTTGAGAATATTTCACTTTCTTTCTTTAGGTACTTTTTCTCTCTCACTTCCTTCTTTCTTTTCTTCTTTCTTTCTTTGACCAAAACAGGAACAAACAGGAAAAAATATATATTTTTAAACTAGTACTGAACGGTAAGAACTATAACTAACGAGAAAGGCTACGCACAACAACTGGGCTAACGAATAAACTAGTTTTTTTCTGTTTTCCTTTTCTCCTCAGAATGGAGGAGGAGCTTGTCTGGACTCCGTCTGTGGCTATGGATGGTTAGGAGGAACTGGAGGGGCCGGACTGCACTCCGCAAAAGGGTGTCAACGGCGCGAGGCATCAAGCGCGCATGCGTGGTCCGGCAGAGCTACTGCTGATGAAAAATCTCCAACCTGCAGCGCTGGGACGAGCCCGACACCTTCAGCGGAGCACCCACGGGGACACTACTCGACAAAGGAAAACTAGATTCTTGATACAGAGATGTGTTTGATATACACACGCAGTGGAAATTCCAGTTCATTCACCATTGATAAGTCTTTTGAGTATCTAAATGACACTGAGTGGAGGACCAAGGACCAAGACGGCATGTGGTAGCAAATTAAGCAGACAGTACCATAATCTTAGAGCATACCAAAGTTATGTACCGATAGTGTTTGATGCTTTGATTGAAATGGTATAGAGGGTCCTAACTGGGGAGAGACCCATTAGAAGCAGCCTTAACTTCATTTTCAGGATCTTGCTTGCTTTGGATTTAAGGGCCAAACAAAATTTAAACTTGTGGAAGACAGACTATGAGGCAGCACTCACAGAAAGTGTCCATCACTACCTGACACAGCCTCCTGGAAAAAAAAAAAAAGAGGCAACATTAGAATCCTGGAAAGCCAGGCATATCCTGCCAGGAAAGTGAAATTCTCTAGTGGAGAAAGAGGAACAAAGTAAATCCTCTCACTACTTATCTACTTACTAGCTAGCTAACAACTCTCTCATATTAACTAATACTAAACTATAAAGATGTTAGCAAAGGCATGATCAAGGTAGGCACGCAAGGGCTTCATCTCAGGTGGAGATGGCTGAGAAGGAACAAAGGGCAGTTCACCTGTGCAGGCCTATGTAGCCTATAAAGTTTACAAAACTGAATTCATCAGTGGTGTGCAGCACAAGGATGTACAGGAGACATGTGTAGGCCAAATTGATTCTGTTAACAGAAAAATCTCCAAACAAGGGCTCAAGAAGTGCATGCACACCTTCAAATGACTGAGGTGGAGCACCCCTAGATACATTATTCAAAGAAAAGATGGTTCCTGTCTCACTGAATTAGTCTCATTCTTCTTTGTGGCAATGCTCCAGGAAGGATCAGGTCAGAAAAGGGAGGGCGACTGGGAGAAAGAAAGACCCTTCAGTGATGTGTAAAAAAATGCCCATATAGTGTGGTATTTGGGGTGTTTTGATAAAAGGGATCAACAATTCTGATGTATTCCAAGAGACTGCTGTTGTATGGTCTTTCAAGAGACAGACCTGTGCTGTCAGATGGAACCAGCAAATGTCAGTCTTCATGATTAGGAGTCAGCGCCCCCAATAGAACTGGTGGATCCTTTTTCTTTTGCATTTTACGCTCCTGCCTGGGGTTTTTCAATGTAGGTAAGCTTAAGGAGCTACATGCAAAGGCTCACCTGACCTGGTGAACAGACTTGGGTGGGGATCTGTTCTTGGGATTGTGAAAGTGCAGCTAGTTTCGACAGAAGCATTGTAGAAGTCATCCTCGGGCACAACAGCAGTAGTCCCTGCTTCCAAATTTGTACTTGCTGGGATGCTGTTTGTCTCTTGGGGCCAATGT
Source organism: Pelodiscus sinensis (assembly GCF_052426305.1). Taxonomy (NCBI): domain Eukaryota; kingdom Metazoa; phylum Chordata; order Testudines; family Trionychidae; genus Pelodiscus; species Pelodiscus sinensis. Next base: position 286,467 of record NC_143061.1, read on the forward strand.
AGAGTGCAAGTACCCTTGGTCCATATCAGAATGTGGTGTCAGCCTTTCCCACAGGGTGTTTTTTGAGTTTCAGCTCATGAACTCTGTGTGTTTGCTGAGGAAATAAATGACAGATGCTGAACTTGGCAAATATCCAAATGGCGGTGTAGGAGAAAGAAAGAGCTTGAAGAAATAGGCCGTGTCAAAGCCGATGTTTGCCTGAAAGTCAGTGTCTCGGCACTAGAACTGTTAGCATTGATAAAAGCCCATGAAATATGTAAATACATTCCATCAAGACAGTAGAGGGACACCCAGCTAAGTACATGATAAAATATTTTGAAACAAGCGTGAAAGCATAACAATGCGTAGTGACAGCTTTGGAGGAAAATACAAGGGTAGGTACCAAACATGTCATTAATGTGTAAGATGATTCATGTGGTATGTATACTTGATTGTTCATTTCTGTCTATAGATATTGCGGTATCTCAACTTAATTCTTTGACCGGCCTAGGGAGTGACAGTGAAATTCATATTGCATCCATTGTCTCGGGTACAAATATGTAGGCGCTCGGAGGCCATCTGGCTACCGACACTTATTAATGTACTTCATTTAACAATAAACCTGACTCAGGTACCTTCATATCTTATCTGAGTTTGTGGTCTTTGGGGGCTCTTGTGAAGTCTATTATGCTAGCTATCTGTACAGAGCTGGCATGATATACTGAGGGAGCATATGAAAATGCACACAGATGAACGTTTATCATCATTGATGGAGCAGGAGACATGTCAGGACGCCACACCAGTGAATCCTGAATTTACTGTATCGCTGTCCTGTACTACAGGTGGAATCAGTTTTTGTGTTTGATGCTCATGGTAAAGGAGCAAGGGCCAGAGAAATACTTCTTGAAACACAGGAAAGCAGGCATAGTCCCAGACCCTGAGGAGGGACTCCTTAGTACAGATAAAGAACAAATATATTAATCATATTATACTAAGTAAAACTATATATTATATCTATTTATAGGCTATAATGAGAAAATGAGAAATCTGCGGATGCAGGGATTCCAACTCAGGTCATGCAGCTGTATGAAGGAATTATGGGAGGATTTGTCTTGCATTGCCTCCTATTCCCTCAGTTTGAAGCATGATGAGAACTACTGTGCATGTTCGGGCCAATGGATGCTGCTTGTTAGAATTTCCAGTCTCTGGCGGATGGCAAGCGCAATGAGTACCAGAGACCAAGAATCAAAGATCCACTCTGCCTTACACACATAGAAAGTTACACACATAAAGCAATGACATGTTTCAAAAGTGAGTTTTATACCATCTTTCAAATCATTTATAGCTTCCCCCTCCCCCCCAAAAACCCTTCACGGTCTTTGAAACAATTGATCATAAGGTATACTGTTTCTACTCACATGATGTTTTCCTCTGATTTGGGTTTAATAAAAATGGAGATTGGGTACAGCTGGGCAATCTGCAACCTCTTGATCGCATTGCCAGACACATCAAGAATGCAGTGTTTTCCCTAAAGCAGAAAAGGGCGAGGGGAGAGGGAAAAGAGTGAAGTCCTCGAGTCACACATGTGCGCACTACATGCTATTTAGAAGTGAAAGCTGGGTCCCAAAGAAGTCAAGTGGGAGTTTTGCACACATATCAACTGTCAGGATTTCACCACCCTAAGTTTTCAGTTGCTCTCAACATATATATATATATATATTTCTAAGAATGTGTCATTATTTCAAACAAAACTCCAGCATTCAGAGTTGTGTTAGCCTTAACTAGACTTTAATTAAATATGGTTGATAATACTTCTATTCCTGGAAGTAATACTGGCCTAGCTTTTTTCACATACCTTTCACATATACTTGCAATGTTAGTAGTTCAAGAAATAATTATGCCTTTTAACTTTGGTTGGGGATTTTCTTCTCTCAGTTTTAAATGTACTAGAGAGCTGCACACTTTGTTCCATCAACGCACACTAGGCTTAGCGAATAGCACATACCAGGTACTCCTTGCATTTTTCCCCACAAACTCCATAGGTGTCACCTGCCCTTTCCCCAACACTCTTGTGATAACTGGTCCTAACATTTACCCAAATTGTATGTTCAACTATGAAAAGTGCACGGAACTTCATGAGATGTCACATAATAACTTGTAATAACAAATGTTGATGGGAAAGAGTACACAAGGGATGCAGAAACACTGAATTAGTTCAAACAAAAAGTCCTATCAATAAGGCAATACGGACTATGTTGAGTTCATTCCTGTTTAAAAAAAAAAGACAACAATGTAGGACTGGAAATTAATGAGTCTAAAGTAATGTAATTAGGCTTAATTGGTGGTCAAAAGGGTGGCCTATTCCATCTATAACTCCTTTTAGGAGTCCTTAAGGAAGGAGACTTTTGGGCAAAAAAAAAAAAAAAAAAAAAAATGGTTACTAAAGCAACTTTCATCATTATGTCTGCCACCCCCTTTCCTGGAGCCCAAATCTTCTTTATATAAATCCTGAGAGTAGTCTTGCCAGACCAGGCATAAGAGAGGTAGCCAGATGACTTCACCACCTCTCTAGGTAACCCATTCCAGATGTTGTGAAGACCAGGACTTTAACATGGCTCAAAAAGGAACTAGACAGATTCATGGAGGTGAGGTCCATCAATGGCTATGAGCCAGGATGGGTAGGAATGGTGTCCCTAGTCTCTGTTTGCCAGAGGCTGGAAATAGATAACAGGAGAGGGATCACTTGATGATTACTTGTTCTGTTCACTCCCTCTGGGGCATCTGACATTGGCCACTGCTGGAAGACATGATACTGGGCTATATGGACCTTTGGTCTGATCCAGAATGGCTGTTCTTATGTTTTACCAGCCGCCTAGTGAAATAATTAATTTTTAAGGCCAGAAAAGGCCATTCAATTACCTAGTTTGACCCATGTAACACAAGTGAGAGAGTGCTGTTTGGTATTTATTGCAGATGAATTATGAAGTGTTCAGAGTGTGTCACTGATAGTGCTGTAAGCACTTCCATTCACTGCCTCTCTATCAGAGGCAGCAACCCCCAGTACCAGCCAGTCCCCTTCCCCTAGCACTGTCTCTGCAGTGCAGGGGGTGGGGGGAAGAGACAGAGCTGTAGTGGTCCCAGATAACCCTGCTGCGGCTTTGCTCTTTAAATGTAGTATTTAAAATGCAGAGCTGCAGTAGAAAGTGCCCCCTCCCTATCGACTAATTGAAAACTCAATTAGCTAATTAACTGTTACTAGTTCCTAGTTCATAGTAGGACTATGGCAGAACTTATCTGTTTAAATTTGAAGGTGGAAAGGAAGTCAGGAGTCTTTCCCCTTAAAGATGGTGATGCACTAAATGGGTTACTTGGGGACGTGGTGGAATCTCCATACCTAGAGGTTTTTAAGTCCCATCTTGACAAAGCCATGGCTGGCATGATTTAGATGGGATTGGACTCAATCTTCTGAGGTCTCTTCCAACCCTATGATTCAATGAACCTCTTATTTCCATTCTTTTACCATTTTGGGTGGACGAGGTATATCCTGAGGTAACATTAACTATCATTAAATGCACTTTGTGTTTGTGAATAGATTACATCTTAGTAATATGAGATGTCACTATATCACTCTGATGTGTTAAATCCCTGCAAGAGAAAAATGTTTTTTTTCCTGTGAGAAGGAGCAAGACTCTTCTGTACATTATAGTAATAAAAAAGTGGACAGAACTGGTTGTGTATATAAATTACACTATTCTTATTCTCCGTTTATAATTCTACATATTTACTCTATTTATTAGGCATATTCAGAGGATCATGGAATATAAATGAGGCCCTATTAATATAGCTGTGGTACTTAAATCAATTCAGTAAATAGAAGTCAAACACAAGCTCAGGATTTACCTTTTCTGCTACTTCCCGTACTGACTGGACACTTGTTCCATAAAGGTGATTGTTATACTGGCCAGCCTCAATGAATCTGTGATCCTGAATATCCTTCTCCATCTGCTCTCGAGAGGTGACAAAGTGGTAATCCCGTCCATCGACCTCATAATCTCGTTTTGGTCTGGTAGTATCTTTAAAAAGTAAAGAGCTATTTAAGCAGAAAGTTACAACTTTCACCACAAATTAGATGTTGTCTACAATACTTAAGAGGCAAATGTTTCCATCTTTAGCGTAAAATTGTTAAATGAGCAATGGATTCACATTTAACACTTAAATAATCATAGGAGGTAAAGACATATAACAATCCAAAAATTACTGATTTTAACACAGAGTTCATAGTATTGGGGGACTAGTTGAGTAGTTGACTACCTGATAAGCATAGGCTTTTTGGGTAGTTGAGTGACTACTCAACTACTCTTCCCCGCCACTCACTGCCTCTCTATCAGAGGCAGCAACCCCCAGCACCAGCCAGTCGCCTCCCCCCAGCACTGTCTCTGCAGTGCAGGGAGTGGGGAGGAGATAGAGCTGTATTGGTCCCAGATAACCCCGCTGTGGCTTTGCACTTTAAATGTAGTATTTAAAATGCAGAGCTGCAGTAGCAAGTGCCCCCCTTATCGACTATTAGGTCCATAAAAGGCTATTAGCCAGGGGATAAAATGGTGTCCTTGGCCTCTGTTTTTCAGAGGCTGGAGAGAGATGGCAGGAGACAAATCGCTTGATCATTGTCTTTGGTCCACCCCCTCTGGGGCACCTGGTGCTGGCCACTGTCGGTAGACAGGATACTGGGCTAGAAGGACCTTTGGTCTGACCCAGTACGGCCGTTCTTATGTTCTTATGACTAATCGAGAACTCAATTAGCTAATTAACTGTTACTTAAGATTCCTAGTTCATAGTAGGACTATGGCAGAACTTCTCTGTTTAAATTTGCTCAAGTATTTGCTGGGACTTACGTGGAACACATGATCCAAATTTATCTGGAAATTCTGAGATTAAATCATCATTTATTCTGTCTTTCATGGGTCCCAAAACAATCACTGGCCGAGTATAACTGACTGTGAAAGATAGATAATATTTCTTCATTAGAGTATGATCATTAAAACACCTTCAACGTTTCACCAAACAAGAATTATTATTATTGACACGACATTAAGATACAGTTAAAACAGACAAAACGTATTCCAGGTGGGAGAAATTATTGAAGGTTGTAAGTCAATCTGTAATGAGCTGCTACGTGCTCCACGTCTTTGAAAAATTCATCATTTATTTACATGCTAAAGTCATCAAGATTTTCAAAAGATCTCATCATCCAACAATTCCAGTATTGAATTTCAATATAGTTACTATAGTTTGAGACTTGCTATTCTGAGAACAATGGTAGCTGCAGAATGCAGAGTCTAACAGACATTGCAACTGCATGCATTATCTTTGGGGACCAAATAGTATTGCATGTAGGAATGATTTATATATGCAACTCTGGAGTGGCAGGGAGAGTTGCTACAGCTTTACCTAGAATTATTGCCAGTGGTAGGTGATTAAAGTGAATCACTAAGGTCTTAAATACCTCCACAGAGGTACCATTTCCTGGAGAGGCTTGCATACACTGGTTCAAACTCTATTTTGCAGAGACCAAAAGATAAAGAAAGAGTTTTGGATATATATAAAACACAGATTTAAATTGAATCAGTGCCTTCTTTCTATCTAGCAACAGACAGGACCTTCCTGTCCAAAGGCCACATTGCCTGCAGAAGGCTTGAAAAGACTTTAGTGTACTAGGACCAATCAAGAGAGATGGGGAAACCTCTTGTAAGCTTTTAGCATATGTATCAGAACCTTTACAAAAAAAATCTAATAATTTTACCCCAAGGTACTTGCTTAGAAAGAGCCGTGTAGTAACTTGTAACTGCTGGCAGTGTTCTCACGGCCCTGCCAGAAAGAGAAATCAAGCACAGATGCTGGCCTATAGGCAAAGTGGCTTTCTGGGCATAGTGTGAGACAGGGAGGTGTGCAGCCTTAAAACCCACAGTTAGAGGGGAGAGAAGAGGTTACTCATCTATGCAGAAACTAACATTCTTTGAGATGAGTGTCCCTGTGGGTGTTCCACTCAGGTCAAGGTGCGTCCCAATGCCTTTGAGCAGCAGTGCATCCCCTGCTCCATGCACGCGCTTTGCCTGCCTGCCGAGCTGTCAGAGTATAAACAGCACGCGCACGGTCCAGGCTTCTCAGTTCCTTCTCTACAATGGACAAATGTCATAGCCGAAGTAGAGGGGAGGAGGGTGAGTAGTGGAGCACCCACAGGGACACTCATCTCAAAAAATGTCAGTTACTGCATAGGTGAGTAACCTCCTTTTCTCCTTCGAGAGATGTCCCTGTGGGTGCTCCACTTAGGTGACTATAAGCAGTGTCCCTTAGGACGGTAGGGACTTTGGATTAGGCTGGAAGGCTGCAGACAACACACCTCTGCCCAGTCTGCTGTCAGCTGCAGTGTCCTGTAAGAGGGCATAGTGTCGTGCGAATGTGAGATCCAATGCCCATGTGGCTGCTTTGCATATGTCAACAAGGGGAATGCTGCATAGGAAGGCTGTAGACGTGGAGATGGAATGTGTAGAATGCGCTCTTTTGGAGTCAGGAGTCTGGACTTGTTAGAACTGGTAGCACAAGCATATGCCGTCAGTTATCCATTTAGATAACCTCTGCTTGGAGATAGCATTTCCCTGAGATCATGACACGGTGGAGACAAAGAGCTTAGGAGTCTTTATGAATGGTTTAGTTCTATGTAGATAGAATGATAGCGCCCTGCCCACGTGTAGTGTGTGCAAGGCAGATTCAAACCATTGGCATGTGGTTTCGGGAAGAATGTTGGTAAGTGAATGGGTTTGTTTAGATGGAAGGAAGAAAGTACTTTGGGTAGAAATTTAGGGTGTGTGCGAAGCATGACTTTATCTCGAAGGAAGGTGGTAGATGGAGGGTCTGCCACAAGTGCTCTGAGTTCTCCCACCCTTCTGGCAAAGGCGATTGAGACCAGGAATGCTGTTTTCATGGAGAGGGGTAAGAAAGAGCATGTGGTCAAAGGCTGAAAGGGTTTATGCATGAGTGCATTAACGACAAGATGTAGATCCCAAGGATGTTTTGATGGTCTGATATAGGGGTATTATGCTTGGATGCCCTTCATAAATCTTTTGGTGATTGGATATACAAATACGGTGGCATTATCTACCTTTTTGTGGAATGCGATGATGGCAGCGAGATGGACCTTGATGGAGTTAGTAGAGAGGCCTGTGGATTTAAGTTCCAGTAAATAATCAAGGATTGAGTGGAGAGGCGCAGAGGTTGGGAAGGTAGGTTTTTGCGTGCACCAAGCAACATACCTTTTCCATTTTTGGAGGTCAGTGTCCTGCTGTGCAGGAGGACTGTGCATACTGGTTCTGAGCACACTAGCTCTTCATGTGAGAACCACTGAGTAGCCAGGCTCTGAGCTGGAGACAGTCTAGGTTGGGGTGAAGAATCTGGCCACTGTGTTGAGACAGGAGATAGGACTGAAGTGGGAGGATTGATTGACATGCCCATCAGGAAGGGATATCATGGTTGCCTGGGCCACGCTGGTGCTATTAAAATGACATGTGAATTATCTGTTCTGATCTTCTGTATTACCCTGTTGAGAATGGGTATAGGTGGGAAGGCGTAAAAACATCTGTTGGTCCAGGGGAGCAAAAAGGTATCCCCTCTGGAGTGGGATCCTAGGCCAGCTCTGGAACAGAACTCTGGGAATTTTTTGTTATGGGCTGTTGTGAATAGGTCGAGTTGGGGAAACGCCCAGCATTGGAAAATGGTGTGTAGGATGGAACTGTCCAACTCCCACTTGTGTTGTATAGGGAAGCAACGACTGAGTTTGTCCTCGGTGGCGTTTTGGATGCCATGTGGCGGATAGGGTGACGTGTTTTAGGAACCAATTCCAGAGTTTCATGGCCTCCATGCAGAGAGAGTGGGAACAAGCTCCACGCTGCCAGTTCACGTAGAACAAGCATGCTACATTGTGTGTCATGATCCTTATATTGCGGCCTCTCATGACAGGGAGGAAGTGGAGGCTGGTGTAGGGTATAGCTCTGAGCTCAAGGAGGTTGATATGCAGGGTTGTTTCGGAAGTGGACCATAGTTCCAGTGTTGTGATTTCTCCTATGTGTGCTCTCCATCCTGTGAGGGATGCATCTGTTGTGATGGTGATTGTGGGGGGTTCTTGTTGAAATGGAACCCCTTCGCATATGTGTAGTGGGATGGTTCACTACAGTAGTGAGTCTTTGACTGCAGAAGGCATTGTGAGGTACTTGAGGAGCCTGAGCCATTTTGGTTTGTATACCAAAGCTAGCCACGTTTGAAGGCATCTCATGGGTAGGCGGGCATTGGGGATGACAACGGTGGAGGCTGCTATGTGTCCCAGTAGCTGGAGGCTGATGCGAGTGATGTGTATGAGACTGCAGATTGCTCTGAATCTTTCCTGTGGCAGTGAGGCTCGGCCAGTAGTGGAGTCGAGACAGGTGCCTATGAAGTGGATTTTTTGGGTAGGTGTTAATGTTGACTTGTCTCTTGTTTATTTGAAGGTCCAACTTTTGGAAGCACGGCATCGTCATTGATGTTGCATGAAGAGCGTGAGAATGGGTTGGAGACTTCAGCAGACAATCGTCCAGATATGGGAAAATTATCAGGTCCTGCTTCCTTAAATATGCTGTTACCACTGCAAGTAGCACTGTGGATGATTAATATGCTGTACTCTGTAGTGTTCCCAGTTACTCCAGTATGGCAGGGAATGGTATAGGTGATGCCAGCCAGGGATGGGCATACCACGGGTATTGCAAGCAGCTGTATTTTGCCAGTGTGGGTCCCTATACTTAGGTAGGTAATAGGGTTGAGAAAGGTCGTTGTTCTCCAAGTCATCTTTCTTCCCACTAGAAAGGTGGAGAGGGGTCGCAGCAGACTGGCAGCATTGTGCTTGTGGCTCTGGTGAAATATCCCCCTCCAAAACAGGAGACCCTGGAGAGGGGAAGACAGTGAGATCAGCTGCACTGTCGAACTGGGGCTGAGAAAAACCAAACTTCAGTGTGTGTTCTGGTGCAGAGAGGGACTGCGGTGCCGTGCTGAGGTGAGCATGCAATGTGCCATGGAAGCGGAGGAGTGTGCCGGTGCCGGTGTGAGTCACAGCTGTTTGTTGCTGCCCTGCTGAATAGGCAGGCAGCCTCCACAGCTTCAAAGGCTCAAGCGGAGTAGCAGGTTCCAAAGGAAGTGCCGCTTCTGCTGCTTGAATAGATTGTTGCAAGCCTGAGGATGGCACCAAGGTCACTGAGGGGCCCCTGGGTGCACTCAAAGGGATGGGCAGCTGAAAGCCCTTTGCTTCAGCACCTTGTAAAGTGGCTGCCGACTTACGGTTGGTACCGGAGATGCCTGCAGAGTCAAAAGTGCTCAGCCGCGGAATGGCTGACATTGACGAGACTGAAAGTCTGTGCTTCTTTCCCTGCCTGGGGAAGCGCAGGAAGCAGGTCTTTTCCTGGACTTGATAGTTTTTTTGCTGAGAATCTGCAAAGTTTTGTCCAGGGTCCAATGCATGTCTGAGGGAGTCCTGGAGCAATGACAGCTTCAGACGCAGCTCTCTGTCCTTCTGAGCGCGCACTTTTAATTTTTGACAGTGAGAACATTTTTGGGGGACGAGGGACTCCCCCAAACATCTGACACACTGAGAATGGCCATCAGAGACAGGGATGGCTTCTTTACAAGAGGAAAACCTCTTGTAACCGGGAGAGCTTGTCATGTTGAAAGGGAGGGGTTTTGTTTGTTTTTTTAAATAAACAGGAAGAACAAAGATACTAATTAACTATCTATATGTTAACTGAAACTAAGTAGCTATATAACTATGTGTAACTAAGAAATTATGCCTGAGGTGGGCAGCGTGACTGCTGTACCCTGTCTCTGGCCCAGGACAATAGAGAAAGAACTGAGGAGCCCGGACCATGCGTGTGCTATTTACACTCTGATAGCTTGTCAGGCAGGCAAAGTGCGTGCACGGCCTGCGGGGGTGGGGGGAGGAGGAGAGTGCACTGCTGAGAAAATCTCCTATCAAAGGAGCTGGGACGCACCTTGACCTGAGCAGAGCTCCCACAGGGATGTATCCCGAAGGAGGTGTAATGGCTGAGAGTTAAAACCTTAAGCAGGTTTCCTTGAGGGACCATGGAGGGGGAATTCAGATACAGTTTACTTTGAAACTGTGACACGGAGCATGAGGTTGATCCAGAGAAATCTCAGTTCTCCAGAAGTCTCCCCGCCCCCATGGCCTCTCCCTAAAAACCTCTAAGGAGGAGGATAATTCTTTCAAATGCAAATGCTTTATCTTGCAAATGCTTTATAACTTTAAATGGACTCTTTATTTCTGATGTACTTTATAAATGCTATTGTAATTATCTGCCACACATTTAGACTATTCTGAACAGACATCCTTTTTACTTTCAAATTCCAAAAATGTGGTATAGATTCTAACCACTTTGTAACCACTCAGTGTCTTGAAAAATCAGTCAAAAAATCTAAAGCTATTGCACAAGGATCAGAAGGTTGGCAAAGAATGAAATGGTTGCATATAAAATAACTTAAAAATAATAAAAAGCTGAGCAGGAATTTTGGCCAATTCAAAACTAACTGTTATCCCATTAAGTTTTACAACATTTTGACCCCATTTTTTCCAGACACATTTTGGAAGCAAAGCTGCCTCATTTCCAAAAATTCAAATTGTTAATATTGAAAAAAAAAATCACTATGTGATTAAGCTAATGAAAGTGATCATGGAAAAATCCTGCAGTGAGGGTGGGGGATATTTAGAGTAGGAACAAATCAGCTTCTTCCCTAAAAATTTTCAGTCAAAATATTTCAAACCAAAAAGTTTAAAAATATTTAAATGTTTTGTGGAAAACTTTGAAAAATGGTCAAATTCAGTGAAAAATATTTTAGCAGCTCTAGCTGGCAATTCAAACAGATCAATAATTTAATAACATACTAAGTTTTTGTTGCTCTGGAATGGGGAAATGGAATTAGAACAGAAAGGAAGATACCGAGAGTATTAAAGAACACGTAATCAAGCTCTAAGATCTGACAGAATTCAAATTCAGATAAAATTCTTAAAAATAAATTTTCTCTGTATAAAATCAATGGTATACAGATATTACTAGGGACTTGTACTAATTAACAAACATTAGTATTGGTGCATTACAATATTATTGCAGTATATATATTATAACTCATAAACTATGTAACAGCTGTTTGGGATGCTAAGTGTAATGCTCGTGTCTAGGGAAACATGACACATTTTGATATCACAATACATGTATTTTTAAAAATGTAACAGGTTCCACAAACCTTCTTGTTGATTGACTGGTTCATAAGACAAGACATATTCTTCTTGGCCACCTAAAAATGTAAATGTTTGTAAGGAACTTTGATAACATGGTGAGTAATTATTGTTCTAAGAAACTGGCATACATGTAAAAAATGTAGTCCTTTAATTAAAAAAAATGCAATCAGACAGTCCTCAACAAAATATATACCATATATAATACTGACGAAGAAACTTCTCAATGTTCACAAAGGCAAGCCAAACAAAAATTTCATAAAAGAAAGGGCATATCTGTTTTATTAAAAACATAAAGTGTAAAAACCTTATTTACAGCATGAAGTTTTTTTTTTTTATGGAAAATGTTAGCATGTTTAATGTATTTCAAGCATGAGATAAAGAGTAATAAATGCTCATATATGTTTTACTGAAAACAATGTATGCATGCTGTCGTTCACTGCTTGGGGCAGATGCACTTGTATTGAGATCCTTTATATACTAGATAGAAAATCTATAGTCTACATGTTGGCTGATTTTATATTTAAATAAAAAAGACCCCAAACTTGTATATGACTGTCTTAATCTATTGCATAAGCTTTTCCATAAACTGATATTTAGCCAAAATATTTTATATAGTACAGTCTAAGGATGTTAAATTGCAGTTAATAGTCTAGTCGAGTAGTCGATGGAATTTCCCTCGATTACTCGATAGGCACTTCGGCATTTCTCCTTTGAAATGTACAAGATCCCACACTGGGGCTCTTGTACATTTCAACAGAGGAATGCGGAACTCTGCATGCAGCCTGGGGCCAGCAGGAAATCCCACTGACTCTGGGCTGCACGCGGTGTACCAGCTTTGAAACACGCAAAAGTCCCCAGCAGGGGCTCTTATGCAATTCAAACTGGCAGCACAGTATGGAGCCTGGGTTCAGCAGGGGACTCAAGAGACCCCGCTGACTCCAGGCTCCATGCTACACTGCCAATTTAAAATGCCATGTGGAGCCCAGCCAGTGCGGCATTTCTGCAAACCCAGGATCAGCTGGTGTCATAACCATGAGGGATGGGCAGCAGCCTGGGGACTAAGGGGTTAACTGTGCCTAGCTAGGTAGCAGTCAGCCAACAGAAATGCAGACAGGGATTTCAAACTGAGACAAAGGAATTTTTGGCTTCTCCCTCCTTTGTCTCTGGGGCAGTTGACTCTCCAGATACTGAGGGGGAAAGACAACATGCCCCTCTCCAAGAAAATACTTTTTACCATCTGTAAAGAGGGCAAAGTCTAGATAAATCCGTTACGTTTTATTGTTTTATGGTTTGGGAATGCGAATCTGATGTCTGTGCATTTAGAAATGGCGTTTCCTCTCTTTCGTAACTAAGTTCTGTTCCCATGGGAAAATTCCCCATGAGTTTATTTATTGGTAGCTTTTACCATCTAGCCAATCCAACTATGCCTGTAACAGGAGTATTGTTGTGATAGTATAAGTTCTTTCTTTTTTATTAACCTGGTATTGGTTAATTTTTGTGTCCTGGTTTTACTTTAGGGCTGAGATTTCCCAAGTGATATCTTCCCTGGTTTTCTTACTATTACTTGGGTGGTGGCAGCAGATTTCTTTATCCCCAAAATCTAGGTTTTTAGGGTTTTTGGGGGAAGTTTTATACCAAAGCCCGGTGAGATAAGATTTTGGGGGTTCATTTGCGGGCCACCACTCCTGCATTCATCGTGCTAGAGAGGGGAAATCAGCCTTGACAGGTGGGGAGTCCCCAGCTGATCCCGGATCCTGGGGAAATGCCGTGCAAAACCCGCAGTCAGCTGGGGACTCCCCAGCTGATCCTGGGTTCCGCTGAAATGCCGTGTGGCATTTCCCCAGAACCCAGGGTCAGCTGGAGACTCCCCAGCCGATCCCTGGATTGCAGAAATGTCGCACTGGAGTCCGAGATCAGTTGGGCAGTCCCCAGCTGATCCCTGGCTCCACGTGTGGCCCTGTTGCTTTAAAGTACTGCCTCTCCCTCTCCCCACTTTGCTGCTTCTATCTGATAGAGTAGCAAGGGGGGAGGGGAAGGAATTGACTAGTCAACTATCTGATAAGCATTTGCTTAACAATAGTCGACTAGTCCTTAACATCCCAAGTATAGTCCTTAAGACATTTTTACACTGTATGTACAAAATAATGCTTACATTTTATTTATGACAAAGGAATTTTATATGTAAACTTGGAAAAGACATAAATACTGAGACTGTTCTCAGCTCCAGAAAGCACATCAGCAGTGAATGATATTAAAACATCACTTAATATTCAGCTTCAATGGCTTGAAGTTTTTTAAATGTCAAATGTAAGTTTCTGAAATGTACTTCAGCTGCCATCAGTGCAGTCTTACAAAGTTTAGTATTCAATATGATGAAAATCTCTAACAATAAGATTTTATTAATGTCTATTTTTCACATCAACTAATTGACAAACTACAAAATTAAAAAGCTAACAATTCAGTTTATAAATTAATTATTCTTTAAACAAGATGGCCTTTTGAATATTCAACTAATACAACCAATAACTTGCTTGGCTAATTTTGGAAAAATTAATGGACGTTCACCATACTCATTCATGGGTGATAAGTTACCCTAATGCTGCTACAATGCAGCTGTATAGCAATGGATGGCATCTGAAGGTCTTTCTAAATTCATATATTGCTATAAATGCTCCTCACCCTTTTTATTTCAAAGCAAGGAACATGCCTTAAAAAGACAACAAAGTCTGTAATATCAGAGGAAATGGACATGACGTACTTCTCTCTGTAGGTTCTTCAAGATGTGTGGTCCCATCTCTGTTCCACACATGGGTATGTATGTGCAGTAGGCACCTGAGTCTGGAAATTCTAGCAAGCAGGGTCCATTGGTTCACACATGTGCAGCAGTAGCTGCCCTGCATTTTTCTAGTAAAGATATGTCTCAGAAAGATGCCGTGGAGTTTGCTTGTGCTCTGGTGCGATGAGCTCTCACTAAGGCACTACATAGGGTGTCAAGCAGATGGGGGCAAAGTCTAAAAAATTAACCCCACATTTTCTGAAATTTTACCAAATAGCATCAGAGCATCAGCTTTCAATGCCTACTAAAACAGCAATTCTTCTGCAGATGGAAGTTTCCTGTTCTGTGCAGTGGGAGTGAGAGTAGAATCTGCATTGGAATGGAAGCTGTGTCTGTGTGGGGGTAGAGCTTAGCGGCTGAGGGTGCAGAATAGGATGGTGGAAGATTCCTGTAGAGCAGTGGTTCCGAACTGGGGATCCGCAGACCCGTTGGGGTCCACGAGAGTATTGCAGGGGGTCCGTGAAAAAAAAAAGATAAATAAAAATGATCACAGAAAATAAATTTTAAATAAATTGCTAAGTTACAAATCAATTATTATTTTAAATTTTAAATTAAATATCTTCCAATAATGTTATTAACTGCAGTCCGAAAAACCATGATGTGGCACATTTCTATGATGAAACAATCACGACAGTTAGAAGCATGCAAATGTTAGCCATACATTCAACATGGATCTGTGGCTGAAATCAGACTCGCTGGAGAGAAAGGAGACTGATGAGCAGAGTGAAGCATCCCCAAGTGGAATGTCTAATCAAACAGACATAAGTCAATGAAAAGTGAGAAAATACTCTGCTGACTATTAGAATTGCAGCTAGAAATGGCTTTGATGGGGGTCCGCAAATGGTTTGGGGGGTTATTGGGGGTCCGCACTAGCGAAAAGGTTGGGAACCACTGCTATAGAGGGATGATGTTGGGATAGACAGCCTGGAGGTTGGGACATGGGTTTAGAGGCTGTAGTCAGATAGGTCAAGAGGAGTAGAGGACAGGCTTCAATAGATGTAATCTTGAGGCTCAAATTATTGGGAAGGATTGGCAGTTTTCTGCAGCATCCCCCTACTCCAGGGTAGCACCCTCTCATGGTCGGCCTGGTGCTGCTAACTCAGGCATTAACTAGGAGATGGCAAAAGACCCAGGCTATGTCTAGACTGCAGGCTTCTTTTGAAAGAGCCTCTTTCGAAAGATCGCGTCTAGACTGCAGGTGGATCTTTCGAAAGAAAAATCCGCTTTTTCGAAAGAGAGCACCCAGCGAGTCTGGATGCTCTCTTTCGAAGACGGCCTCTTTACATTGAAGAACGCCTTCTTTCGAAAGAGGAACTTTCGAAAGAAGGCGTTCTTCCTCGTAAATTGAGGTTTACCGCCATCGAAAGAAAAGCCGCGTTCTTTCGAAATAATTTTGAAAGAACGCGGCTTGAGTCTGGACGCAGGGGAAGTTTTTTCGGAAAAAGGCTACTTTTCCCGAAAAACCCCCTTGAGTCTGGACACGGCCCCAGGGTGGAGCCCGCACAGGCTGTGCAGTAAAAATGGCCTAGCAATGATAACACTTGTCCTTAGGCAATCACCACAGCACTCCTTTCCCAGAACCAGCACCTCTATAGCCAGCTCCAAGTCCTCACACTACCACTCCTCTTGGGACAGCATGCAAAAAACCCTAGAAAGCCAGCACCACCCTAGCTGCCCATCAGTAGTAGTAAACCCTCCACCACTGCTGTTCTGTGTGGACAGGGAAAGGAGACTTGCCCTTTCAGCACCACCTTGCCTCTGAAGTCGCAGCACTAGCAGCCTGGGGACATGAGTCATGAAGACTGAGAGAGGACATAATAGCAGTTTTCAGATATCCAAAAGGGAGTTACGAGGAGGAGGGGGAGAAATTGTTGTCCTTGGCCTCTGTGGATAGGACAAGAAACAATGGGATTAAACTGCAGCAAGGGAGGCTTAGGTTGGACATTAGGAAAAACTTCCTACCTGTCAGAGGGGTTTAAACACTGGAATAAATTGACTAGGGAGGTAGTGGAATCCCCATCACTGGAAATATTTAAGAGCAGGTTAGACAGGCATCTATCAGGAATGATATAGACCATGAGGGCAGGGGACTGGACTCAATGACCTCTCTCGGTCCCTTCCAGTTCTAGTGTTCTATGATTCTAAGTAGTAAATGGTGGGTCTGCCATGAGCAGGGCTCGACAAATTATGGAAAACCCTACTTGCCAGACAAAAAAAGGGACTCGCCACCCTCCCCCCCAAATAGTGTTTTTTAATGGCATACATTCCTAATAAGAGTAAGAACAGTAATTACTAACATGTTATTAATAAATATCACCCAAGTTATTAATAAATATCTTATAAACCTCTACCTTTTTCCTCTGCTGCCATGTTTCCTCCCCTTGCTCCATCAGCTCCCCTGGGGCCTGCTGCCCTCCAACCCCTCAACCTCCTCTGCTGTCCTGACTCCTGCCCTTCTCACTGCCCTCAGCCTTCCTGAGACCTGCCCCCCTCCACCCGCCCTTCTCTCCCCCCTGTGCTCACTCTTCCAGTAGCCCCACTCTGATCAAGTGATCTACCCCTCCTTATTCTCTCTCCTAACACCTCCCTCTACACTCCTGCCCTGCCTCTCTCCTCTGGTGCTGGTCCCTCCCCTGCAGGGTCTGCCCTTCTGCTTCACCCCCAGAATCCCCTGGCACCTGCACCCTCCTGGTGCCTCCCCCTCTGCCCCTGCCCCCTTTTTCCCTGATGCCCACCCCCTCACCACCCTCTGCCCCTGTTCCCCTCATGCCCCTGTGCCCTCACACATGCCTTGCTCCATCCCTGCCTTCCTCATGCCCACCCCTTCTTTCAAGCCTTCTCCCAGTACCTCCCCCTCTTCCCTCTAGCCCCCAGTACCCTTACCCTCTCCTCTCCCAGCATCACCCTGTCCCCCCCCCCGCCTTTTTCCATATTGTCTGCATTTGGCCCCTTGGGATTTGTGTCTCCTGCACCCCTGTCCCTTGGTGCCTTCCCCTTTCTTCTTCTTCTCCTGACCTCCTGCCCTCCCCTCTGCACTAGCCCCTTCCCCATATTTTTCCCCTCCCCTTCTCACAACCCAGCCGGGCCCCTTCCCCTTCCCCTCCCCCAGGGCCAGCTCTAGCTTTTTTGCTGCCCCAAGCAAAACATTTTATCCCCCCCCCCCTTTTTGTTGTCTTTTACATGTTTGCATTTTGCAATGGGTTTTGTTGTTTGTTTTGTTTTCATTTTTGTCCCGGCATTTTAGCCCTATAAATAGCAAATAGCATTTTCATTCATTTTTTTCAATAAAGGCAAAGGTGCTTCAAGTGAACTCCTCCTTTCACTGGCTGCTGGGTCACAGCAGCCTTTTCCCTGCCCTGTCCAGCCCCTCCCTATGGACAAGCACCCCTCACTCCAGACCCACAGGGGGTGCAGGGACAGCACAGAGCCAGAGGGGTGCAGGGAACAGTGGGGAGGGGGGTGTACAGGAGTGGCGCGGGGAACGGGAGGCATAGAGCCAGAGGGACGCAGGGACGGGGGGGGGGCAAGAGTGCGGGGTGTGGTAGAGGCACGGGGAATGGGACACGGGGAACGGGAGGGGCAGAGGGATCGGGGTCTAGGGGCAGTGCAGGGAACGGGCAGCACAGAGCTGGGGGGGCAGGGATCGGGGGAGCAGGGTGCGGGGTGCAAGAGTGGTGCAGAGCCAGAGAGTCGCAGGGAAGAGGGAGAGCAGGGGGTCCGGGGTGCAGGGGAGGCATGGGGAATGGGCGGCATGGAGACAAAGGGGCGCGGGTGGGCGCAGCGAGCCGGTCGGTCGACAGGGAGCGGTCTCTCGTGGATGAGTGGGCTGGGGCCGTGGCAGGACTGGAGCCGGTGGGGCAGGGCCTGGCTGCGCCATGTGCCGCAGCCAGCTTCTGGGGACACGCGGCCAGAGCTGAGCTGCTGCGGCCCTTTAAAATGGGGGGGCCACATCACGCCAGCATTCTGGCGTCTGCTGGCATCCTGCCCTCTGGCTTGCGCCGGAGCTTCACGCAGGCAGTCCGGTGGCAAGAATCGCCGCACTTCCCTCTTCTCGGCAGTACTCTGCTCCTCCACCGGCCGGCGGATCGGATGGGGCTGCGCCGCCCATAGTGAGGGCTTCGGCAAGCCCATCACAACGGCCCACCAGGGCAGTCTGCCCCTGCACTTGCCAGCTGGTAAAATCTACTCGCCGTGGGCGAGTGTATTTGTCGAGCTCTGGCCATGAGTGTTCCCAGATCATTTGCCCTTCAGGTTCACGTGATGGGAAATAGGAAGGCAACTTTCACCAAGTAAAAGGACATAGAACTGGCGGCTAATACTACAAAAAGAGTTAGATGAGAGAGGATGTTGAGAGACCACTGAAATTCTGGCCTTACCAATTGTAGAAAGGAGCTTGTAAATCCTAAAAGGAATCTAGCTACCGTGGGATAAGTGAAAACAGCATGATCCCCAATAGGAGGAGGAACAGCAATGATTGCTACCAGAATGGACCATAGCTAACTGACAAAACGACCTGACAGCTTAAACAAGTACATATCTAGGTCAGCAGAGATCCCAGCAGACTCTGGAGATAACTTGTGTTGTCAAGACCAAGAGGAGAAAAGTTTCCAATTGGATTAATAGCATGTTCTAGTCAAATCCTTCCTGCTGAGAATGGACTGAATCCCTATTGAGCACGAATGCTGTACATCTGATGTCCATTCAAACAACACTGTGTTGCACAAACAACTCAAACAACTTTGAGTTGCACTGGTATGGGGTTGAAATGCCTTAACGCAGGGATCATAGAATCCTAGGGTTGGAAGAGACCTCAGGAGGTCATTCAGTCCAGTTCCCTGAGCAAAGCAGGACCAACACTAATTAAATCATCCCAGGAAGGGCTTTGTAAAGCCGGGAATTAAAAACATCTAGGGATGGAGAACAAGAAGTCCGGTGGCACCTTATAGACTAACAAGATTTATTGGAGCATAAGCTTTTGTGGGCTTTACAAAGGACTTCACGTTGTTTATGCAGATTCAGACTAACACGGCTACCCCTCTGATAGGGATGGAGATCCCAACATCTCCCTAGGTAACTCATTCCAGTACTTTACCACCCTCCTAGTGAAATAGTTTTTCCTAATATCCAACCTGGACCTCTCCCACTGTAACATGAGACCATTGCTCCTTGTTCTGCCGTCACCAGTGAGAACATCCTTTCTGGAACCTCCCTTCAGGAAGTTGAAGACTTCTATCAAATCCCCCCTCACTCCTCTCTTCTGCCGACTAAATAAGCCCAAATCCCTCAGCCTCTCCTCGTAGGTCACGTGCTCCAGCCCCCTAGTCATTTTGGTTGCCCTCTACTGGACACTCTCCAATGTGTCCACATCATTTCTATAGTGGGGAAGGAGGGTCCAGAACAGGATGCAGTACTCCAGATGTAGCCTCACCAATGCCAAATACAGGGGAATAACAACTTATCTAGATCTGCTGGAAATGTTCCTCCTCATGCACCCTAATATGCCATTAGCCTTCTTGGCTACAAGGGCACACTGTTGACTCATATCTAGCTTCTCATCCACTGTAACCCCCAGGTCCTTTTCTGCTGAACTGCTACTTAGCCAGTCAGTCCCCAGCCTGTAACACTGCTTGGGATTCTTCCATCCCAAGTGCAGGACTCTGCACTTGTCCTTGTTGAACCTCCTCAGATTTCTTTTGGCCCAATCCTCCAATTTGTCTAAGTCACTGTGGACCCATCCCTATCCTCCAATTATCTACCTCTCCCCCTAGATTAGTGTCATCCGCAGACTTCCTGAGAGTGCAATCCATCCCTTCATCCAGGTCATTAATAAAGATTTTGAATAAAACCAGCCCTAGAACTGATCCTTGGGACACTTCGCTTGAAAACGACCACCAGCCAAACACTAAGCCATTGATCACTACCCACTGAGCCCGACATTCTAGCCAGCTTTCCAGCCACCTTACAGTCCATTTATACAATTCATACTTCCTTAACTTGCTGGCAAGAATATTGTGAAAAATAGTATCAAAAGCTTTGCTGAAGTCAAAGTATATCACATTCACCAACTTCCCCATGTTCACTGAGCCAGTTACCTCAACACAAAAGCTAATCAGATGGGTCAGGCATGACTTGCCCTTGGTGAATCCATGTTGACTATTCCTGATTACTTCCTCCTCTTCCAAGTGCTTTATAATCACATCTTTGATGATTCCCACCATGATTTTTCCAGGGACTGAGGTGAGGTAGAGTGGGCTACAGTTCCCTGGATTGTCCTTTTTTAAAGATGGGCACTACATTTGCCTTTTTCTAATCACCTGGGACTTTTCTAATCTCCATGAGTTTTCAAAGATAATGGCCAAAGGCTCTGAAATGACATCTGTCAACTCCCTCAGTACCTTAGGGTGCATTAAATCCAGACCCATGGATTTGTATACGTCTGGCTTCTCTAGCCAGGGTCCAGAGAAGAGCAGCAAGAATGATTAAAGGTCTAGAGAACATGAGCTATGAAGGAAGACTGAAAGAATTGGGTTTGTTTAGTTTAGAAAAGAGAAGACTGACGGGGGACATGATAGCCGTTTTCAGGTATCTAAAAGGGTGTCATAAGGAGGAGGAAGAAAACTTGTTCATCTTGGCTCCTGAGGATAGAACAAGAAGAAATGGGCTTACACTGCAGCAAGGGTTTAGGCTAGACATTAGGAAAAAGTTCCTAACTGTCAGGGTAGTCAAACACTGGAATAAATTGCCCAGGGAGGTTGTGGAATCCCCATCTCTGGAGATATTTAAGAGTAGGTTAGATAAATGTCTATCAGGGATGGTCTAGACAGTATTTGGTCCTGCCATGGGGGCAGGGGACTGGACTCGATGACCTCTCGAGGTCCCTTCCAGTCCTAGTATTCTATGATTCTAATCCTGTACTTTCTCCTAGGGCTGCCCACTTCCTTTCCACACTGTGTTGCCTAGTGCAGTAGTATGGGAGCTGACCTTGTCTGTGACGACAGAGGCAAAAAAAAAAAGCATTTAGTACTTCAGCTTTTCCCACATAATTTGTCTCTAGGTAACCTCCCTCATCCAGTAAAGGTCCCACACACTCCCTACTCAGTCTCTTATTGCTAACATGCCTGTAGAAACCTTTCTTGTTACCCTTCAGATCCCTTGCTACCAATTGCACTTTTACCTTCCTGATTACTCTCCTGCATTCTCAAGCAATATATTTATACTGCTCCCTGGTCGTCTGTCCAAGCTTCCACTTCTTGTAAGCGTCCTTTTTGTGTTTAAACTCACCAAGGATTTCAAGGTCACCAAGGACCTCGCTGCTAAGCTGGTCACCTACCACATTTACATTTCTTACTGTGCATCAGGATGGTTTGTTCCTGTGCTTTCAATAAGGCTTTTTAAAAATACTGCCAGTTCTCCTGGACTCCTTTCCCCCTCAGGTTAGCATGCGAGGGGATCCTGCCCATCAGTTTCCTGAGGGAGTCTAAGTCTGATTTTCTGAAGCTCAGGGTGTGTATTTTGCTGCTCTCCTTTCTTCCTTTTGTCAGGATCTTGAAATCTACCATCTCAATCACTGCTTCCCAAGTTGCCACCCACGTCTACTTCCCCTACCAGTTCTTCCCTGTATGTGAGCAGCAGGTCAAGCTGTGAATGACCTTTGGTTGGTTCCTCCAGCACTTGTACCAGGAAGTTATCCCCAACCTTCTCCAAAAACTTCCTGGGTTGTCTGTGTACAGCTGTGTATAGCAATCTACAGTATGGCACGTGAGATGATTTTCATTGGGATGTGGGCAGGAGCTCAGCCCTGCCCCACACTGTGCCATGCAGCATCGAGCCTGCATTGCTACTAGAGCCTCACAGCTGGCCAGCGCAGGCAGGTAGTTCAGCTGATTGTTGGGGGGCAGGGCACTGCCTTGCTGAGCAAGAAGCTGCTGAAGCAGTGGTCACTTTTGAAACACAAGATCACTTTTTGAATTTATGTGCAATCCAAATCTACCTCAAACCCAAATATCCTTTCCCCACCTCCTTTGTGCCCCTTCTCCGAGGCCCCGCCCCTGCTCACTCCATCCTCCCCCATGATTCTGGGATGCATTCACAGGAATGTTGTGAGCAAGACACTAGAAGTCATTCTTCTACTCTACTCTGTACTGATCAATGATGTAGATATTGGGATAGAGAGTACGCTTATTAAGTTTGCAGATGATACCCTAGATCCCTTTCCGCCATGCTCCTTCCTAGACAGTCGCTTCCCATCTTGTATGTATGGAACTGATTGTTCCTTCCTAAGTGGAGCACTTTGCATTTCTCTTTATTAAACCGCATCCTGTTTACCTCTGACCATTTCTCTAACTTGCTAAGGTCATTTTGAATTATGTCCCTATCCTCCAAAGAAGTTGCAACCCCACCCAGTTTGGTATCATCTGCAAACTTAATAAGCGTACTCTCTATCCCAATATCTACATCATTGATGAAGATATTGAACAGTACGGGTCCCAAAACAGACCCTTGAGGAACTCCACTTGTTAACCCTTTCCAGCAGGATTTAGAAACGTTAACAACAACTCTCTGACTACGGTTATCCAGCCAATTATGCACCCACCTTATCGTGGCCCTATCTAAGTTATATTTGCCTAGTTTATCAATAAGAATATCATGCGAGACCGTATCAAATGCCTTACTAAAGTCTAGGTATATGACATCCACCGCTTCTCCCTTATCCACAAGGCTCGTTATCTTATCAAAGAAAGCTATCAGATTAGTTTGGCATGACTTGTTCTTCACAAACCCATGCTGGCTATTCCTTATCACTTTATTACCTTCCAAGTGTTTGCATAGGATTTCCTTAATTACCTGCTCCATTATCTTCCCTGGGACAGACGTTAAACTGACCGGTCTATAGTTTCCTGGGTTGTTCTTATTCCCCTTTTTATAGATGGGCACAATATTTGCCCTTTTCCAGTCTTCTGGAATCTCCCCTGTCTGCCATGATTTTTCAAAGATCATAGCTAAAGGCTCAGATACCTCCTCTATCAGCTCCTTGAGTATCCTGGGTTGCATTTCATCAGGACCTGGTGACTTGCTGACATCTAACTTTCCTAAGTGACTTTTAACTTGTTCTTTGTGTATCCTATCTTCTAAACTTACCCTCTCTCTGCTTGTATTCACTACGTTAGGCACACCTCCAGACTTCTCGGTGAAGACCGAAACAAAGAAGTCATTGAGCATCTCCGCCATTTCCAAGTTTCCTGTTACTGCTTCTCCCTCCTCACTAAGCAGTGGGCCTACCCTGTCCTTGGTCTTCCTCTTGCTTTTAATGTATTTATAAAAAGTCTTCTTGTTTCCCTTTATGCCTGTAGCTAGTTTGATCTCATTTTGTGCCTTTGCCTTTCTAATCTTGCCCCTGCATTCCCGTGTTGCTTGCCTATATTCATCCTTTGTTAGTTGTCCTAGTTTCCATTTTTTATATGACTCCTTTTTTATTTTGAGATCGTGCAAGATCTCCTTGTTAAGCCAAGCTGGTCTTTTGCCATATTTTCTATCTTTCCTACACAGCGGAATTGTTTGCTTTTGGGCCCTTAACAACGTCCCTTTGAAATACTTCCAACTCTCCTCAGTTGTTTTTCCCTTCAGTCTTGCTTCCCATGGGACCTTACCTACAAGTTCTCTGAGCTTATCAAAATCTGCCTTCCTGAAATCCATTACCTCAATTGTGCTGGTCTCCCTTCTACCTTTCCTTAAGATCATGAACTCTATTATTTCGTGATCACTGTCCCCTATACTGTCTTCCACTTTCAAGTTCTCAACTAGTTCCTCCCTATTTGTTAATACCAAATCCAGAACAGCTTCTCCTCTGGTAGCTTTTTCAACCTTCTGAAACAGAAAGTTGTCTCCAATGCAGTCCAGAAACTTATTGGATAGCCTGTGCCTCGCTGTGTTAGTTTCCCAACATATGTCTGGATAGTTGAAGTCCCCCATCACCACCAAATCTTGGGCTTTGGATAGTTTTGTTAATTGTTTAAAAAAGGCCTCATCCACCTCTTCCACCTGGCTAGGTGGCCTGTAGTAGACTCCTAGCATGATATCACCCTCGTTTTTTACCCCTTTTAGCTTAACCCAGAGACTCTCTACACAGCTATCTCCTACATTCATCTCCACTTCAGTCCAAGTGTGTACATTTTTAATATACAAGGCAACCCCTCCTCCCTTTTTTCCCCTGTCTGTCCTTCCTGAGCAAGCTGTACCCTTCCATACCAACATTCCAATCATGCGTCCCATCCCACCAGGTTTCAAGAAGCAATGGGCTTAAATTGCAGAATGGGAGGTTTAGGTTGGACATTAGGAAAAATGTCCTACCTGTTAGGGTGGTACAGAATAAATTGCCTAGGGAGGTTATGGAATCTCCATCATTGGAGGTATTTGAGAGCATGTTAGACAGAAATCTAGCAGGGATGATCTAATTCAGGGCTACTCAACACAGCCCTCGGCCTGTTTGTGGCCCACAGTGCGATTTGGGTTTACGCGGGGCTCAACATGCAGCTCGCAGGTGGGATCCTTTGAACATGGCCTCCACTGGGAACACACTCCACAATGGTGAGTCAATATAATGCTCTTCTGTTGATATGTGTTTTAGAAGTTAAATTCCTAGACAGTCATTTCTCATTAAAAGTGTTATCATATGGGTAGAAACTTGGTAAATATTGCATTTTATTAATATCTGCAGAACTGACTTAAATGGGGCTTACATGTTATGTAGTCTTGCCTTAATCTTCGTATTCATGCCCATCAGGCTGAAATAAGGTATTTGCATATATTTGCGTGTACATGCAACCACACTTAAGTTGCGGCCCTCGGCATGTGCTGTGAGTATCACTGTGGCCCCCAGAGCTTCTAAAGTTGAGTAGCCCTGGTCTAGATGGTGCTTGGTCCTGTTGTGACAGCAGAGGACTGGACTTGATGACCTCTTAAGGTCCCTTCTAGTTCTAGTATTCTATGATTTTAGAGTGGGAGGAACCAATGTTATTGGGTACCAGCAGTCTCTTGGAAAAAAAATATTTGGAAGGAGATGGGAAATTCCAATTGCTTCTTGGATCTCTGATCAGGCTTGCTCCCCTTTTGGGTGTGGAGGGAAGCCTCATCAGGAGTGACAGGCACCCGTTTTACTGGCAACATCAGTGTCAGGGCATTCGTTATAGACATCTTGGGGCTAGAAGGATGGTTTTTTGGGGGTAGGGATGTCTCTTATGAAGAGCTGGACCTGACAGCAAGACAAACCGTGCACAGGGCAAAGCAAAGACACCGTCCCATGAGGTGACAGTTTTGGCCCTCCTTGGTATCTGTGTGTGTGTCCCCCCCGAGGAGGGTACCAGTGGATCAAAGTCATCCACAGATCTAGTGTTTGGGGGTTCCTGCATGGAGGATGTTGGAGCCACTGAATGGGAACCAAGCACTAAAATCACAAAAATATGCATTGTGTATACTGCTCTTTACGTTTGTAGGATGAAGCCAAGCCAGAATCAATAACAAATTTCTTCTTTCTTGCCTTTCCTCCTTGGGCAGAAGATTAATATGGGCCTAATTGCTTTGAACCCACATGTGAGGGCTCACTGACTTAGAGACAGAAAGGAAGCCTCTCAGAAGTTATATGGACAGAAATATGATTATGTTCACGTCCCCATCTCTTGTGAGAGGTGTTAGGAATTTTTGCCTCTATTCTGGAGCTTGTGCTGTGAGGGGCACTACTCATTGTCTGAGGCTGCTGTATAGGGTGGATGTGGGGTGTTTCCCCAGCTTGAATCTGAATGGGGTTTCATAGCTGCTCCATGAAGTGATTCTGCAGAGCTCTTATCCCTCCCAAGTTCAGGGGGCGGGAGAGAATGACAGATGCTGCACTTTGTGGCAATATCCCAAGGCAATAAAAGCAGTACCAGTGGTCATATTTGATGGAAAAGGTATGAGGACAAGGGAGACAATTCTTGAACCCTGGAACTATGGGCATAATCCCTTTTCAGAAAGAAAAGCATTTTAGAGTGTGGAGTAACTAAAACTAATGGTGTAAACTTAACTACTAAACTATTGTATTACAGTTTCACAAAAGAGGAAGATTGAATTGGACATGGAATTCCAATTCAGGTCATGTGGCACTAATGAGAAACAGAAGAGATGTTGATCTGCACTGCCCCTTTATGTCTTAGTTTAGAGCACAAGGAGATTTACTGCATATTTCTGGACCAATGGACACTGCTTGCTTGAACTTCTGGACTCAAGTGCATAGACACACACATATGGAATACACATAGGGACCATCACTTGAACTGTCTTATTTTAGACTATTTACTTTGTGGTCCAAGGATATTATAGCAATAGATGAATGCACATCAATTTATAGATGAAATTATGAAACGTTACAAATTAAGACAAGAACCATGCAACTTGGATAACTGAACATCTCAAAAAGTAACTCATGCAATGGATTTAGAGAAAGACAGTATATACTTTCAGAACCTCTTTTAGGCTAGAGAGAGAAACAAAGTCACTCAACTAGCTATTCAGCTACGAGGGACTCCATCTAATAAGCAATCAAATACTTTTTAAAAGAAGTCACTTTGCTATAAAGTCAAAATTAATTAAGCAAAACAATAAACAGACAGCAACAGCAATTATAAGCAACTTATTGGTTGAGAGCAAAAAGTATATATTGTCAATATTGTTGAACACTTTAGAAAAATAGATATTAATAAAATGGACCTTTTGAACAACCATACTCATCTGTTATCAAGATAACTTTCATTTTAGACAGCAGTAAGAAGAAATTAAAAAAGTAATTTTAATAAAATCATTGCTTAAAATTACACATTTTGTCAAGTCCACAAAACATTTATAATATGCATAGATAGTGTTTTTGCCAAAGAAGAATAAAACCCACACATAACGAACCATCTACCATAAGGACAAAATAGAAGCACTGATGAGTAACTAGAAAACTTAAGAAAACAGCAGCTTCCAAAGGATATTGTTAGGTTAAAATAACTCCAGTTTTTAAAGTATAAGCATGTGATTAACATTACCAATTACTAATGAGTTAATTTTTCTTCATCCTTGCTGTTTGTATTATGTGTTACTCTGTTTCTACAATACAAAGACTTGTGTCACTTTTTGTTAATAGTTTCTTTTCAAATTCATTCAAGGGTACAGCAATATCCCTTGACTTGGCAGCATCTATGAAAAGGATGCAAACCTTCCAAACTCATGTATCTGTTATTGACCCATTCCCTTATCTTTCTGTACAAACTCTGGCAATAATAGTTCCTAAAATACCTTTCCAGAATTTATAGTTGTCAGAGAACAGTTTCATCTATCAGTTCTACTGTACCCTGCAAACCACTGTTTGGGACGCTGTTGTGCCTGCTTGGAGTATTAGTAATTTTGTTGGGGGCATCTATCCACATGAAATAAACTGCAGGATTAAAGCCTGGAACAGCATTTACTTTGTACAGCACATAGAAGAATGGGGCCATAAATCCTATTATATAAATGCTATTATAATAAAAATAATAATACCTAAAAACTCAGTCTAGTCTTTAAAATGCATCATGCAATGAGAATGACACAGTGCAGGGACTTTATTCAACAACATTAATTCTGGTGCTAAGTCCTAGTCAGCTTTTGAGGACAACTCTAAATAAACAGCCATATTTGACAAAACTACTAAATAAAAACTGAAAACAAAACAAAACACTGACTCACTTTCCTTAAAGATATTTACCGATCACACTTGGAAAAAAAAAAAAAAAAAGAATATTTCACATATATCAGCTAACAGTGTGAGCACAAAACTTACTAAAGGTTTGTCTATTGGAGAAAGTTGTATCAGTTTAACCAAGGGTGAACATTTTAAACTGATATAGTTAAACGAGTGCATAAGATCAAGTGGACCCTCAGACTTCAATTTAACCATGTTGATTTTGATTCAATTTAAGTTTATTGTTAAGTCATAAGCATAATACAAACACAAAATCTCAGCAATTCATCTGAGCTGATAAATGCAGATTTCAATAGCAGCTGATTAGAAGTTCTTATTTTATTTATCAAATAAATATCTGGAAAAAATACTAAGACAAATCCAAACTTAAAGACAATAAGAAAGTTGAAAATAAAGAAGGAACTTATAACACTTACGGTAACTACTTTCACTATCGCTGGCATTAGAGGTTACATGTTCTGAAATTGCAACACAATGGAAAAATAAGGGAAAAAACACTAAATGACACGGGGTTCAAAAGAAAAACTGAAAAATAATCATGATGAAAGATAATGCTGACATTGATAAAGGATAAAATACCAATAAATATTGCATATACAAGTTTTAAGGAATTTATGGTAGCTCATCATTTAGCTCCACTTTACACAAAAAGAACTGTAATAAAAATTAAACATTTTTCACATAAAAATGAGACTATGAAAAAAAAATGAATCCATATTTCATGCACAGTACTGCAATCCTTGTGCTTTTACCTCATGGGGAAATTTTGTAGTGCAAGAGCTGGAGAACTTAATATTTAGAGACCTGCATACGTATACACAAAAATGAGCCACGGATCTCCGCATCATAAAAATGAGCTGTGGATATTTCTATCCATTCTGCGGATGTGAATACCCACAGATATCTGCAAATTTGCTGGGCTCTATGCATTTTTAAGATAGGTTATTGTCCAAGTTTGTTACTAATGCACGATGTACTCTAGAGACATATCACTCATCTGCATGGAGGCTAGCAACTGAAAATAATGAAATGTACACTTTTGAATGCATCTGATGCAGTAGGTTTTACCCACAGAAGCTTATATCCAAATCAATCTGTCAGTCTTAAAAATGCCACAGGACTCCACATTGTGTTTTCAAAAGATATGCTGAGTATAGTAATTAGTTCAGTAACAGAAATTTAATTTTTTATTATAAGTTAATTAATCATTTATAATTTCTCTGAGGTGCACTGCAGAATTAAGATCTACTTTGTTTTCTGGTTTGCTTTTCAAAACTGAACAGTCTTGTGCTGAGTATCAATATGGATCTCTTGCCTTTCACATTAATAACCAATCCATTTTATGGGTTACCTTAATTAAAAATGTGTTGCATTGTTCATGTTAATTAAAAATTACTGATTTACTAGATTTGAAAGTTTCTATGTTACATATTGTTTAAAAATGAATAGACTTTGCTTTCCATTTTTAGAGACTTATACACAGCAACAGTTTAGTAACACAGCTGAACTACTGAAGTATTTAACTGACGTTTAGATGAATATTTACTTTTATTTTGTTTACAACTTTTGCATTTACTTATTATTACAATATTAAAATGCTTGAAGGTTAGAGAACACAAAATATATGTAAATCAGCATTTGATTCACTTTCGGACTAAAGCAGCAGAAGAAAGTTTATAGGGGTAGGCTTTTTCTCTGTTCCCTTTGTTCTGTCTTAAAGATCACAATGCACACTTTAATAAGATTTTTTTCAGTCTCTTTGAAGCTCAACTTCTCATTTTGCTTGATCCTACAGTGAATTACTAAGCCTGGACTTCTGATACCAAAAGTTTGTTGTCTTTGGGTACGTCTACACAGCAGGGCTTAACTCAAAATAAGCTATGGAAATTGAGCTACGTCAATTGCATAGATTATTTTGAAACAGCTGATTTCAAAATTGGGAGCATCTACACATCCCTTATTTCAAAATAGAGTACTCTCCTTCTGACTTCCCTTACTCCTCATACATTGAGAATTACAAGAGTCAAAGTAAGAAGCCCTTAGTTTGACAATATGTTGACATTATTTTGAAATATCTGCCTGCTGAGTAGACGCGGACTAAATCATTTTGAAATAATGCTATTTATTTCAAAATAAAATTGCTGTGTAGACGTACTCTTAGAGAGTATTTCACTATTTTTGCATGATAGAAACAGAATATTAGAAAGAAAAGATGGGCAAGACAGTATTTTACAGAGAGACAGACAAACATTTGGTCCAACACAAGATACTACTTCCCTCAAATTGTGTGTCTAATATCCTGGGACAAACACAGGTACAACCACATTGCAGAAATAGAATATGAAATGTCCAAGTATTTGTGTATGCTTACATGGACATATTTCATGTTAGCAGTTAGTAGAAAGTGCCTATATTAGAGCACAAAGAGTGTGTGTGTGTGTGTGTGTGTGTGTGTGTGTGTGTGTGTGTGTGTGTAAGAGACTAAAGTGAGTGTGTGAGAGATGAATTTCTAACTATAGTGTGTGAAAGAACTGCATCCTGTGGAAGAGACAGCAAGCAGTATGCAACTTGGGATACACCATTTCACCAGTTTGTTAGACTAATCAGCAGTGTATGCAATGTAGTTGTAGTTATGTTGACCCCAGGATATTAGAGAGAAGATGGGTGAAGTAATATATTTTTTTGAACTAATTTATCGGTGAGAGAGACTAGTGCCTGAGCTTTCACAGGGCTCAAGAAGGGCTCTGTGCAGGGGTGAAAGTAAGTGAACAGACTTACTGGTACACTGAGGTCCTCCTGGGCAAGGTGTGAGAGTGGCCCAGTGCCCCCAGAATGGGCAGGGCAGGGGACCAGACTTACCCAGCCAGTCCTTGATGCTGGCTGTTTAGGTGGCAGGAGCCCCAGGGCTGCAACAGCAGCAGCCAGGAGCCCTGGGCTTTGGCTGGCAGTAGTGGTGGTCGAGAGCCCCAGCTCCATTTAAATCACCAGGCCTAGCAGCCCTGTCAATAGTGTCTGGCAGTGCTTCTGTGGTACTGCTGCTGGATTTTTCCAGGAGGCATACAGCTAGAGGGAGGAGCAAAGAGGAGCAAAAGGGGAAGCACTTTAACGCTGGCCATAAAGGGGCCAGTACCGGTACACCACCTCGGTGTAAGCTCAAGAACTTGTCTCTCTCACCAGAGAAGTTGGCCCAATAAAAGGCATTAACTTTATGTCCTTCGTCTCTCTAATAACCAGCAGTGTGATACTTTAGCAATGGGCATGAGTTGTAAAGGTATAGGAGAGCAGGGCTTACTATCAGCTATGAAAAGAGGAGATGCAAATAGCAGACTGCTGCCAAGAGCTTTTTGAAACTGTGAAAGCTTTCAAGA
This sequence comes from Pelodiscus sinensis, assembly GCF_052426305.1. NCBI lineage: Eukaryota > Metazoa > Chordata > Testudines > Trionychidae > Pelodiscus > Pelodiscus sinensis. The sequence goes on from NC_143061.1 coordinate 317,726, forward strand.
AATCCAGTGGGGCTGCTGTGACCCAAGAACCTTTTAATGTCAACTGACAATGGGGTGCAGAAGAGTACAAGTAACTCCTGATTCTGGTATGCCCTTTCTGGTTAACTGAATAATGTCATTTTAGCTCTTAAATGAAAGTTGGCGTCACACTGGTCATCAATATCACTGTGAAAAGTATGTATATGTACTATGTAAGGTGTTCTTTATATGTATTAGAAAATTATGCTCTTAAAGTTAAAAACAGTTCACCAGAAGGTGACAATAACATTCCTCCAGACATGAGGTAAGAAATCTCTCTCTCTCAATTGGGATGTAAATGAAGTCTTTTAAGCTAACACCTTGGATGCCTATTTACAAACAAATTCAAATGTAAACAGAGAAAGGAAATCACCATAAAGGAGCGCACAAAAAAAATAATCCATTGGGGTTTATTTTTTTGAGGAGTACAGGATCTTTCGAAAAAGGCTTTTCTTTTCGAACGAACCGCGTCTAGACCGAGGTTTCGCTTTCGAAATAGCTTTTATAAAAAAAACGCCGTGACATGATTATGCAAATGAAGCACAGGAAATTCAAATCCTGGCTTCATTTGCAATTTCGATATGTCTAATTTACATCCCTCTTTCAAAAGAGGGATGTAGTTTAGATGTACCCACAGATTTCCCCAGCTGCCAGTATACACATACACTCTCTGTCTCTCTCTCATGCACACACCCGTACACACAGGGTTTCTTTTCCACCCCTCACCTTCCCCCTGCCCGTCTACCCCATCTCTGCAGAACAGGACAGGGGGCACAGGGCTGGGAGCAGGCCAGCTGCTGGCAGCTACTGTAGTCTCAGCCTTATGGTGAGTGGCTTAAAGAGACAGAAGCAGTCTCTCAGAATTCTCCAGCAGCTAGCACAAACACCAATGTCTCTGGCGCACACACCTTCTAACGTATACTTGTGGTGGTAGTGCTGTTATTACTACTTCTGGGTACTTCCTGCTACATGTATATATTCTCTGCAATTTTATTCTTTCAAAAGTGCTGTTATTTTAGTTTGATTGGTCTATTCATTTCATATGTTTAAATTTAATTCTTTGAACAGTGAGTTCTAAAATACATGACCTTCCCTGCTGGAGTAATTATCCCTTTGGCAACTTTTAAAATACATATATCTAGGTTTTTCTGTTTCTATTACCACACATATGAATATATTAACACAATATTGATGCACATCATAAAATTCATTCTGCACATGGATGGAAAAAATTAATTGGTATGAGTTTGTTTTTTATTTAATTATTTTTTCCAATATCCTTATTCACTCTCATCTGAATAATAAAGTCTTTGACTTTTTTCTTGTTTTCATGGTAAGTGTATGTAAGTGCTGTGTGTTAAGCAAAAAGCTGGTCTTGAGAATATCTGGTCTAGTACATAAATGTTTAGTGCATAAAGGTGTGGACACAGGGAATGCTCCAAGTATTAAGGGAGAGTCAGGAGTACGGAGGCTTGGAAAATAGTGCTTGTGCTGCCAGAAGCTCTTCATTTCAGGAAGTGGTTCCAGAGCAAGCACAACCAAGACTTCTTCTGTTATGAGAAGGAGTAAGTAATACTTTGCTATTCACTTTCTCTACACCATGAATCATTTTACAGCCTTCTATTATATACCTCCGCACACCTTAGAGTCTCTTCTAAACTGAACAGTTCCAGCTCAACTAAACAGTTTTCTCCTCATATAGAGGCTTTTTCATATTCCAAAGTATTTTTGTTACTCTTCTCTGTAGTTTATCCAATTCTAATGTTCTCTTTTTGGAAATAGGGCAACCAGAACTGCAAACAGCATTCAGAGTGGGCATACCATGGATTTATATAGTGGTGTTAATATATTTTCTGCCTTATTATCTATCCCTTTCCTAATGGTTCTTAACATTCTGGTAGCTTTTTTGACTGCTGCTTAACATTGAGCAGATGTTTTCAAAGAACTACCCATAAGGACACCAAGATCCTTTTCTTGAGTGCTAATAGCTGTTTTAGACGCCATCAGTGGGGATTATGTTTTCCAGTGGGCATTACTTTGCATTTATTAACATTGAATTTAATCTGCCATTTTGTTGACTGGTCACCCAGTTCAGTGAGATCCTTTGTAACCTCACAATCAGTTTTGGACTTAACTAACTTGAGTCACAGTACCATCTGCAAACTTTACCACGTCACTATTTACCTCCTTTTTCAGATCATTTTTTAATATATTGAACAGCGCTGGTTACTGTACAGATTCATAGGGGACCCCACCATATACTAGGGATGTGAAAGTGTAACTGTGTACATGGTTAACTGATGATGAGCCTGGGCTTACTGTTACATGCAGGCTCCCGGTATGTGAAGGGAGCCGGCTTAAAAGCTGGCTCCCTTAATGCACCAGCTCCCGAGGAGCTGCCTGTCCCCTTCCCCAGCACTGGCACTTGTGTGTCAGAGCCAGCAGAGCAGGGGGCAGGTGGGAGCAGGTACAAGTGGGGAGCCACCTTTAACTTTTAAATTTTCAGTGATTACACGGTTACTTAAATGCATTTTAACACCCCTATTATGTACCTCCTCCAACTGTGAGAGTTCAACGTTACTGATCCATGAAAAGATCTTTCCTCTTTCCCGATGACCGCTTACTTTGCTTAAAGTCTACGTTATCATCTAATAAACCATCTTGTTAATCTTTAAAGTGCTACATAGTCCTATATTTTATATCCACTGGATCACCCTCATTCACATGTTTGTTGATCCCCTCAAAGAATAGGTTAATAGAATTTATTTGTAGCCTCAGAGCCTTTCCAACTCAGAAGTCTGAGATAATTTGTGTATCTTGATCACCAATATTTTAAAATTAAGCTAGTAAACTTTAATTTTATCCACAAATTCTATCCTTTGCTGGATCATCATGTTAGTGGTGCCTGAACACGTGAATCAGGGCTACTCAACGTGCGGCCTGTGGGACGGTTTGGGTTTACATGGGGCTCTACATGCAGCCCAGGCGGGGTGAACAGTTAAAGATGCAAGCGGATGGGCTGGCTGGAACAGATGTGTACAGGGTATGAGCATTTTTAACGCCCCGGGAGGAGATGCTGGGAGTGCTTTGTATTCATGCCCATCAGTGTGAAAGAAGCTATTTGCATATATATGCAACCACACTTAAGTTGTGGCCCTCAGCATGTGCTGAAAGTATCATTGTGGGCCCCAGGGCTTCTAAAGTTGAGTAGCCCTGACATAGACAACTATACATAGAGGTCAACTTTTTACTTGAGTAACTATTGGTAAGGTTTAAAACTTATTGGAATTTAAATTACAAAGCAAAATTATAACATGGGCATTACTTATCCAGAACTGCTTATCTAGCATCCCCAGTATTAATATTTTTCATGAAATAAAACAGATAAAGCTTTGTATGAACTGCTGCTAATTTTAAAATACATTTAGCAATAGCAGCCACTGAAACAGAATATCCTACACTAAAGATTAAAAGAAACAAAGCAAATAAACATTATTGCAATGGCGTGGATCATAGTTGTAGAACACTGTATTTTTTAAAAAAATGAAAGGTATAGGTAATATAAGAATGACACACTAGAAAACATGCACTAACTAGTTCAGAGACAGCAGCCATTATCTGTGGCATACAGAACAGGAGGCTAAGCTTCTCAACTAAAAATAAAATGTGACTGTCACCTGAATTAAATGAAGTAGAAAGATATTAAAAGATAAAACCCAAGAACATTACAAATTAATAAAATTCTATTCAAGTGTGAAATAATTAACCTCCTCATATCAGCAGAGCAATATCACCAGTCTCAAAATGGATTGATAAAAGTTAATTTTGCAGATGGAGGTTAAATATAACTTGGGAGTTTTTATCACTTACTCAGGCCTTTTGATCCCATGTCGTCAGGGATCTCCTGTAGAGTAGTCCCCAGAGGGCAAGCAATAAAAAGATAATCACAAAAGAAAAATAACTGTCAGTAATGTATAAAACTGGCGCTACGATAAGAGACAGTTTCAAGAACATTACAGGGAATGATAGTTCTACGGAAATTTCAGTCAGCTCCTAGCAGCTGAAGTATTATCAGTGGTGCAAAAGGCAGGGGGGCAGCTTATGGTATGCAAAGATTTGAACAATTGACTTTATTTTTATTATAAATATAAAATTTGTTTCAAAGATGCTTCCATCAGGGGAAAAAAGTAATAAATAATTAAAAGGAAACACCCTAAAAATGAAGACAGTGTTAAAATGAAAGGTTAGAACAGAAGAAATTTCAAAAAACCAGTCTAAAGTGCCTGGTATATAGTTAATGTATAATCCAAGTAACAGTTTTATAACTGTGCACTCTTTTTATGAAGTTACGGACACAGAATATTATGATGAGAGTAACAGAACTTAGTTATCACCTTCAATTGCACACACAGTTATTATCCCACAGTCCCATCCAGTTCATCATGAATAAGGCTGCTCTTGGAGTCCAAGAACAGTTAGGATGCACTGTAAAAGCACATGAATCAATATACTGATTTAAAAGATTGTTTTGTCATTCACATTGAGTTCTATTAACCTGTTGCAGCTCTTGAAACTGTCTCCAAGGTAACACCCTACTACAAGCTAGCAGGCCTTTTGGGGTGTGTGTGTGTGTGTGTGTGTGTTTCTCCATTGGATTCCACATACTTACGGTCAATATCACTGGTTTCTTGCTCACTCTGGTCCTTGTTCTTGTAGAAGGGAAATTTTCGGGAAAAGAGGTTCTTTTTACGCTTGTCATTGAATGACTGCTGAAGAAGAAAAGGAGGGGCAAAACAAAGGATGTCTAATGTGTGTGTGTACAGAAGCCCAGCCCCAGCAGCTTTGTGGAAGCTGACTCCTATAACCACATGATGCAGTTTGTATTTTCATTTAACATCATCACCCCAGCTCATCAGAAATAGAGTGGACTTTAGGTTTTGCTCAAACCCTCCATGTTTTGCATGTTAACTAGTGAGAGAATTGGAAAACTGGTGTCCATGATTTATCATCTGTGGCCTTATGCTTCATAAGTCAGAACCTTTGTGAAGAGAAAAATAAGAGCTAGTAGGCTAATAAACCATCAAAAGTAAATTGCATTTGATTAGCAGAATGGAGGAAGTCTCAGATATCAGATAATACAGGGGGAACAGGTACTACCAGCATTATCTGCTTCCAAAATCACAACTAACTACTTGAATGACATCTAATGTAAATGAAACCAACATAATTAAATGCTGATATTATACCTATTTCCCTGAAAAACAGTGATGAAAAGTAACAATTTTACAAAAAACAAAAGCTTTGCCTACTTAAAACATTCCATCCTCAGTTTAAAAAAAAACTCTGACATTTGCTTAGTTCTTCTGCATCAGCAAATCCTTATAAATTCATGGCAAGAAATGGACATTGCAGTGGGAAAGTTCACATCCCAGGGCCAAGGTCCATTATTAACACTTGCTTGTTTCGTTTAGCTTGTGAACAACATTGTGGGGAGGAGCCATAGAGGGGGACTGACATTTTAGAAATCAGACATTACAATGCACAGAATGGTATCCAGAAAGAATTAGGAATTCTGGTTGCTGAATAAAGTGTACAGATCAGATGCTTTAGTCTGATTCAGCGAGAGTATTTTTATAATTTATTTTCCCACTGGAGAGCAAGTTATTATTATAATCCTATGCTGCTTTACAAATAAGATGAATATACATCTTTATGTACACTATCTGTGAAAGATAGTACCACAAATTTAATTATAGTTGGTGATGTCCACTGCTGAAAATATTATAAAAGCTTCCCATTTTTAAAACATATTTTTATTCTAGAATGTGACTATACTAAAATGGAATTGTCCTAACTGTGCAAAACTGGTCTCTATCATTAAAAGACTTCTTTAATAAGCAGTCAGTCAGTTTCACCCTGACATCCCTAATGAAGGCTGTGGATTTGCGCAAGTCTCATTGTGTGCTTCATCTGGCCTGCAAAATTTCTGTTACTGGTGATGATGCAAAAAGAATGGCTGAGTTTTCAAAGTTTATTACTAAATTAAAAATACATGATATGGAAATTGTGCCAGAAGCATGGAGCAACACACTACCATTTCTAAAGAGCCATGTTTCAAAGTACATTCTTCAAAAGAAACTACTGGTTTTCAGTTCATGTATAAGGATTCCATTAACAGTTATTTCTAGAATCTACAGCATAACTGCAATATGCTGTCCATCATATTTTATCCAATTTGATCATACTCTTCCTTAATCACAACATGGGTCCTGATGCAGGTAAGCCTTATTGGAAGAAACACAAACTGCTTTCTCTTCCCTACTACTACTTCATGTGAAAGGAGATATTGTAGCAAATAAAGGATAAGGCAGCGCTGTGTTCCTTTGACTAGCTGTGCACTTTTTCAGGGCTAGTGAACAATCAGCACAATGATAAGCTTGTCATTTATTCAGTGAATGCCTGCAGTGTATCATGTAAATTGCTCACTCCTACAGTGGTCACAGCTTTTCCAGCCATCTGCTTTAACAGACTTATTCAACAATGTCAGATGCTGGAGGAATCACTGCTGTTAAAAATAATGAATTTGGTAATTTAAATATTATCAGGTGCAAAAAAAGGGCATATGGCACCAGCAGTGCCCAATAAGGCCTGTCACGGAAGGTAGAGTTCTGGGGAAAAAACAGCATGAAGAATAGTAAGCAGGAAGTTCACAAAATCTCTTAATGAGTTGGCATCAGCAGGTAGCAAACCTGGTATTCAACTGTGAGGATCATCTTGACATATGGGCACAAGAAAAGAGTTGCCTGTTCTCATAACTGGTGTTCTTCGAGATGTGTTGTTCATGCCCATTCCAATTCATGTGTATGCATGCTGCATGCATGAACATTAGAAACTTTTCCCTTAGGGTAAGCTGTGGAGCACCCTAGAGTGGTGCTGTTATATCAGCACGTATATATCACTACTGACCCTACCATTCCTCATTTCCTTCTTGCCAGCTACTCCGACAAAGGGGAAGGAGGGTGGGATTGGAATGGACATGAACACCACATATCCTGAAGAACACCAGTACGAGAACAGGTAACGGTCTTTTCTTCTTTGATTGTTCACATCGATTCTAATTCAGGTGTCTCCCAAGTTGCTACCCCACAGAGGTGGAGTCAGCATTTGGAATCACAGACTGCAGGACTGCTCTACCAACTGTTGCGTCCTCCCTGGAGGACTGATCAATTGCATAATGGGCTGTGAACATGTGACTCAAAGACTAAGTAGCTGCCCTGCAGATTTCCTGCAAGGGAACCTGTGCCACAAAGGCCACAGATGAAGGTTAGGCCCTGGATGAGTGGCCTGCGACTGGCGGGAGAGGAACCCCAGCTAGGTCATAGCAGGTGCTTATGCACCGCACTATCCAGGTAGAGATGCACTGTGTGGATACCAGGTTCCCCTTCATATGCTCCGCGGTTGCCACAAACAGCTGTGTGGGTCTCCTAAATGACCTAGTGCTGTCTATGGAGAAGGCTAAAGCAATCCTTACATCTAATGTATGCAATACCCCCTGTCTATCACTAGAATGAGGTTTAGGATAAAAAACTGGAAGGAAGACCAGTTGTGACAGGTGGAATTGGGAGACCATTTTTTGCAGGAAAGCTGGGTGTAGCCTAAGCTGTACTCTGTACTTGTGGAAAACTGTGCATGGTGGTTCTAAGGATAGGGTCCTTAACTCAGACACTCGTCTTGCTGGTGTGACAGCTACCAGGAAAGCTACCTTCATAGACAGATGTAGCAAAGAGCACAGCCATCTGTTTGTAGGGTGGACCAAAAAGTTTATTGAGTACCATGGTTCATGTCTCAAGCAGGTACAGGAGGATGACAATACTGGTACAACCTGTACAACCCCTTTCTGAACCACGCCAGCATGGGGTGGCTGAATAGGGAATGCTGGGAACAACCTGGGTGAAAGGTGGATAAAGCCACTAAATGAACTTTGACTGAGGAGGGCACCAGCCCCTGTGATCACAGATACAACAGGTACTCCAATACTACCAGGATAGGTACCTGCCCTGGGGACACATTCTACTCCTTGCACTAGCTGGAAAACCATTTCCATTTGGCCAAATATGCCACTCTGGTAGAGGGCTTTCTACTGCCCAATAGGACCTGCTATACCTGGGCCAAGCACTGAAGCTCTAACGAATCAAACCATCCAGCTTTCATGCTATCAGATGGAGTGAGCGCAGATCTGGTTGCTTGATGCATCCCTAATACTGCGTCAGGAGGTCTGGCAGGAGAGGAAACAGTATTGGCGTTTCCATCAACAAGTTGAGTAGGGTGGAGAACCAGTGTTGGCACAGACATGCTGGTGCCAACATGATTAGATGAGCCCTGTCCCTTTGGCTTTCACAAGGACCCGATGTACTAGGGGAATCGGGAGGAAATGCATATAAGAGGTGCCTCCCCCCAGTAGAGAGCTAATGTGTCTCCTATGGATACTAAAACAAAAGACAGGACTATGCAGCACTTTAAAGACTTACAAGATGGTTTATTAGCTGATGAGCTTTCGTAGGCCAGACCCACTATACTAGATAGGGATTCTGGACTGAACAAAGGCTAGGTCTTTTTTTGTTTTTGGGGAGACAAACAAGTCTAGGCAGGGAGTCCTCCACTTGCAGAAGATTGATTTCATCATGTCTTCCCTGACCAACCACTCATGGACCATAAAGGTCCTGCTGAGTGCATCTGCCAATGTGTTTTGCAGTCCTTGGAGATACCAGGCTTCAAGGTGAATTCTGTGTTTCACACAGTAGTGCCATAGCCTCTATGTCTTGTTGCATAGGTGAGATGACCTTGCACCCCCTTGTTTGCGGTCATATTGTCCATACACACCAATATGTACTGGCCCTGCATCCAGCATGCCAATCTGACCTCTCTCAGTTACTTCACATTGAGGTGAAGGCTCATGCCCATGGGTGACCAGAGTCCTTGCGTCCTGAGGTTATCCAGATGGGCTCCCCACCCCAGGTCCAATGTGTCTGTCACCAGTCAGAGTGAGGGTTGTAGTTCTTCAGGGAGGGCCAGTCAGGATTTAATGCCGAGGTGTCCTCACAGGTCTCTGGTCTGTGGAGAATAACCAGAAAGCTGCTTGCGTGTGCGCTCAGTGATGTGTCGCGTCGACTTGTGCACTTAGTCTCCACAGCTGACCACAAAAGAGCCCCAAAGACCACAAAGCAGATAAGGATCGAAGGTGCCAGGCCAGGTTTATTGTAGAGCGAAGTACAGTCATAGTTGCCAGTAGATTCTGTTGAACCACTTGCCACAATGGAATGACTCAATCAGTGGGAGGTCCCACTGCTCCCTAGGCCATTCAAAGGCTGTCCCCCAAGACACCACCTTATATACAGGTACAACAAGTCACACCTCACTGCTGATGTATCAGGGTGCCATTCTCTGATGCTACTTAGATACCACCCATCACCCTGTACCTCATGGTTTGATTAGATATCTCTAGCCATCATTCTGCCATTTTAGACCCTTTCTGGGACCTGAGTCTGTATCTGAGACGAGTGGGTACCAAGGTCTTTTTTAATGAGCTAGTGATATCATGTGCTTTCCACTTATGACCAGTACCAATTATTGTTCTGCAGTCAGTACCTAGCATCAATTAGTGTTTTGTGCTTTCAGCTCTGTTCGTGCCAAGTTCTGTGAGCTGGGGCCTGCCTCTTGCTCACAGCTTAGCTTTGCTTTATGTTAGCCCTCTTTTGTTCATTGTTAACTAGGCCTCAGACCAGGCCTGTGCTGCATGGGCTTATGTTTTAGGCCCTCATCTTACTACAAACTGCACTCCCTCTAATAGATTGCAAAAGTCCATCCACCACCTGAGAGACTCTAATGCCTTCTGGGGAATGGATATTACCATGCCCAAGTTGTGATGCACAGGTACATACACTAAAGCAAGCCACCGTGAAGGGGGTCTTAGATGTAGACGAGTGTACCCGATCATATAACAACATGATGTCATGTGGCCTATAAGCCTGAGGCACATCGCTGTGGCAGTGATAGGATACCACGTGAGGGAGTCTACAATGTCATGAATGCTGTAGGCCCTTGATTCTGGCAACAGTGTCTTTCCTCGTATTACCTCTAATATCATTAACTCACAGACACTTACCTTCCTTTCCCCCCCCCCCCCCGCATCCCCCTTCTGTTCTGAAATGTGATTCGTCCTTTTCATATGTGTTCATTTTTTTTAATTGTATCCCTGGGTATATATGGTTGTGACTATTTTCTTCCACTATTTGATCTGAGGAAGTGGGTCTGGCCCACGAAAGCTCATCACCTAATAAACCATCTTGTTAGTCTTTAAAGTGCTACATAGTCCTGCATTTTGCTTCAGCTACACCAGACTAACACGGCTACATTTCTATTACTTTCCTCGTATTGAGTCTAATGTTGCCCCTATGAATTCTATACTCTACACCGGGCTTAACATCAACTTCTTGAGGTTGAGGAGAATACCCAGTGTTACAAACAGCACTAGGGTGAGGTCTTTGTGGGTCAGGAGCTGAGACCTGGTGTGCGCTTTTATCAGCCAATTGTCCAGGTAAGGGAATACTTGCACTCCCCTATTTTGGAGGAAGGCCACTGCCATACATTTGGTAAACACTCGCGGGGCCAAGGAAAGGCCAAAGGGTAGCACTGCAAATTGGTAGTGCCCTCCCGCTATTGTAAATCCAGACAGGGACTTATAGTGGGTAAGGCTAGGGTGGCCAACCCATTAAAGGCAAAGAGCCACAATAGTTGGGGATATAGCACAAAGAGACAGCGGAAAAAAAGCTGTTGAGAAAACAAACAAACCAAAACATGCTGCTGCCCCTTTAAACACAACTCCGGTGGCTTTTTGGCCACATCAGGCACCATTTTGGTTTGCTGCACAAGGAAATGGGGACCATTTCCAAGGGTGCAGGGGTGACTTCGCGAGTCATGGGGGAGGCTTCATGAGCTGCATTTGAAGGGGGAAAGAGCCGCATGTGGCTCAGAAGCTGTGGTGACCATCCTGAACTTCATTTTCCACATATATCGATTGAGGTTCCTTAGCTCTAAGATAGGTCTTAGGCTGCCTTTTGCTTTTGGGACAAGGAAGTAGTGAGAATAAAAACCCTTGCCCCTGACATTCTGAGGGAGTTCATGAATCACACCTGCCTTGAGGAGCAATTCAACCTCTTGTTTTAGGAGATGCTCATGAGAGGGGTCCCGGAAGAGGAATGGGGAAGGGGGATTGTGAGGTGGTGGAAAAGCAAACTGCAGGGAGTATCCCATTCCAACCACGTGGAGGAACCAACAATCTAACGTAACATTGGCCCACGCACAGTAGTGGTGGGATAATCTGACTAAAAAGAGGGGAACAGATCCTATAGGTCTGGTGCTCTGCTCTTTGGCACACCTTCAAAAGGCCTGCTTGGGGCCTGGGGGAGGCTTGGAGCAGTTATTCCCCTGGTTATTCTGCTGTGAGGTGGTTCTCCTCCTGTTTTTGTTTCTATTGTGCCTGCACTGCTGCTCTTTGGCGCTGTCTGGGCACAAACCTTTGCTGGGAAGGTTGAGGGTGGAAGGAGCACCTTTGGGATGCTGGGGTATGCATCTCCCCAGGGATCTCATGGTTGCCTGAGAGTCCTTGAGGGAATTCAGCTTACTGTCAGTCTGCTCTGAGAATAGGCTATTGCCCTCAAATGGAAGATCCTGTAATGTAGACTGGACTTCTGGGGCAGACCCAAGGCCTGAAGCCATGCACAGCAGTGCAGCGATACCCCTGTCAAGAGAGTTTGTATCTCTGAGTCCGTGAAATCTAGGGCTGCCTGAAAGGAAGTTCAAGTTATTGTGAAGCCCTCTTCCAGCATGCCACCGAACTCCTGCCTATCATTGCGGGGCAACCTCTCCTTAAACTTTGTTAAAGTGTCCCACGACTTGAAGGCGTACCTGCTAAGGATCACCTGCTGATTCGCGATCCTTAGCTACAGACCCCCTGTCAAGTAACTATATTGCCAAACAGGTCAGTCTTTTTGGCCTCCTTTGATTTGGGGCCTGCGACCTTCTGGCCTTGTCTTTCCATCTCGTTGACTGTCAAGACCACAATCGATGAGGGGTGAGTGTGAGTATAAAAACTCATAACCTTTAGGTGGAATAAAGTACCTTCTCTCAACACCTTTAGCTGCCAGAGGGATAGTGGATGGGGGTCTACCATAGGGTCATGTAATTCGACTATTTTCTTTATGATTGGCAGAGCCACCCTGGATGACTCTTCATGTGCAAGGATGTCCACCATTGGGTCCTTGGGTTCCTGTATCTCCTCTACCAGAAGATTCATGTTCTGCGCCACCCCACGCAGCAACTCTTGATATGACCTGTGGTCCATGGGTGGAGTCCCAGACATAGAGATGCCTGCCATTGCTTCATCTGGGGAGAACAATAAATAGGCTTGGGTTTGGGCAGTGTCCTCGGGGCCCACCTGATGGCCTTTCCCCGGTGGCTTCTCCTTAGCTTCTGGGGGTGGACTGTGCCCTCTAGGTGGACAAGACTCCACTGCAGATGGTGTGCTCAAGCGGCACCTGTCCCGAAGAGAACAGGATCTGTGACTTGTGGACACTATCGACCAAGGAGTGCCCTGGGACTTGTGGTAAGCCCATGAGGTTCAGAAGGGCCGCTGTGCAGGCAGTGGCCAATGCAGTTGCCACTGTGCTGGCAGGTCCTTTGTACTGCATCGAGACAGGCTGCGTCGAGACCCGGTCGATACCAAGTCTGACTCTGATTCAGAATGGGACAGCCACAGTGGTGCTGACTATGTTGGTGCCAGGACCTTGTCTGGGACCCAGATCAGTGCCTCGGAGGCTTGGAAGGGGAGCGGCACCTCGGACTTCTAGACCGTGACCTCAATCTGGAGACTGATCTCTGTGTCGAGCATTGATCCCTCCGTGCCAGTCTAGCGCTTGGTGCTGGACTCTCTTGCCGTGCTGGCAGTGGAGGACATTGCGCCAGCTATAGGGGAAACTCCGAGGAGGAAAACCTGTCTCAGTTTCATTCCGTGGACTGTGGTCAACAGACCATGGCCAGCTTTCCCCTTGAGCAGTGTGGTCCTGACGGTTTGTTGTGCACCATGGATGCCTTGGCCTCTGAGATTTCTATCAGGTCTCTGGCCACTTCAAAGGTGTCCAGCAAAGGGGAGTTCAAGACCTGCACCAAGCTCATGTCTCTCAGTGTATGGTCATGTGCTGGACTCGATGGTGCCAGTTTCGGGGCCAGAGTTGACAGCATGTCCTGGACCTCCTGCACCGGGGATTTTCTCCGGTCATGGTCCAGTGTTTGACCACAGTTCGCAAGCTGTGCAAACTTTAAAGCCTGAGGCGTTAGGTATGCCCTGGCACCACAGGAGGCTGAATGCTTGGGCATTCGCCTACTGTCCTTTTATTTGCTTGAAGAGCTTTATCACGGGGAAAACATAGCAAAGACCAGGGAAAAACGAGAGCTACCACTAGGAACTAGGCACTTGCTAAGCAAGAGCTAGCTACAGTTCCAACGTCACCATGGATGGTAAGGGCAGGGGAAGGAGGGCAGAGTCAGCAGTAGTATATATGCACTGATATAGTGGTACCACTCTAGGGTTTACACCGCCGACTCTACAGGAATTGCTAGGGGAAAAGTTTCCAACATTTATGCATGTGGCACACGTACTCCTGAATTGGAATAGATGTGAACAAACACTCAAAGAAGAATTGGCATCTAACCAATCATATGCCTGCATCAACTACAGATAGTATAGGCAGGGTTCTGGGTTCTGGTCCTCCCGAACTTCTGCACCTAAGGTGATGGCACGAAGTCATGGCTACTTAAGTACAGAGCTCCATCAATCATTCTTAAATTGAAATTAACCCTGGATCTAACAACCACATACAATTTATTTTATCTAGTGAATCAGGATTACTATGCTGAAGGCTTTTGGAAGGCAGCTAAGAATTGCCTCTCAGGGATTATCACATTTTACAGAATAGATGGAAAATATGAGATGCCTTTACCACAGATTTCCATATATGAAGATCTCTCATGACAATTGCAACTACAGCATGAGGACAAAAGGTTACCATGAAGCATAAGTTAAATAAAATGTTTCAACTTCAAAAGAACACTATGGAAAGATGTGACAAAGAATGTTGCTGCAATCCACATGAAGCAAAAAGATTTAGCTCCTTTAGCTATTTTTGTTTATTAGAATAATGTAACAGTGCTTTTAACTAATTTTTTTATTTGATTACTTCTACAGAAAACTTTATTATATTAAAACCATTTCACAATAATTTCATATACTGCATGTATAATGGTCAGAGTCAGTTCCACTGCAAAATAAATAATAATAATGTACTGATTTAAACAAAACATTAGCCAAAAGATGATTTTTAATAAAAATATCATTTTAAAGGCTAGAAAGAATTGCTTATTAGTTGTAGACACTTTAATTTTATAAATATTTAATAGATCATTGCAAAATCTGGACAGATTACACAATAATTTGTTAAAAACAGAAGCAGCACAAGCAAAATGAGATAAATGTGTATATTAAAAGAATAAATAAGAAAAAATGATAATCATGCAAGCTCCAGTCTTTCAGTTTTCCTTACATAGAACCCTTTCAGTAAGAATTGTCAATACATGATATTTGAAAGTGCCAAAGTAGAAGAATATAATATATATGCGAAATACTGCAGGTAGGTATCTTCATATAGTTACTTCCAGGGAAAAACCTATATGACCAATTACTGAATGGTACTAAGGGTACTTGAAAGAGAAACTGAAACATTAAAATTTGCAGCTGAAGCAAAAGATTATGAACAGCTTAAGAATGATGAGTGCTTGGAACAGGAAAATGTTATTATAAAGAAAGAAATGCAGTTCTCTATCAATGGCAAGCGTAGTTTGTTTTTCCACTCAGTATTTCATGCATATTTTCGGTGCTTCCTTAGTACACAGTGACTGTGTACAAACTTTGTTGTAGTCAACATAAAAGATGATTTATTACACAGTTAATTCAGTTAACTGCTTAGAATTTTATGATAAATTACAAAACATGCATTTACCTTTCTCAAGGTATATACTGTATGGTAATATTTTACAAAATTATTTTCATTTAATGAAAACATTCTCTACAAATATTTAAATGTCTAAGAATGTTTCTTTTGTGACTTTCACTGGTTGAGGACTTCAGTTACAAGTAATATGTGAAAAACTTGAAGAGTAACGTAAGTAAGAGTAATCTTTATCATTGTAAAAAAATTGCTTAGTTATAAAATGTTAAAAGTCACAAAATTATAGTAAATTCAAATTAACTATAAAATTACTATATAATTTAAAATAAAAATTATAAAATTTACTATAAAATCATAGTAAATTCAATGCAGTTGGCATGGTATAATATTCAAATGGCAATATGAATATTTTTCAATTCAGTCCAATATGTAATTTTTCCTGTACAAACTAAAAAAACCACATAAACAATACTAACTTTGGCCATCAGAAAGTAACTAAAGGTATTTTTTCCTTCTAATACATGATGGTCAAAACTACACAAACATACTTTGCATTTTACCATTATTACAACTAATTAAAACTTTCAGTATGTACCATGGAGATAGCATACATTATTTGGTAAACAGGTACCCAAACAGGGTTTAAACTCCTGTGGTAAAAATCCTTATTAAACAAAGTTCTTTTGAGGTTGCTCAGTTGAAGAGATGCCTACCAGTACACCAAGCTATCTTAAGGGACACAGTACCTGTTAACAGGAACCATGTAATAAAAGAAAGCATACGTTGGTCCAACAAAAGATAAATGCTATTTTATCAGAACTATGTATGCATAATCTTATTACCTTGTCTTTTTAATTTGATTCTCAAAATTTATAAAATTCATACTAAGTAAACACAATTAAAAATAAATCTTTGGGATCTTTAGCAGTAGCCTACTCTGGATATATTGTATTAGCTCTCTTTGCTTTTAAAATGATTATAAATAAAACTATACTTATTTCCAAAGAATTTTGAAATATATTTTGGCTAACATGTCAACACGTTTGTAATTTAGATAAGGTCTTAAACGGAAAATGTATTTCATCTCTGCTTATTAAGTTACAGAAGATCTGGAAACACCTGCTACTATTCCTATGCTAAGGGGTTTGATCTGTCTGTAAAACTGAAGCAATTCAGGAAAGATGTAGACAAATTGGAGAAAGTCCAGAGAAGAGCAACAAAAATGATTAAAATTCTAGAAAATATGATCTATGAGGGAAGAATGAAAAGGTTGGGTTAATTTAGTCTTAAGAGGAGAAGACTGAATGGGGCCATAACAACACTTTTTATGTACATAAAAGTTGTTACAAGAGGAAGGGAGAAAAACTGGTTAACTACCTTTGGGTATGTCTACACTACAGCGCTAATTCGAACTAACTTAGTTCGAATTAATTAATTAATTCGAACTAACGCATCCAGACTAAAAAACTAGTCCGAATTAACGTTTTACTAATTCGAACTAGCATGTCCACACAGAGTGGACCCTGAACCGGGGTTAAGGATGGCCGGAAGCAGTGCCGGCAGGGCATCAGATGAGGACTTAGAGCGTGGAGCTGCTGTCTCAGGCTAGCCGAGGGCTGTACTTAAAAGGACCCGACCCCCACCCCAGACAGACAGTTTTCAGGGGTGTCCCGCTTGCAAAGCAGTCCTGGCTTGGATTGCCCGGAGTACCCACATGGGCACATCACAGCACTCGGTCATCAGACTGGCTGCACTTGCCGCAGGCTGCCATCTGGGGAGGGGGGCAATTCGGGGGCTGCAGGAGAGCTTCCACCCCCAGAAGCCCGCAGAGCCAGCCCAGTCCTCCCCATCGGGGGCTCATACCACATTCTTCCCTCACCTCCTTCCACTTACCCCTCCCTAGCTCCCCTTCCTGATGTACAAAATAAAGGACAATTGTGTTCAAAAATAGAATCTCTTTATTGAACAAAACTGGGGGAGACTGGGAAAAGGAGGTGGGAGAGGGGAAGAGAGAGGGTGGGAGAGGGGAGGGCAACTAAAATGATCAGGGGTTTGGAACAGGTCCCATATGAAGAGAGGCTAAAGAGACTGGGACTTTTCAGCTTAGAAAAGAGGAGACTGAGGGGGGGATATGATAGAGGTCTATAAAAGCATGAGTGGGGTGGAGAGGGTGCATACAGAAAAGTTCTTCATTAGTTCCCATAATAGAAGGACTAGAGGATACCAAAGGAAAGGAATGGGTAGCAGGCTTCAAACTAATAACAAAGTTGTTCTTCACAAAGCAAATAGTCAACCTGTGGAACTCCTTGCTGCAGGAGGCTGTGAAGGCTAGAACTAGAACAGAGTTTAAAGAGAAGTGAGAAATTCATGGAGGCTGGGTCCATGGAGTGCTGTTAGCCAGGGGGTAGAAATGGTGTCCCTGGCCTCTGTTTGTGGAAGGCTGGAGATGGATGGCACGAGACAAATGGCTTGGTCATTGTTTTGGTCCATCCCCTCCAGGGTCCCTAGCGTTGGCCGCTGTTGACAGAGAGGCTACTGGGCTAGATGGACCTTTGGTCTGACCCAGTACGGCCATTCTAAGCTCAGGGCTCAGGGTCGGGGGTCTCAGTGGACCACCTTGATTTTCATGCAAACCTGCTCCTGGGTGGCCAGGCTGGCAGCTCTCCTGCCCTAGACGGCCGCTTTCCTGTGCCTAGTGTGGAGGTCGTGGACAAGGTCCACGATGTCTGCACTGGACCAGGCGGGTGCCCGCCTCTTGCGGTCCTGGGCAAGCTCCCGGGAGCCGCCAGCCTGGTCCCGGGAAGAGGGGGAGGGCTGGGGGGCATCGGGTGGCTGGCTCGAGCCGTGCCAGGTGCAGGTTCTGCTGGCTGGGTGCTAGCAGGCTTGCACCTGGCACGGGCACTGTAGCCAGACCGTGGCCCTTTAAGAGGTCTGGGGCCGGGAGACGGGCAATAGAGTTTCCCTGGTGTTGGCCAGAGTGGCCACCAGGGAAACCTGGGGAGGGCTAGCCTTCCACTAGTTTGAATTAAGGGGCTACACACCCCTTAAATCGAACTAGTAAGTTCGAACTAGGCTTAGTCCTCGTAGAATGAGGTTTACCTAGTTCGAACTAAGCGCTCCGCTAGTTCGAATTAAGTTCGAACTAGTGGAGCGCTAGTGTAGCGCCTATCAAAGTTAATTCGAACTAACGTCCGTTAGTTCAAATTAACTTTGTAGTGTACACATACCCTTTTAATAGCTGTTGTTCTTTGAGATGTATTGTTCATGTTCCTTCCATTCTAGGTGTATGTGTACTCATGTGAACAGTTGGAGAATTTTGCCTTAGCAGTATCTGTAGGGTCAGACATGGCGCCGTCTTGAGTACCACACTCATGTATTGGTATATGTAATGGGGCCCTGCAATCCCGCACTAAAACCCCCTCAGCAAAAGCCCTATTCAGGCGGCGGGGAAGCGCGCACTGGCATTGTGCCGGGTGTATCCACGCTGCAGACCAGCTGACAGCCTCAGGCGCGGCGGCAGCGGCATGGACGCTGCAGGAGGGGCGGAGCCAGCTGGTGACGTCAAGATGACGTTCCCCTCTGGCGCCGGGCGCGGCGGGAGTTTTAAACACCGTCCTAGGCTGTGTGAGGGAGAAGGGGGTTTGGAGGAAGACAAACGGCAGGGGATTGGAGCCTTCGTCCCCGGAGGATGGGGAACATTGCAGACACCCGAGAAGCAACACAGTCCAGAAGGTCATCCGGAGTGATGAGTGGCTGGCCCACGGAGGGCCGGGTAAGCCAGCAGCAGGGAAAGGAAGACAGCACGGAGAGTAAGTAACCCAGGGCGGGGCCATGTAAAAACCTTGCAGATTGCCAGGTTTTGGCAGGACACCCCTGTCAGCTGGACCTGGACCGAAACCGGTCCGTGTCCTTTAGGGCCCTGGGCTGGGGCCCGGAAATGAGGGTGGGGCCAGGCCCCCTTCTCCCCCTCTCGGAGCAGCCAAGAAAGAAATGCCCAAGAAAGCAACCAAGGGGCGTTTTAGACTTGTGCCACCGCGAGCCAGCGGGAAAAGCACGTCATGGGGGCGACGATAAGGGCGCGGAACAAGGGGGCACCAGACTATCCCGCCCACGCTCGGACGCCCCGAACTATCCGTGGAAGGGGTAAAGCCTAGGCTGTGTGGGCACTGTCGGAGGACAGTGGCCCGAATCAAATAGCGCCGCCGCCGTCAGAGCCAATTCCCCAAAGTCGACGACGGGTGATGCTATAGGGAGAGTCGGAATCCCTACAGTATGTCAGGCATTGTCAGCCCTGCTCCCTCTCAGTTCCTTTTTGCTGGCAACTCTGACAGAGGGGCAGGAGGGGGGGTAATGAAATGGACATGAGCAACATCTCAAAGAACAAGTTATGAAAGATAGGTAGCCATTTTTTCTTCATTTGCTTGCTCGTGTTGATTCTATTCTAACTGGCTCATAAATGATGTCCCTGGAGGTGGGCTCAGAGTTCAAAGGTGTGTGACTTGTAACACCACCCTCCTGTGAATGTATGGATGGACAGCCGGGTGGGGGCCCTGCAGATATCAGAAATTGGGTCAGGAAGGTTGCTGATGAAGCTTGTGCTCTGATTGAGTGGATAGTTCTGATCACTGGCGCAGGCACCTTTTTCTGATCATAGAGATATCAGATGCAGACAGTGATCCAAGAATAAATGCTCTGGGTGGATCTTAGTTAATCTTTCATCCTCTTTGCCATTGTGTTGAATTGCCAAATAGCTTGGCCCTATCGATGTAGAAGACTAGCTCTCTCCTGACATCCAGGTAGAGCAAGCTGTGCACCTCCTCGGACTTAAGAGGCTTTGGGCAGAACACAGGCAAGAACTGATCCTGGCTTGTGTGAAACTGCAAAACCACCTTGGGCAGGAAAGACAGATGTGGTCACAACTGGACCTTGTTGGTGAAGAACACAGAGTGGCTTTGATGCAACTGCCCTAATCTCAGAGACCCTTTGAGCAGAGGTCATTGCCACTATGAATAACATCTTCCAGGAGAGCAGAAGAAAGGAACAGGGCATCATGGCCTCAAATGGAGTGTTCATGAGCTAGGTGAGCATCAGATTCAAGTCCCATGGAGGAACTGGGCCCTGGACTTGGAAACAGAGCCTCTCCAGAACTTTTAAGAACTGTACCATCATGCTATGAGTGAACACTGCCCTGCCCTGGAACAGAGGGCGAAAGGCTGGTATAGTGGCCAAGTGGACCTTAACTTACCAAAGGGTTGACCTTGGAGCTTGAGATTCATAAGGTAATCCAGAATCAGCTGCAGAGAGGCTTGCTCAGGCCTAACCTCTTGGACTGTGACTCAACATATGAATCATTTCCATGTGGCTACGTAGGTCATTCTAGTGGCAATCTGTAACGGTGAACTGGTGACCTGGGCAGATGTGGAGACTCAGGGCATGGCAACAAAAGGGTCTGCGCCTCAGCTTCAGAGGACAGTGCTACTTCTTGCCTTCTGGGCAATCTTCATGGTTGGATTGCTATAGTAGGGAACTTTAGAAAGATCCATCACTGCATGTGGTGCCAGCTGCAGTGGGAGAGTCTTTTGCTCTCTTGGCACTGAGAGCTGAGCCATCAGTCTGGGTCACCTACCACTCCTCGGAGACGGTGATGAATCCTTTAATACAGAAATCATCATCATCAACATCCATGGGCTCAACTCCCATTGGTGTCCGATGCCTCCCTCAGTATTTCCTTCCAGCTTCCCCTGTTCAGTGCAGGGTGGCTTAGTTTCTTTACATTAGCTCCACACCAATATATTATATCATTTACCCATTATCTGTGGGGTCTGCCTCTCCTATTCGGACCATCTATTACGCCAAATACCAACGGCTTAACTTTTCACTCATTGTTCATTCTGCAGATATGTCCGAATAGCTGTAACTTCCGTTGTATAACCTTCTGAAGTAGGTTCTCTTTCGGCTGTATCTTCCTATATATTTCCTCCTTGGTGACCTTCTGCATGCATCCTATTCTCAGGAGCTTCCTATAACAACTCCTCTCGAATGCCAATATCCTTCTCTTAGAATCTTTCGTTATTACCCAAGTCTCACATCTGCACAACATGCTGCTAAATACACACGTTTTCAAGTTGCTCAGCTTCATTCCTAAGCTAATCACTTTACTTTTCCAGATCTTATCCATTGCCTTCAAACTCACTCTTGCTTTCTCTATTCTAGTCGCTATTTCCTTCTTACAGTTTAGATCATACGTCATGTTGCTCCCCAAATACATTAAACTTCTCTACATTCTCTAGTTGGATCCCATCTACACTGATCTTCCTTCCTATTTCCTTATCTCCAAATACCATTGTCTTCGTTTCATCAATATTCATAATCAGTCCATACTGCTTCCCTTCCTCATTTAGCACCTGCACCATTCTCGCTAGCTTCTCTTCATCTTCCTCGATGATAACTATATCATCCGCAAACCTCAAGTTGTTAATTCTCATCCCGTGCACCGATATCCCTTCTACCTCTTCCTTGATCTTGTCCATCGCTCTCTCTAGGTGTGTGATGAAGATACACGTGATATCGGATCTCCTTGTCTCATTCTAAACCAACTTCCCAACTCTCCGCATGTTCACAACGCTGCCTCAGCATTATCGTTGATATCGTTCAACAACCATATCAGTCTGCTATCCACTCCATATGACTCCAACACCACCCAAGTCACTTTCTGATCTATACTGTCAAATGCAACGAGGTAAGGAAAGTGGCCAGAATGGATAAGGCGAATTGATTAGAGGAGAAGTGTGAAGATATAGAGAGGTATTACAATGAGTGTAAGATCAGGGAGGTGTATAAAATGATTAGGAATATTAATAGGAAGTGGCAGCTGAAGCAGATGGCAATCAAAGACGAGAATGATAAGGTGCTCATGGAGAAGGTTGTGCAGTGATGGACGAGATATTGTACTGATCTGTGCAAAGCACAGTTGGACCTGAGTGTCTCAGAGAGACTGATAGAAGAACTGAAAGAGATATCACCACCGAGCATAGAGAGAGAAACTGATATTTTGAAGGAGAAAGTAGAAAGAGCAGTGAAACGACTAAAGAACAACAAGAGCCCTGGAAATGATAAGAGCATGGGAGAGATGATCAAATATGGTGGAGAAAGTATGATTCAGGAAACACACCGACTATGTAATATAGAGTAGAAAGAAGGGAAGGCACCTAAGGAATGGACAAGATCTGTGCTAGTGACAATACACAAGAAAGGAAGCGCATTGGAGTGCAAAAACTACAGAACGATTGCCTGAACGAGTCATCTAGGCAAGGTGCTGATGATGATACTGACGGAGAGACTGAGATCACAGACAGAAGAACATCTGGCGAATGAGCAAGCGGGATTCAGGAAAGACAGAAGTACCATACAGCAGATATTGGCACTAAGATTGATAGCGGAGAAAGCTTGGCAAAAGAACAAGAACATCTACAATTGCTTCGTTGATTTTCAGAAGGCATTTGATAGTAATACAGGAGTGGGGAACCTTTTTTGGGTTGGGGGCTGCTGACCCACAGAAAAATCAGGAGGAGGCCACAAAAGTGAGAAGGAAAAAAAACCTCACTGAGGCAGCCACCGACTGAAAAGGAGACACACATTCTCTACGTTACCCTTGCAAACCAGAGCCTGGGAGGGGAGGCAGAGGGAGGAGGCTAGTAGATTGTGTGTGCTCCAGCCCGGTTAAGAATGGCAGGGGCTGGCAGCACCAGTGGGGACTCCCCAATGCAGGGTGTGTGTGTGTGGGGGGGGGGGGGAATCCCCAAACCTCAGGGGACAGATCCAGGCAAGCAAGGAGCTGCATCCACTCCCCAGGCCTTAGGTGTCCCATCCCTGCCTTATATGATCTCTTTGGGGGGCGGGAGGGGGCGTCCCCTTGCAGCTCCAGTGTGGCCAAGTGGTCTGATCAGGATCCTTTGCCCAGTGTCCCTTGATCTGACTTGTTCAGTGCTGAGTCTTGGGCACCAGTGATGAGTATTGGCACTGGGAAGAGCCCAGGAGTGTATTATATACCGCAGGGTGTGGTGTTTGGCTGGCCTGGCTCCAGAGTTGGGCAAAGAGTATCTTCCATGAGGAGGGCCCTCAATTGAATGTTGCATTCGTTCTGTGTCTTGGGATGAAAGTTCTGACAGGTGCAACACTTTTCTTTAATGTAAGTTTTCCTCAGGCACTTGAGCAGGGCATAAAACCAACAGATGGGGGCATACCCCACCTGGGGCAAAGTTCTCACCAGGACCCTGACTAACTACAGTAGTGAACAGCTACTTACTCTCTCATCTGCTAGAAAAACCAACTATTTATAGCTGGAGCATGAAGTTTGAAGAGTAAGAAAAAACCAAAGGTAACGACCATGGGCACTAAGAAGGAACTGCGGGCTGATGATGCCTGAGATACTGATGCATGAGCGTGGCACTCAAGGGGGCACCACAGCGAGCCTGATGGATAATGCAAAGGTAAAAGTCTCCAACAACTATTCAAGTGGGTGTGCACACGTCAGGATGGTCTAGATCAGAAAGGGACAAAATACACCCTGTAGTCCACATCGGGCCCGCCAGACCCTTCTGTCTGGCCCTGAGCTCCTACTCAGGGAGTCTATCCCTGGTGCCTCCAGCACCTGGGCAGGTCATTTGCTGCGGCACAGCTGGGAGCTCTGACTGGGCTGCATAGCTGTAGCACCACCTAATCTGGTGCTCTTGGTGGCGTGGCTACAGGTTTGGCTAGGCAGCATAGTCAGTGAGCTGGGGTGGTTCTGGGGGGGCAATTAGGAGTGAGGAGCAGGCAGGCTGGATAGGGGAGAGGTACTGGGGAGACTGGGAGCAAGTGACTGAGAGCAGGTGAGGTTGAATAGGGGGTTCGGGTCCCCAGGAGGCGCGAGGGGGGGGGGGAATCAGATAGGAAGTGGGGACTGGGTCACAGTTGGCTGTTTGGAGAGGCACAGCCTCCCCCAACCTTCCCTACTTCATACAATTTCAGAACCCCGATGAGGCTCTCAGGACAAAAAGTTTGCCCACCCCAGGTCTAGATAATACTTAGTACTGCCATGAGTGCAGAGGATTCAACTGGATGACATCTTGTGGTCCCTTCCAGTTTTAGAATTCTATGAATCACTCGGGGCTCAAAATGATCAAAATCATTGCAGAATATAGAATCATAGAATAATAGGACTGGAAGGGACCTCAAGAGGTCATCGAGTCCAGCCCCCCGCCCTCAAGGCAGGACCAATATAATTGTTCTAAATTTTGAAAAAAAAGGTTAGACTATGTTAAAAACAGTAATAATGGATTTTTCCTGAGATTATTTTGGAAGGCTATGTATTCCAATTCTTTTTCGGGTCATTTGTAATAATTTGGTGAAATATTACCTCTGTCTTAATATTTGCCATTTTCCCTCTAAAACAGCAGTTTTTGAAATGCACCAGCTACCCTTCAATTTCTGATGAACCAATAACAAAAGCTGTAGGTTAACACTTAACTGACAATGAGAATCTCTCTCACACATCCCTTAATTGACTTATGTAGGTTAATTATCATCAGACATACCTAATGACAAAAATGGTTTAAAGGTCTTAACTATTAAAAAAATACTGTAGAGAGTAGCCCCTTTTTAAGATAAAGGAACAAAGTCACTCTCTCTCCCCAAGAACATAATTATGATTGTGATCCACCTTAAAGACCCATAGCTTTCAAATACTACACTATTTTTGGCATCAATTTATCACCATATAGGACCATTTATGTTTATGGCGTTCTCTGTATATTATACTATTGACAGTAACATTCACTCCTAACCTA
The DNA here is from genome assembly GCF_052426305.1 of Pelodiscus sinensis. NCBI lineage: Eukaryota > Metazoa > Chordata > Testudines > Trionychidae > Pelodiscus > Pelodiscus sinensis. The sequence goes on from NC_143061.1 coordinate 342,630, forward strand.
GTTTTTCAGACACATATGGGAACACTGTGGCAAAACTGTCTGAGTTGTTTATAAAATTACCATTTGTTAAATTGCAAATTTTAGAATAAACTTACTGTCTAATGGACATTTTCAATTTTTAGCATTAAATAAGGAAAGTTAAATCCACATACATAAGCTATTTAAACATGTTACTATCCATGTTAATGAACAATGTAATTAACATTTCATAAACTTACCACTTTATCTCCTCTCATTTTGGAATTAAATTTCACTGTCTTTAAGCGGGCTCTTTCTTTCTTCTCAACTCTGCAAGAAAAATGCAAAAGGGAAAAATGTTACTCTCTCAACAAGATCCTTATACTGCCATACTTAATGCTATAAAAACGACAGCTATCATTCTACAAATCTGTTGAAGATGTGCTGGCAGCATGATAGCATGAGGTGTGCACACATACATATTGTCAGTCTATACAGGACAATATACATTTTAATTCTCAAACAGCAGGGATCCAGTAAGGATGAATTAAAATGTTTCGGTATGAGGCCACAGCTTTGTCATTATTCCTTAGTTTAAACCAAAGCAAATCTTAAGGCACTCCATCCATTATCCTGTCCACTATACTGCCTCTAGCAGTACCCAGCACCAGATTGGTGCCAGAAACCTCACAACAGGATATGTAAAATAATCTGCCACTTGCATTAGATTTTCTAATCCTTTAATTTAATATGGTTTTAAAACCAGAAGGCTTAGATTTAATACCTCTTCCAAAATCTATGTTAGCATCTATTAAAACAACTTTGGATATTCTTTTTATTCACATAAAAGTCAAATGTATTTTGTACCTGTATTTTGCGTGGCAGTCATAATTTACAGATTATAATAATTGTTTAATTACAGATGTGTGCTACAGAATGTTCTCTCATTCTGTAAATAAACCAGAAAATAGAATGAAGAAACAAGTGTCATCTGCAGCCACAAAACATTGCACATGAATCATCAGTAAGCTTTGATCTGTGCACCCTGACATCTCCAGTCCAGGTCTCTAGCACTTCACCTACCGGAATAATTTCTAATTTAAATTTAATTCAGCTATCAGAGGAGGGAGGACTTGATACACAGCTTCCTAGCGGGTCACAAATGCCTGGGAGACAGCATAGCATATTACACAGCATAAATCTTGGTTTTAGCTTTGGCTCTGGGAGAAGCTAGTGCGTTAATGGTCAGATATAAAATAATCTAAAAACCAGTTTGTCTTAAGAGAGAAGATTTGAGTCTACTATGTCAGGCACCTCTTGTGAAATCTTGGCCATATGGGTGCCTATGGGAATTTTGCCACAGACCTCAATATGGACAGGATTTTCATCGTTGGGTTCTACTCCTGACTGCCCACAGCAAATCTATATAGTCTCTCTAAATGAGATGACACAATTGCTTTCTAGGGTTGTATTTCATGGTCTAGGGAAATAAGATGATGAATGAGGTGCATGAGGAAGGAAAAAAAAACAAAACAAAAAACCATCAACAGAGATTTTAAACCCATGGGCACCTGTTTCCCATCTCAATGAACTTTCCTGCAGACATCTCTTTCCTGTCTAAAGTGGAGATGTTATATCATCACTGCTAAATATAGAAAATTCAGCTTGATTTTTTTCCTGTTATTAAAAAAAATTCAAACTCATGTCACTGATAAATACCTTCAATATAAAGTATGTTATATTATTCAGCACACAACAGACAACATGTGGGGTGATTCATAGAGATCAAAGCAATAGATTTTTTGCAAAGGATATCTTCTCCTCCTCCCCAGCCCCCAAAAACAAATCCCATGAAAAACTCTGAAAAAGGGTCATTTTAGAATTACTATTTTTCTGTATCATCCCAATTTTCATCAAACCACCATGAAACATTAAAATAGTACACAAAGTTTACTATGTATGTTTTATTGTTTGGGTCATTTTATTGAGATTTTCACAAAATAAAGGATTAAAGCCTCTGTTAAATTGAAAACTTCGGACTCAGCTAACTCTGGAGTCATGACAAACAACTCCATAAGAAACAGTATTGTACCTTTTCTTCTTAATTTGTAGATGTGAAAGCAGATAAGGGAAACGAAGCATGATTAAACCCTTTTTTAATGGAGGCAAAGAGATTAAAATGACATTCCCTAAGTAAGAGCTGGGAATGGGATCCAGGTCTCCTTGTCTTCAGCCATGAGCTCTAACCCCTAGGGTGCAAATGCCTGTTGCTAATAAACAGGGCTCGCCGAACTGTGGCGAGGCTCGCTCGCCAGCCACGCTGTCCGGCAATCTGCGCATGCGCAGATCGCCTGAACCTGGCTCTTCCGAGTTGCAATCTACTCGCCACAGGTGAGTAGATTGTATTATTTGTCGAGCCCTGCTAATAAATAATAATCTAATAATCTAGTGCGGATTAGCATACTTTTCTAGTTTCTCATAAAAACACTTTGGTGGAATGGCTGACAATTAAATTGAGAGAACACAGTACTTGATTGGGCATGAATACAACCATATTTTAATGGCAAAGATCTCAAACTGAACAAAGATCATTAAATATACCTCCGTTTGCTTGGAATCACTCCAGTTTCATCACTTTCTCCTTCTGGTGTCACCTGCCGTGCTTGCCACCACTCATCATCAGAAGCATTGATGACATGGAGGATATCGCCAAATTTGAAGTTCAGTCCCTGACTAGGAAGGCCACTGTCTTTAGTCTTGTCGTAGTCAAAGAGAGCTCTAAATTTAGAAGAAAATAATTAAGTGTAGAGGACTAGAAGGAGCAAAACAAATCACTCAGAGTCAATTTTAAAATATTTTTTTGTGTTTTTTTTTTGTATTTTTAACAACAGAGAACTACTGAATAATTTTATTTTTTTTCCTAACTGCAAAATGATTGGTTGGTACTATACTGAGTCATAGTACTTGATCTCAAAGAAGTCAAAGTTGATAAAGACAGAAGCGCTAACAATATCCTGCACAGACTGAACAAGTTTTGTGTGACAATGAGTAGTCCTGTGTAGGGATGTTATAGTGTAACACACCATGTACTGATGAGTTAATGTTCTCGGTTACATGCAGGCTCCCAGTGTACGCAAAGGCAAAGTTGGCTACTGACACGCACCAGCTCATGGGGAGCTGACTACCACCTTGCATATAACTACTGAAATGTTCAGCAATTATATGGTTACTTAAATGCTTTTTAACAGCCCATGTCCTGTGACACCTTAGAGTCTAACAAAAATATATAGGATCGTGGGCTTTTATGGGTAAATCCCAATTCACTCATCTGAAGAAGTGGATTTTACCCACGAAAGTTCATGATCCTATATATTTTTGTCAGTCTCCAAGGATACGTCTACACAGCAGGGCAAAACTCAAATTAAGCTACACAACTTGAGCAACATCAATTGCGTAGCTGAAGTCAAAATAGCTTAATTCAGCTTTTGGCACTAAGCAGGAAGTCGAAGGAAGAACACTCTTTCTTCAACTTCCCTTACTCCTCCTGAAATGAGGGTTACAGGAGTTGGAGTAAGAAGTCCTCCAGCTCAAAATTATTTCAAAATAATGGCTTGTAGAAGCGCTCTTTGTTATTTCTGAATAACATTAGTTATTCCAAAGTAACGCTGCGTAGTCATAGCCTAAGGAGTTACAACTCATAACTCCGGTCATCTGAAGAAGTGGGCTGTGCCCACGAAAGCTCATGATCCCATCTACATGTTTTGTTCATCTATAAAGTGCTACCAGACCATTTGTTGTTTTTTCTCACATATTCTGTTCTTTGGAAGCAGCCAATTTGCAAGTACTATGAGTGGTCAATGGATCAGACACTACACTCCAAGGAGAAGCTCAGACAGTCTGAGGGTTGGAGTGTGTGTACTGCTACCCTGTAGAGACACAGCGGGGCTTGTGTGGCCTAGTGGGAGTGCTCATTTTGCCAATGGTGGGTGGAGTTGGGGAGCTGAACCCTAGCGGGCATTGACAAGGCTGAACACAGTAAGGGCAGACATTAAGAAGGTGCTTCACAACTGTAGGTACCCCAGGGAAACAATCATGTAAATTGGTGAGAATGTTCATTATTCCTGATTTCCACACTGAATTTTTCTAGCTTCAGCTTCCAACCACTGAATCACAGAATATCTTTTTCTGCTACATCAAAGAGTCATACTTACCACATTGCATTTTCCACTGGTTATCTACCGTGACTCAAGTCCTTTTCATAGTCACTGTTTATAAAGGTATGGTCCCATAAGTGTGACCTATATTCTTCAATCCTGGAGGTATAATTCTGCATTTGACTTTGTTAAAAGGCATGTTCTTCCAATAATCCCACCTCAGTAAGTGATCCAGGTTAGTCTGTATAATGATTTGGCCCCTTTATTATTTACCACTCTACCCATATTTTTATCTTCTATACATTTTACCAGCACTGATTTTGCATTTTCTTCTAGAATGCTGATAAAAATATTGAATATCATTGGGCCAAGAACAGATACCTCCAGGATCCTACCACAAACATTCTCACTGGATGACTCCATTTTTAATTATTTTATCAAGTATCAGAGGGGTAGCCGTGTTAGTCTGAATTTGCAAAAGCGGCAAGGAGTCCTGTGGCACCTTATAGACTAACTGAAGTATAGGAGCATAAGCTTTCGTGGGCAAAGACCCACATGCATCTAACGAAGTGGGTCTTTGCCCACGAAAGCTTATGCTCCTACACTTCAGTTAGTCTATAAGGTGTCACAGGACTCCTCACCGCTAATTACTTTATGAACTCAAACAAATTAAAAATCTATGTAATATGCCAACATTGATTTTGTTTGATGTTTGATGTTTGAATGTTTTATATATTTTAAATATGTATACAAATACAAATACAAAGCCAAATTCCTTACAGAAGTATATTATATCCAAGTGACCTTTAACAACCAAATCAGTGACATCAAACACTATAACATTTGAAGTGCACTTTCCATAAAACCATGCTGATTGGCAGTGGCATTAATAATACTATCTTTTAAATCTGTACTGACAGCATACCATAGCAGCCTTCCCATGATTTGGCCCAAGACTGAAGGCAGGTTATCTAGACCAAAAGTTTCTTGGATCATTTTCTGTTTCATAGTCTTAAAATTAAATTACCCCTATTCCATTATATACCTCCTAAAATGAATGATTCATTTTATTTGTACTTTGATGTGAATACTTTAATGCAAGATGAAAAAATAATGAATACATAAAAGTTCCAGTTAGAAAATTATGTTCAACACTACCAGCATTTCCTTTAACTTCTAAGCTTTAGCTTTATTATACAATTGTAGCAGCATTGAGCTGGTCTTACTCCACATGGTCATTGTCCAAGGAGATAACAGGATTAAAGAGGAGTAACATATCAAGGAGACAAAAGCAGAAAACAACAAAAACCTTTCAACTATAATTATGCACTGCTTTAACCTAATAAATGGTTAGGCCAATTATTCTGAATAATCAAAATACCATTGTTCTGTCAAGGATGGGGTAAGGGCGGAACAATTTTATTTAAATAAATACAAGGAAATAATGGAAAAAAACATATGCAAAATGTTCTAAGCATTCTAATAATTAACCTGACAACATAAGGACAACACAGCAAACATTAACAAATCCCACAGCAACAATAAACTATCAATGACGGATAAATCAGACAACTAGTACATAAGAACTAAGCAGCAGCATTTTTCTATCCATCCTTTGCATCTGAGAACATACCATCAATTTTACCCCAAATCCCTACAGAACAGACATCCTGGAAGATTATCAAGACTATTTCAGCCTAAGGACTAACAGTCTATTTACAAAAACAAACATAGAATGCATCTTTCTGTTTCACCACACATTATTCAAGAACTTAAGACAGCATCAGAAATGGCAACTGACATTCTTCCAATTCTAAGTTTATAGAAACTTTAGACCGACATACAAGCTTTCAATTGTAAAGTGTATATTGGATAAATGCAAGTGGATGGTGTTAGTTTTCTTAAATAACCATATCCTCTATCTAGTACAGGGGTGGGCAAACAACAGACCACAGGCCAGATCTGGTCTGTCAGGGTTAGTCCCTGACTGGCCCCCTCACTGCTGTATTTACTTACACCTCTGCAGGTACAAGGTATCACAGCTCCCAATGGCCATGGATCACCGTTCCCAGCCAATGGGAGCTGCGATCACCCTGACCTGCGTTGAGCAGGTAAACATAGCAGAAGTAGCCCACCAGGAGCTAACTCTGATGATCCAGCGGGGTTGTATTGCTCACCACAATCTAGTGCCATTCCTTTAAACTATTGCAAGTTACCTTTCCTTAAGGATTACTTCTTTTATGCTATTTTTGCTCAACAGAATAATGAGTGGAAGCCTATTTCTGAGCCCTGCCTTAGCCATGAGAAAGTGACTATAATGCCTTCTCTCATTAAATGGGAATCTAACCTATCCTTAGGGACTATATGGGTAGACCCAATTATGCGAGGACATGTGAGGTGCTCTGCTTTATTTTATTTTATTTTTTTCCAGGGCTTTTTGCTGTAGGCTGGCATGCTAAGCAGCAGGCAGCCAGGCATGTTAAAGGGGCCAGCTGGCAGTGCACTCCCTCACAAGTCTGGGACTACTCCAACTCTGAAGTCCCTCCTCCCCCAGGCACCATTTAGGGAGAGCAGGAAGGCTGAAGCCCCCGCTCCATAGGAAGGAATATAGGGCACATCCATGCATACCACTCAATCCTTTAATACCAGGATCTCCACCCCCAGATTTATTATTTCTCTTTACTATTTCAAAGTTGTAGCTTTTCTTACCTCTCTGAAATGTAACCACTGTCTAGTCTCATTCAAGTATGCTGTAGACGAGTGGTTTTCAACCTTTTTTCTTTTGCAGACCCCTAAAATTTTTTGAATGGAAGTGCAGATCCTTACTGAAATCTTAGCCATAGTTTATGGACTACCAGTGGTCCATGGACCACAGGTTGAAAACCACTGCTGTAAACAAACTTGCATTTTTAATGGTAACTAAGCTTTTCCTTTCCTAAGGCTGATGGATAAGTAGTGTAATACAAGCTAATGTGACTGTGGTAAAAACTTGTCTATTTGTATGGGAACCCATGTATCAACACTTATACAGTCAATCAGAAATACAAAACAACCTTAGTCGACTAGTCGTTCACAACCTTAGCAGCAGCCTTATCTGTCTCTATTCTCCAATAATCTCTTTTGTTAATCAAGCATTGATAAGACCCATCTGAATTTTAATGGTATTAAATAGACTATTAAAAATAATAATTCTGCAGTCAATATCAAGACATACTTAATTGGTAACTGATACAGTTACACCGGTCACAATCAAAAACACATACCATCAATCCACAATAACCCTTAGTAAGGATGCAGAAACATGGAATAATTGATGGAAATAAATTATTTTAAATAAAAATCACTAAAACAACTTCAAAAACAAATTAGTTCTGGCTTTTTTCTAAAGTGAAAAGTTTGACTTATGTAACTCCTTTTTTCCTCCCTGGGTTACTCGGGAGCAGGTCACACTCATGCGTACCTGGGCGCCTGATGTTTCTACCATAAAAGGAGATCCTGAGTACCTCAATGGTGATGATATTTAGCTGGCGATTCCTTATCCACCCCATTGCTGCAGTCCCTGGCACCTAAAGAATATGCAATGGCGGTGCCTCCACCTGGCTGGCCCAGTACACACTCAATGGTGCGCCTTGGGAGCCTCCAGGAATAAAATTATTCCAGCAATAATCTGGATCTAACTCCAGGACAACAATTATAAATAATATACATCTAATTGATTAAATTAGAATAACATATCTTTACTTAACAATTTAAAAAAAACAGGGTTTAACAGATTAAAAGTGAATAAAATCAATTAAAGTAACAGAAATAAATGGAACTTATCTATCTGGCATTTGCACTGCTACCATTTATCCCACCCCAAAGTGTGTACTCCTCTGGATTCAGAGTCCCAGACACTTGCTGTGTGGGTGCACTTGAAGATCTGTAGCTGGAGTAGAGAAAGCACTGTGCAGGTCCTGTGTGTGTTAGTCAAAGCTGTAAAGCCAGCTGCAAAATCCCGCAGTCACAAGCACAGCCAGAGTCTCTCCCCTCTAGGGCAATCAGCAGTCAATGAAGCAGCCTGCCAGATCCAAACCCCACAGGCTCCCAGTCCCAGGCTGTAGCTGCAACACAACAGCTCCTGGACTGGACAAAAGCTTGTCCACTGCAGCCTGGCTCCTCTCCCCCAGAACGGAGACCCTCTTACTATCCCAAAATGCTTGGACGAGCCCTGCTTCCTCCTTTTTCCTCAGGGGCTCATGGGAGTTCCAGTCTCTAGGGCTAGTCTGCAGCACAAAGAATCCTCCCAGAAGTCCAGAAAGAGGCCCCTTTAGTAAGGAGACTACAGTTAAATTAAAAAATCTGTTGCAATTGCCACTGGTTAAGACATACACAGAGGCCAATGGCAAGCCTTGAATGGTTCAACTTGAGAACTCGTTTTATCACATTTTTCTCAACATTTTTTGCAATTAGTTGAAACTCTAATGCACCTTCAGATCATGTCAGTTTTGGCTAAATTTTGCTGGAAGCCAGGTAGACTTTCATTGGAAATCTACCTGGCTTCTTTCTAGCTGATTTGCCCAGCTCCTTAGCTGTACGGAAGGTTAGGCTTCCAGACTTGTAACTCCTCGCAGCATTACTAGATTCTCCTGCTTGCAGCTGTCTAGGTTTTCAGGCTCCCCAATTCTGGGGTGCCCTGTTGGGTTAACAGAATTGGAGCTGGAGTTTCCAGGATCCCTGTCTCTTGGGTAGTCCAACCAGGCGGACTATTGTGGAGCTTGGGCACGCAGCAGAGCTGGGAGGAGAATGATAATTCTGATTCAGGAGAAGTCCAATTTTTTATTCTAAACTGGAACTAAACTACATTTTGAGAACTTGGGAAATTCTCAGTGAAATGGAATTACTGTCTCCAGACAGTTCTAGTCAGTATCATGGAGAAATGTATCTTCTAGAGCTCACAGCCAAAGCTAAAAGCTCAGCTTCAATCATTTATAAATAATTACTTGCATAAGTTAAATGTAAACTACATAAGTAAATAAACTTATGACAGATATTGAGGCACAACATAAGTGACAAAACCCATTTTGAAAAAGTGTGTGTATGAACATAAGCAGGTTTTATTCTATGTAGTGCTATAGGTAACCCAGCAAAAGAAAAATATTTAGAACTTATTGGGCTTAGCTGCACGATGAAGGCTGAATAATACATCTTGGAATTATGATAAGAAACATATTAGAAGGATAACCATGTTATTCAGTACAGACTTGTCCTTAGAATTTAGGACGTTAATATGAACAAAGAACAAGATTAATTTTGTATTTAGGGCAAGTCTAATTGCAAAAAAGTTAATCCTATACAACAAGAAGCTAGCTATACATATCAAAATAATAGACTGATATATAAGGCCAAAGTGATATAGCTACTCTGGAAAATAATACAATTTTAAATATGGGGGGGAAAGATACCCAAAAGTCCATATCTGGTCTTGTTTCTTGACAATGCAGGGTTAAATATATAATTACAAATAATAATTATCATTAGTGAAAAATATTCCATTATTATGGTAAGTCTATTCAATCTATATTCTATTTTGCTCATATACACATACTTCATCACTCCATTTTTTTTCTGTTTTATAGTTCAATTTTTTCATCTTCATCCTGTAATATTATCATCACCACACATTTATCATAATCATACATTTACAGTACTCAGTGGTTTACAAATTTACTAGTAACACAGTAATTAAAAATAGCAGTTGCTTGGATCCCTATTCCTTAAGTGTTGCTATCCTGCAATTTCCACTAATTCTTTTAATTATTTTTGTAAATATTATCACATTCTACCAAACTAAGGCCAGATCTACACTGTGTTATACCAGTATAAGGGCGAAGGTAGGAGTAGGGAGGTTACATTACTGTATACAGTTCCAGTGATCACAATTCAAAATTGATGTTGATAAATTGGAAAGCCACAAGAATGATTAAAGGATTTAAAAAAATGCTTTGCTATGAAAGAGAAGAGGAGCATAATCCATTTAGATTAAAGAAAAAGTTGGAGGGTGACTTGATCAGATATATAATCATCTTAGGGGGAAGAAATTTTATAATGAAGGGTTCCTCAGTCTATCAGACAAAGGTATTGTAGGATCGGATGTCTGGAAGTGGAATCTAGATAAATTCAGACTAGAAATAATTTGTCCTCTCTTAAAAATATGCAAGTTAACAACTTGAACAATTTACCAAGGGTAATAGTGGATTTTCCATAACTGTTAAGTCAAGATTGGATGCTTTTCTAATGGTATCCTTTAGTTCAAACTAGGGATGTAAGCAACTAGTCGGCCACCCTATTAGTTGGGTCAACTGGTTGCTTCTCCCCCATTTGCTGCTTCTGGCTTAAAAGCTGGTTCCCCCCAGCACCATCTCCGTAGTTGGAGGGAGGAGGTGAGGAAGGGGGGAGAGAGGAAGAGGCGCAGTGGGAAACAGCATGAAAAGAAACTGAAGCAGTCCCCACTCATGCCAGTCTGACTGCTGTGTGTCTCTGCCTTTTACATGTAAGCAATGCACTTCAAAGGCAGAGGCAGTGCAGCGGGAACCCGGGGCAAGCGGGAACTGAAGCAGGTCCCACTCGCCCCAGGTTCCCCACTGTGCCTCTGTCTTTTAAGTGTAGTAAGAGCTGCGGGCGACGCTTACTACACTTAAAAGGTAGAGGTGTAGTCAGGATAGCGAGAGCTCTGCCCCACACTTTATTGAGTAATCTATGAAAATTCCATCGATTACTGATTAGCTGATTAATTGATATTTAACATCCCTAGTTCAAATAGTAATTAATTTAGGAAAGTCATATATAAGCATGTGTTTTGCAGGTCAGGCTATATGATGAAAATGGCCTTAATATGTAGGAACCTATGAACATAGAGGGCTTTTGAACACATGGGAAAGTGTTGTTCTGCTGCAAGATGGTGGGGAAAAACAGACACGGATGATAGGAGTCCTTGCAGAAGGTCTGGAGATGTACTCTACAAAGGCTTCATCTGCAGCATTGCTGAAGCAGAGATATGCTGTCTGGGAGACTTGACAGGCCCAAGATTTCATGGAGTCATCAGAAACTTTTTCCCCATCCAAGAACAACAGAGCATACATGGCAATAATCTGTGAATGGGTTCTCCGAAGACGGAGAAAGAAGATTTATTTTCTCAAACATTTATTTTCTGAATCCACGCATCAAACCTCGGTGCCAACTCTGCCCACATATCTACACCACCGACACCATCACAGGAGCTAACCAGATCAGCCACACCATCACTAGTTCATTCACCTGCACATCTACCAATGTAATATATGCCATCATATGCCAGCAATGCCCCTCTGCTATGTACATTGGCCAAACTGGACAGTCCCTACGTAAAAGAATAGACGGACACAAATCAGATATTAGGAATAGAAATATAAAAAAACCTGTAGGAGAACACTTCAATCTCCCTGGACACAGAGTAGCAGATTTAAAAGTAGCCATCCTGCAGCAAAAAAACTTCAAGACCAGACTTCAAAGAGAAACTGCTGAGCTACAGTTCATCTGCAAATTTGACACCATCATTTTAGGATTAAACAAAGACTGTGAATGGCTAGCCAACTACAAAAGCAGTTTCTCCTCTCTTGGTATTCAGCTGCTAGAAGTGGGCCTCACCCTCCCTGACTGAATTAACCTCGTTATCTCTAGCCTTATTCTGGCCTGCATATTTATACCTGCCTCTGGAAATTTCCACTACATGAATCTGATGAAGTGGGTCTTTGCCCATGAAAGCTTATGCTCCAATACATGTGTTAGTCTATAAGGTGCCACAGGACTCCTTGTCGCTTTTGCAGATCCAAACTAACACAGCTACCCCTCTGATACTTTTCTGAGACAGTTCAGTGACACAGGTGTCCTGGAATGAAAAATTACTCTCTCATTTATCAAAATAAATGAATTGGAATATAAATATTCTACTTGTATTTCAGTGTATAGTATTCATAGCAGTATAAACAAATAATTGTCTGTATGAAATTTTAGTTTATACTGACTTCGCTAGTTCTCTTTACATAGCCTGGTGTAAAACTAAGCAAATATTTGCCTAGTAGATGAGTTGATGTACCCCCAGAAGACCTCTCCATACCCCCAGAAGTACACATACACCTGGTTGAGAATCACTGCTCTAAAAGGACTATCCTCTCATAAGAATATGATTGGATAAAGAGAGAAGCATTTAGTGAAGAACTGTGAAGGATGAACTAGACAGAAGGAAGGGCTGGGCTATGGTTCGTACCACAAAATAGAAAAGGAGCAGTTAGAATAAAACTAACATTTTCTAAGTTAGGCTTAATTATCTAATGTTGAACAGGTTGGATCTCCTTCGTCTTGCATCATTTGGACCTGACCAGTTCCAGATGAGGGATTTTGCTGGACCAGGGAAGGTCATTTCTGGGACCATCCCTGTCAGTGCCCCCTCAAGCCAGACTCTCTACCAGCCTCTCAGCTGGCTTTTCTCTGCTGCTGGCTCCTCTGTGTGCAGGGTTCTGGCTCCACCATGGCAGCCCTGCCGCTGGCATGTACAGCCCCACTGCAGGGCTCCATGCCTGTGGGGTATAGGGTCCAGTTGCACTGCTGGGTGACAAGCCCCGCTTGAGCTTCAGCCTTGCTGGGCAGGGCTGCTAGGCTTTTTGCTGAACTGCTGGGCAGTCCACTCCCAGGTTCTGGGTCCTGCTGCCAGGCAGCCCCAAGGTCAGGCTCCTGGCCCCATGATGCAGCCATGCTGCCTCCCAGTCCCACCAGGCAGCTGGGTCACTTGGCAGTATCGGGCCTGCTGCCTCCTGGTCTCTCTGGGCAGTTTCGCTGCTGGGCTCCAGCCCTGCTGCCTCCCACCCCCCTAGCCTCTGTAGTGTTGGCACCAGGCAGTGACCCTATGGCGGGGCTTCCGGTTTTGCTGTCAGAGGGCAGCCCCGCTACTGGGCATTAGCCCTGCTGCAGGCCTCCCAGCCAATAGCCCTCCACCGAGACTCTCTCCTCTCCTGGGTGGTCCTGCTTGACTAGGGATGTTGCTGGACCAGCAAGGCCCGGTTAAGAGAAGCTCAACCAGTAATAGTTCAGCCTTGCAAAAGAGTGAAGAAATTTTGCCAGTAAAAACATAAAATGTACTTGCCTCCCCTTTATAGTCATGATTGATGATAATGACAAACAATATATTTTTTCGCCTATTTAAAAGTAAATTGCCCTGAGCAACAAGAAATTTGCTGTACTAATCCAATATTGATTTATTACCCCTTACAAAATGAACAGGTCAAAAAAGTCTAATTTGTTTTTAGCACAAGCTTTTATATCTAAATTCTGCAATGTGCATGTCACAGTTTATCAAACTGCTATCAAAGTTTAGCTGCATATTAATAAACCTGCATTTCAGCACAATCCCCACACATTTAGTAATAATTTGAAACACTTTTTCATGGTTCCATTTTGTTTTTTGCATTTTTTTGTTTTTCCTATTCCAGATAGTTATCTTTATTGAAGATATTTGAGCTCACTACTTTCAGTGCACTGGCTTCTTATCCTTATGAATAATCATGGAGAATTAAACATTTCTCAGTACAAACAAGACATAATTGAATCAGGATTAAGGAACTATGTTACACGAAAAGTGATTTGGAATGAATTTGTATTCACATAGAATTACAAGGAAAACTGTATTTTCAAAATATTTTCAACTTCACTTATTCAAGATAAATTGTTTGCTTGATATCAGTGTAAGAGTCCACACATTTAAGCCAGCCTGGACTACCTGAATACAACTGCCAAAATATTTAAGATAAATAGTGAAATTATGCTTTTCCCCCTCCCCCCCGTCTCGGTAAACAGCTGAAAAGGTAAAGACTATTGTAGTTTTGCGAAGTAAAAAAATTTGCTTGATATATATGATTACTTTTTTAGCAAGTATATTTTATTTTCTGCAAATGAAATCTCACTGAAGCCATTGTAAATCTGCATTTTGTTCAATTTCATCACATCTAAATAGAACAGTATGCACACTTGAATTCAGAAGAAAAAGTATTTAAGCTTAAAGACATAAGAGAAATTTGGGGAGGAAGATGCTTACCTAACATATAGGGACCTCTTCTGGCTGGTCCGCAGAGATCCTGATCCTGAGCTAATGCTACTGTTCATCATCTGCTCCCGTAAGTCATGTATTTTAGCTTCAAAACGACTATATTCTGTAACAAGGGGAAAAATACAGAATCATTTATTTCCCCCAAATATCAGCAATCATTTGGTAAGACGTTGCAAGCTTGATAAAACAAAGATTCATTTTTGTTAAATTTTAAAATATAATTAAACTTCTGAATAAGTAACTAAAATGATACATTAACTACTAGCAGTTTTGTGCTATGAAACAGTTACACATTAGTTAAAATATGAAAAGAAATAACGAAAAACATCTTTTCAATAAGAAACATATTTATGCTTTTCTAATGTCTTGTGATTTCATCAGTTTAATAGAATTTGGATTCTAGAATTCAGAAAGAAAGCAAATGCAAATAGTTCACATAAAGATTACGTGGGTGATTTAAATGCATACTAGCTCACTGTAATGTATGTGGAATTTTTGCCATAAAGACAACTGTTTTTACTTAAAATAATTAACTATGTTAAATACAAAAATCACTTTTGCATTAACCAAAAAGAAATGTTTAATTAATCCAGATAAAGTTTATCCCATAAGCAAAAGAAAACCTCAAATTGTATTATCAAGACTACTGAATAAAAGATTCTCTTTTAACCTAATAAAAGATCTGTGTTATAAATATGAAATCACTATTTTAAAAAGGTAGGTCTGAAATGAAAACAACACTGGATAGGTATTATATGGACTTACTATATTCTGTATAAAGCATTCACCAGAAGTGAGCAATATAAAGAACACATTTCTTAAAGTAATGTTCAAGAAGGAAATAACAACTTAAAAGACAAGGAAAAAATTGTCTAGGAATTTTGCTACAAATTCTTGATCCACTTGTAATCTGTATTACAAACACAAACTCCATTTATATAATTATGCACAATGCTAATCCTACTATAAACGGATTGTGTTCTTAAGCAGCACTGTGTGTCAATATAACTGTGCTAAATGCACTTGATTTTACCTACAAATAGAGACAAAAACAACAGTCCTCTTCACTATTAACATCAGCTTTTGAAGTGCTGTACTTACACATTATCGGCATAACATGTCCAGACAAAACAAAGCAATTTTTCTTTCAGTTGACTAGTCTGAATTTCACTATCTGCAGATCACTTTGAAACCTTTTCTGATAAAAAGAAATGTTCCACAGCAACACTGTGTACCTTGCCTGAAACACCACGTGACTTAAGATTAAGGCAAGTCTACAGAGGGAGAGCAATTACATGTTGCTGGAACAGTCATTTAACTGATTTTTTTTTTAACTTCTCCCCTTCACTCTCCTCCCATATCACAATGGAAATCAAATTTGCCCTACGAAATAAGAATAATAAAGAACATTTCCCCAATGTGGACAGTGCAAACTTTTCTCCCCCCCCCCAAAACAGTGTTTCTTCAACACAAGTGGGCTGTGCCCACGAATGCTCATGATACCATCTACATATTTTGTTAGTCTTTAAAGTGCTACCAGACTATTTGTTGTTTTTTAAGTTTATTAAATGTTATGTGAATGATCTCATTAAAAGTCTACAGAATTTTTTTTTCAGAGCATTAATGTTTACAGAAATACAGTCATAAATAATCAAGGTATTTAGTGTAATTATAGACAGGAGAAAAATAATAATAACCAGGCAACTTGGAATATTTTGATGGAGAAAATTCACTGGCTTTTTCTTAGTAACACTAACCTGCCCAGGCACTCTCTGTGCAAATCTCTTCCTCCGCTGTACACCTTTTTCCTTTCCCTCTGTATGGCCTGTCTATTTAGAAGGCAAGTTCTTTGTGATACTCTCTTATATGCACAACAGGGCTCCAATCATTAGAGCATTTAGTCATAATTAATAAAAATAAATATTTCGATAAAATTATAGTCTCCTTTTACAAAATGAGAAAGATACATAATCCTCAGTTTCAAACTAAAATTCATTTGGTGTTAAATCATCATCTTAAACAGGATGAGTCAGACACAAAAGATCTTTACAATTAATGGTTTTAAATGCTTTTGATAGTTTGATTCTATCAATATGAATACTGTTCATAAAAAAATGCTCCCTATTGATTTTAAAGCATATAATCTCTCAATTTATAAATGTATTTTTTCCTTGAGTTGGTCTTTGCTAAATTGGATTTGTTTTATAGTTTATAAGAGAAACAGCAGCCAATAGAAATCAGTGAATTTTTCAGAGTAAGGATAATCCCAGGATTAGGGCATTAGTCTAGGACTTTGGAAATACGGTTTAACTTCCTCTTTTACCACGGACTTCCTGTATGACTGTGGGCCAGTCACATGGTCATTCTGTGCCCCACTCCCCATCCATAAAATGGGAATAATTCTATTTCATATAGACCTTTAAAATGCTCTCATGACTGTATAAACCTACAAAAATTCATAAGAGAAGTGTACTCTACTATAAAGTCAGATACTGAAATCCTGCCATATTAATAATGCATTAGGAAAAATAAAAATAATCTGATTTAGATAAATGACTTCAATAGAACCAT
This sequence comes from Pelodiscus sinensis, assembly GCF_052426305.1. Classification (NCBI taxonomy): domain Eukaryota; kingdom Metazoa; phylum Chordata; order Testudines; family Trionychidae; genus Pelodiscus; species Pelodiscus sinensis. The sequence continues at coordinate 359,430 of NC_143061.1, forward strand.
ATTACACATGACATCTGATATACATTTATTGTTTGACAAGTAGGGCTGTCAATTAATGGCAATTAATACCTGATACTTGCATAAACTCTGGCCAAGTACAGAGGCAACAACTGTGGGGGGTCCTGACAGTGTCCCATCAGGTGTAGTAACGAAACCCATCTCTAGAGGGCAGGGAGTGGATAGGATAGGAGAGGAGAAAGCAAGTGACTCCCATCCTGTTTCCAATGAAGAGGTAGGAATCCTGCCCTCATTGTGCCTCACTGTCCCCAGCCGGGCTTTCACTCTGGGAACTGCTCCCTCCCCTCTCTCCCACTGCCCCCAGCTGACCCCTTGCTCTGGCACGGTTTAACAATGCAATAAAAACTGCAATTAATAAACTAAGTAAAATGCTGACCCTTGGCAGTGACATTGTGTCTGCTAGCAAAAAGGAAATTATCAGGTAAGAAATCTTCCATTCTGCAGCCCAGAGTCTACAGCAATTCTGAAATGTATGGGACGGACCAGTTGTGAAAAACAGTAAGAAGGGACAGAAAAGTGACAATGAATAGGAAAGATTCCTTTTCTTCCTTCCCTTTTTAAACTACTCAAGTAGAAAGTTTGTGTCTGAACCATTGCCTAAAGGACATCTCTGCAGAGACTTAAAGTGTACTTTATAGTAACTGAAAGAGATATTAGTGACCATGTGACTGTTCTCTAGATCTTTGCAGTGGAAGTGCATATCCTTTTGGCTCATGTGATTACCATGACTACTGTAAAAATCAGCTTGATTCTTTCTGGTGCACTGGAGGTCTTGTATACCTCAAATGATGAATCATCTGACCCACCTAGTATGTGATAGCTGTGATACGCCAAGTCTTTGGCACTTCAGCATGAAAATGCTGTAGCTAGGAAGCTGACAGTTATCTATCTAGATGGTAACTTGTTCTTCAAGGTGTAAGGGTTTGCGATGGGGTGGACCAAGCCCAAAAGCACTGCTGGAGGATTGAGGTCTTGGCACACCCTGCTCCAGGAAGAGAGCAGTAGAGAAGACTTCCAAGCAACCTGAAATGGCAATGTGAGAGGCAGCCAATCAAGGCCTGGTAGGTCACTATAAAAAAAAGCAGCTGGGCCAGAGCCAGGCAGCTTGTCTTTGGAATCCAAATATGCATACTGGGTCTCTAGCTGACTGAGACAGTTGCAGCACCATGGACATTTTGTTGTGGAGAGTTTAGTGCAGACTGGACTGTAGACCATAGCGACTACTGAAGACCAGGACTTAGCTGACAGGAAGAGCTGCAGAACCCAGGATAATGTGCTGCTGGGACTTTTGAAACAAAGAGTGCAGGCACATGTACCTGGCCAGGTGAGTGTGACCTCGCTACAGGGTGGATATCTATTCCACCCTGGGAGACAGACCCATAGTCTCCTATAGACAACCACCTAACCTCAAGATGATTCTTACCAACAACCACAGGACATACCACACTAATACCAACCCTGGTACCTTCCCTTGCAACAAACCCCGTTGCCAGCTTTGTCCACATATTCATTCTGCTGATACCATTATTGGACCTAACCAAGTGAGTTATAAGATCAAGAACATATATTCCTGCGCATCCAGAAATATAATTTATGCAGTCATGTGCCGAAAGTGTCCGTCTGCTATGTACATTGGACAAACGTCTCAGACACTTTGCCAAAGGATCAATGCCCACAAAACAGATATCAGACAAGATCACAAAGAAAAAACAGTTTCTTGTCATTTTAACCAGAAAGGACACTCTCTCAATGACTTAACCACCTGCATTCTGCTACAAAGACCTTTTACATCTGCACTTGAAAGGGAATCCTCTGAACTGTCATTCATGTTAAAATTCGACACTCTCCGAGAAGGAATGAACAAACACTCAAACTATCTTACCCATTACCAAGATAGCTTCCCCAATTATCACCTCTAATACCGTTAACTCACAAACATCCCACTCTCCCCACCTCTAATATCAATTCACAGACCCCTACCTTCCTTCCTCCCCCCCCCCCCCGCATTCCCCTCCTGTTCTGAAATGTGATTTGTCCTTTTCATATGTGTTCATTTTTTTTAATTGTATCCTTTGGTATATATGGTTGTGACTATTTTCTTCCACTATTTGATCTGAGGAAGTGGGTCTGGCCCACGAAAGCTCATCATCTAAGAAACCATCTTGTTAGTCTTTAAAGTGCTACATTGTCCTGCTTTTTATTCCATTCAGGTATTTGCCTGCCCAATGCACTGAAGCTTCCTAGCAGTACCTGCAGGGATAGAACTAGCACATTCTGACCCTTAGCTCCCATCTTGGCTCCTGAGGGGCAGCACTGCCCTGGCCTCTCTCAATTCCTTAGCAACAACTGTTAAGAGTTAACGCTCTACTGTAAAAGGAACAGAGGGTCATTATGGAATACACATATTTGTCAAGTCTCAAAGAACAAGTGCAAGTAGGGATCCATCTTTTTTCTTCGAGTGGTTGCAAATGCATTTCTCTGAGCTGATTCATGAGCCATCTAAATATGAGTTGAGGCTGATTATTTACTTAAAAAACAACTGCAGAACTGCCTTCACAAAGTTTTCATCTGACCTACACATAGTAATAACCACATAGTGCTTGGTAATAGTACGTGCAGAAGACCATGTACATAGCCTGCAAATGTGCAATACTGAATCATCACTGAGAATGTTGTCAGTGTTATCTGCACCCTCATTAAATGTACATAAGCTGTAGGGACATATGATATAAGATACAACATATGACATTGCAATGCAGGAAATTATCCATCTGGAAATCATCTGTGCAAAAACTGCTCTGACTCTTGCATTCAATCCACATAAGCATCACCTCTACACCCCAATACAACCATATTGGTCGTGGGAAACCATCATTGGTGAGCAACCAAGCATTTGTCTCCATCCCTGAGGAATGTGTGCCAGTGATGAGAGTCACTGTGAAATCCATTCATGTTCACGCTTTTATGTAGCTAATCAATCTCTTCTTCTGTTTACCTCTTCTTCTCTTTCTTTATACTAGCCCTTGGAGGATGATCTTGGATAGACCAGATTATATTATTACATGGCCGTACCACTTCAGCTTGCGCTTCACAGACATCAGGAGGTCTTCATGTGACCCAGCACATTGAATGATGATGTTGTGGACCTCTTCATTCATGACGTGGTCAAAGGAGGAGATGCCCAGGATTTATGGAAGTATCTCATCTCTACGACCTGTATTTTCCATTCAATTTCGGCTGTAATTAAAAAAACAAACAAACAAAAAAAACCCCAGAGATGACCAGTGCATGCAACACTTTCAGTTTGTGGTCTAGAGAGATGTTCTTGTTCCTAAAGACTGGCTTTAGCTTTGCCATTCCTGCTGCAGCAGTTTTGCCAGAAAAATTTCTGCCTTGGATCCTTCATCAGTGAGGACTGTCCCCAAATACTTGAACTGTTTCACTGTTTCCAACAACCCTTTTCCACTGACAGTGATATGTAAGCTCATTCTGTTACATTTGTTCACCATTAGCTTGGGTTATTCTGCATTGATTTCTAGGTCATATTTTGTGGAGATTTGACCCAACCATTTCACAAGGTTGGCAATTTAATCTTCGCTACCTTCCAGGCCGTCAATGTTACCTGCGAACCAAAAAGAATTAAGATTGTTCACCCCTCAATGCTGACTGTGCATGTGTGATCTTTTAGGGCATTAGTCTCTATGTGCTCCAAACAGAGGTTGAACAATGTGAGCAAAAGAAGATGGCTTTGCCAGACTCCAACAGTGGTATGAAATGCCTCACCAATTGTGACACTGATGAGAACTACACTGTTGATCTTGGTATATAATTATTTAATAGTAAGAATAAGTTTACGGCCAACATGGTACTACTTAATGATTGCCAAGAGAGCTTAGAATCATATCCTAGAATACTAGAACTGGAAGGGACCTCGAGAGGTCATCAAGTCCAGTCCCCTGCCCTCATGGCAGGACCCAATACTGTCTAGACCATCCTTGATAGACATTTATCAATCCTGCTATTAAATATCTCCAGAGATGGAGTTTCCACAACCTCCCCATGCAATTTATTCTAGTGTTTAACCACCCTGACAGGCAGGAACTTGTTCCTAATGTCCAACCTAAACCTTCCCTTGCTGCAGTTTAAGCCCATTGCTTCTTGTTCTATCCTCAGAGGCCAGGAAGAACAATTTTTCTCCGCCTTGCTGTGACACCATTTTAGATACCTGAAAACCACTATCATGTCCCCTCTCAATCTTCTCTTTTCCAAGCTAAACAAGCCCAATTCTTTCAGTCTTCTTTCATAGGTCATGTTCTCTAGACTTTTAATCATTCCTGTTGCTCTTCTCTGGATCTTCTCCAATTTCTCCACATCTTTCTTGAAATGTGGTGTCCAGAACTGGACACAATATTCCAACTGAGGCCTAATCAGCGCAGAGTAGAGCGGAAGAATGACTTCTCGTGTTTTGCTCACAACACACCTGTTAATGCATCCTAGAACCCTGTTTGCTTTTTTTGCAACAGCGTCACACTGTTGGCTCATATTTAGCTCGTGGTCCACTATGACCCCTACATTCCTTTCTGCCATACTACTTCCTAGACCAGTGGTCTCCAACCTTTTTATACCCAAGATCACTTTTTAAATGACAGACCAAGCCAAGATCTACTGCCCCACCCCTTCCTTGAAGCCCTGCCCTCTCTATGCTCCTCCTCTCCATCACTTGCTATCCCCAATCCTTATACTGCTACTTAAAAAAAAACAAAATTCCCACCATTCCTCGCAGCTACTCACCTGTGCTGTTGCTCGGTGAGTAGCTGCTCCTCAAATGAGGAAATCTAATGTAAATGTACTGCGCAGGCACGCAGTTCAGAGAGGGCTCAAGAGCTACTCTTAGCGCCTCCGAGATCTACCAGTAGATCGCAATCTACTGGTTGATGACCACGGTCCTAGACAGTCGCTTCCCATTCTGTATGTGTGACATGGATTGTTCCTTCCTAAGTGGAGCCCTTTGCATTTGTCCTTATTAAACTTCATCCTGTTTGCCTCAGACCATTTCCCCAATTTGTCCAAATCATTTTGAATTATGACCCTATCCCCTCCAAAGCTGTTGCAACCCCTCCACAGCAAACTGCAAAGAGCTTCAAAAGGATCTCACAAAACTGGGTGAGGGGGGAAAAAAATGGGAAATGAATTTTAATGTAATAATGCCTATTGGAAAACAATCCCAACAATATGTAACAAAATGATGGGGTCTAAATTAGAAGAAACCACTGAAGACTGAGATCTGGGAGTCATTGTGAATAGTTTTCTGAATACATCCACTCAATGTACAGTGGCAGTAAAAAAAGCAAATAGAATGTTGGGAATCATTAAAAAGGAGATCGAGAATAAGAAAGAGAACATTATTGCCTCTATATAAATCCATGATATGCTCACATCTTGAATACTGTGTGCCAATGTGATAACCTTATCTCAAAAAAGGTATCTTGGTACTGGAACAAAAATCATTAGGTGTATGGAACGGCTGCCATATGTGAAGAGATTAATAAGACTGGGACTTTTCAGTTTGGAAAAGAGATGATTAAAGGGGAGGATATGATAGAAGTCTATAAAATCATGACTGGTATGGAGAAAGTAAATAAAGAAAAGTTATATACTCCTTTCCATAACATCAGAACTAGGGATCACCAAATGAAATTAATAGGCAGCAAGTCTGAAAGACACAAAAGGAAGTATTTCTTCATACAACACACAGTTAACCTGTGGAACTCCCTGCCAGAGGATGTTGTGAGGACCAAGACTTTTAACAGGGTTCAAAAAAGAACTAGATAAATTCATGAAGGATAAGTTCACCAATAGCTATTTTCCAAGACAGACAGGGCTGGTGTCCTTAGCCTTGGTTTGTTTGGGAATCACAGAATTATAGAATGCTAGAACTGGAAGGGACCTGAAGAGGTCATGATGTCCAGTCTCCTGCCCTTATAGCAGGACCAAGCACTTCTAGACAATCCCTGACAGAAGTCTATCTAACCTGCTATTAAATATCTCCACAGATGGAGATTCTATACCCTCCTTAGGCAATTTATTCCAGTGCTTAACCACCCTGACAGTTTGGAAATTTTCCCTCGTGTCCAACCTAAACCTCCCTTGCTGCAATTTTAGCCCATTGCTGCTTCTCCTATTATCAGAGGCCAAGGACAACAATTTTTCCTCCCTCCTCCTTGTGACACCCTTTTAAATACTTGAAAACTGCTATCATGTCCCCTATCAGTCTTCTCTTTTCTAAACTAAACAAGCCCAATTCTTTCAGTCTTCCCTCATAGCTCATGTTCTCCAGACCTTTAATCATTCTTGTTGCTCTTCTCTGGACCGTCTCAAATTTCTCCACATCTGACTGGTCTGTAGTTTTCTGGGTTGTTCTTATTTCTCTTTTTATAGATGGGCACTGTATTTGCCCTTTCCTAGTCTTCTGTAATCTCTTGTCTTCCATGATTTTTCAAAGATGATAGGTAAATGCTCAGATACCTCTTCTATCAGCCCCTTAAGTGTTCTAGGATGCATTTCATCAGGATCTAGTGACTGACAGACACAGGGTGATAGAGGATTGATTATTTGATGGTTGATGATCATTTGATAGCTGTAATTCTGGTGGAGGACAACCAAAGGAAACATGTGGAACACGTTGCTCTGAACCTCCCAATGCTGTAGGGTAGTGGTCTCCAAACTTTTTACATCAATATCACTTTCTGAATTAAAGGGAAATCCAGGTTCTACCTCACGCCTTCCCCAAATCCCTGCCACCCTCTCTCAGTCCTGCCTACTACTTGTTCTCTTCCACCCTCACTCTCTTTCACTGGGCTGGAGCAGAGGGTTGGGGTTTCGGAGGGGGTGCAGGCTCTGGACTGGGGCAGAGGGATTCGGGTGCAGGAGGGAGTGAGGGCTACCACCAAATTAATGTAAGAGATAACTATAAATGTCACACATAGATGAGACCAATTAGCACACATGAAAGCTGAAAAACACACTTACTGAGATTATAATGATGTTACGGCTATATTTTCACTATACAGCTTTTAATGACAAAGCAGTGTTGATCTAGCAACAGGGCTCTAAGTCCTGTAAATACTGTCTGTTGGCATTTTTGATGAAAAAAATATGTCTACTCCCCGTGAGCAGCTTTCAATTTGTTGGCAGGGGAGCGATCCTCCTGACAAAACAATTTACACTTGCACTTGCCATGGAAGTAGAGACGATAATTCAATGTGATTGTTAAGCATCCATGAACAACAAAAGTTCTCTCATTCAATTTCAAGTGTAGGCTAAGCTCATGTGCACAATACACAACTGTGTAAATAAAGCTGTGCTGCTAAAAGCTATGCAGAGAAGCTGTTGTTGGCCCCCAATGATCAGGGTTAGCTTTGTAAGCGCTGTTCATACCTGCACTCTCGTCGGCAAAACTTTTGTCTTTGGGGGATGTGTGTGTATTTTAACACGACTGAAAGCCAAAAATTGTGTCATTCCATTGCCAGTGTAGACAAATTCTCAGTCATTAGAAAGGCTGGGCCATTAGGTTCAAATCAGACAAGAATGGCATTTGCATATTCTAAGGAGTAGTTTCTATAGCACCTTCAGTTTGAAATGGAGATGAGAAATCTGTTCAATGCTAAAATGAACAATAACAGCTGTACACTTGTGTTTATTACACATTTTTATAATGGCATTTACACTTTGTTAAAGGCCAAAGCACATGCATAAATAAGGAGACTAACAAAAAAAGAAAATTTAGAAAATGAAGTTTGAAAAGGTTAAAAACAGTAATACTTTATATCTTTGTCTGACAGGACTATTTTTAACAGAACCCAGTCAAGTACCTTTCAAATCTGTCTCACCAATTGACTCATCTGGAACATGGATGTAATAGTGTAGTTGATTAACTGATAAGCAAAAGCATATAGGTTAATACTATAGACTACATGCATTTCACCTCCCTCCTCTCCCCCCCCCCCCCCAGTAATTTATTTTAGCAGGCTAGCCAGGAGTCTGGCTCAGTCCTTGCTTGCAATGGGTCCGGATCTACCCCTGCTGCGGCTCTGCATTTAATGTGTATTAGGAGCCAGGTGGACCGGCAGCCTGGCTCATTTTTGGCTCATGCCAGGTCCAGGAGCTCAGACCCTCCCTAGACAGGGGTTGCTGCCACTCCACTCTGCTGCCAATCTATCAGAGGCAGCAGCACAGGGTGTCAGGCAACTCACTGAGAAGAATTCATGAAGTTATTCGACTATTCAATTAATCAATATTTAACATCCCTAATCTGCAATACTCAAAAACGAACAGAACCACGTATAATAAACAGAACAATGGGAGACTGCATCATTTTAGAGACTGTTTCAGTTAATGAATGTCAGTCTTTCCATCTAGTTTTAAAAGTTAAAAATTAACAGTTTGTTGTGTGGTTCCAATTATTTTAGATTCAAGGGAAACCAGAACACTCCAGAGAGACTTAACCACTTTCTTACTTATTACACGCTTTAAGCAGTCAATATAGTTGTTTACGTTTTACAAGCCTTAAAAACTATGACTATACAATTTAAACCTTAAATACTATATATTCTAAAGCAATTAATACAGCACAAAGCATTGCAAAAGCAATTAATAGAAGATCTACCATAATACAATAATTAAGCCTACTTCACTTACATTTCACCTGTATGCTACCTACAGTACCAGGCAGGAGGTCATTTCTACCCATCGGAATACCATGCACTGATGTAGCCAGTATGAAAGGCCTATTTATTTCTAGTTACCACGAGCAGGACCCGTGGGTCAATCCTGCTCACTCCCTTCTATCGATTCTTCTTACTAAGCCCATTTTATAGTAAAGTGAGATTTGGTCGTTCTAATAATATTTACCAGTTGATTATGTATCATATAGGATACCTAAAATTCTCAATGCCCTATTTGGGGTATATCCTACTACTCAGGATGTTGCAAAAAATTACATGCATAGTTGACCTTTTTACGGCTGCATCTGAAATTTGTACTAATCACAAACAGAAGTACCAGTACAAGATTGCTTGTCAAGTGTTCTTGATGTGGTCTCACCGTACTGCTTAATCTGCATTGTTGTGCAAAACATTCCCTGCCTCTCAAAGGATCTCCCTTGGCCTTGCCTGCGTGCTTGTGTGCACCAGACTTGAGAAAGGCCTGGGTTTCCTTTTTAGAGACACGCACTGTGGTTAAGGTAGACATCCTCATTTACTGTCAAGGGAAGGCCATCCAGGCTCCCCTAATACTCTCCCTCTCGATCAAGTCAAATCTGCAGCGATAAAACATTTGGTCAGGAATATACCAACTTAACTGGTCTTTAATACGAGCCACACGAGAAACCATTTGCCGAGTACAGAGATCCAGAGCCAGCCATAAAAGCATCAACACTACTCTAAGTATACATATTAATACTACAGGGTGGGTTAAAACACTTTAAAGCGCATTAGCTGTGAGTAAATAACCTGAAGTCAGTGACATTAAATCATTCAATGTACAAATACTTGTATCTATTTAATTTTGCTAAAGCACCATTGCCTTTGTGCTGCTTTGATTAGAGTCTCAAGGAGTATATGTAAAATGTTTCAGAGCACCTGTACGTGAAGCAATCCTAGGAAATCCACACATGAATCAAATACTGATTTTCAGAGAACAAGATTCAGTTGTTTCTTTTAACTACAGGTTGAACCTCCCTGGCCCAGCACCCTCAGGAGCAGAATAGTTCCAAACAAGGGAATTTGCCAGACAAGGGGAGGTCAGCCTTTGGGTCTCTCCTGGGGCTTACCTCCTATCTGCTGCCCTAGGAGAACCCAGAGGCCTGACCTCCTCCAGCTCACATGCCTGGCTCTTCTGCTCCAAGGGCTCTGCTCTTGGGGTTCCTTAGCCCCATGTGCTGGTGTTGACAACAATGGCAGCTGCCCCCAGGGTTCCCTGGCCCCACACGACAGTGACAACACCGGCAGCTGCTCCCGGAGTTTCCCAGTTCTACGTGTCAGTGGTGACAACAGCGGCAGCTGCTCCAGGAGTTTGCAGGCCCCAGGTCACTGGACATGCAGGCTGGCACTGTCCAGACAGCTCCACTCCCAGCTGCCCTCAACCTCTGTGACTGGGGCTCTCAGGTCTAGCAACATCTGTGGTCCTACTAGACTACAGATGCTGCCAGAGCAGAGAGTCCCAGATGAGAGAGGTTCAACTTGTACATACATAGGACAACGCCTGGACCAAATTTCAAAGGCAATAGTATTTTTTTTAAAACGTGCATATGTGTACACACAGAAACTGTAAAACCCAACATAATAGAGCTACTGCCCAATAAAATATAATTCCCAATAATAATAAATCTTCCATTACATGAAGCATTTGACAAGGTAAGGTAGACATAAAACATACACAGTTAATTATTTTAAATGATCATGAAATATAGCACAGATTGTACTTCTCTCAAACACTGCTCACCAAAATACAGACATCAGAATTGAATGCCATGCCCTTCTGGATATTATGTGATAATTGTATCTAATACTGCAGGGGGAGGGGAGGGGAGGGGAGGGGAGTATCTGGATTCAGAGACACCTAAAAACCTAGAACTAGAAGGACCTGAAGAGGTCATTAAATCCAGTCCCCTGCCCTCATGGCAGGACTAAACACTGTCTACATCATCCCTCACAGGTGTCTGTCCAACCTGCTCTTCAATATCTCAACAGATGGAGATTCCACAACCTCCCTGGGCAATTTATTCCAGTGTTTAACCACCCTGACAGGTAGGAAGCTTTTCCTAATGTCCAACCTAAACCTCCCTAGCTGTAATTTAAGCCCATTGCTTCTCCTCAGAGGCCAAGGAAAACAATTCTTCTCCTTCCTCCTTGTAACACTTTTTTAGTATTACTAATAATATTTTACTAGTAATTACTAATACCTCCTTGTAATACTTTTTAGTATTTAGTATTCACTAGCAACATTGTTGATTGAATCTATCAGTGGTTTTGAGTACACATTTAAACTCAACTCTGAATATATTTTGCACCTAATACAGAGAGATGAAAAATCTGAGAGAGAAATGTTGTCCAGCTATGTGAATAAAACATTTTAAAATGCAGTTTTACAATACAACACCTTCTAGTCTCCTCTCCATCACTGCGATCCATCTTCTCTTAATCCCACTCTGATCCATCAAGCACCTAAGAACTTTCAAGTAATGAGATCACTTAATCTTATTTTCTCTTTTAGAAATGAGGTCGATGTGTTCAGCAGAACTGCAAACAGAAACACTTTAATATGAACATTCTTGCTATTGGGTAGTATAGGCAGAGAGTGAGAACTAGGAGTGACTGATTGGTATCATTGTTTTCAGATACCTGCAATGGCAGAGAAATGATTAAATGAGTTATACTTGGATAATCCTGACAAGTGACCCAAGCTAACAATTAAAATGAACTGATATGTTAGAAGTCTCATGCTGCCAAAATGAAAAGATGTTTGGAATTTCTAAATATTACAATTTCTGCATCAGAACAGAGGAGCATTCTCTATTAGACCTCATCCTGATAGATGAGGAGGAACTGGTCACAGAACTAAAAATTAATGGTTGCTTTGGTGCAGAAAATCAGGATTTTTATCACATTTATAATGTGTAACATAACGATGTCCAGACCAGTAAAATACACACACACATACACGCGCGATGTTCTGAAATGACAGATTTCACAAAACTTAAAACAAGGAGCAGGCAAATCAGCTGGAAGGAAGAATATAATCAGAAAAATATGAAAGATAATAGGGAATTGTTTAAGAACACTTTACTGGATGCCTGAGGAGCTCACTGGACCATTCACACTAATTTTCAATAAGTCTTAGAACAATATGGACGTTCTAGAAGACTTAAAGAATGCCAAATTTTTAAAACAGTAAATGGTCTAACTCAGGTAATTATAGGCCTGTCAGTACGATATGAATCCCAGAAATGAAAACAGAGTGACTGACATGAGACTCTGCTAATATAGATTTAAAGGAGGATAATATAATCATTCCCAATTAACATGGGAATATGGAAAATAGATCCTGTCAAACTAGTCTGATATATTTTTTCAGTAAGATTGCAATGTAGTTGATAAAGGTAATAGTGTTGATGTAATAAACTAATAAACTATAATGCATCTGACTGGATACACCATGACATTTTTAATTAAAAAATAAAACAGTATAAAATTAACATGTGTGACAAAGCTCTTCCTCTGCCTTCATGGTTCCTGCACTTTCAGGCAGATTACTTGCCTCAGAAGCTCTCAGCAGCCCTCAATTTAGACAACAGCTTTATTTTGCTGAGCTACTCTCATTACTGGCCAGCACAGGAAAACGAAGGATCCTCCAAGTGATAGAGGGTAGGACAAACCCTTGTACCAAAGCCAGTCTCTTTCTAATACAGGTTGGACCTCCCTGCTCCAGTACTCTCGGGACCTGACTGGTCCCGAGTGAGGCATTTTGTCAGATCAAGGGAGGTAATTTCTGGATCCCTGCCACCAGCCCCCTGTCCCAGCCCGCTGGTTTCCTGGGTGGCTCCCCACCTCCTGCTGGCCCCGCTGCCCTGCCAATCCTGCTGAGCAGCCGCATGTGCTGCGCTGGGGCTCCAGGACCCAAGGGCAACTGCATGTGCCAAGCTGGGGCTCCAGGACATGCTGGGCAGTTGCATGTCATGGTTCCCTGTCCCACCAAGCTACTGTGGATCCCAGCCCCACCGGGCAGCCCTGCTGCTATGGTCTGGGCAGCTCTGACATTAGCACACTGCGGCCAGCCCACTGCCCTGCTGGTTCCATGGATGTTGCCAGACCAGAGAATCACGGTTAAGAGAGTTTCAACCTGTACTGAAACAGGGAGTTGGTGAGGGAACCTGGGCCCACCTTCTACTCCGGGATCTAGCCCAGAAACCCTGTGATAGCAGTTGTCTGTGATGTCTGGTAACAGTTGTATGACAGCTACAAATCCCTGGGATACTTCTCTATAGCCCTCCCAGCACCTTCCTTACCACAGGTTCTTCCCTCCTAGCACCTGCTTGCACTTTCTCCTCCCAGACTCTTCTCAACACTTTCTCTCATCAGTTCCTTCTTCACAAACACTGAATAACTGAAGAGAAGCTCTTCTTAACCAGTCTCAACTGATTGTTAATTGATCCCAGGCATTCAGACTAGTCTGACTCACTTGACTCTGGAAACCACCTAATTGGTTCCAGGTGCTTAATTGCCCTAATTGATTCTGGCAAGATCCTGCTGGTGCTGGACTAGCCCTTGTTAGGTTATCCTGGAAACAGAGACTTACTCAACCTAGGACTAATACTCTTCCCTTTTACCACTCTTCTGTACCCCTCTATTCAGACCCTGTCACACATGGCACACATTAAATGAATTAAAAGCTGGACCTGATTAGTTTCAAAATGTAATTATAAGCAGGGAATCATCAAGTGTGTGTGTTTGTGGTGGGGTCTTGCACAGATCAATTCTTGGCCCGATACTATTTAAGATTTTTATCAATAACCATGAAGAAAACATAAAATAACCACTGTTAAAATTTGCAGAGGACATAACATTTGGGAAATAGTAAATAATAACAAAGACAGGTTGCTGACACTGATCCATCCGGGTTGCTTGGTAAGCTGAGCATAAGTAAACACCACCACACACACACTTCAGTATGGCTAAATATGTATGTTTAGGAACTAAGAACATAGGCCATACTCATACCCATTTTCAATCCCATGCTCTCCTGATGAACTTTGATGGAGGATAGCGCTAAACCCGAATGTTGTAGATGTAGGACATAATTGAGGATACGCTAGATGGGAAGAGAAAACCGATCGAGATTATTAGCTGAGCACCAGGAGTGGAAGTGACGCCATTTGTGAAGGTAGGTTGCTCATGTGGAGTCTCTTCTACTGTGCTGATGTTTGACCACCTGGGAACAGATAATTTCTGTTTGTTGGAACCAGATAGTAGTCAGGCCATAAGGTGCAGGCGGTCGATCTGTGGATGGGTCACACTCTCTAGCTACTGTATCAAGAGGTCATGTCATTCGGGTAAGTGGTATGGGGGGGCATATGGACATCTGGAAGAGGAACAGGAACCACGTCTGATGGGGCCAGAAGGGGGCTACAAGTATTACCATGGCATCGTCTCTGAATATTTTCTCCAAGATCATCAGAATCAGTGGAATTGGAGGAAAAGTGTACAGCAGGTGATGACTCCAATCTAATAGGAAGGCATCTGTGAGCTCTTGATCCAAGGCCTGCTCTGGAGCCGGCTGATGTATCAGACTGTTATGTTGTTGGTGAGAATTTGAATGATGCGACCTTCATCGTTATCTGAATGGAAGGCTGCAGTTGATGAAACGCAACTCCCGTCATTAGGTTTCGTGATTTCGTCCACCAGCGTAGGGACATTTGAATGTGAGACGGTGGAGTTACTATTTTGTGGATGCTGTGTTTTGCGGGCACAAATACAGTTGCCAGCCAGTGTTGTAGACTTCTGAAATGAAGCCGTGCATGAGGAACAATGAAGGTAGTAGCGGCCATGTGGCCTAGTAGCCGTAGACAGTTGTGTGCCAAGACAGCTGGAGCTTTGTCGAGTACGTTCGCTAGGTCTTGGATTGCCTGGAATCTTTCTAGTGGTAGGTACACCCTCGCCACAAGGGAATCGAGGATTGCTCCTATGAACTTTATGCTTTGTGTTGGATTTAATGTTGATTTTTGCTCATTCACTATGAGGCCGAGGGAGTCAAATGTTCCTCTGACCACAGATACCATCTGCGGTATTGGTGCATCGCAGCTTAGATCAAACAATCGTCCAGATAAGGAAATGACAACTCTCAGATGGTGGAGATGTGCTACAATGACAGCCAGAGTTTTTGAAAAAACTATGGGAGCTGAAGCGAGACCGAGGAGTAAAACCTGATAGTGGAAATGTTCGTTGTTTATTACGAAGCACAGAAATTGTCTGTGTGCCGGATGTACAGTGATGTGAAAATAAGCATCCTGTAGGTCGAGGGCAGCAAACAAATCATTGTTGTCTAGAGATGGAATTATTTTAGTAAGAATCACCATCTGGAAACGCTGTTTCCGAAGGTAATGATTCAACCAGCTTAGATCGAAGATGGGTCTCCAATCCCCCCATTTTTTTTTGTGTTAGGAAGTAGCACGAACAGAACCCTCTTCCTTTGAGCTCATCCGGGACCCTCTCTATTGCCCCAATGGCAAGAATGTGATAGGCTTCCCATTGTAAAAGGTCCTTGTGAGATGGGTCCCTGAAAAGGGACGGGGTTGGTGGAGCAGTGGGAGGAAGAGAAGTAAAGGGGATGGTGAATCCTGTCCTTATGAACTCCAATACCTATTTGATGGATGATATTCCGGCCCGGTGGTGGTAATAGGGCCGTAGATGATGGTGAAATATGGAATTGGTGCTTTCAGTGTTTATAACAGCGATTGGTGTATGCGTGCCCTCGACAAAGAAGTCAAACTTGCTATTTGGAGTTCGGTGGGTTGGTTGCCCGAGATGGTTGGGGGCGCCATTGTAGCGGATGCTGCTTGGGGCGCACTTGATCAAAGAGGAAGTTGAACCATCGTTACTACACCACGTGAGTAACTTCCTCTTCTTCTTCGAGTGGTCCCCGTGGGTGCTCCACTCTAGGTGACTGAATAGCAGTGGCCGGAAAGCGCTCCGGGTCAATTAACTTTTGCAGGCGATAAGACTGTTGAAGCTACCGCATAGTCCACAGCCCAGTGTTGCACTATAGCAGTGGTCCCCAACGTTTTGGGGCTGCGGGGGCCTGGGGGCGGGGCCGCTCACGCTCTGCACATACGGGGGCGGGGCCGCTCACAGGCCACGTGACTGGGGGCGGGGCCAAGCATGTGCCGCACGCCCGAGGTTGGCGCCGGCATGTGCCGTGATCCCGGGCAGGGGCTGCCCAGGTTCCACGCGGGGACGGGGCCGCGCCCCAGGGGACGGGGCCAGGGCCGGCGGGGGTCAGGGCCGGCACCTGCCGCATGCCCGGGGGCAGGGCCAGCCCAGATTGCCCCGCGGGCACACGTAAAGGGCCCGGCGGGCGCCATGGCGCCCACGGGCACCAGGTTGGGGACCACGGCACTATAGTGTACTGTCTCATGAATTAAGCACTGGAAGTCCATGTGGCTGCCCTACAAATATGTGCTAGTGGAACCCCCCTGGCGAAGGCCATGGTGGTTGCAACCACTCTAGCGGAGTGCGCTCGTGGTTGAGAAGACGGGTCTGTCTCAAATTGAGTGGCACGTGGTTATGCACAGAATAATAAGCTTGGCGATGCGTTGACTGGAAAGCACGGTACCTTTGGACTGCTGTGCCGTTGATACCAAGAGCCTGTCTGTTCGCCTCCATTGACAGGTTCTGTCTATGTAAAAGGAAAGAGCCCGGTGTACATCGAGCGTATGGAGGAAGGCATCCTTATTTGACGCATGCAGCTTAGGGTAAAACGACGGAAGGACAATAGGCTCGCTGATGTGAAACGACAAGCAGACCTTGGTGCTGGGTGTAGTCGCAATATCACAGAGTCTTTCGAGAAAGAAGTGAAAGAGGGGTTTGCCATTAGAGCCCCCAGCTCGCTGACTCTGCGTGCTGATGTAATTGCAAGTAAGAAAGCGGTCTTCATCGTTAACATCTGGAGGGGCACTGAAGCTAGAAGCTCAAAGGGAGGATACATAATGGTATCCAGCACTAAATCAAGGTTCCAGGACAGTGGAGGTAGTCTTCGAGGTAGACTTAGATTCATAAGGCCTTTGAGGAACCATTTAGTGGTCAGGTGAGAAAACACCAAGAAGCCCTTTATGGGGTAATGGAAAGCACTAATGGCTGCCAGATGTACCGTCAGGGACGACAGTGATTCGAATTCTGCAAATGAAGAATGTATTCGAGGATTTGGTGTAAAGGAGAAGACAAAGGTTGGACATTATTATGGAGGCACCAGAGAGAGTATCTGTGCCATTTAGCCAGGTAGGTATTGCATGTGAATGCCTTTCTGCTGTGTATCAGTACTGACTTGACCTGCTCTGAACCAAGGTTTTCATCTTGTCCAAGCCAGTCAGCAGCCATGCTGTTAGGTGTAATGCTTCTATCCTGGGGTGCATGAGAGAGCCTTGCTCTTGAGAAAGGAGATCTCGGCAAAGAGGTAGAGGCCAGGGTGGCCGTAGAGACATTCTGTGCAAAAACGGATACCATGCTTGCCTGGG
This sequence comes from Pelodiscus sinensis, assembly GCF_052426305.1. Taxonomy (NCBI): domain Eukaryota; kingdom Metazoa; phylum Chordata; order Testudines; family Trionychidae; genus Pelodiscus; species Pelodiscus sinensis. Next base: position 376,732 of record NC_143061.1, read on the forward strand.
CCAAGCTGGAGCTATTAAGATTACAGTTGCTGCTTCCGTTCTGATTTTCTCCAACATCCTAGGGATGAGGACTGTTGGGGGGAATGCGTACAGGAGTGACTTTCTCCAAGTAGTTAGCAATGCATCGCCGAGAGAGCCTTTGCCGATCCCTGCCCTGGAGCAAAAGAGGCGACACTTCTTGTTGCTGGTTGTTGCAAACAGATCCACTAGGGGTGTTCCCCATGTGCGGAAAATCGTTTGTAATACTTCCACTCTTACTTCCCACTCGTGGTCTATGGGAAAATGCCTGCTGAGAGAGTCGGCAGTTACATTGACTGCACCAGGTAAGTAGGATGCTGTTATGGTGATGTTATTCTGTATGCACCAATTCCAACACCATACCGCTTCGGTGCATAGGGAGTGTGATCTTGCTCCTCCCTGCTTGTTTATATACTACATGGCCGCTACGTTGTCTGTCAACACCCTGACTGTCCTGCCTTTTAAGTGCAGGAGGAAATGCTTGCATGCCAGAAAGATCGCTCGCAGCTCTAGTTGGTTGATGTGAAGACATCTCTTGTTGTGAAACCATTGGACCTGTATGCGTTCTTCGCCCATGTGAGCCCCCCAGCTGATGAGCGAGGCATCTGACGTTATCTGAACAGATGGGTTTGCTCGATGGAACGGTACTCCCATCATGATGTTCGATGCGTTCGTCCACCAGTGCAGGGACATATGCACATGAGATGGAGGAGATAATAGTTTGTGAATGTCGTGCTTTGCGGGAGCATATACAGTTGCCAGCCAGTGCTGTAGGTTTCTCAAATGGAGTTGTGCATGAGGGACGACGAAAGTAGCGGCAGCTATGTGGCCCAGCAGACGAAGGCAGGTATGGACCGAGACTGCTGGGGTCTTCAGTGAGCTGACTAGGTCTTTGATTGCCCAGAATCTGTCTATGGGTAGATATGCTTTTGATGTATGGGAATCCAGAATTGCCCCTATGAACTTTATGTTTTGTGTTGGAGTCAGCGTCGACTTTTGTTCGTTCAATATCAGTCCGAGGGAGTTGAACGTTTGTCTGACAATGGTAACCATGTGCATCGTTTCTTGTTGTGATGCATACTTTATTAAACAGTCGTCCAGGTAAGGAAATATGACCACTCGAAGACGGCGAAGGTGAGTGGCAACGACAGCGAGGATCTTCGAAAATACTATTGGAGCCAAAGCTAGCCCGAACGGAAGGACTCTATACTGGAAATGCTCGTTGTTTATGACAAAGCGCAGGAATCGTCTGTGCGCAGGGTGTATGGCTATGTGGAAATAGGCACCTTGTAGGTCAAGGGCAGCAAACCAATCGTTATTGTCCAGAACTAGAATGATTGTGAAGACAGTTACCATTTTGAATATCTGTTTTCGAAGGTGATGATTTAACTGGCGTAGATCGAGAATGGGTCTCCAACCCCGTTTTCTTCAGTGTTAGGAAGTAATGCGAATAAAACCCTCTTCCTTTGAACCAATCTGGGACCTTTTCAATCACTCCGATGGATAAAAGGCGACAGGCTTCTTGTCGCAGGAGGTCCTTGTGAGAAGGGTCCGTGACAAGGGATGGGGTTGGTGAGGTGGTAGGGGGAAGAGATGTGAAAGGAATGGTGAATCCTTACCTTATCACCTCCAATACCCATTTGTCTGAAGTTATTGCGACCCATTGGTGGTAATAGGGTCGCAGCCAGTGATGAAATATGGGATTGGTGCCTGCAACAGCAACTGAAATATTCATCATGCCCTTGACAGGCTTGCTGCTTACGTGTCACTGTTCCGTGTTCCGTGTTGCTCACCCCTAGGTGGCTGAGGACATCTGCGCTGTGGCCTCTGCTTGGGGCGATTTTGGTCAAATGGACGGTTTTGTTGCCTACGAAATTGGTAATCATAACGTCTTTAATATGGAAAGTAGCATCTACACTGCAAAGGTGGAACACGTAGGGTGGCATGTGTGTCTTTCCCGGTGTCAAGTATCAGAGGGGTAGCCGTGTTAGTCTGAATCTGCAAAAGCGACGAGGAGTCCTGTGGCACCTTATAGACTAACTGAAGTGTAGGAGCATAAGCTTTCGTGGGCATGCATCTGACGAAGTGGATCTTTGCCCACGAAAGCTTATGCTCCTACACTTCAGTTAGTCTATAAGGTGCCACAGGACTCCTCGTCGCTTTCCCGGTGTGGAGCACGTCTTTTCTGTGAACAGCTTAATCCTGTCGAATGGAAGAATCTTCAACTTTGGGTTGAAGTTCTTTGGGCACAGCCGCTGTGGTGAGTCATGAAGATCTTCTCATGGACACTGCTGTTGCCACTGCTCATGCTGCTGTGTCAGTGACATCTATAGTTATCTGCAGACCCGCCCTGGAACATGCATAACCTTCGTGTAATATTGCCCGCAGGAGCACCTTATAAGTTCCAGAAATTCTTTGTGCAATTTCCGTTAGCTTTGCGATATTATTGAAGCTATGGTTTAAAAGAACCGCCGCATAATTTGCAATACAGAGGAGCAGCGTGGTGGACGACTACACTTTTTGCCCAAATATGTCCAGTTTTTTTGCATCCTTGTCTGTCATCGTATTTTTTATCTGCGGGTTTTTCTCGGCTCGCTTTGATGTTGGGGTATAGGAGGCCAGTGTATGCCAGATTTCCGCAGCTGAGTCTAAAATCGCCTCATCTAGCGGATTGTTATCTAGGGTGCAAGTTCTTTAACAACTTATATTGCTTCGCTTTCACCTCCGCTAGCTGAACCTCCTGCGATTGTGCCACCCTCTTGAAGAGATCCTGAAATTCCCAGACATTATCCGGGGGTGAAGAATCTCCAGCAAAAACCACGTCATCAGGAGAAGACGATGTAATGTCCTCCGGGGAAACAGCATGTGGGTGATCGTCGGTGTCCAAGATCTGCCCCTTTTCCGATTCATAAAGAATTGGCACTGAGGGGGCGTCTGGAGGGGGTCTCGGGGATTGCATCCTCTGTTGGGTGGGAGCAGGTGGTGAGTGCTGTGAGTAATAAGATGAACGGCAGCAACACGAGTGGGAATGAGAGAGCAATCTGCCATTCACCTCAGAAGCGTGGTAACTCCCATGATAACGATAGGCATATTCAGGAGACGATCTCCTGGAGGAATATCTGCTCCCATGTCTACTATGATAGGATTTGGGAGGAGAATAACTCGGAGAACGAGATCTGCGTGTAGAGGCTCGTCTGTACCTATAGGAATGGCGAGACCTCAACCGTCACCACGGGGACTGTGGAGCATGTCCGTATGTAGACGAATAAACCCTTCTCTCTGAGGAGCGGTGTGGAGATGGGGAAGGTTCCGCAGAGAACACTGGCGAAGGAGATATTGAGTGGATCCTAGGGATCGACTTACAAGCTGCTTTTGTGGGAACTGATGCTGCAGAATGAGTGAGAGCAGATGGGAGATCTCCTGCTGTGCTGCTATGGTCCTCTTCCCCCGAGAAGAAATGTGAAGCCGGGGAAGGTGGAGAGACTCTTTGCTGCCCTGGTGCTGGTGCAGGAATGGGGTGGGAGTGAGCTCACGGTGCTGAGCACGACTGCTTGCTCGGCACCAGGTGTGATGTGGAACGGTTGCCTGCCAATGGTGCCGACAGCAACGTCAGTACCGCATCAGTGTCCCAAAGACAGCTGTCCTGCTAATGCTGCTGCCTTTTGTCTGGCACGGTTACTGAGGGCTCTGATGGTGCCGCTTGCGGTGCCAGAAAACTGGTCCCCCTCGGTACCATCTCCAGTGCCGATTCAGCCGCCTCCTGCAGTTCTGGGCGCGGCGCAGTCTCCAGCGGCTGCGGTGGTGGCAATCGTGGTGCCAAGCTCCTATGCGCTGAAGGCGTCACACTCTGCCTGTGCCCCATATGGGGAGGAGAGAATGGTGGCTGCTCTGATGCCGTACGCATTGGTGGCTCAGCTGTTCCTGGCACAGCGCGTGAAACTGACTTGGCTGTCTGCCGGCCAATCCCCGATGTACCCAGTTTGTCTCCTTGGCTTACGCAAGACAGGGGAACCGTGGGTAGGGAGCAGGCGGGGAGGCTCTTTTCTTCTTCACCACCAATGCCCCGGGGGATAATGCCTTCCTCTTTAGAGGCTCAACTGACTCCTGCTGAGAGGCTTGTAGTGGCTGAAGAGCCCTATCACACAAAAGAAGTTTGAGTCGCATGTCCCTATCCCTGCATGCTCTAGGAGTCAACTTGGAGCAATGAATACACTTTTGCGGGACATGCGACTCCCCGAGGCAACGAATGCAAGTGGCGTGACCATCGGATGCCGGCATTGCCTCCTTACACTGAGAATACCGCTTTAATCCCGGTAAACCAGGCATGCTGACTGAAACTGATACACAGAACTAACTACTGACGAAATAACCTAAGGAGAACGATCTTTTTTGTTTGTTTATTTAACAGAAACACTATCTACCTAATAACAAGAAACTAATTAACTCAGAGAGATTTAACTATTTACAATGTTTCTTCACAGAATGGCTAGGAAGCTGAGGAGAGATCGCAGAGCTCCGCCAGCAACCGAGGACGGTTGAGAGGAACTGGCGGGGGGGCCGGACCGCGCAAGTTAGAAAGGGCGCGAACGCCGCGTGCTGCTGCACGCATGTGCAGTCTGGCCGAACACGGCTGTGAAATCTTCCAACCAGCGGCGCTGGGATGGATCCGACACCTAGAGTGGAGCACCCACGGAGACCACTCGAAGAAGAATAGATGGTTCTGTTGTCTACGGAATTGATAGTCATACCATCTTTGATATGGGAAAGATCATCTACGCCGGAATGAAGAAACATACATCCCAAGTGTGCGTAAGGTGGTCCGTGAGTCTTTGCCTGTGTGGAGGACCTCGTCAGTTTTTTTCTGCGAATAATTTAAGCTTGTCGAAGGGAAGATCCTCCACATTAGCTTGCAAATCCCTGGGTGTACCCACTGACGCTAACCATGAAGCCCTTCTCACAGATACTGCAGTTGCTACATATTGTGCTGCCATGTCAGCCACGTCCATAGCAATCTGAAGGGCTGCCCTTGAACATGTGTGACCTTCTTGTTCTATCGCCCGTAATAGTACCTTATCGGACTCTGATATCCTCTGTGCCATATCTGTTAGTTTAGCGATGGTGTCAAAACTATGATTTGACAGCAGGGTGGCATAGTTCGCGATACGGAGGAGAAGCATGGAGGATGAATACACCTTCCGACCAAACATGTCAAGTTTCTTTGCATCCTTATCCGCTCCCATGCTTTTTACCTGCGGATTTTTGGTTCTTTGTAGGGCCATGTCCACCACCAGTGAATTCGGTTGGAGGTGGATGAAGAGGAATTCTAAGCCCTTTGATGGTATGAAGTATCTTTTCTCTGCTCACTTTGAGGTTGGTGTGGTCGATGCCGCAGTATGCCAGATTTCTGTAGCTGATTCCAAAATCGCCTCATCAATTGGGAGAGCAACTTTGGATTGCTGTCTTGGGTACAGATTCTTTAACAGCTTGTAGTGCTTAGTTTGTACCTCTGCCAGTTGTACGTCCTGTGATCCCGACACCCTTTTTAAAAGATCCTGAAATTCTCGCACATCATCTGGAGGTGTAGCATCCCCCACAAAGATGGCTTCATCAGGGGAGGATGAGGAGAGATCAGCCGGGGGAGCGTTGTGTGGCTGATCATCAGTGTCCAAAATCTGCCCTTCTTCTGGCTCAGATTATTGTGCTGGAAGTGAAGGGGCGCTCTGAGGAGGCCTTGGTGATAGGGCCTTCTGTTGGGTATGAACTGGTAGTGAATGCTGTCTGCTGGAGGATAAGTGACAGCAACATGACTGGGAGTGAGAGTGTGATCTGCCATGCCTATAGGAAGTATGATAACTTCCATAATAGCAATCGGAATATTCCGGGGACGATCTCCTGGAAAATTATCCCATGCCTGCTTTGATAGAATCTAGAGGGAGAACGGCTTGGAGAATGAGATCTGTGGGGTGAGACCCAATGTGAAGAATGCCTGTACACATAAGTGTAACGAGATCTCAACTACCTCAGTATCGAGAGTTGGCCTGGACTTGAGGTCTCCTGTCTGGCGAGTGGTGCGGCGGGGGTGATGGGGACGGTGCTGGTGAGAACACCAGTGATGGAGAAAGTGAAAGGATTCTTGGTACTGACTTTCTGGCCGATGCTTATCTTTTTCTTTGAGGATGTAAGGAGAAGAAGCTCACTCAGAGCGTGAACGGTTAGGAGGAACTGGTGGGTGCCAGACCACACACGCTCAGAGACGGCGTGAACAGCATGAGATGCCTGCCGCGCATGTGTGGTCTGGCTGGATTACTACTGACGAATCTCTGATCTGTGGTGCCGGGATGAGCCTGACACCTACAGTGGAGCACCCATGGGGACACTACTCGAAGAAGGAGCCGTCTACAAAGTGCTTTTTGTGCAAAAACCTCTTCCACAAAAGGGATCCGAGGAGGAAATACAAATGAGAGTGCAACATATGCAAAGGAGCGCTCCATTTGCATTTCCTCTTGTGGCAGAGGATTGTAGAATAGATGTAGCCATGGAAATGAATAGTCTGAAAGAAGAGCTTAATTAATCTCCCTAGCCATACTCATCTCCCGTCTTGGAGTAGGTAGAGAGGCCTCAGACCCTCTCAGAGAAGCAGGGACACATCTGTTCCTGCCTCATTCACACAGGCAGGAACAGGGAGAGTGGAAAGAGACTCCAACCCTGTCTCTCACATGCAGGCCTTCCCCTACCGAGGCCATTCTTACCTCCTTTCTCTTCTCCCCTTTCTTCTTTGTGTTTGATGGTCTTCCTGTGACCCCCAATCCTTACCCTGAGATATGGAGCTGTGGAGACATTTCCTGTCACCACACATTCTGGCCCAGACAAGAAGAGTGGAAGATGGAGCTTCAAATGAGAGGGGAAAATGTATGTCTGACAGCGGACTTAAACCTACATCTCCCCCCACTCTCTCTACCATCCATACCCATGTCCCTGGCTCCTTATCCCTCCCCTTCTACAACACTGCCACAGTCCTCCAGCTACTGAATCCTGTTCCTCTACCACCTATCCCTTTCCTGAAGCAACAAGTTTCTTTCCTTCTAGTCAATTTTTCCCCTACCCACATATCGTCTCACCACAGAATCTCTTCCCTCACTTATTCCCTAGCTGGCAACAAAATAATTATAAGTTATACAAATCAGGAAATGCAATGAACAGCACACGCCCAAAGGTACGTGTATGAGGCACCCACCCATAGGACGAAATGACTCAATGACTTGCTTTCCTTTCATCACACCCAACTGCATTGGTCAGGAAATGGTGAAGACACGATTCTACTCTCTCCTAGATTTTTTTCAGCTTCATGCTGTTTAAATAACACCAGTTTCTTCAACAAAACTTCTAAAGGACAACCAGTCCACATGTGGATTTTACAACACTTGAAACATCGCTCAAACCACAAATTTTGGCCTCAGGTTAAAACCTGCAGCTGGGTTGGGAATCAGGAGGGCACACCACAAAAAATTCCCCATCCCCAGGTCATTGATGCCAACACACACACTCCTATTTCTCCCACTTACTAGGGATGTAAAAAACTGTTTAATTAGTTAAACCAATTTAACATTACAGTTAGTGAATTAACCCAATAAATGGAAGATAGGCAGGGGGGCTGCAGCCCGCCCGCCATGGCCAGGCTGGAGCGGCCTCCCTGCCATGGAAAGAGGGGTGCTCTGTCTGGGCTGCTCCAGTCTCTGCTGCTTAACCTTAACCCAGCTACGGTACAGGAGATCATATATTCTTGGGGGTTTCCTGTACCAGCATGCAGGGGGTAGGGTGTGGTGGGGGCCGGGAGCCATGGGAAACTCACAACAGCTGCTGGGAGCTATGGTAAGTTCCCTGGCTCCGAGCAGCTGTGGGGAGTTTGCCACAGCTTCCATCCCCCTGCGTGAATTCAGGAGCTACTAGGATCTCACTGGGGGCGGAGTGGGAAGGGGGGAGCAAAAGCTCCCAGATTCGTGAATTTTGCCATTCACGGTGATGCCAAGAACGCATCCCAACATGAATGTCAATGGTTTCCTGTAATCAGGGTAGTCTCTCTCTCTCCTCTCCCAACCAGGAGAAGTGACACCCCAAATTCCCCTCCCCTCGTATCCCCACCAGCCACTCATTTCCTTTCTCCCTCCCTACTCTGACTGGCTCCTCTGTCCCCAACATAGAGCTGCTGTAACTGAAGGAGAGGTGTCTCTCCTGTAGCCAGGCAGCTCTGTGCTGGGCTTATGAAGCAGTTGCACTGCCACACAGCTTAGCAGGGACCTTGGTTGAAAAGGGATACTGGCAATGTCCAGTCAGCACAGTAATCAGCCTCCACTCCTAGGGGCGGGAAGAGCAGAGGCAGCTACTGTTGGAGTCTAGAGGTGTGGCTCTGCTTTGGAGCTGCAGCTTTTCCTGACCCTCAGCCTGACAAAGAGAACTAGCTCCCAGACATGGCTACAAAGTAGATACTGACACAGTGTGTGTGTGTGTGTGTGCGCGCGCGTGTGGTCTACGGGAAAGCGTCTGCTTAGGGAGTCGGCAATGACATTGGCTATGCCAGGTAAGTAGGATGCTGCTATGGTGATATTGTTCTTTATGCACCAGTTCCAGCACCATACCGCTTCTGTACATAGGGAACGTAACCTTGCTCTGCCTTGTCTGTTTAGATAATACATCGCCGCCACGTTGTCCGTGAGCACTCTGACGGTCTTGCCTCTCAGGTGAGAGAGGAAATGCTTGCATGCCAGGAATATGGCACGCAACTCCAGTCTGTTGATATGTAGACGCCTCCCGGCAGGAGACCAACAACCCTGTATGCTTTCGTCACCCATGTGCGCACCCCATCCAATGAGGGAGGCGTCCGATGTCAGCTGTACTGATGGAATCAGTCTGTGGAAAGGCATTTCTGTCAAAATGTTTGATGCCTTGGTCCACCAGCGCAGAGACATGTGAACGTGGAGCGGAGGAGAAACTTGCTTGTGAATGTCGTGTCTTCCCGGAACATACACAGTTGACAGCCAGTGTTGCAGGTTTCTGAGGTGGAGGCGTGCGTGGGGAACGACAAACATGGCTGCAGCCATGTGGCCCAGGAGACGCAGACAGGTATGAACTGAGACTACTGGGCCGTTGCTGAGTAGACTGACCTAGTCCTTTATTGCCTGGAATCTGTTCTTTGGTAGATAGGCTCTTGCCATCCTTGAGTCGAGAACTGCCCCTATGAACTGTACGCTTTGCATTGGAGTGAAGGTCGATTTCGACTCGTTTACAATCAATCCAAGAGAGTCAAACGCTCGTCTGACCGTTGTGACCATGAGGGACGTTTGTTCCTGAGACGCACCTTTTATCAAACAGTCGTCCAGATAAGGGAAAATGATGACTCGCAGTTGCCGGAGGTGTGCAGCAATGACAGCAAGGGTCTTTGAAAATACCCATGGAGCAGAAGCCAGTCCGAATGGGAGGACACAATATTGGAAATGCTCGTCCTTTATGACAAAATGTAGGAATCATCTGTGCGCAGGATGTATTGCTATATGAAAATAAGCGTCCTGTAGGTCGAGGGCCGTGAACCAATCGTTGTTGTCCAGAGCTGGGATGATCATAGTGAGCGTCACCATTCTGAATCGCTGTTTTCGAAGGTAGCGATTCAAATGATAATCACACTCAGGGGATGATCTCCTTGATGAGTATCTGCTCCCATGCCTGCTCCGATATGATCTGGGAGGAGAGTACATTGGAGAGCGAGATCTATGTGGAGATACACGACCATATCTATATGAATGACTGGAGCAGGAGTGCCTACGAGAATTGCCATATGCAGAGGTATAAGCCCCCCTGTCTGAATGGAAAGCAGCTGGGGAAGGTTCAGGCGAGAAACATGGTGAAGGCAACATGAAATGATTTCTAGGAGCTGATTTCCTTGCTGCCTTAGTAGGAACAGCTACCCGGGGCTCCGGTGCAGCTGTCAGGTCTCCTGCTGAGTTGCTATGGTTTCCCTCAGCACACGCCCGCTGAGTGTGTAGTGGAGGCAGAGAGGCTGTCTGTGATCTTGGTGCAGATGACTGGGAGGATTGAGCAGCTCTTGGCACCGAGCGAATGACCTCACGTGGCACCCGGAGTGCTCTGGGGGAATTGCCCTCTGGTGGTGCCGGCTGCCCTGCCTGCCCTGCCAGCACCGTTTCTGCGGCGCGGTGAGCCATGGTCTCCCGGTGCCGCTGCTCGCTCCTGTGGAGGGGTAGGGGGTGCACTCAGAGGTGCAGACTCCGGTGCCGCTCCTGACTCGTCCCGCTGCTGTGGGGATGGTTCCGTCTCAGGAGGCATCGTTGGTGGCATTAGTGTTTCGGCTAGCTTATCCCCTCCGAAGGAGTTCTGGCTCGCGTATGTTCCCTATAAGCAGGGGAAGCTGGTGAAGGAGCCGAAGCCATTCTTAGCTGATCCTGCCACTGACCGGGAAACTGATTTGAACACAGGTCGACTGCCTACTGCCGCTGTGCCCGGCTTGTCCTGACTCACCCGCGGCAGGGGGGGAGCGGGTGGGAGAAGCCTTTTTCTTTTTGTTTTAGGCACTCTCGGTGATACTACTCTTCTCTCTGGAGCAGGTAATTGCTCCTGGGGTGAAGACTGCATAGGCTAAAGAGCCTTATCGCACAGAAGTAACTTGAGATGGAGATCTCTGTCTCTACGCGCTTGAGGGGTTAATTTTCAAGCAATGAGCGCATTTTTGGAGTACATGAATTTCCTCCAAACAACGGGCACAGACTGCATGCCTGTCTGAGGCTGGCATAGCCTCTTTGCACTGGGAACACCGTTTTTTTAAAAACTAACTAATCAACAGGAAAAAACTAACTGGAGATTAACTTTTTTACAACTTCGACAGTATTGCTCTGCGTTTGAGGAGAGATCGCAAAGCTCCACCAGCAACTGAGGACGGTCGAGAAGAACTGGTGAGGGGGCCGGTTTGCACTCGTGATCAAAGGCACGGAAGCCGCACGCTGCAGGGGGCATGCACAGACCGGCCGAAGATGGCTCTGAAATCTTCCGACCAGCGGCACCGGGATGGACCTGAAACTTAGAGTGGCGCACCCACGGGGCCACTCGAAGAAAAATTTTGAAATGAATTACCAAAATAATTGAAATTGATATGATTATATTGTGTTATTTTGACAAATAACATATGCAGAATTTTAAAATACTATGCACATAATTTTTAACATTTTGATGCAGAATTCCTTCAGCAGTAATATATTAATTATAAGTACATTATTTTCTCTCCTTCCCCCAAAGCAGGTACAAGTTTTCTTGTAGAATCTTGACATCCATAGAAAGTTAATTTTTAAAACTGTCATACTATACAGGTGTAATATGAATAAGAACAATTCTCTTGCCTTCAGGACGGTATTGTGCAACAATAGTTACTGCTTGGCCTGCATTCTTCAAGGCTGCTGCTGCTTGTTCATGAGTCGCAGCTTTAAGGTCTATACCATTTACCTACAAACAAAATGTAAAAGTCTCTTATCAGAGTAAACAATCATGTTACTATACATTTATGACAAAACATAGTTTTAATATAAATGTAGATAAAAATTCATATGAAGTAACCTATTTTTTCACAGAAACAATTATTTGACTTATTCCAATTTTGTTTTTTTTACAAATCAGATATTAAATATTACTGAATAAGATATTGAAATCCAAGGTATATGTGCCCATTTTTCATACGTAACCATCCATTAAGTAATGTATAAATAATCACAAAATTTAAATGCATTTTTCAGACCTAAAAAAAATTATGAAAATGTACAGTATTTTTTCACTTTCTCTCCAGAATTACTTAAAAAAAAAGCCACGTCACCCAATTTTAATTACTGTAGTCCAAACACAGTATCAGCCTCCCCCAAATTTTTCCCAAGCAAAAAAGAATCATCCAAACCATCCAAAGTATTCTCTAATACTCTGTACTGAAACAGAGCAATTATTAAATATACCATCATATTGTGCGGCAACAGCAAAGGTGGGGAAGAGGAGGTTACTAACTACAGCAGTAACTGATGTTCTTTGAGATGAGTGCGCCACTGCCAAGCCACTGATCAGAGATTTTAAAGCAGTGTCCCTGGCGCTATGCATGCACATGTCTGCGGCTGCACACTCCCAGATGGCAGGCATCATGCATGTTCGAGCCCCTCCCATCCCCCAGTTCCTTCTCTACACCGGAATGATGCCAGTGAGGCCAGAATTCTGAAATAGAGAGGAGGAAAGGGAGGGTAGTGAAGCACCCATGGGGACACTCATCTCGAAGAATATAAGTTACTGCTAAGGTAAGCCATCTCCTTTTCTTTGAGAGAGATATCCCCATGGGTGCGCCACATTAGGTCACTACAAAGCTATTCCGGATTAAGGAGGTAAGGACTTCGAATGTGGCAGAAATGCGGAGGAACGGACTGCCTTAACAGATTTCAGGTTCGAGAGAGGTCCCTGCGTAAGCACATAGTGCTTTATAAATGTGTGGTCTAACAACCACGTAGCAACTGCACATGTCTCTTATGGGTACTTTGCGGAGGAATGCTATTGAGGTAGACATGGCGCTGGTGGAATGTGGCCTTAGGTTGTCTGGAGGGACCACTTCCAATTGGGAGTAACAGAGCTTAATAAAGTCAGAAATCCAGTGGGAGTCTTTGTGATGAGAGGGCCTGGCCCTTATTGTGGTTAACTATTGACATGAAGAGTCTCGGAGATGTTCAAATTGGTCTAGTTTGTTACAGGTAGAAATAGAGTACTCTGCACAGGTCAAGGGTGTGCATTTACATCTCAAATGAGTTGGCATGTGGTTTAGGAAAAATGGTAGGAAGGTTTGTCGTCTGATTGAGATGGAAGGGAAGGTTACTCACCCTGTGCCGTAACTGGAGTTCTTCCAGTTGTTTGTCCCCAGGGGTGCTCCACCTTTATGTGCACCAGTGCTGCTGCGCCCACCAGTTGGATATTCTTGGTAGCAGTGCCCCCTGGCTGGCTCTGGAGCAAGGTGCCTGGAGTGTGTAATGCGCATGTGCAGCCAGCTGGCTCCTCAGTTCTTCTCTGATACAGACCCCAAACAGAATCTGAAGCAGAGGGGAGGAGGGTGGGTGGTGGAGCACGTGCCCCATGGGCACTCCACCTTTAGGTGACTACAGAACAGTATCAGTGCTTGGAGGTGGGAACTTCGGAAGGCTTGTTTCTCCTACTGAAAGTACTGTATGGCTGAATCAAGTGTGAGTGTCTGCATATGACTGGATGGCATAGTGATGAGTAAAAGTGTGAGCAGAAGCCCATGTGACTGCTCTGCAGATCTCATCTGTGGGGATACTGCAGAGGAATGCTGTGGGGGTGGCCACTGCCCTCTTAGAATGGGCACACACAAACAAGGGAGGCTGTTTGTTGAATATGGCATAAGCCATCCTTATACAGTCTGAAATTCACTTGGAGAGTCTCTGGTTAGAGATCGGATGTCCCTAAGATCTTTATGTGGAGGAGATGGACAAGTAAGGTGTTTTGCGGAACGGGCGTGTTCATTGAAGATAGAAGGCCACTGCCCTACAGATATCAAGGGTATGGAGAGCCCGTTCCCTGTCATTGCTATGAGGCTTGAGGAAGAAGATAGTTAAGTAAATCGGTTCCTTACAGTGGAACGAGGTAAGTACTTTGGGAAGGAATTTAGGATGGGTCTGTAGGACCGCCTTGTCTTTGTGGAAGACCATATAAGGTGGGTCGGTCATAAGTGCTCCCAGCTCTCCCACTCTTCATGCTGAGGTAATAGCCACGAGGAAGGCCACTTTCATGGATAGATAGAGAAGGGAACATGTAGCTAGTGGTTCAAATGATTTGCCCATTAATGCCCTTAGCACGAGATTAAGGTCCCATGCAGGTACTGGTTCTTAAGTTGGTAGGAATGTATTGTGTAGGCCCTGAAAAAAACTCTTGATTGATGGATGAGTGAAAATGGAATGGTCCTGAATAGGCGGGTGGAATGCAGATATGGCTGCGAGATGGACCCTGATAGAGCTGAGGGATAGACCGGATTTGTGAAGGTATAGTAGATAGGTGAGTATGAGTGGGATTTCCGTCTGCGTAGGAGTGAAGCATCGAGACGAGCACCAGCTAGTGAACTGTTGCCATTTCTGGGTGTAGGTTTTCCTTGTTGAGTGTAGGTCTGCAGCTGTTCTAATTTTGCCCCTGTATAGTTTGAACTTCTGGAGGACACCGGATCGCTGTTGTGGTTAATCAGCAAGGAGCCATGCATGCTGATGAAGATACTCGATGGCAGGGTGCCAAATCTTCCTGTTCTCTTGCATGAGCAGTGACAGAACAGGAGGGAAGTGGTGAGGGGGATGCCTGGCCATGTGTAGAAGAGCTGGATACCAAGTCTGTCTGGGCCACCATGGTGCTAGCAGTATTACTTTGGCTCTGTCCTGTTTTATTTTGAGTATCACTCTCTGGATGAGAGGGATTGGTGGAAACGCGTATGCTAGAGGCGCGACCCATCTGATGCTGAAAGCATCCCCCAGAGATCCCGGGCCCAATCTTGCTCTGGAGCAATATTGAGTGCACTTTGAGTTTCTGAGTGTGGCAAAAAAGGTCTAGCATAGGAAACCCCCATCTGCGGAACAGATGATTGATGGCCGACCTGTTGATCTTCTGCTGGTGATTGAGAGAGAAGTTTCTGCTGAGGTCATCTGCTAACACATTGTCCCTGCCTGGGATATATGTGGCTATAATGTGGATATGACGAGGGATGCACCATTTCCATAACTGAATTGCCTCCCCACAGAGGTGCTAAGAATGGACACCCCTGCTTATGGATGGATTTCAGGAAGGCAGATTTTATTAAATTCAGAGAGCTGGTAGGTAAGGTTCCATGGGAAGTAAGATTAAGAGGAAAAACAACTGAAGAGAGTTGGCAGTTTTTCAAAGGAACTTTATTAAGGGCCCGAAGGCAAACTATTCCACTACGCAGGAAAGATAGAAAATATGGCAAAAGACCACTTTGGCAGGAGATCTTGCATGATCTCAAAATCAAAAAGGAGTCCATATAAAAAGTGGAAACTAGGGCAAATTACAAAGGATGACTATAAGCAAACAATACAGGAATGCAGGGGCAAGATTAGAAAGGCAAAGGCACAAAACGAGCTCCAACTATCTAGAGTCATAAAGGGTAATGAGAAGACATTCTATAAATATATTAGAAGCAAGACGAAGACAAGAACAGGTTAGGTCCATTGTCCAGTAATAGGGAACTTGTACATGGCAGAGGTGCTTAATGATTTCTTTGTTTCGGTCTTCACCAAGAACTCTGATGATGAAGAAATGCCTAACATAGCGAATGCTAGTGGGAATAGGGTAGGTTTAGAAGATAAAATAAAAAAAAAAGAACAAGTTAAAAATTACTTAGACAATGTAGATGTCTGAAAGGCATCCTAGAACACTCAAGAAGCTGATAGAGGAGGTATCTGAGTCTTTACCTATCATCTTTGAAAAATCATGGAAGACGGGAGAGATTCCAGAAGACTGGAAAAGGGAAAATATAGTGCCCATCTATAGAAAGGGAAATTACAACAACCCAGGAAACTACAGACCAGTCAGTTTAACTTCTGAGCCAGGAAAGATAATGGAGCAAGTAATTAAGGAATTGATCTGCAAATATCTGGAAGAAAATAAGGTGATAGGTAAAAGCCAGCATGGATTTGGAAAGAACAAATCATCTCCAAACAATCTGATAGCTTTCTTTGATAGGCTAACAAGTCTTGCGGATAAGGGAGAAGCGGTAGACTTGATATATCTAGACTTCATTAAGGCATTTGATACCATCTCACATGATCTTCTTATCAGTAAAATAGAGGAATACAACTTAGATGGGGCTACTATAAGGTGGGCGCATAACTGGTTGGATAAGGGTTCTCAGGGAGTAGTTATTAATGGTTCACAATCCTGCTGGAAGGGCATAACGTGGGCTTCTGCAGGGGTCTATTTTGGGACAGTTCTGTTCAATATTGTCATCAACAATTTAGATATTAGCATAGACAGTATGCTTATTAATTTTGCATATAATACTCAGCTGGGAGGGGTTGCAACTGCTTTGGAGGATAGGGTCATAATGCAAAATGTTCTGGACAAACTGGAGAAATGGTCTGAGGTAAACAGGATGAAATTTAATAAGGACAAATGTAAAGTACTCCACTTAAGAAGGAATAATCAGTTTCACACATACAGAATGGGAAGTGACTGTCTACGAAGGAGTCTTGCAGAAAGGGATCTAGGGGTCATAGTGTACCACAAGGTAAATGAGTCAATAGTGTAATGCAGTTGCAAAAAAGGCAAACATGATTGTGGGATGCATTAACAGGAGTCAAGTATCAGAGAGGTAGCCGTGTTAGTCTGAATCTGCAAAAGCGGCGAGGAGTCCTGTGGCACCTTATCGACTAACTGAAGTGTTGGAGCATAAGCTTTCATGTGCAAAGACCCACTTCGTCAGATGCATGTGACAAAGTGGGTCTTTGCCCACGAAAGCTTATGCTCCAACACTTCAGTTAGTCTATAAGGTGCCACAAGACTCCTTGCCACATTAACAGGAGTGTTGTGAGCAAGACATGAGAAGTCATTCTTCCGCTCTACTCTGTGTTGAGTAGGCCTCAACTAGTCCAGTTCTGGGTACCACATTTCAAGAAAGATGTGGAGAACTTGGAGAAGATCCAGAGAAGAGCAATGAGAATGATAGCTCATGTTCGCTAAACCTTCTATGAGGGATGACTGAAAAAATTGGGTTTGTTTAGTTTAGAAAAGAGAAGACTGAGAGGGGACATGATAGCGGTTTTCAGGTATCTAAAAGGGTGTCAACAAGTAAGAGGGAAGGAAATTGTTCTCCTTGGCCTCTGATGGGCTTAAACTGCAGCAAGGGGGGTTTAGGATGAACATTAGGGAAAAACTTCCTACCTGCCAGGGTGGTTAAACACTGAAATAAATTGCCTAGGGAAGCCACAGAATCTCCATCTCTGGAGATATTTAAGAGCAAGTTGGACAGACATCTATTAAGGATGGTCTAGACGGTGCTTGGTCCTGCCATGAGGGCAAGGGACTGGACTCGATGACCCTTCAAGGTCCCTTCCAGTTCTAGTCTTCTATGATTCTTATAATATGAAGGTGATGTGTCACAAATGGCATCCATATCGGTTCACATAACTCATTCTGCTCGGGGTGGGAAAAAATAAAGGGAACACTGTCCTGAACTCCAGAGGTATGCGAAAGTCCTGAGCCTCCATTTCTCTCCCTCCCCTCCAGTCCAGGGAAGTATAGCCCCGACTGATTTTTTCATGTGGGTCACTGTCCCATGACAGAAAAAGGTTCCCCATTGCTGAGCTCAGGGGGATCCTAAGAGGAGGAAATGTACTGCTTTTTAGTGAGCCATTTTATTGGGCATCTAGAGCATTTTGACTGACTTGGAGGTAGCTGTAGCCAGCTTTCTTCTGGCAGATGGAACATTATCAATGATTGAGTGGTAGGCTGTTTTACTAACATTTGTTAAGATCCATTTTGGGGAGCTGGTGCCTGAGATCTCCTCAAAGACTAGGTTCACACTGGCTTTGTCATGCTTTCTGGGGCGTCTCCTAAATCTCATGTTCATAACACGGCCATTTTTGGAGCACTACTGCTAGGCCTCTCCACCTTCAGAAATATCCGATTCTCCAGCAAGCAAGCATGGCTTGGTTATAGAGACCTGTGCTGAAGTTTGTCAAAAGTTTCAGTCTCTCTCTTCTTTCATATTTATATGACCCACAATGCTGGAGCCTTGCAATCTTTAATGGCTCATCCCGACATCTCCATAAGGCAGGGGAGAACCATTATTCCCAGGTTACAGATAGGGAATGAGGGCACTAAAGGTATGCCTCTTACACTCAACCTCAGTCTGGGGGACCCAGGCTTGTGGACTTGGTGTTTCCATTTCCATGCTTGAGCATTCCCATTGTGTCATAAATCTGGGTTTACAATTATTGGATCCTGATCTCACAGCTATGATCATGTGTCCATACTGTAGCATACATCTTGTGCTGGACCTGCCTCTATACTGCAAAACAACAGGGCTTTTACCTGAGTAAAAACAAGAATTGGGCTCTGATCCATCCCACCCAGAAAGGTCCTTGAACCAAAGTTAGGAATGCTTACTGACCCACAGACCTCTACACAGGGATAAAATGCTCATTGCACATCCATGACTGGCCCAGGAGCTTGGGGAGCTTCCACCCTCACAGAACTACAGAGCTCAGGCTATAGTCCCAATGTCTACACAGTGATTTTTCACGCCTGCAAACGCAAGTTGGCTGACTGAGCCAGCTGCAGATTTTCTATACCCATGTAGACATAGCCTAAGTGACTTGCTAACGGTCACTCAGGAAGTCTGCGGCAGAGCACAGAACAATTCATGACTCCAAAGTTCTAAACTACTGCCCTAACGGCTGCACAATCCTCCTTCTCTGCTTACCCACAGAGCAGGCCCACTTGTATGACCTATACACTCACCAATTTTAGTTTTATTAATAAAAATTGACTTCCTCCTAATTTTAAACATAGTATTCTCCAGCCCAAGTAAGATGATATTAGTGTAGGGTTAAATTCTCTGAGACGCCATGTTGGGCATGGGTGCCATGTTGTGAGTACAAACAACAACTAAGATTCAATTTTGGCTGCCCTTCTTCTCCCTCCTTTTCCCGCCCTTTTCTGTGTTTTGGTGGGAAACCTAATGTCAGGGAAGTAAGTTTGCCCAGTAACAGCAGACACGTGATCATAAACTGCTCTGTGACAGCAGGTTATTTAAGGGCTGCCTCAGGCGCTCCTTGGGGCTGCCCATCTGAGTTGAAGAGTCAGGAGTCATTCAGACAGGTATGCCAGTACCACACATTGTAGGTGGCAAAATACTCTTATGCAAGGAGTGAACATCCATCTGTCACTCCTCTCCAGTCAGGACTCACTCACACCCACAACAGCGCAGGGAAAAGGGGTTTAGCCAAAGGAGAATCCAGCTCTTCTGATCCTGCTGTTCCAGACATCTGAGACCGAGTCTGAAATCAAGGCACCGCTGTGAGGGTCCCACAGCTGTGAAAGATGGTACAGTCCCTGTGACATTCCTCCGGGTTACCTGGGTCCTTACCTATTACTTACCTTGAGTTGCAGTCAAGCTACTTTTGTTCTATTCCATGTACGGGGGTTCTGTTTTGTTCTACTTAAGAGTTATACTTCTCTTGTTTGAAACTATTTAATAAACCTTGTTAATTTACCTCAACTGTCTATCCTAGTCCTTGGGGAAGGCCTAATAGCTCCCAATGACAGAAGTGGGTTTGGGGACGGGCCTGAAAGTTAGTTCAGATTAAGATCAATAGTTTTCTGGCTAAGATCAGGGTTACTTCATCAATTGTGGGGTGCATTACACTACATGCCCCCAAAATGTCTGCCCTTTAAATTAGGTCTATACATCAGATAACATGAAACAGAATACTTACTCCTTTTCTCACATTCACGAAATTAGCCCAATCAGTTCACTAGGTTCCCTTGAAATGTGTTATATAAACCATCAAAGTAAAACAGACTGAGGAGGAGGAAATAATTAAATTGAATCCTACCGAAATTATACGGTCTCCTTTCCTGAGCTCACCACTCAGATCAGCAGGCCCTCCTGCAAGAATGAAAGAGATGAAAATTCCTTCTCCATCTTCGCCGCCCACGATGTTGAAGCCAAGCCCTGTTGATCCACGATGTAGAACAACTTTTCTAGGTTCTCTAAAAGACAGAAGGGAATGATAAGATTATAAACACTAATCATGAATAATATTGTTTATTAAAACAACCTTTCTAAGAAAAAAAATTGCTGAAGATTTTCAGAAAGCACACCTCTCATCATAAGAATCCATGCATTTCTTTTCTTGAATGCACAGGTAAAAATACCCATCTGTTATACTCATACACTCATATTAGTTTTTACCATGCAGTGTATATAATTGTTGACTTTTTAACAACTATTTATTAACATATTATATGAATTCCAAATTTCACATAATCCTACATTTCTATTTGCCACTACACTATCAATTATTACATTTATTTTTGTAGTGCCTAGGAGCTTAAGTCACGCATCAGGGTCCCACTGTGCTAAGCACTATACAAACACAACAGAAAGAGGATCTCTGCCTCAAGGAGCTTACAATTTGTAAGACAAGAGCTAACATGTAGATTAAAAAAGGGAATCAACAATTCATCTTGATAAGCAGAGGGCACTAATGTAGTAAGTGAAGCCAGACAGTCCTACTTCAAATATATGCTTAACTGTGGGAAACTGGATTAAAAAAATATGAAATGCTCCAATCACCTATAAGAAATGTCAATGGGAAAGGCACAGAAGAGATACAAAAGAATTATGCCCAACAAAAAGGCTTGTAGTTGTAACTCAGTGACTGTGTTAATATCATGTCTGGTAAATGAGAAGAGTGTGTGACCTGAGACTAAAGTATCAGAGTTGGTTAGAATTAGGGATAGTGGTAGACTATGAGGGGATGGACCATTCCCCCAATCATACCCTTTCAGGGTCTTTTAAAAAAGAAACATCAGGGGAAACAATAAACAAGCAGCTGTCTAGAAGACAGGTGAACTGGAAGATGCAATCTTTACCATCTATTGGGACCCCACAAGGGACCTGTCACTGTCACACCCTCACTTTCCTGATCTTGAGAAACGTGCTGACCAGAATAAGATAGAAAGAGGAATCCCTAACATCATCAACAGCTTAATTGGTTATGGCTCAGTCCCAACCACCACTTGGAATGTGAGACTTAGGTTACTGCTGTCACCTTCTATGTCCCACATAATTTTCCATCGTCTTATTTCTTCTCTTTCCGGTTGCTCTTTTCCCTTCTGTGTAATAAAAGTCTGGCTTAGCTGGCTAAAACTACATATTTTGTAACACTGTGACCTGCAAGGTAGCTAAAGGCAAATGCCTAAAAAGTCTGAAGTTGGTACAAATTTACCATGTCTCGGGGAGACTGGTAAGAGGATGTGCTGCGTCTGTGTTTTTCCAATAGCAAGGATGCAAGTAAATGTCACCACCAAAGCCAGAAGCTGGATTTTCTATTTTTTGCTGTTCTTTTCTGTCACCAATTGTGTATGTTTGCCTTATTTGTCTTTAAGAAAGCATGTCTGGATTTTAACAGCAGCTCTAACTGACCATCTCAACTAATCTCTCTCTCCACCAAAAGAACAGTTATTTCTGACCTTTAAAAGTCATATAAATGACTATCAAATGTGTGGGTGGAGGGGTCAGAATCCTTATGAAAACTTGGTACAGCTAAAGGGAAAGAAAAGAAGGAATGTTGTTAAAATGAAAGTTTTAGTTAATAATTTATATTTCAGATACCTTAACAGTTATTCCTTCTTTTTCTGTATCTTTGATAAAAGGTTAAAAATGTAATGGTGTGATTTTCAAAGACTTAAGCAGGCCAACGCCTCTGTACTTGAAGCCTTTCACTGTGTTCAACTTTTTAGGGTTATATTCTGAAAGGCCATGTTAACACTTTTGACCCTCTGTGCCCAGTTATTCCAAGAAAATTAATGCAACAGCACATCACTCTTCCCCATTCTTTATTTCACATCTACTCCTCTCTGTTGACTTTTTTAAAAGTAATAGAGAGGTAGCCATGTTAGTCTGATCTTGGTAAAACAAAAGGAAAAAAAATTATGTACCACTTTAAAGACTAACGAGATAGTTTATTAGATGATGAGCTTTCGTGCAGGCAGACCCACTTCTTCAGATCATATTCTGAATGTGAATTGAAAGTCCTTTTTAAATACTCCTTCTGTCTTTGGATTAGTGCTCTTCCTTTTCTAATACTCTAAATGTTCTCTCCCCCCACAAATCCACTTTCTGTTTAGCCTTTCCATCCTGGCTGATTCTGCTCCCGATCTTGTGCCCCTCCTTTGTTATCTACTTACTCTGACATCACCAAGAAGTAGCATAGCATAGCATAGGTACAGTACTGGAAAAAGACAATTCTCTGTTCCATAATTGATGTTCTTTGAGATGTGATGCTCATGTCCATTCAGCATAGCTGAGCGTGCCTGCCACATGTACTGGTACCAGCAACCACAGGACATACCACACTAATACCAACCCCGGTACCTTCCCTTGCAACAAACCCCGTTGCCAGCTTTGTCCACATATTCACTCTGCTGATACCATTATTGGACCTAACCAAGTGAGTTATAAGATCAAGAACACATATTCCTGCACATCCAGAAATATAAGTTATGCTATCATATGCCGAAAGTGTCCATCTGCTATGTACATTGGACAAACATCTCAGACACTTCGCCAAAGGATCAATGACCACAAAACATATATTAGACAGGATCACAAAGAAAAAACAGTTTCTTGCCATTTCAACCAGAAGGGACATTATCTCAACGACTTGATTACCTGCATCCTGCTTCAAAGGCCTTTTAAGACTACACTTGAAAGAGAATCCTCTGAACTGTCATTCATGCTTAAATTTGACACTTTACGCCTAAGTTTGAATAAAGACTCTAATTATCCTACCCATTACAAAGATAGCTTCTCCAATTATCACCTCTAATATCATTAGCTCACAGATATTTACCTCCCCCCCACCCCCTTCTGTTCTGAAATTTGATTTGTCCTTTTCATTTTTTTAAATTGTATCCTTTGGTATATATGATTGTGACAATTTTCTTCCACTATTTGATCTGAGGAAGTGGGTCTGGCCCACGAAAGCTCATCACCTAATAAACCATCTTGTTAGTCTTTAAAGTGCTACATAGTCCTGTTTTTTGTTTCCCTAAGCAGTACCTTTAGGGGCCAGGGTCCCAGCACCCCATGGAGTGGCGTATATATGCCATGATATACAGGTCACTCACTGGCCCCTCATCCTCAGTTCCTTCTTGCAGGAACTCTGACAAAGGAGAAGAGAATGGGAAGTTGAATGGACATGAGCAACACACCTTGAAGATCACCAGTTACAGAACAGATAACTTTCTTTTCTTATTCAGGTGCTTGCTCATGTCCATAGGTAACTGCAAGCAGTCTGCAGAGGTGGGTAGGATTAAGGACATGCAGACTGCAGCAAGGTCCCACCAAATGCAGCATCCTCCTTATCTTGCTGCGTGATGGCATAGCATGACATGAAAGTAGGGACTGATGGTCATGTCGCTGCTCAGCAGATATCCTGGATCAGGACATGGGTGAGAAAGGCTTGCGAAGAAGCTTGAGCTCTGATGGAGTGGGCCCTGATCAACGCTACCAGTGTGCATGTGACACTAGGCTCATGAGAGTGCCAAGCTAGTGCTGGTGGCCAGGTTGCCATGATGAGAATCAGTTGCCCAGTCCCTCTTTACTTTCTACAGGACTCTGCCAACGAGGGGAAACTGAGGGAAGGCGGAGAGGAGGCCCTGTGACCACTGAAACAGGAAGGCACATGGCAGGGAGCCCCTCTCAAGACCAAACCAGGAGCAAGATCGGATGCACTACATCACCTGGTTGCCCACGAGGAGCTGGGGGCAATCAGGAAGCATGAGATTCTCCAGCTACCAAATAAGTTGGGGTTGAACCGGAAATCCTCAGGATGGTCCATGAGCACCATTGAGCATGCCACTGTGACTGAGGTCGTGGTATTCCCTGCAATGGCATCTTAAAGTAGGAAGGGTGGGGAGGGGGGTTCTGGAGTGGCCTAGGGCCGTGGTCACCAACCAGTAGATCGCGATCTACCGGTAGATCTCAGGGGCTCTAAGAGTAGCTCTTGAGCCCTCTCTGAACTGAGCACCTGCGCAGTACATTTACATTAGATTTCCTCATGTAATGTAGGCGGGGCTTCAAGGAAGGGGCGGGGCAGTAGATCTTCACCTGTTCTGAGACTTAAAAAGTGATCTTGAGTGTAAAAAGGTTGGAGACCACTGGCCTAGGGGATAGGGCACTGGCCTAAGGAGCAGTGCCACAGAGAGCTGTGCAGAGGTCTGTGCCGGAGGGATGGAGGCCGAATCTGAAACACCACCTCAGGACCAAATGCTGCCCGACGCCCATGATGAGGATTGTGAGAGGCGGCTTCCTCAGAATCAGGACTCTACGACCAACACAGACCTCAGCGATCGGGAACATCGTATGTCCCTGTGAGGACTGTGGTGCTCAGAGGATCTACCGCTTATATGTGAGGACCAGTGTCATGGAAGTGAACACAGGTGCTATGAGGAGGATCGAGAGCAATTGGATGAGCCAAAACGGCTAGAGAAACATACCCAGGTTGACATTGCAAGTAAGGGGATTGATTCTCCCCTCAAAGCCACTAGTCTGGGAGCACATGATCTGTGGGTCTGCATACTGACTCCAGTGATGTGGGAGATATCACATCCTGCCCTGGTCTCTCCCTCCCAGACCTTTGTGGGCTTCGAGGCTCTCTCTTCTCAGACTGAGAAGGGGAGCAGGACCTCAGCAAACAAGAGCCAAATGGGAGCTTCCTTCTAGGGGGACCAGCATGGAAGGGACATGGACCTACAGAGCTGTGCATGGTGACCGGGCAGAGGAGCTTGCTGCCATGTGGGCCTTCTCCTGCTGCCTTCCCCACTTGTCTTCACGAGGGAACTTATCCTGCCCAGCTTCCTCAGGCATTTCACTGGAGCCAGTGGTGACGAATGGTGCTGAGCCATTGACACAGAGGACACTGCACACCAACACATTGGTCCTTGGTTCCGAGTCCAACTGCTGGTCTTGTGGCGCTAGTGTGGAATCCCTCAGTAACACCCACAGCCAAATTCCCCTTTCTTTAATAGTTCTAGGCCAGAAGGACCTTCAGAGGTGACACTTCTCCAATACGTGTCCTTCATCCAGACAACTACGGCTATCAGCATGTGGCTTGCATGTGGCACAGGCTTTGGAGCCAGGAGAGCGAGGCATGCCCCGTTCCCCAAGGTGAGGTCTCTAAGATGAATCCAAACACTAACAGAACGATTCAGAAGTTTCAGAGGGGAAGCCGTATTAATCTGTAACTGGAAAAGCTTAAAAACAATGAATAGTTCTGCAGCACTTTAGACACTAACAAAAAATGTAGATGGTACCATGAGCTTTTGTGGGCAAAACCCACTTCTTCAGATACTTAACTAATCTCAGAGGGTATGTCTACACTACAAAGTTAGTTCGAACTAACGGACGTTAGTTCGAACTAACTTTAATAGGTGCTACACTAGCGCTCCGCTAGTTCGAATTTGAATCGAACTAGCGGAGCGCTTAGTTCGAACTAGGTAAACCTCATTTTACGAGGACTAACGCCTAGTTCGAACTAGCTAGTTCGAACTAAGGGCTGTGTAGCCCTTTAGTTCGAACTAGTGGGAGGCTAGCCCTCCCCAGGTTTCCCTGGTGGCCACTCTGGCCAACACCAGGGAAACTCTATGCCCCCCTCCCGGCCCCGGACCCCTTAAAGGGGCACGGGCTGGCTACGGTGCCCGTGCCAGGTGCAAGCCTGCCAGCACCCAGCTAGCAGACCCTGCACCTGGCACGGCACAGAGCCACCCACCCGATGCCCCCCAGCCCACCCCCTCTTGCCGGGACCAGGCTGGCGGCTCCCGGGAGTTTGCCCTGGACCGCAAGAGGCGGGCACCTTCCTGGGCTAGTGCGGACATCGTGGACCTCGTCCACGATCTCCGCACTAGGCACAGGAAAGTGGCCGTCTAGGGCAGGAGAGCTGCCAGCCTGGCCACCCAGGACCAGGTGTGCATGAAAATCAAGGGGGTCCACTGAGACCCCCGACACTGAGCCCTGAGCTTACAATGGCCGTCCTGGGTCAGACCAAAGGTCCATCTAGCCCAGTAGCCTGTCTGCCAACAGCGGCCAACCCTAGGGACCCTGGAGGGGATGGACCGAAGACAATGACCAAGCCATTTGTCTCGTGCCATCCCTCTCCAGCCTTCCACAAACTTTGGGCAGGGACACCACTCCTACCCTCTGGCTAATAGGACTCCATGGACCCAACCTCCATCACTTTATCTCACTTCCCTTTAAACTCTGTTCTAGTTCTAGCCTTCACAGCCTCCTGCAGCAAGGAGTTCCACAGGTTAACTATTTGCTTTGTCAAGAAGAACAACTTTCTCTTACTAGTTTCAAGCCTGCTACCCATTCCTTTCCTTTGGTGTCCTCTAGTCCTTCTTTATGGGAACTCAGGAAGAACTTTTCTGAATGCACCCTCTCCACCCAACCCCTGCTTTTAGAGACCTCTATCCTGTCCCCCCTCCGTCTCCTCTTTTCTAAGCTGAACAGTCCCAGTCTCTGTAGCCTCTCTTCATCTGGGACCTGTTCCCAACCCCTGATCATGTTAGTTGCCCTCCCCTCTCCCAGCCTTTCTCTTCCCCTCTCCCACCTCCTTTTCCCAGTCTCCCCCAGTTTTTTTTCAATAAAGACAGAGTCAATGTTGGAAGAAACGTTATCTTTATTTTGTACATCAATAAGAAGGGGGGCTAAGGAAGGGTAAGTGGAAGGAGGTGAGGGAGGAATGGGGTACGAGCCCCCGATGGGGAGGACTGGGCTGGCTCTGCGGGCTTCTGGGGGTGGAAGTTCTCCTGCAGCCCCCCAATTACTCCCTCTCCCCAGATGGCAGCCTGCGGCAAGTGCAGCTGGGCTGATGGCCGAGTGGTGTGATGTGCCCAGTGTGGGCACTCAGGGCACTCCAAGCCAGAACTTCTTTGCAAGCGGGGCACCCCTTAGAACTGTGTGTCCGGGATGGGGGTCGGGACCCTTTAAGCGCAGCCCTCGGCTAGCCTGAGACAGCATCTCCATGCTCTAAGTCCTCCTTTTATGCCCTGCCGGCACTGCTTCCGGCCATCCTTAAGCCCTGTACAGAGTCCACTCAATGTGGACTTGCTAGTTCGAACTAGCAAAACGCTAGTTCGAACTAGTTTTTAGTTCTAGACGCGTTAGTTCGAGCTTAGTTCGAATTAACTAATTCGAACTAAGTTAGTTCGAACTAGCGCTGTAGTGTAGACGTACCCAGAGGGGTAGCCATATTAGTCTGAAAAGTAAAAAAACAAGTGGTCCTGTAACATCTTAGAGACCAACAAATATAAAGAGAGTATTGTTGGGGCGGTGCCTCCTGTTCATTATGCTCGCCAACCCCCGTCTCTGAGGGTAGGCAGCCCCAGCCTACCCCTTCCCCTCCCCCAGTCGCCAAGTCCAGGCCAGCCCTGGCTCTCCCCATCCCCACACTGCCCACCCCCTCCCCGCCTTTGCATTCCTACATCCTCGTCACCCACACCATCCCCCTCTTACTGCACTGCACATCCCCACATGCCCTCCTTCCTTCTTCCCTACCCCTCCCACGAATTTGCCGAGCTGCATGCCCCTTTCCCCCAAGGAGCACTAGTGGGCTGGGCAGCACAGTCCTGGCCACTGCAGCAAGACCACATCCCATCCTCACCCCAGCCTTTCCACACCGGCCTGTTGGGAAACCTTTGCTCTGTGGCGAGCCTAGGGGGCCCAGAGTGCAGAACAGCCACCACGGAGAGCTGGGAAAACGGCCGGGGTGCAAGACCTGCCCAGCTTGTGGCAGGCCCAAGAGAGCATGCCTGAGCCCGGACTTACAGAACAAAGATGTGCAGCAGGCGTGTGGGCTGGGCAGGTTTGGTGCAGGGCTCAGAGGCAGGTGGATGCTGAGGAAGCACATGGGGATGGAGCTCCTGAGAGAGTGTGCCTGAGCCCAGACCACACAGAGCAAAGCTACACGTGGGCTGGGCAAGCTGGTGGCAGGTCCAAGAGGCAGGCAGATACTGCTCCAGGGAGCACGCAAAGACTGAGCTCCTGGGAAAGCACGCCTGATCAAGGGGCCTGGCCTGGGTCACCAGCACATGCTAGAGCTGCTTGCTTGAGGGGAGACCTGCCGCATGACCCTCAAGTGCTGTGGCTGGGCAGGCTGGGGGTGGGGCACAGAGGCAGGAAGACACTGGGATGGAACCACCAACCCACAATTTCATGGAGTGGTCACATGGTCAGGGCTCCTGGGGACGCAAAATGACATGATGACATCACTCTGTCCTCCCGCAGGACAAGTTTTGTATATATAGAGAGATGAGCTTTTCTGGGAACAACCCACTTCTCATCTGAAGAGGTGGCTTGAGCCCAAGAAAGCTCATGACAATATATATATATATATATTTGTTCATTTCTGAAGCGCTACACGACCACTTGTTTTTTTTTATGGTATGTAACTACTGAAGATAACAATCTACAACAAAATAGGTAAGGGGAACACTAGCTACAGCTAAGGCTGGAGCATGCTGTTCCTAGCACTGTCACCGGCGGCAAGAAGGAACTGAGGAGGGCGGAGTTGGAAAGTGCCCTATATAGCATAGTTATGCATTCCACTCCAGGGAGCGTGGGGACCCTGGCCTCTCTGGGTACTACAGGAGGCCCCCGGTTCGCAACAGCCTGAGTTCCAAACCCCTGCACTTACAACCATTTTTGAAAGTGCAGAAGGGGCCGAAAACACCCGACTTACATCCTCAGCCCACATTTACAACAGCGCCTATCATAAATGAGGGTTCAAGTTACGATGCTCCCCCGAACCAATCACATCGCAAGTCAGGGGCCTCATGTACTTAGGAAAATCTTCCAGCGCCAATGCATGTGGCAGGCACACACATCCATGTTGAATGGACATGAGCAAGCACTCGAAGAAGAAAGAACTTGCAGAATTGTATTCTTCTGGCTATGTCACAATCCCTCTGCATGACCTAAGACAGTTTTTCTTCATCTACAAAATGTGGAGCTAATCCTTATTTGCAAGATACACAGAGATCCTGAGAGAGAAGATACTAAGAGGTAAATACTGATTATACACCTCTCCTGTTTTACTAAATGTTAAACAATATCCATTGCTTTCTACTGAAAATGACTCAGCTGATCTATTCAGTATCCATGAAGCAGCATGAAGAACAGCGGGATCAAATAATGGTGCATAAATGTGATGGAATGGACATTAAGGGACTATGGGGATTTGACCCTAATTACCACCACTTCTGTCAGGGAAATGTGGAATATCCCAGAAGGCAGTGTGCTAAACAGTGGAGCAGGCTACACTAATTTGCCTATATAATGCAGAGTGTCTTTTGCTGTGAGACTGCATTGCACTGGAAAGGCAACCACATGTGTGCACACTGTAGCAAAACTGAAACATTGGCGGCAGTATGCCAGCACAAATGCCATCAGCAAAACTTTCTAGTGTAGTCATGGTATTAGTTTTACTGCTGTCAATGGATTCAGTAGCAAAGCAATGGAGAATTTCAACTGAACACAAGAAATTTAACAACAGGTGAGAAACACCTGTCAAGGATGGTCTAGGAATACTTGGTCCAGCTTGAGTGCATGGCCTCTGGAAGTCCCTTCCAGTCCCATAGATCCATGACTGTATGGATTTTTTAAAATATTTAAGTGGAAAATCTGCAGTACATTCAAATGATCACTAGAGTGCACTAAATAACTACTCTTGGAACATTCATGTGTCTTTGAAGACTTCCATTTAAATCAGCAGCTGGTAATAATTGTCACAGGGGGTCACTTGATGAAATTTGGTACACGGTCAAGGGATGGCTCCACAGTATCTGATCCAGTTTTAGAGTAGGCAACCTTATATACCTTACGCTGAATGCAGTCTGTATGGCCTCAACCCTACCAGGATTAATGCAACTAGAATAAATCAACAAAACAGTTTTTAGGTCTTACAGAAATAATCACTAATATTAAAATATTTTTTAGATTTATATTGATTTATTGAAATAGCACACACTGACATCTTGATCATTTTACACACAATTGGATTATCCACACTTTACCTGGTAATCTCTTCATCTCCAATCATTTCCTTGGGAATTGGGGAATATCTTCCTGGTGATGATGGTGGCAAAGATTGTCCCAAGTAGCTAGCTGGACTCATATGGTTATCCACTGGCTGAGAATAAGCTTAAAATAAAAGACAAGTGTTTAAGTGATTTAAAAACATGAAAAAGTATCTGTGGAGCTGTAAAACATAAGAACAGCTATACTGGGTCAGACCAAAGGTCCATCTAGCCCAGTAGCCTGTCTTCCGATAGTTGCCAGTGCCCAGAGGGGTTGGACTGAAGACAATGATCAAGCAATTTGTCTCCCGCCATCCATCTCTAGCCTTTGACAAATAGACACCAGGGACACCATTCCTTATCCCCTGGCTAATATCCTTTTATGGACCTAACCTCCATGAATCGTATCTAGCTCTTTTTAAAACTCTGTTATAGTTCTAGCCTTCACAGTCTCCTCTGGCAAGGAGTTCCACAGGCTGACTGTGCGCTGTGTAAAGAAGAACTTTCTTTTTATTAGTTTTAAACCTGCTACCCCCTTAATTTCATTTGTGTCCTCTAGTTCTTGTATTATGGAACAAGTAAATAACTTTTCTTTATTCACCCTCTCCACACCACTCATGATTTTATATACCTTAATCGTATCCACCCTCAGTCTCCTCTTTTCTAAACTGAAAAGTCCCAGACTCTTTAGCCTCTCCTCATATGGGACCCGTTCCAAACCCCTCATCATTTTAGTTGCCCTTTTCTGAACCTTTTCTAATGCCAAAATATCTTTTTTGAGGTGAGGAGACCACATCTATATTCAAGATGTGGGAGTATCATAGTTTTATATAGGGGCAGTAAGATATTCTTCATCTTATTTTCTATTCCTTTTTAAATAATTCCTAACATCCTATTTGTTTTTTTTTACTGCCGCTGCACACTGCATGGATGTTTTCAGAGAACTATCCACGATAATTCCAAGATCTCTTTCTTGATTAGTTCTCTTTCCTGATTAATTGTGGCTAAATTAGTCCCCATCATATTGTATGTATAGTTGGAGTTATTTTTTCCAATGTGCATTACTTTACACTTATCCACATTACATTTCATTTGCCATTTTGTTGCCCAATCACTCAGTTTGGTGAGATCTTCACAGTCTGCTTTTGTCTTGACTATTTGCCACCTCACTGCTTACCCCTTTCTCTAGATCATTTAAGAATAAGTTGAATAGGATTGGTCCTAGGACTGACCCTTGGGGGACACCACTAGTTACCTCTCTCCATTCAGGAAAGTTTACCATTTATTCCTATAGTTTGTTTCCTGTCTTTTAACCAGTTCTCAATCCATGAAAGGACCTTCCCTCTTATCCCATGGCCATGTAATATACACAAGAGCCTTTGGTGAGAGACCTTGTCAAAGGCTTTCTAGAAAGCTAAGATCTACTGGATCCCACTTGTCCACGTTTGTTAACCCGTTCAAAGAACTCTAATACAGCAGTTCTCAAACTTTTTGGGCTCCGGAGTCCTTTACATGCGTAAAAATTTATGTAGAGCCCCAGCGGCCCACTGACTGTATGTGTTGTTCCTATCGATGTTTCCAGTTTGTCAACCTCACGGAGCCTCTAGAGATGTCTCGTGGAGCCCTGGCGTTCTGCGGAGCACAGTTTGAGAAACACTGCTCTAATGGATTAGTAAGACATGATTTCCCTTTACAGAAATCATGTTGACTTTTGCCCAACAAATTATGTTCTTCTACGTTTATTCTAACAATTTTATTCTTTACTATTGTTTCAACTATTGTATTACAGGGGGTTATTTTAAAAAGATTGTATGTTTCTCTTAAGTCTCATAAGTATTTAAAAAGGATCAAAATAAGATACTGTGCCAGCTAAGCAGATTAAGGCAAATTTCCCATCCTACCTCATCATATATGTAAATCAGTAAGTAATATGAGTGTTAATTTGCTTGACTATAACTGAAAATAAATCTTTATGTATTTATTTGTTAAAGAACCAAGAATTGGAAATAACAGGTGCCAGGGAGGACAGGAATTACCTTTTCTTGACTACCCAAACAATTTCATTGAATCTAAAATGGAAAGGAAACTTGTCCTGGTAGCAGTGTAAAGGTGTGGAGATTTAGGATCACTTGTGCTGCAGGCTATCGCCAGTTTCCCACTTGTTTAGTACACAGATTCAGAGCATCCTGGGCCCACCTGCCGAACCTGATTCCCAGAACTCAACAAAAGCATGGTATCCTGCACAGCCACTGCAGGAGGCAATTCCCAGCTGTTCTGCAAGTGCCACTGCATCTCTACAAACCCAGCTGCCTTCTCTGGTGAAGCTGTTGCCATCTTCACAAGAAAAGGAAAGGGAATTAGTTCAACTCCTGATCTCTGTGGGACTGGGAGTACCAATCCCATATTCATTTATGTCCATTGTGTGACAATCTCACCCATGCTGCCAGAACCTGCTGCCATATATTGATAGATTCATAGATTAAGGTGTGAAGAGACTATTATGATCATCTTAGGGTTTTTTGTTTGTTTTTATTTTTATCTATTCTGACTTCCAGCCTCGCACAGGCCAGAGACTCTCATGCTGCCATTCCTCTATCAATCACAAAAACCATAAAATCTCATTCTGCTAAGTAAGAGATGCAAGTTAAGGAACTCCATAGTAGCATTCTCTGAAATGCTTCCATCTCCATATCTATGGCCAGATAAAGAGAAGTGGGTGAGTCTCAATGCATAGATGAAATAATGGTGAAGTGAGGAGGGGTTTAGATTGATAAGGAATCGGGGAACCTTTTGGGAAAGAGGGAGTCTATACAGGAAGGATGGGCTTCACTTAAATCAAAATGGAACCAGATTGCTGGCACTCAAAATTAGAAAGTTTTTAAATTAAGGGCTGGGAGAACAATCAACATGTCTAAAGGAGCATGTGTTTTGACTAGAGGCATCCCCTGAGAGAGGAACTATTACTGGAGACTCTCTATGTCATAGGAAGGAAAAGAGGATGGAACATAAAATACGGGCAGGATCTGATGAGAAACAGTCGATTGAGAGTCCCATTCAACTACAGCATCTAATGGCAGACAGCTAAAAGGTACCTGTTTTTAAGTGTTATATACCAGTGTTCCTCAACATTTTTTCATAAAGTACCCACTTTAAAAAAAAAGTTTCCAATAATCCGGCACCTTTAGAACCCAGAGGGTGCCAGATTATCAGATATGCCGGACTGTCGGAAGGTGGGGCAGGGAAGACCGGGGGAGGGGGGCGGGGGGCAGCGCTGTGGGATCAACCTGGCAGCACCTCAGCTGCTCTGCCCCAGGCGTCCCCAAGTCAGCCGCTGCTGAAACTGACCAGTGGCTGACTCGGGGAAGCCCGGGGCAGAGCAGCTCCAATTGTCTAGCTGCCTGGAGCACTTCTGGGTTCCAGGTGGTGCCGGACTATCAGAGTGCCGGACCACTGGATGCTGGACAACTGGAGTTTTAGAGTGTGTGTGTGTGTGTGTGTGTGTGTGTGTGTGTGTGTGTGTGTGTGTAAGTAGCCCCATACCTACAGTTTTCAGAAACACAATTTTTTTGTACCATTGCAACACATTGGTTTAAACAACTGAATCACAGCCAGGCAGGCAATGAAATTTTTGGGTGTAAAAAGTACAAAAATAATAAGGCGCTGTAAAACTTAAAACAAAAATTCAGTTTTCTCCAAATTTCAGTTGTGTTGATGTACCCCCCAGACTTCTCTCAAGTACCCCTAAGGGTACTCATACCACTGGTTTAGAAATACTGTTATATACAAATGCTAGAAGTCTAAAGAATTAGATACGAGAACTGAAGTGCCTCAGATTCAGTGAGAATATTGATATTTAAAGCACCATAAACTTGGTGGAATGAGGATAATCAATAGAACACAGCAGAGTACAAAATATATTGGAAGAACAGAGTAGATCATGCTGGTAGGGGAGTTGCAGTATGTGAAAGAAAGATTAAAATCAAATGAAAAAAATCTTAAATGAAGCAAACTGTTCCACAGAATCTCTATGAATAGTAACTCTAGCTCATTAACTGAATAATACTGGGCCAAAACCAGATCTCAGAATGATTATAACAGAAACATGATGATTCCCCATTTACAATTACTTTTCTACATCTGTTAATTAACCAGTTTTTAGTCAATTTCATCATTATACAGCCTTTGTTTAATTCTTTACTGATGACACTGGGTATCAGCCTTCCCATGATTTTCCAGGGGACTGAGATCAAACTATCTGGTCTACACTAAGTAGATACTAGAAGTAGATATGTTGGAGGGCAGGGATAGGGTCCAGTGTGATCTAGACAAATTGGAGGATTGGACCAAAAGAAATCTGAGGAGGTTCAACAAGGACAAGTGCAGAGTCCTGCCCTTAGGATGGAAGAACATCAAGCATTGTCACAGGCTGGGGACCAACTGGCTAAGTAGCAGTTCAGCAGAAAAGGACCTGGGGGTTACAGTGGATGAAAAGCTGGATATGAGTCAACAGGGTGCCCTTGTAGCCAAGAAGGCGAATAGCATATTAGGATGCATTAGCAGGAGCATTGCCAGCAGATCTAGAACAGTTATTATTCCCTTATATTTTGCATTGGTGAGGCCACATCTGGAGTAGTGTGTCCAGTTCCAGGCCCCCCACCACAGAAAGGGGGGCTGGAGCACATGACCTACGAAGACAGGCTGAGGGATTTGGGCTTATTTCATCTGCAGAAGAGAGGAGTGAGGGGGGATTTAAAAGCAGACTTCAACTTCCTGAAGAGAGGTTTTCCTGGAAAAAATTTTGAAGGAGAAAGTAGTTAGAGACATTGAGGCTAATGGCAATTGGGACAAATTACAACATGGTTTTACAAAAGGTAGATCGTGCCAAACCAACCTGATCTCCTTTTTTGAGAAAGTAACAGATTTTTTAGATAAAGGAAATGCAGTGGATCTAATCTACCTCGACTTTAGTAAGGCATTTGATACAGTACCACATGGGGAATTATTGGTTAAATTGGAAAAGATAGGGATTAATATGAAAGTTGAGAGGTGGATAAGCAACTGGTTAAAGGGGAGACTACAGCGGGTCATACTGAAAGGTGAACTGTCAGGTTGGAGGAAGGTTACTAGCAGAGTTCCTCAGGGATCAGTTTTGGGGCCAATTTTATTTAATCTTTTTGTTGCTCATCTTGGCACCAAAAGTGGAAGTGTCCTAATAAAATTTGCAGATGACACAAAGTTGGGAGCTATTGCCAATTCAGAAAAGGATCAGGATATCATACAGGAAGATCTGGATGATCTTGTAAATTGGAGTGATAGCAATAGGATGAAATTTAATAGTGAGAAGTGTAAGGTTATGCATTTAGGGATTAATAACAAGAATTTTAGTTATAAGCTGGGGACACATCAGTTGGAAGTAACGGAGGAGGAGAAGGACCTTGGAGTCCTGGTTGATTATAGAATGACTATGAGCAGCCATTGTGACATGGCCGTGAAAAAGGCTAATACGATCTTGGGATGTATTAGGCGAGGTATTTCCAGTAGGGATAAGGAGGTGTTAGTGCCATTATACAAGGCATTGGTGAGACCCCATTTGGAATACTGTGGGCAGTTCTGGTCTCCCATGTTTAAGAAGGATGAATTCAAACTGGAACAGGTACAAAGAATGGCCACTAGGATGATCCGAGGAATGGAAAACCTGTCTTATGAAAGGAGACTCCAGGAGCTTGGCTTGTTTACTTTAACCAAAAGAAGGCTGAGGGGGGACATGATTGCACTTTTTAAATATATTAGAGGGATAAATACCAGGGAGGGAGAGGAATTATTTAAGTTTAATACCTATGTGGACACAAGAACAAATGGATATAAGCTGGCTAGTAGGAAGTTTAGACTTGAGATTAGATGAAGGTTTCTAACCATTAGAGGAGTGAGGTTCTGGAACGGCCTTCCAAGGGAAGTAGTGGGGGCAAAAGATCTATCTGGTTTCAAGATTAAACTAGATGGGTTTATGAAGGGGATGGTTTGATGAGATAACATGATCTTGGTAACTAATTGACCATTCATTATCAGTGGGAAATAGGTCAATGGAGGGACGATAGGAGTTACTATAGAGAACTTTCTGGGTGTCTGGCTGATGAGTCTTGCCCACATGCTCAGGGTTTAGCTGATTGCCATATTTGGGGTCGGGAAGGAATTTTCCTCCAGGGTAGATTGGCAGAGGCCCTGGAGGTTTTTCGCCTTCCTCTGTAGCATGGGGTATAGATCACAGCTAGAGGATTCTCTGCATCTTGGGGTCTTCAAAGTATTTGAAGGCTTCAATATCTGAGATATAGGTGAGAGGATTATTCTAGGAGGGGTGGGTGAGATTTTGTGGCCTGCACTGTGCAGGGGGTCAGACTAGATGATCATAATGGTCCCTTCTGACCTTAAAGTCTATGAGTCTATGAGTCTAGGTTCCAAAGAGGATGGAGAGGGGCTGTGACGGATGGCAGAACAAGGAGCAATAGTTTCAAGTTACAGTGAGGGAGGTCTAAGTGGTATATTAGGAAAAACTATTTCACTAGGAGGGTGGTGAAGCACTGGAATGAGTTACCTAAGGAGGTGGTGAAATCTCCATCCCTAGAGGATTTTAAGTCTCAGCTTGACAAAGCCTTGGCTGGATTGATTTAGTTGGGATTGGTCCTGCCTTGGGCAGGGGTTTGGACTTGATGACCTCCTGAGGTCTCTTCCATCTCTATGAGTCTATGATTCTATGAAGTGTATCTGTTCAGATCCTGTAAGAAAAAACTTTTATTGTTGCTGTTTATTTTGTTTAGTTTTAATCCTTACTATTCGAACAAAATAACCCCACAATCACAAAACTTTAGTTGAAAACATTCCGATTAAAGAGGGAAGAGAAAGATGCAATAAAACAAAGAGAAGAAAATAAATGAAAAACCAAAGGAAGTGAATAACAATAGCTACAAATATGAAATTATGAAATGAAGACAACTGATAAAGTCAAAGGTTTCAAGGAGAAATCCATGACAAACAAGGCTCAGGACACAAAGAAGGAATTTTAAAAATGTATTAAGAGAAAAAAAAACCTCTGGGGTTCCATGAGTTGAGACCTTTTGTTTACTGTTGCCCATGTGCAGGGTTGCCAGATTCTACTCATTTCCATCCACATAGATTTTTTTCCTATTGATATTAGTTAAGTGACACTTGCTTAAAGCAAGGGCACAAAGTGAGGTGTATTCTGATTGCACACAATATTGACCAGGAGAGCTGTGCACTCCCTATGTATCCAAAGAGCTGCTATGGCTCAATTGGTACAGCCTGCAAGTTCTAGATACACATGCGCAGTTAGCAAAACTACCTATGCCAGGAGAGGATCTTAGCTACAACAATCTTCAGCCCACCTTTCTTTGTACAGGATCTTTGTAGTTACTACGTGTACCTCACAGCAACTAGTAGCAGGTGTCTTTGTTTTAATATATTTTATTCCACACATATGGACTGCTTAAAACACACGTATATATGGGGGTGTGTGTGAGAATTTTCTTTAAAATAATTCAACCTGCCCAAAAGAAAATTCGATCCCCCTACTGCACCTCAATCCCCTGACCCAGGTCACAACTGCCTTCTTCATCCACATTCCCTCCCAGACATCACACGCCCACGTGCACCCCAATTCCTTACCCCAAGCTCCCTTCTGCACCCAACCTCCATCCCGACACCATACCTCTTCCATTAATATCACGGAAGAGGGCGGCCCTTGACCACTTACCAAAATCTTGGAGTGTACCCCCCATCAAAAATATTGCCCACCCATGTGCTAGACCATGATGCCTTTCTGCTTAATTGTTATAAGTCTTAGGAGAACATTTTCGTACTAATCTCATATTTCCCGTCAACGAAATTCTTAATTTTAAAATGTTAATGTTTTAAATATGTTATATAGTTTGTGTTAAC
Organism: Pelodiscus sinensis; assembly: GCF_052426305.1. Lineage (NCBI taxonomy): Eukaryota > Metazoa > Chordata > Testudines > Trionychidae > Pelodiscus > Pelodiscus sinensis. Next base: position 414,595 of record NC_143061.1, read on the forward strand.
CATAACTTTAAAGCCAGATATGTCTATAAAAAATAAGTAGTAAAGATAAGCTAAACTTACAGTTGTTGATGTCTGGAGGGGCATAACTATCATTCATGAACATGCTGGTAGGTTTTGCAACTTTCAGATAAACAAAATCAGATGTGTTTTTTAAGGCAGTCACTGCTTCTTCATGTGTAACTTCTTCTAAGCAAACACTGTTGACCTAAAGATAAAGAAAACATGAACTCATCCTTAAAAAAAAAAAACAAAAACAAAAAAAGGTAAGCTTCCATAAAGTTTCACACAAAAGTTCTCTCAAACTCCTTGGAGCATCCCAGGATCCGTAGTCCTTATTTTTGGTACATTATGCCACAGATCTATTAGATCCTATAGCACCATAGTTGATGTACGATGCTTTGTTCATAAACAGAAAAGGGAAGTGGTTGCCCAAACAGTAATAAAATCTATGTTGGATATAGCATAGCAAAAGGATAGCAAGCATGGTTTTGGGATACTGGATGGATGAAATACTATGAAGAGCTCCCCATAAACATTCAGAAATCTACTTAATTAGCCTCCTTCAAATCTGTCAAAACCCCTCTCCTTTGCTATGAAGCCCACAAAAAAAAAAAAAAAAAAAAAAAAATCTGACAAAGGTTAGGCCATTGGCGAGACAAAAGCACAGGCTTTCCGACTAACTGATATTGTCTCACCATTTTTCCTTGTATTACACCATCTAATTACAGCCATCTTGTCTTCTACTTACACTGTAAGCTCTTTGGAGCAGGCTGTCTTCATTCTGTGTTTGTGCAGCACCTAGAATAATGGGCTGCTGTTCTATGACTAGAACTCAAGACAGTATGGCGGTGGAAATAAACTATTATACTATTATAAAAGGAGAGACGCCCGACACACTGTCACAGAGAACATTTGAGAAGACTTGAGTGACCTAGTGTCACCCCCTCCAATGAGGCCCCACCCCCACCACGGGGAGGGGAGAAAAGGAGGAGCAGTATGCCGAGCACGCGCTACTCCCTCCCCATCTTTCCCCACACACCCACTACAGGGAGAAGAAGAGTGTGTGCTCGCCCTATCATCCCAGGAGCAACAGGGAGGGAAGGGGATGCAGGGCACCAAACTCTACCCCTCCACCTCTGAGAGCAGCAGGGAGGGAAAAGGCCACACGACTAGAATCTCCCCACCCCCAGATGCAGTGGGGAGGGAGGAAGCCCTGCGGCCCAAGCCTCCCCAGCCCTGGGAGCAGTGGGGAAGGAGGAAGCCATGTACACAGGTAGAAGAAGAGCGCGCATGCCCAAACATCCCTGGAGCAGAAGGGAGGGAAGAGGCCACATGATCTGAACCTACCCCACCCCAGGGAGCAGCAGGGATGGAGGAGGCCCTGTGGCCCGAATTGGCCCAAGCCTCCGTGGCCCGGGGAGGAAGGAAGCCACGTGGTTCCAGTCTCCCCAGTCCCGGAGCAGTGGGAAGGGAAGCAGCTGCATGTCCCAAGCCTCACTGCCCCTGGGAACAGCAGGGAGAGAGAAGGCCACGTGTACGTCTACCATCACAACAGGACATGTAATACTAGTAATAATAAATCTGAGATGTTATTTGTTTCTAATTTGTTTCTTATGCATACAGAATTATTATGTCAAGTGATTAAAATGTAATAAATTGCTGAATTAATCATGTTAAATAGAAAACAATTTATATATTTTGATGCTTTCTGCATCTCCAATTTTTTTTTTATTACAACACAGAATATGAAGTGTACAGTGCTCATTTCATACTTACTTTTTATTACAAAGCCTTACATTTTCAATAGTGATAGAAATGTAGCCGTGTTAGTCTGGGGTAGTTGAAGCAAAATGCAGGCCAATGTAGCACTTTAAAGACTAACAAGATGGTTTATTAGATGATGAGCTTTCGTGGGCCAGACCCACTTCCTCAGATCAAATAGTGGAAGAAAGTAGTCACAACCATATATACCAAAGGATACAATTAAAAAAATGAACAAATATGAAAAGGACAAATCACATTGCAGAACAGGAGGGGGATGCGGGGGAAGGGGCGGGGGAAGGAAGGTAAGTGTCTGTGAATTGATGATATTAGAGGTAGGGAGAGTGGGATGTTTGTGAGTTAATGGTATTACAGGTGATAATTGGGGAAACTGTCTTGGTAATGGGTGAGATAGTTCAAATTCTTGTTAAGTCCTTGATCCCGGTGACTTGTTACAGTTAAGTTTATCAATTTGTTCCAAAACCTCCTTTCATGACACCTTAATCTGGGACAATTCCTTAGATTTGTCACCTAAAAAGAATGGCTCAGGTTTGGGAATCTCCCCAATATCCTCAGCCATGAGGACTAAAGAAAAAAAGAATTAATTTAGCTTCTCTGCTATGACTATCATCTTTGAGTGATCCTTTAGGATCTCGATTGTCTAAGAGCCCCACTGGTTGTTTAGACTGCTTCCTGCTTCTGATGTACTTAAAAACACTTTACTCTTACTTTTTGAGTTTTTGGCTAGCTTTTCTAATTGTATTTTAACACTTAATATGACAAAGTTTATGGTCCTTTCTATTTTCCTCACTAAGATTTGACTTCCACTTTTTAAAAGATATCTTATCTGTCATGGATTTTTATCTGGTTAAGCCATGGTGGCACTTTTTTGGTTCTCTTACTATGTTTTTTAATTTGGGGGTATACATTTAAGTCAGGCCTTTATTATGGTGTCTTTGAAAAATTTCCATGCAGCCCGCAGAGATTTTACTTTTGTCACTGTATCTTTTTATTTCTGCTTCACTAACTTCCTCATGTTTGTGTAGTTCCCCTTTCTGAAATTAAATGCCAAAGTGTTGGGCTGCTGAGGGGTTTTCCCACCACAGAGATGTTAAATTTTATTACATTATGGTCACTATTTCTAAGCAGTCCAGTTATATTTACCTCTTGAACCAGATTCTGCATTCCACTTAAGACTAAATCAAGAATAACCTCTCCCCTTGTAGGTTCCAAAACCAGTTGCTCCAAGAAGCACTCATTTAAGGTATCAAGAAAATTTCTCTCTGTATCCCATCCTGAGGTGATGTGCACCCAGTCAATATAGGAATAGTTGAAATTTCCCACTATTAATTTGACAGCGTCTCTAAACTCCCTTAGCATTTCATAGTCACTATTACTGTCCTGATCAGGTGGTCAATAATATATCCCTACTGCTATATTCTTATTATCAGAGCATGGAATTACTATCGAACATTTTGGCTCATTTAAGAATTTTACTTCATTTGATTTTACATTTTCTTTCACATATAAATGTCACTCCTCCACCAGCATTACCTGTTCTGTCCTTCCAATATTTTGTACCCTGGTATGTACTGTACCATGTTGGTGGCCGACTGCCGCTGGGGCTACCTTGTGGGTTGGATGGCGTTTCAGGCCTAGAACATGTGGTGGCTGGGGTGGTTGCTGCCACCACATGTTGAAGACGTGGGTGGGCAAGCTGGAGACCAGAAAAGTGGGGTGTTGCAGCTGAGGTTGGGCTGGGGACTGGAGGGGGGTGTTGCATCCGCAGGCAGATTGGGGAGGGTTGCAGCCATGAGTGGGTTGGGGACTGAAGGGGGAATGCTGTAGGAGTAATAAAGTATCAGTGATCTAAGATGAATTGAGGTCAAAAGATGTTGAAGGTTTAATCTATGAGGAGAAAATTGCCTGAAGCGGCAGGAGGACTCTATCGGAGGGCAGTAGAAGAGGAATTGAGGGGAGGTGGTCGGGCTGTGCTCAATTGTCAACTGCCACCACCATGAGAGGTTCTCTGCACACGCATGGCCAAACTGCTAACTGCTATGAAAAAGTTTCCGATCTGTGGCTCTGGGAAAGACCAGTCTGTGACGGGGCAGGCGGACCACCCGCCCCACCCCGCACTGGGATGGCCTCCGAGGAGGAGGAGGACGAAGGCCCGGAGGGGGAATTAAGTGGCTGGGAGCGCGCCGCTAAAAGGCGGCGCCGAGTGACGGCACGGCCTATAGTCCGCAGCCCGGTCCGGCGCTTTTCGGTCATGTCAGCGGGGGCGCCGGCCGGGACACCAAGGAGGGCGGGGGTCCGGGCGCGGACATGACGTCAGTCCCAGGCGCCGACGGGCGGGAAATTCAAAAGGGCCGCAACCGCGGCCACAGAGGGGAGAGTGTTCGGTCCTGGGAGGAACCCCAGGACCTGCCAAGGAGCCCAGACCCTGAGAAGTACAGGTGGCCAGGAAGTCCCCGAGGCGGGGGACGGAGGGTAAGCTTATCCCCACGGTGGGGGAACCAGTAAAAAAAACCGACTGGGAAGAAGGGACCCAGTGGAGGGTTTGGGGGATCTTGACCCCCTCCACTGACAGGGGACGCATGTCCCCTTCTTAGGGCCCTGGGTCGGGGCTCGGAGAGAGGGAGGGCCCGAGCCCCCTTCCCGGTCCCCCTGGGATCCGCATAGGCTCGGACCGTGCTGAAGGTACGAGCGATACGCTAGGGCCAGGAGGCCAGCCGTGGAGTAAAGCTCCCACATAAGACGGTGGTCCACCCGAACTCGGGGTGGCCTTTAAGGGGACGGTTACACCGTCACCTACAGTGGAGCACCCATGGGGACATCACCCAAAGAAGAACTTCTGCTTTTTGCATATGCATAGTACTGACTTGCTTATCATAGAATCATAGAATAATAGGACTGGAAGGGACCTCAAGCGGTCATCGAGTCCAGCCCCCCGCCCTCAAGGCAGGACCAAGCTCCACCTACACCATCCCTGACAGATGTCTATCTAACCTGTTCTTAAATATCTCCAGAGAGGGAGATTCCACCACCTCCCTTGGCAATTTATTCCAATATTTGACCACCCTGACAGTTAGGAATTTTTTCCTAAAGTCCAATCTAAACCTCCCCTGCTGCACTTTAAGCCCATTACTCCTTGTCCTGTCCTCAGTAACCAAGAGGAACAAATTTTCTCCTTCCTCCTTGTGACACCCTTTTAGATATTTGAAAACCGCTATCATGTCCCCCCTTAATCTTCTTTTTTCCAAACTAAACAAGCCCAGTTCATGAAGCCTGGCTTCATAGGTCATGTTCTCTAAACCTTTAATCATTCTTGTCGCTCTTCTCTGGACCCTTTCCAATTTCTCCACATCTTTCTAGAATTGTGGCGCCCAGAACTGGACACAGTACTCCAGCTGAGGCCTAACTAGTGCAGAGTAGAGCGGCAGAATGACTTCACGAGTTTTGCTTACAACACACCTGTTGATACAACCTAGAATCATATTTGCTTTTTTTGCAACAGCATCACACTGTTGACTCATATTCAACTTGTGGTCCACTATGACCCCTAGATCCCTTTCAACCATGCTCCTTCCTAGACAGTCGCTTCTCATCTTGTATGTATGGAACTGATTGTTCCTTCCTAAGTGGAGCACTTTGCATTTCTCTTTATTAAACCGCATCCTGTTTACCTCTGACCATTTCTCTAACTTGCTAAGGTCATTTTGAATTATGTCCCTATCCTCCAAAGAAGTTGCAACCCCACCCAGTTTGGTATCATCTGCAAACTTAATAAGCGTACTCTCTATCCCAATATCTACATCATTGATGAAGATATTGAACAGTACGGGTCCCAAAACAGACCCTTGAGGAACTCCACTTGTTATCCCTTTCCAGCAGGATTTAGAACCGTTAACAACAACTCTCTGACTACGGTTATCCAGCCAATTATGCACCCACCTTATCGTGGCCCTATCTAAGTTTTATTTGCCTAGTTTATCAATAAGAATATCATGCGAGACCGTATCAAATGCCTTACTAAAGTCTAGGTATATGACATCCACCGCTTCTCCCTTATCCACAAGGCTCGTTATCCTATCAAAGAAAGCTATCAGATTAGTTTGGCATGACTTGTTCTTCACAAACCCATGCTGGCTATTCCCTATCACTTTATTACCTTCCAAGTGTTTGCATATGATTTCCTTAATTACCTGCTCCATTATCTTCCCTGGGACAGACGTTAAACTGACCGGTCTGTAGTTTCCTGGGTTGTTCTTATTCCCCTTTTTATAGATGGGCACAATATTTGCCCTTTTCCAGTCTTCTGGAATCTCCCCTGTCTTCCATATCTAAAGGGTCAGATCTATCAGCTCCTTGAGTATCCTGGGATGCATTTCATCAGGACCTGGTGACTTGCTGACATCTAACTTTCCTAAGTGATTTTTAACTTGTTCTTTGTGTATCCTATCTTCTAAACTTACCCTCTCTCTGCTTGTATTCACTACGTTAGGCACACCTCCACCTTATGTGCTGCTTAAAGTATCAAACTACAAGCCTGAGATCAAAGAACTTAGCAAGGCCAAGAATCACACTAACGGGCAAGATCTGCATCTTTCTTTATTAATGAAGTTGCTGTAAGTAGAAATAATATTGACTTTAAAAAGTATCATTGGCACTTAGATCCATACATAAAGGTGAATAGGTGAAAACTCGGCACTCCACCTCTGAAAGATTGGTGACCCCAGATCTGTACTCTAACTAAACTAACAAACTATAACTACATAAAACATCTGTGAAGTCCAAACCACTGGAGAAAGGAAGACTTGGAAGAGCAAGAAACCATTCTAGCAATCGTCATGGGCAGTCAGAAGGATGAGAGAGTGTACAAGGCCAATAGTGCCCCTTATACCAGCACATATGTGTGAGGCTGCAGAGCAGGGATGGGCAATAATTTTTTGCCAGGGGCCACTTAGGAAATTTTTGAAATGGTCATGGGCTGCACAGGAAGGAGGGTGGGGGGGCGGCACTGAGCGGAAGGGGAGGGGGTAAGATATTTCTGGGTTCTCCACCCCCAGACAATGATTGGTCTGAGAATCAGGGAGTGCCTTTGCCCCCACCCCACGTTCCCCCAGGGTGCCCATGCCCCTGGTGTAGGAGGGGACTTCCCTCACTCCCCTGCCCCTAGGCCAATTAAGACCTAGGGCAGGGGGAGCAAGCGAAGCCTCCTCCCACCCTGCCAGGAGCTTCAAGCGCTCACAGGGCGGCGGCAGAGTGGAGAAGGCTTCGCGCACTCCCCCGTCCCCCTCAACCCTAATTGCGTGGGGGCAGGGAAGCAGCAGGACCTCCATGGACCAGATCCACCCACCTGGCGGGCCGGATCTGGCCTCAGAAGGCACTTTTGCCCACCCCTGCTCCAGAGGGTGCTAGGGTTAGCCATATGGATACCACTAAAAGAAAAAAATCTCAAGCAAGTATGCACGCATCATCTTCATATCCTACAATGGAATTAATATGAGCAAATTGGGGGATGGGAGAGCCAGGCTGCTCCAGCCAAGCTGCACTGGGGGGACAGGGAGGTGTCCCCCTTAATTGGTTAACCGGTTGACCAATTAAACAGGATTTTACATCCCTACTTTCCAACTAGGAACATAAAAAATGTTCAAAAATAGTAACTGTGTAACCATTGAAAATTCATTAGCTACACGGTTAAACGTTTTATCCAGAGATGTAGGAGTAGGGAGGAAAGGGTGGTTGAAGGGATTCCCCCAAGCCACTGGTCTCAGTTGCTGGCCCCACAGCATGGACTCTGCTGCTGGCATAGTCCCAGCTGCTGGCCCAACACCATAAGCTCTCAGTCAGCAGCTCTGCTGCCAGCAGGGTCCCAGCTGCTGGCACTGCAATCATGTGGCAGGCTCTGTTGCCAGCAGTGGTGCGGCTGCTGGCCCCATGCTGTGGGCTCTGTCACTGGCACCGTACTGCGGCCTCTGTCACTGGAATCATCCTAGCTGCCATCCCGGAGCTACAGGTTATGCTTCTGGCAGCATCCTAATGTGCACAAGGTCCTGGCTGCCAACTCCTCAGGAACCTAGTGAAGTTTAACTGTTAATGGGTTCAACTCTTAAAAACTTAGTTCCAACATATGGATATTTTTCTGTTTTAAATCACTTGTTTTCATGTCTCTGAACATTTTCCATTTCTGTTGCATAATATTTAAAAATGGAATGACAAACTAAAGAGAATAACCAAGGTCTAACCCTAACAATCCAAATTCTGCTTACAATTATAACACCATAAATCCAGAGTAAGTGAAGTCAACAGAATTATTTTTAAGTTACAGTCATGTTTGGCACAGTGAGATTCTATAGCTGTAGATTAGGTCAGAATATGTCCATGCAACTAGAACTTAGTTAACAAGTGTGTTGATACACAAACCTGCATACAATCCACATCACATTCTTCAAGCGTTAACACTAGTAAAAACTGTAATAAAAGTGAGATGAAATTATTTGAATACACAAATGAGAAATGATAAACGAGCAAGTGCCATTTTCACACTTTCACTGATAAAATACAAACAGAAATACAACGAAGCTTGACTTCACCTCACAGTTTTAGTTTTGAATGCCACTTTTCCTCATTTGTATAACTAGGACTGAGAAAGAAGACTATACTGTATTCTGTGTAGCATCTTCACAATAATCCTTTAAAGTATTTTAAAAATGTAAATCTTTTAAAATATGTAAAGGTTTTACAAAACTATGCTTTAGTTGAAAGATATTTTTAATTAACCATTTTCAGGCCTTTGTGGCTTTACACTGCTCTATCCTGCACATTCACTCCAGACATCAGTCATCTTGATACATAAATAAAAGGGGAAAGGTTTTCCCAAAACTGAATTACAGTCCTATGGGGGATGTTAAAGTGCACTTAATTCTGTAAACATTATAAATGCTGAAATTTACTGGGGTTAAACATTTACATGCCGGGGGGAGGGGGGGGGAGGAGAGGAAGGAGGTGGAGAGACACACGCACCGGCTCCCACCTAGTCCCTCCCACCCCGAGCTACTGCCTCTGCATCAGAGGCAGCAATGCAAGGGACAGGGGGATGGCTTAAAAGCTGGCTCCCCAAGAGCACTGGCTTCTGCCTCTCTCCCCAACTCAAACAGAGACAAGTGAGAGTGAGGGCTGCACGTAGCCATTAGGATTAACCAATGAACCCAGGCTTGTCAGTTAATCATTGAAACAGGTACATGCTCACATCCTTAACTCCTATGTACAGGCAGTCCCCGAGTTAAGCGGATCCGACATAAGTTACGAACTTATGTCGGATCCGCAGTTACGAACAGGGTTTGCTGCCCGTCTCCCTGGTTTGCTGGAGACCAGCAGACCAGGGAGACAGGGAGCAAAGCCGGGGAGCATGCGAGCAGCGGACAGCCCAGACGCGCCATGTCTGTCCCGCTGCCGGCATGCTCCGCTGCTTTGCTCCCCATCTCCCTGGTCTGCTGGTCTCCAGCAGACCAGGGAGCCGCGGAGCAAAGCCGCGGAGGACCCGAGCTGTGGGACCGTGGTGTATCTCAGTCCCCCGCCCGCGTCTCCCTGGTCTGCGGGGGAGTGGGGCGGGGGGGCACAGCTAGTACGCCCCCCCTCCCCACCCCCCAGCAGTCCAGGCTTTTCTCCGGATGCCTGTGGTAGAGCAGCTGGGGCGCTGCCGGTTGGTCCCGCAGCGCCGCTCTGGGCGCTACTGGACCAACCCAGCAGCACTCCAGCTGCTCTTCCCCAGGCATCCTGATTCAGCCGCTGCTGGTCAGTTTCAGCAGCGGCTGAATCAGGATGCCTGGGGCAGAGCAGCTGGGGTGCTGCTGGGTTGCTCCAGTAGCGCCGCTCCACGGCACTACTGGACCAATCCACCAGCACCCTAGCTGCTCTGCCCCAGGCGTCCCCAAGTCAGCCGCTGCTGAAACTGACCAACACTGACTACAGGAAGCCCGAGGCAGAATTGCTCTGCTCCGGGCTTCCTGGAATCAGCCGCTGATCAGTTTCAGCAGCAGCTGACTTGGGGACGCCTGGGGTTCTTAAGTTGAATCTGTATGTAAGTCGGAACTGGCGTCCAGATTCAGCCTGTTGAAACTGATCAGAGGCTGATTCCAGGAAGCCCGGGGCAGAGTAACTACCGTTACTTGGGGATAGGAAGCCTAGTCCGAACTACCTAGTCCGTGCCACATGTAGCCGCGCGGCACGGAGTCCGCACTAGCGGACATTTAAAAATGGTACCGCCCGGCAAGATGTAAATGAAGCCCGGGAAATTCAAATCCCGGGCTTCATTTGCAACTCCGGTTGCCTACATTACCACCCTAGTTCGAACTAGGGTGGTAGTGTAGACATACCCAAATATACTCACTGCTTCCAATTAATTCCCTGGACCTGAAGAATGTACCTAAATTGGACATAGCTTAAATTTAAAGACTCATTTTTGAGAAACTTGACACAGACTTTTTTCTCTCCTCTCCCCCACCCAACTGGAATTAGAGATGAAAATGGAAACGATGTGCTATGTTTGGCTTTCCACCACTAATGTCAGAGAGAAACAGAACTTGTGCTGGGTAGAATTAGCATCTCGGTCCAATTTAGAAGCAGTGGCTAGTACAGAATATTCAATATAGCATCTTCCAAATGCTGAAGGCCAATTTAAAATTTTGCCTGTGCCTGCAGAGCCCAAATGACCGATGGAGATTTTATACACAGACAGCACCAAAACTAATTTTCAGGACTGACCCTTATACTGTCTCTATACAAATTCAAGCATAATGAGGTCCTGATGCTGGTTAGGGCACTACTGTAACACATTGAAATACTTATGTTGAAAATGTTTATTCAGTGCTTATATAATATCACATTTGGTACTCAAATGAAATTTGTTCCGTAAACTCAATTCAGAGGGGCTTGGGCACGAAACTCTGTGGTTGCACTGAAGTGAAGAGAAAGTATAGCTCTGCAAACTAGGAGTTTGGATCTCTGAGTTTCATAAATCCGCCATGAACTACTGGAGATACAGCTATCAACATGGATGCTTTCTCGCTGTCTTTAGATTTCTTTCTGTGCCATGCAATTGAATTGCAATAGAAGCATGCTGCTAGGTAAACCTGGGAACCTCCCTAGTGGAATAGTGATAGAAATGTAGCCGTGTTAGTCTGGGGTAGCTGAAGCAAAATGCAGGACAATGTAGCACTTTAAAGACTAACAAGATGGTTTATTAGATTATGAGCTTTCGTGGGCCAGACCCACTTCCTCAGATCAAATAGTGGAAGAAAATAGTCACAACCATATATACCAAAGGATACAATTAAAAAAAAAGTGAACACATATGAAAAGGACAAATCACATTTCAGAACAGGAGGGGAATGCGGGGGGGGGGGGGGGGAGGAAGGTAAGTGTCTGTGAATTGATATTAGAAGTGGGGAGAGTGGGATGTTTGTGAGTTAACGGTATTAGAGGTGATAATTGGGGAAGCTATCTTGGTAATGGGTAAGATAGTTTGAGTGTTTGTTCATTCCTTCCCGGAGAGTGTCGAATTTTAACATGAATGACAGTTCAGAGGATTCCCTTTCAAGTGCAGATGTAAAAGGTCTTTGTAGCAGAATGCAGGTGGTTAAGTCATTGAGAGAGTGTCCTTTCCGGTTAAAATGGCAAGAAACTGTTTTTTCTTTGTGATCTTGTCTGATATCTGTTTTGTGGGCATTAATCCTTTGGCGAAGTGTCTGAGATGTTTGTCCAATGTACATAGCAGACGGACACTTTCGGCACATGATAGAATGTCACTGTGGAAAATAGTTCTCTCTGCTGCCATACCATCTCCCTAATCCACAGATTACCCACCAACCCCAAAAAGGAAGGATCAGATTCTTACTCTTAGACCAAGGATCACTTTATTCTAAGGCTGTCAAATTATTTTAAAATTAATTGCAATTAATCAGTTTTTAATCATACTGCTAAACAATACAGAATACACATAAACAGTTAAATTTGTATTCTATGATTGTTAAACAGAGTGATTAACCACACAATTAATTATGATTTTAAATCACATGATTACTCAATTTTTAACTGCTTGACAACTCAAAAAATAATATACAAGTGAGCACTGTACCCTTTGTAATCTCTGTTGTAACTGAAATCAATACCTATGAAAATGTAGAAAAACACCCAAAGCCATTTATTATAAATGTAATAGGTATTGTATTACTGTTTAACAGTGTTATTAAAACGGCAATCACAGTTAACTGCTTGAGTTAATTGCTTGAGTTAAACTGCAATTAGTTGACAGTCATACTTTATTCTATGAATATTTTCTTTGCTTTTGCAGAGTAAAGTACTATTCAGTGTGACTGTACCTGGCTGGACTAGCTGGAATTAAAACCTGCCTCCTAGTTTCATGATGAGACCCCTGGAGTATGCTATGGACATTATAGGGTTACTGGTGAGAAGAGCATTATTTTTCTCTCTTACGCGCTCAAGTCAGCTTTCATGCGCTTGCTTTGAAAGACAGACAAAACCTAAATAAAACACTAATGAATAGCACTGAACTTTGTAAACCAATATAAGAAGATACATCTACTTCCAGGCGAGTCATCCTTACTTACAGGTATGCAGAAAAAAGTAACTGGATTCCTTACCCTTTACGGATTTTTAGGACAATAGATGATAGTGGTACCAAAGGCTATTTTAAAAGTTGGAATTGTCCCGCTTCTCTAGAGACTTAAGGGCAAACCCTGGAAACGAAGCATATTGATTGCTACAGGATTCAGGTCTGATTTTTAAATAGAATATTTAACCAAGTTATTTTCTGAATTGAGAAGCTATGAAGAAGGAGAATTTATTACAATATTTACATTTCTTTGCAAGAATCTGTTTGTACTAAGTTCTAGATACAATATGTATGATGGATCTGTCTTGCCTGGTCTATAGACAGCTCCCTTCATACTTCACTGAATTAGAGCATTGTTTTGTATGTACCAATAAGTAGTATGCCCAGAAGGGAAAGTACAGCCTTTACTTACAGCTAGAAGTTTGTCTCCAATCTGAAGTTTGCCATCTTTATGTGCTGCACCTCCTTCAATAATTTTGGTTACATAGATACTGTTGTCACCAGGAATATGCTGATTTCCAACACCACCAGCTATGCTGAACCCAAGTCCTGCTTGAAAATAAAGTTATTTTTCCACAGATCGTTTAAAACTCTTAATACTAATTTGATGATAATCACAATAGTGACCTGAGCCACTACAATGCTATAGAAATAATAATAATTTAACATGACAGGTTATTGAGCAGGCAAATTATACCTGTGAAAACAATAACTGATTTTTTTCAACATAGTAAAATGATCAGATCGCTCCCTTAAACAAAAAAAAGAGATTTAATTTTTGACGGAGATGCAACGTTTACAGAGAAATGTAGGTGAGGCAACCACACAGCTCAAGTTACTGTAACTGTAATGATTACCCAATTATATCACTTAGAAGAATAGCTTTGCGATGTTCCATAACGTATAAGTACAGAAACAAGCAGAAAAAGTCATTTTTTACATGAAAAGTTTATTCCAGTGCGATCACCAGAGTATTCCTCTTAAAAATGACTATTATCAAGGAAGTGATTTAACTCCTCACAAATTCCTTGCATTTAAAGACAAATATTATGCTTGCTAGGTGAAGTGTGCCAGAACAATTAATAACTTTATCTCTGCACTTAAAATTTATCTGTGTTATTTGCATTATTCTGTTACTGTCAATCCTCAAAAGTTCCATTAGTAATGTGGACTAATACAATTTCTGTGTATTCACCAAGAAATTGAGGCCTGCAATTTGATGGCAACTTTTTCTTTTTTTGTGTAACAGAAGCTTTATACTTGACACATACCTTTAGGCCCTTTAACAAGTTTTATCTCCATTATTTTTTCTGTGACTGGCTTTCTTCTTTTGACATACAACCGCACAATGGATCCTGCCTCCTTTAACGCTTCAACTGCTTTGCTGTGTGTCACATCACGAACATCCACTTCATTTACTCGTAATATACAATCGTTAACCCTGAGGACACCAATGCTTTCATTTAGTTGAGGTATTATAGTGCCCTGAACATATTAGGTGTCCAATAACATTTTAACAAGTTGATAATAATAATACAATAAAATGTATCATACATTATTTAAAATACATAGACTAAATATTCTTTAAAATAAAAACAGTACTGAAACTGCAATGTAAACAAGTCCAATTTCAAAGGAAATAATAAATGATTTATACAGAATATTTTGTCTAAAGATCAAAATGTCTTCCGTTAAGAGGCGGTTATCTATAACAGGAGGTTCTTATCTGTATACCACACATGGGTGCACGTGCCTACCATGTACCAAGGTCTGGAAATGTTTCTTACCAGTGTCCAATGACCGTCATGTGTGCATGCTCCCAAATGAGGATATAATAGGCAGCACAGAGGTTGACACCTCTCCAGTTTCCCTCTTGCCATCTTAAAGTTTGAAAGCAGAGGGAATGTAAGACAGGTAATGGAATACAGATAGGGACCACATATCTAGAAGACTCTCCAGTTATCGGTAAATAACATCTTCCTCTCTTCAAGCAAAGGTCCCTATGCATATTCCACACACATTTGACTCACAAGCAGTCATCAGTGCAGAGTTGACTATAGAGATAATGGAAGTGCAGTTCTCACTACAGGTTGGCCAATGGAGCACCAGGTGGATGCATGACATAAGCCTTCTCATGACACATCCGCTCAATGAGGCTGATGTGGCAGCTTGCACTCGTGTAGAGTGAACTCTGGTTCTATCAAGCTGGGTACACCTGACTAGTTGTAGTATTCCAGAACACACATTTGGAAATTCTTTAAAAGAAGAGAGCTGGACCCAAGGACCCTTCAGCAATAGCCTAAAAGAACCTCAGTGATGTGCAACTGGCTCAAGTACTAAGAAGGTGGAAAGCTAGCTTACAATGGACCTAGAGGTATTGTAGGGCTCTCTGCGGAGGTGAGCAGTCTGGGGCAGAGAACAGGTAAGTGCTGGGAATGGGAGCGGTACCCATTTTGGAATGATATCAATGATTCATCTGCTGAGTCTGAAGAGCATTCAGTACCACACCAGGGTGGGCACATATTGGGAAACGGTAGTGACATGAGGCAGAGTCCTACCTGTGAGGCATGCAGTGCCTGTGCCGAGCCCAACTCCATGCCTGGAGGCCAAGGGGCTTGCAACTGCCCTAGCTCTAAGGCAGCTAGCCACGGCAGAAAGTGAGCCATTGTGGCTATGAGGTCCCTGGCAGCCTCGAACATGTCAAAGTCTTCCTACTGGCTCAACGGCTGAGCAGGAGCTGACAGTGGCAGAAGCAGCAGTGCCACGTGTTGGTGTCCGTGTGCCAGAGTCCTTTGTGTAGCACTCTGGTGAGCAACCAGTATCATTCTAATGCTCTTATGCATTCCCCCTGTCGCTTCGATATCAAGAGTCAGCATAGGGGGCAGGGAGCGGGAACCAGCTTAAAAGCTGGTTTCCCTCAGCACTGATTGCACGGTACTGCCTGCCCCCCCACCCTGTTGCAGCCCATGGCACAGCCTCTGTCCACAGCAACCTTGGGCCCACAGCGGAGAGAGACTCATCCCTGACAGCAGCCTCTGTCTGCAGGGAGCTGAGACCTCCCACGGACAGAGGTTACTGCCAGCCCAGTCTCTCTCTGCAGCCAGCCCAGGCCACCACTGACAGAGGCTGCTTCATGGCAGCCTTTTTTCCCCCTCCCCCCCGCCCGCTTGCAAATACACAGCAGTCTCTGTCCACAGGGAGCTCGGACTCCTTGAAAAGGAGCTTCTGCCATCCCGCACTGCTTCTGTATCAGAGGCAGCAGCGCTGGGTGGCAAGCAGCTGGTCTGGACAGAGGCAGCAGCACAGGGTGGCAGGGGGTTCCCTGGGAGTCGAGCTGGATTGCACTGTCTGCCAGTTTCACACTCAGGGACAACAGAATAGTCGAGTAACCGGTAAGAATTTATGTGGTTACTCAACCATTCAATTACCAGATATCTAACATTCCTAGTTGGTGCCAGAAAACTGTGTGTCAGATGGTGGTGGGCCATTGTGCTCAGCTTACCCCAGTGCCAAACACGCTGTGGTGGGAGCATATGGGTTGAAGGTGGGCCCAGTTCAGGAGCCTGGGCTGGTGCCAGAAGATGATCTGGTGCTGGGAGGTGGAGAGGAGTGTCTATCAACACTGATGTTGATGGCGCTGCTACTGATACTAACTGCCTGTTCGATGATGCCAAATTGCAGGCCTCCTCATGGCAATCAGTCGGCAGTGCCGAGCTCAGAGAAGACATCAGCTCTATCAAACGACAAGCAGTGTCGAAGGTGTCTGGTGTGGAGGATTGGTGGACGTACTCCACAGGCATGTCCTGTAAGTCAAGGCTGACCACCCACTCCGAGCTCAACTTGCACCTATCAGGAGCACACAGGTGCAACAAGGTCGCTGGAGCTATAAAGTGTCCTGCCAGTGGATGTGCTCTGTCTTCATGCTGAGACGAAGACCTGCCCATGCGGGTCTCTTTTTCTTCTGCAGCACCAGAGATTGCGAACAGTGCTGAGAAGTGGTACCAGAGCTCAGTGCCACTGAAGGTCTTGGTGCCCCCGATGACTCCCACATCAATGCTGGTATACTTTGGATTACTGGTGTTGATTCTTGTAGCGGCCCATCGGGGTTCCCCCACCTCCTGCACCTCCGTAGTGGCACAAACAGACTCCACCAGCCAGTAGAATAGAGGGAGTTTATTGCTTCTCCAGGATACAGCACAGCACAGATGTAATCTGGTTACAGGAACTAGGGCTAGGAGGCCTCAGTGCCCCCCTCCCTTGAGATGGGGGGTGGCTGGGCCCTAAAATCCCAGCCCCCTCCCTAGCTCCTTCTCCCCTGCTTCCCAGACAGAAACTAAAGACGTCCCTTCCAGCCCTGCCCACCAGCGAGGGGGTGGCCTCCCCTCCTTCCTTTGTTTCTCTCCCTGGGAGGTAACCGGTGGAACAGGTTACCTCCCTGTCCCATCAGCTACTCTGCTGGGCCGTGGTACAGACAACAGCCAGTGGGGGTCTCCCACAGCCCCAGCCTAGCAACCAGCAAGGTACCAACACTATGTCACAGTTCTGGTTGAGGTTAGAGAGATGACTCTGAGCAAAAGTTTTAGTCTGGAGTCCCTCTCCCTTTTTTGTCCTGGGCTAAAAGGCTCTTCAAATTTTGCAGCTCCCGGACAATAGTTCCTCCCCCAGACACTTGAAGCAGGCATTGTGGGGTCTGCTGTAGGGCATAGGTTTCAAACAGTGCAAGCACGGTTTAAAGCTGTGTGGCCCAGGCATTCCACATCAAGGAGAAGCAGCCATCGGAAGATCTGCTACTACTATCTAAGTAACACTAACGGATTACATTTCTAAACTACTTATAGCTAAATTATGTACAGGTAGACCACTAAGGACACACTTGCAAGCACAAGCAAGGAGCATTCCAACAATCATCACAGGCAGTAAGAAGGAACTGAAGGGGGTAGGGCAAGCAGGGGTATATATCCGTTGATATACAGGAACCACTCAAGGGGGCCCTCAGCTGGCCCAACAGTACCACTGAGGAGGAAAAGCTTTTAATATTCGTACACACGGCATATGCACACCTACATGGAACGGACATGACCAAGCACTCGAAGAACTAAATTAGTTCTAGCTACAGAACTAACTGACAAAAGCCTTCATTAAAGCACTTCAGGTTGCCCAGAGTTATTTCACACCCTTCTAAAAGGTCAAGTTTAGCAAAATTCAAAGCACTGAAATTCAGGAAACACAGAATTAAAGTACATGCTAATGCTACCTTCACTCTTTATCTAGAGGTGGAAATAGTCACTGGAAAATATCTGAATGCACTCTAGGTGTATTCACTGTCAATAGTGGATGCAATACCTGGAGTAACTTGGTAGAAGTTTAATTGTGAGATGAGATATGCAAAGGTCTTCCTAACCTTAACTGTTGTTCTCTACACCCATCTGTTACATAGGAGAATCAGAGTCATGTGGAGAAGCCCTATAGTCTCAATGGGTACGTCTACACTACAACGTTAATTCGAACTAACTTAGTTCGAATTAGTTAATTCGAACTAAGCTAATTCGAACTAACGCGTCTAGAACTAAAAACTAGTCCGAATTAACGTTTTGCTAATTCGAACTAGCAAGTCCACATTAAGTGGACCCTGAACAGGGCTTAAGGATGGCCGGAAGCAGTGCCGGCAGGGCATCAGAGGAGGACTTAGAGCGTGGAGCTGCTGTCTCAGGCTAGCCAAGGGCTGCGCTTAAAGGGTCCCGACCCCCACCCCGGACAGACAGTTCTAAGGGG
Organism: Pelodiscus sinensis; assembly: GCF_052426305.1. Lineage (NCBI taxonomy): Eukaryota > Metazoa > Chordata > Testudines > Trionychidae > Pelodiscus > Pelodiscus sinensis. The sequence goes on from NC_143061.1 coordinate 432,767, forward strand.
TGCCCCGCTTGCAAAGCAGTCCTGGCTTGGATTGCCCGGAGTACCCACACTGGGCACATCACACCACTCGGCCATCAGCCCGGCTGCACTTGCCGCAGGCTGCCATCTGGGGAGAGGGGGCAATCGGGGGGCTGCAGGAGAGCTTCCACCCCCAGAAGCCCGCAGAGCCAGCCCAGTCCTCCCCATCGGGGGCTCGTACCCCATTCCTCCCTCACCTCCTTCCACTTACCCTTCCCTAGCCCCCCTTCTTATTGATGTACAAAATAAAGATAACGTTTCTTCCAACACTGACTCTGTCTTTATTGAACAAAACTGGGGGAGACTGGGAAAAGGAGGTGGGAGAGGGGAAGAGAAAGGCTGGGAGAGGGGAGGGCAACTAACATGATCAGGGGTTGGGAACAGGTCCCAGATGAAGAGAGGCAAAAGAGACTGGGACTGTTCAGCTTAGAAAAGAGGAGATGGAGCGTGGACAGGATAGAGGTCTCTAAAAGCAGGGGTTGGGTGGAGAGGGTGCATTCAGAAAAGTTCTTCCTGAGTTCCCATAAAGAAGGACTAGAGGACACCAAAGGAAAGGAATGGGTAGCAGGCTTCAAATTAGTAAGAGAAAGTTGTTCTTCAGAAAGCAAATAGTTAACCTGTGGAACTCCTTGCTGCAGGAGGCTGTGAAGGCTACAACTAGAACAGAGTTTAAAGGGAAGTGAAATCAAGTCATGGAGGTTGGGTCCATGGAGTGGTCTTAGCCAGGGGGTAGGAGTGCTGTCCCTGCCCAAAGTTTGTGGAAGGCTGGAGAGGGATGGCACGAGACAAATGGCTTGGTCACTGTCTTCGGTCCATCCCCTCCAGGGTCCCTATGGTTGGCCGCTGTCAGCAGACAGGCTACTGGGCTAGATGGACCTTTGGTCTGACCCAGGACGGCCATTGTAAGCTCAGGGCTCAGGGTCAGGGGTCTCAGTGGACCCCCTTGATTTTCATGCACACCTGCTCCTGGGTGGCCAGGCTGGCAGCTCTCCTGCCCTAGACGGCCACTTTCCTGTGCCTAGTGCGGAGATCGTGGACGAGGTCCACGATGTCCGCACTAGCCCAGGAAGGTGCCCGCCTCTTGCGGTCCAGGGCAAGCTCCCGGGAGCCGCCAACCTGGTCCCGGGAAGAGGGGGAGGGCTGGGGGACATCGGGTGGGTGGCTCTGTGCCGTGCCAGGTGCAGGGTCTGCTGGCTGGGTGCTGGCAGGCTTACACCTGGCACGGGCACCGTAGCCAGCCCGTGCCCCTTTAAGCGGTCCGGGGCCGGGAGGGGGGCAGACGAGTTTCCCTGGTGTTGGCCAGAGTGGCCACCAGGGAAACCTGGGGAGGGCTAGACTCCCACTAGTTCGAATTAAGGGGCTACACACCCCTTAATTCGAACTAGTAAGTTCGAACTAGGCTTAGTCCTCGTAAAATGAGGTTTTCCTAGTTCGAACTAAGCGCTCCGCTAGTTCGATTCAAATTCGAACTAGCGGAGCGCTAGTGTAGTGGCTATGAATGTTAGTTCGAACTAACATCCGTTAGTTCGAACATTGTAGTGTAGACATACCCAATAAGATTGTCTCAACTGAATGGGTGTGTCTAGACTACACCTCTCTGTCGACAGAGAGATGTAGATTAGGTATGTCGAAATTGCTAATGAAGCCGGGATTTAAATATCCCACGCCTCATTAACATAAACATGGCTGCCGCTTTTTTTTCAAAACTGCGCTTTTATCGAAACAATGGCAGTCTAGATGCGGATCTGTCAAAAATAAAGCCTTTTTCAAGAGATCCTGTAAACCTCATTTTTTGAGGACGTACGTGTCAGCTAGATTCTTCCTAGCATACCCCCGGCCGCCAGCGTGTGCTGCGGTATTGTGCAATCGCACAGAATGATGGTTGCACACTTGCATGCGGCCATTCCTTCTCTACACCGGACTCTCTTATCCCTGAGCAAAGAGGAGGACAGTGGGTCTGGAGCACCCACAGGGACACATCTCGAAGAACTCCAGTTGCTGCACAAGGTGAGTAACCTTCCCTTCTTCTTCGAGGGTCCCTGTGGGTGCTCCACGTAGGTGACTATGCAGCAGTATTCCTGCTTGGCGGTGGCGTTCGATGTTGGACAGGACCATACACCCAAATCTAGTGTCTGAGTCCTCAAAGGTCTGAATTGCATAATGTTGCGCAAATATGTTGGCTGAAGCCCATGTTGCTGGAAAGCAGTCGTGATAGATCTTTTGGAATGCGCTCATATGGATGGAGACAGACTGTTCTCAGTAGTGACAGATGGCAGAATAAGGAGCAATGGTCTCAAGTTACAATGGGAGAGGTCCAGGTTGGATATTAGGAAAAACTATTACACTAGGAGTGTGGTGAAGTACTGGAATGGGTTACCTAGGGAGGTGGTGGAATTTTCATCCCTAAAGGTTTTTAAGTCTTGGCTTGACAAAGCCCTGACTGGGTTGATCTAGTTGGGACTGGTTCTGCTTTAGGCAGAGAGCTGGACATGATGATCTCCTGAGCCCTATGAATCTAGAAACCAGCCCTATGATTGTGTCCAACATGAGGTTCCAGTCCCATGATGGCACTGAATCTCTACATGGTGGACACAGGTTTTGTATCCCTTTCCAAAATCTCTTAACACACGGGTTGGAAAAAACAGAATATCCTTGTATGGGTGGGTGTATCACTGATATAGCTGACAAATGTAGTTTGATGGAACTAATTGGTAGTCCTGTGTCCTGCAGGTAGACGATGTATTCTAGAATGTCTGATATCATGGCCCTGTGTGGATCCCATGTGTGATCTGAATTCCAGGCTGCAAATCGGTCCCACTTCTGCAGGTAGAGTCCATCTTGTAGTGGGTCTCCTGGAGTTAATCAGAATGTCTCTGACCCCTTGGGACAAGGTTAGCTTGCTGTCTGAAAGTCAATAAGCATTCAGGCTCACAGGTTGAGTATGTGGAGTCCGGGGTGTGGTATGTGTCTTGTGTTTTGAATCAAAAGAGCTTATACCAGGGGAAACCTATACAAGTGACGTGTGTTCAGCTGCAATATGGTAGGATACCAAATCTGTCTCAGACAGTTGGGAGCTAACAGGATGACCCTGGCCGCATTCTGTTTGATCTTTAGTACCGTTTGTTGCAGGAGAAGTACAGGTGGAAATGTGTACACCCATGGGAAATCCCAGCAAACTACAAATGCACCCCTAGAGATTGTGGCCCAATGCCTGCCCTGGAACAGTATAGGGGGCACTTGGAGTTGATGTATGTTGCAAACAAGTCCACTACCGGGAACCTCCATCTCCTGCAACGATTGTTTAAGATGGATTTGTTGATATCCCATTCGTAGTTCTGTGGGAATTGTCTGCTGAGGGCATCCGCTAGGTCATTGTCCTTGCCCAGGAGATGCATTGTGGTAGAATTCACGTTGTGTACAATACACCATTGCCATACTCTCATTGCTTCTGCACATGGGCGCAAGATCTCGCGCCCCTGTCTATGTAATATATCCTTGCGACATTGCCTGACAATATCCTTACAGTTTCGTTGCATATACGAAAGAGTAGTTGCGAGCATGCCCTCCTCACTGCTCTGAGCTCCCATATATTGATGTGAAGCTAGGACTCTTTGCGTGTCCATTGTCACTGTAGCACCACACTCCCCATATGGGCTCCCCATCCCAGGAGGGACGCATCCTTCGTGATGGTAATGGATGGCATTGGTGTCTGAAATGTAAGTCTTATGCAGACGTCATTTCTGTCCGTCCACCAGTTTAGGGTGGCTTTGAATCAATTGGGTACATGGAGTTTCTTCTGAAGCAAATGGTGTCTGGGGGTGATACACGGAGCGTACACATGCCTGGAACATCCTCATACGTAGTCTGGTGTTTGGGACTACAAACGTGGACGCAGCCATGTATCCGAGTAGCTGCAGGTATGTGCGTGCCATTGTGTGTGGGCAGCTCCGTACTGACATGATCAGATCGTGTATTCGTGACCATCTGTGGGTGGGGGGTGGACAGTGAGCTATACCTTGGGTGCAGTCCAGCTGCGCTCCTATAAACTCCAGTGTCTGGATAGGAATGAGGGTGCATTTATCCAAGTTCAGTAGGAGTCGAAGCAGGTCAAATAGCACACTTGTTGTCTCCAATGATTACTCAGTGTCCCCATAGATGGATGCCATGATCAAGCAATCATCGAGATAAGGAAATATTTTTTTTTTCAAAGATGTACAGCTACCACGGAGAGGACTTTGGAGAAGACTCTCCTGTGCTGCGGAAATGCCGAACTGGACACCCAGTACTGATAGTGAGAGTCCTTGATGGTAAACCTGAGGCTTTGTCTGTGTGCCGGATGGATTGATATGTGAAAATATGTGTCCGTGAGGTCGAGGGTAGATAGCCATGTATAGGCTAGCTATCTCCTCTATAGCGCATAGTTTTAGGAGGTGCTGCGCTTCTTCCAGGAGAACCAACTTGTGAAGAGGGTCCCTGTAGAAGGATAGGGAAGGGGGGCGGGTTGGGGGAACTGCTGTGAATGGTATGCAGTATCCAGTTCATATTAGGTCTATGACCCATTGGTCCAAGGTGATGGTTTCCCATGCCACGTAAAATTCACAGAGTCTGTTTCTGAATATCTGCTTCCTTAGTTCTGCCTCCCCTGGAGGAATGGGGGCTGCTGTACCCTCGACCAACACTTCAAATTTGCTGACACGAGGTGGATGCTTGGGACGATGATGGATGCTCGTTTGGTTGTCTTCATCGGGTTTGTCTCGTAGGGCCTTTGCTGTTGTATATACACTAGTGTGCTGAACCTTTGATTATATTGTTTGTATTGTTTTCTCTTGGTTCCAGGAAGCTGAATTCCCAGTGTGTGTAGTGTCACCCTAGAGTCTTTGAGAGTGTGGAGAGAGAAGTTTGTTGCCTCCACAAAGGGTTTCTCTCCCTGGAACGGAAGGTCTTCAATGTTCGATTGAACCTCCCAGGGGAACCCTGACAGTTACAGCCATGACCCTCTCCTCATCACCCCTGTGGATGGCATGGACCTGGCTGCTGTATCCGCTGCATCCAATGCAGCTTGTAACACTGTGCAGGAAATCAATGAACCTTCCATCATGTTTGATTCTGTTTCTTTATATCTTCTGGTATGTACTGAATAAAGGAGTTGAAGGATTCAAACATCTGGTGTGAGTATTTTGCTAGCAGGGCTACGTATTAGCAATAATCAGTTGGAGGGAAGCTGATGAATAGAACTTCTTCCCCATAGCATCCATTCTTTTTCTCTCTCTCTCATGATTTGGTGTTCTGGGGTACTGGTGTTGCCTCCCCCTCTGACTGGCTACTTCGACTACCAGTGAATTTGGGGAAGGGTGGGAGAAGAGGAATTCCACCCCCATAAAGTGCTACGTAGTACTTCTTATCCACTTTCTTTGAAGTTGAGAGCACCGATGCCGGGATCTTCCAAATGGACTTGGCTAGATACATCAGTTTCATTCATCGGTACACCCAGTTTGGTACGTTGAGTATACTTGTGAGTTTTTGATTTGGTCACATCAGCGAGTTGTATGTTAAGAGCCAGATCTTTTCCAATCCCTGCTAGGCTCTTCCTACAGTTCAAAAGTGGAAGACATGTCGGGCCAGTGGGGGACTCGCCCTGAACTCCCAGCAGCGCCTGAATTTTTGAAATGTACAAGAGCCCGAGTAGAGCTCTATACATTTCAAAAGGAAGCCCAGCAGGTAGCGCAGGAGTCCTCCACTGGCCCCGCACTCCCTGCAATGCCTGAGCCTTTTAAATGTACATGCACCCCAGTGGGGTGCATATACATTTCAAAAGGAAGCCCTGCTGGCCCTGCACTCCCTGTAGGGCTTTTGCGTTTCTGCTGGGGCTCTTTTACATTTCAAAGCAGGATTGCAGCAGAAGTGGCACAAGCAGAGACTGATTAAGTCCCTGCTCATGCCATAGAATCATAGAACACTAGAACTGGAAGAGACCTCAAGAGTTCATCGAGTCTAGTCCTCTGCCCTCATGGCAGGATCCAGTACTGTCTAGAGCATCTCTGATAGACATTTATCTAACCTGCTCTTAAATGTCTCCTGAGATGGAGATTCCATAACCTCCCTAGGCAACTTATTCCAGTGTTTAACCACTCTGACAGTTAGGAAGCTTTTCCTAATGTCCAATCTAAAACTCCCTTGCTGCAGTTTTATCCTCAGAGGCCAAGAACAACAACTTTTCTCCCTCCTCCTTGTGACACCCTTTTAGATACCTGAAAACCACTATCATGTCCCCGCTCAGTCTTCTCTTTTTCAAACTAAACAAGCCCAATTCTTTCAGTCTTCCTTCATAGCTCATGTTCTCTAAACCTTTAATCATTCTTGTTGCTCTTCTCTGGACCTTCTCCAATTTCTCCACATCTTTCTTGAAATGTGGTACCCAGATCTGGGCACAATACTCCAACTGAGGCCTAATCGCACACAGCAGAGCGGAAGAATGACTTCTTAAGTCTTGCTCACAACAGTCCTATTAAAAGCATCCCACAATCATGTTTGTTTTTTTGCAACAGCGTCACACTGCTGACTCATATTTAGCTTGCAGTCCACTATGACCCCTAGATCCCTTTCTGCTGAACTCCTTCCTAGACAGTCGCTGCCCATTCTGTACGTGTAACACCGATTGTTCCTTCCTAAGTGGAGTACTTTGCATTTGTCCTTATTAAACTTCATCCTTTTTACCTCGGACCATTTTTCCAGTTTGTCCAGATCATTTTGAATTATGACCCTATCCTCCAAAGTAGTTGCAACCCCTCCCAGCTTGGTATCAGCTGCGAACTTAATCAGCGTACTCTCTTAAGCAGCGTACTCTCTGGAGGACATCTAGCATAGGCCCACTGTGTGTCTACCTCCCCTGCTCCCCGCAGAGAAGGTGCTGGGAGGAACCGGCTTTTAAGCCAGCACCCCCTAGGACTGGTTTCTGCTTCCCCCCTTGATGCATCTCTCTGATAGAGACAGCAAGGGAAGGAAGCGACTAGTCATATGACTAGTCGACTATCCAATAAGCTTATGCTTATTGGATACGTGATTAGTCGCTTATATCCTTAATACCACTAAAACTTTTGTGCTGGTCCATAATCAGAAGAGTGTTCTGCCTTTTCCTGCCATGCCTTTTTCTCTAGGGAAAACGTAGAGCAGATGCTAGAGATACCTCTACGTGACCTGTGGATTTCCTGTCAGGCTGGATAAAAGGTTGAGACTCTCTCCTGATGGCTTCTAGACAAGAAATGCTCTTAAATTAAAAACATACCTGTTTTTAACAGTCCTACTGAATTAAGGAAGACCAAGAAACAAGAAAAAGTTATTTACTGGTTTCCATAACATAAGAACTAGAGATCACCAAATTAAATTAATAGGCAGCAGGTTTAAAACAAACAAAATCAAGTACTTCTTCATACAACAATCAACCTGTGCAACTTCTTGCCACAGGATGTTATGAAGGCCAGGACTTTAACAGGGTACAAAAAAGAACTAGATAAATTTATGAAGGATAGGTCCACCAATGACTATTAGCCAGGATCGGTAGGAATGGTGTCCCTAGCTTCTTTTTGTCAGAGGCTGGGAATGGGTAATGGCGGGCAGGAGGGAGAATCGCTTGATGATTACCTGTTCATTCCTTCTGGGGGGCATGTAACATTGGCCACTGTCTGAAGACAAGGTACTGGGCTAGATCAACCTTTGGTCTGACCTAGTATGGCCATTCTAATGTTCTAAAAAACTGGTACAATATATTTATACCATATAACTGAGAAAACTGATTTCATTGGGTTAGAGATGTTGAATTAAATACAAAACAAATGAACACCTTTTAATTTATGTAAAAAATATTTGTTACTTAAATAATAAACTGCATAAATTGTTGTTTAAATTACACAACTTGAAGAAAAATCAAATAAACCATATCAAAATATTTTGTCCTTCCCTTTATGATAAAGGAACAAACACAGTTAGTTAACATACCGTAATCTTCCATCCTGAGCAGCTGCACCTCCTGTTATGATTTTTGTAATGAAAATACTTGAGTCGTCCCCAATATGTGGGTTGTCCGTACCACCTGCAATGCTAAAGCCAAGCCCTGAATTTCCCTGAAAAATAAACAGCATTGATGTGTAAAGTATTCTTTTAAAAATAAGTAGAATAAAAGCAAACCAGGAGAGAATATCTTATGCTTTCTTAAATAGATGTAAATTGCATTATTAGTAGAATGCTAAGAATATATTATGCACTACAGAATAACATTCATTTTTATTATTTCAGAAAAAAAATTATGAGACGCTGACGTGCCTTTCACAACCAACAGAGAACCAATTTATATTGTGGTGTAAACTCAAATTTATTTATCACTGAAAGAAAATATTGTGTTAATGTTCATTTTTGCAATAATTATTCAATTATAACAACTGTGATTTCCTGCTTTGAGACAGAAGAATCCATCAGCTGAAAAACTGCTCTAAACACTCTCACAGACTTCAGGAACTATAATGTCTGATTCTGTGAAGCACCTGATATTTTGTTGAAATGCTACAAATTAAAAACTCTGTTATCCAATAAACTCTTCAGAAATCAAATGTTTATTGTTTTCACCATTAATATACTTCTTTCCTTTTTTATAGTTTCAAAGGGGAAAAATGTGTACGTGAAAAGCATAAAATATTATGAATATTAGCTAAATCAAAGTAGATATAATTTACGTATGATCTAAATTTACTCTATTTGATTTAAAGTATCAACACACTGCTGAGATGCCTGTATTGTTGTACTAAACTTTCTGTGGTTTACACTGCAAAATACTGTGCTATAAAGCTACTCTATTAGAAGACTTTCCCCTCTTACTTCTGTCTAAGTCAGTGTTTCCCAATTGTATTTGGCCAAGGAACCCTTTTCAGCTTTTTAGAATTTCAAGGAATCCCTAGGTTTGTCAAGCAAAAAAAAAAAAAAAAAAATGTGTAGGGGGAAGGGACCCACCAATTCATGAAAATCCCAACAAATGCATTAAAATCACATTCCTTCCCCAAGACCCCCCACCCCCCTTCCTTGAGGCCTCATCCGCTCTGTTCCCCTCCTCTCCATCACTTGCTATCCCCAGCCCTTATACACTCTAAGTTGAGACAGGAGGTCTAGGGTGGGAATGAGGGATTTGGGTGTGGGAAGGGATGAGAAGTACAAGTTCTGGGAGGGAATTTGAATGCAAGAGAAGGGGATGTTAGCTCGGGGTGGGGGCTCCAGGCTCGGGAGTGTTGGGCTCAGGTGGAAGGTTGGGGTGCTGAGCACGCCATGGCCTTGTGGATGTGTGGGTGCTGGAGTTTGGGCTGGATATGTGAGGGACTCAGGGCAAGAAGGTTGTGAGTATGACGGGCTCAGGACACAGACTTGCCATGTGTGGATGGTCCAGGAGTGTGGTGGCAGAAGACTGAGGATGTGGGGATGCAGGAGTTTGGGGATGTAAGAGGCTGAGGACAGGGGGTTCCAGTGTATGATAGGCTCAGATTTGGGGTCAGGTAGTGCAGGAGTGTTATGATGCTGCAGTGAGATGGGGGTTTGGCCCCAATTGGCGGCTTGTTGGCCAGGCTTCATTTTTAAATAAAATATGTCAAACTCAAAACGTTTTAGCATTGTCTCTATTTATGAGAGGAAGTATCAGAGGGGTAGCCGTGTTAGTCTGAATCTGCAAAAGCGACGAGGAGTCCTGTGGCACCTTATAGACTAACTATAGACAGTTAGTCTATAAGGTGCCACAGGACTCCTCGTCGCTATTTATGAGAGGGGTGAGGAACCTGGTTTGAGTCAAGGGTCACTGACCCACAGAAAAGTTTGTTGGGGGCCACACAAGTGAGATGCAAAAAAACCCCGACAACCCTCCAAAGACCCCCAAGCCTCACTAATGTGGTCCCAAATGTGCTCGTGGGAGCAGGGGAGAGGGTGCTGCTGAGTGGAAGGATGCTGGCTCAGGTGGCGGGGTGCTGGGGTCAGGGACATGGTCCTGCTGGGCACTAGGGTGACTAGCAGGGTGCTGAGACAAGGAACAGGGTGCTGCTGGGTGCCAGCGTGGATAGCAGTGTGCTGGGGCCAGGGCCAGGGTGGTGCTGAGTCCTGGGGTGTGAGACAGGGTGTTGGGGCCAGGGACTGGGTGGTGCTAGGGTGGATGGCAGGGCTGCTAAGGAGTGGGATAGGGATGGGGTACAGGATCTGGGAGGGAGGTGGGAGGCGGAAGGGGGCAAGGTCTGGGTGGTAGGTAGGTTGCAGGGTGTCTGGCCAGTGGGAGGAAGCAGGAGCAGATTGGGGGTAGGGTGTCTGGCTACGAGGGAGGGTGCAAGGAGGGGACTTGGGTAGGAGTTGGACCTCTCTGAACTGGCACACTCTGGACCTGACTGGTCCCAGATGAGGGATTTTTGGACCAGGGGAGGTCATTTCAGGGCTCCTGGTCCCCCCCCCCCCCCTCCCGGCTCCTTGCACCTCTATCCCCTGCAACCCAACTGATCTTCCCAACCCTGCTGGTTCCCTGCACTTCCCCAAAACCATCCCCCACAATCCAAGCGAGTGCAGCACCAGTTCCCTGCAGCCCCTCACAGCCCAGCTGAGCTGCCCGTCTATTCCGTATGCCCTCCCCCATCCACCTCAGCCCAGCTGAGCCCTGCACTGGTTCCCTGCATGCCTCCCCCCACTGGACTGCTAAGCCCATTTCCCTGCACCTCCCCCAAGCCCCACAAAACTGCTGAGCCAAGCACCAATTCCCTGCCCCCCCCTTGAGTCTAGCCCCAGCACCTCCCTCTTCCTGCAGCCAAACTGAGCTCTGAGCTCCACACACACACACACACACACACGCACTCCCACCCCGCAGCCCAGCCCAGATCCCCAGACTTCCGCACTCTGCAACCCAGCTGAGCTCAATTTCCCTACACCTTCCCCCAAACCATGCAGACCTGGTGAGCCAGCACTGATTCCCTGTGATCTTGCGCCAAAGTGGCCGCTCTTGCGCAAAAACTTGCTTTTCCTGTCTACACTGGCCATGTGTTCTTGTGCAAGTACGCTGACATTCTCATGTATGAAATCAGGACATCTTGGGCAAGAAGAAGAAGTTACTCACCCTGTGAAGTAACGATTGTTCTTCGAGATGTGCCCCGTGGGTGCTCCACTCCAGGTGTCGGGTCCCATCCCGGCGCCGCGAATCGGAGAGCTATCAGAGCCGTGGTCCGCCGGACCGCGCATGCATGGCTGCCCGAGGCGGCGTTCGCGCCTTTGATGTGTTGTGCGCGGTCCGGCTTGCTCAATTCCTCTCAGCCGCTCCCTGAAACGAGAAAATGAAAAATACCGGAGCGGGGAGGAAGGGTGGGTCGTGGAGCACCCACGGGGCACATCTCGAAGAACAATCGTTACTTCATAGGGTGAGTAACTTCTTCTTCTTCTTCGAGTGGCCCCGTGGGTGCTCCACTCCAGGTGACTTCGGAGCAGTACTCAAACACTTGAGTGCTCTGGAATTAAAGTTTTTGGACATGCGAAAGAACTGCCGTAGCCACAGAGGAATCGGCAGCAAATTGGTTTACTACAGCGTAATGCCTCATAAAGGTAGAATGAGATGACCATGTTGCTGCTCGACAAATGTCTCGGAATGGAACACCTCTAAGAAAAGCTGTAGTCGTGGCTACTGCTCTCGTAGAATGGGCCTTAGGAACACACACAAGAGGTTTGTTATGTATGGAGTAGCAGGTTGTAATACACGACACTATTAACCTCGCAATCCATTGGGAAGTGATGGGTTGTCCCTTGGTTCGATCCGCTAATGACACTATTAGACGGTCCGATTTCCTAAAGTGTTGCATTCTTTCGATATAAAAGGCTAATGCTCTCCTCACATCGAGCGTGTGCAACAGTGCATCTTCCCTTGAAGCATGAGGCTTGGGATAGAAACAGGGGAGAACAACTGGCTCGTTGATGTGAAAATCCGAACAAATTTTTGGAACAAAAGCTGGATGAGATCTCAACGTTACCGACTCTTTAGTAAACACTGTGTAAGGAGGTGATGACATGAATGCAGCTATTTCACTCACTCTGCGAGCTGATGTAATGGCAAGCAGAAAAAGCAATTTTGTGGTTAGAAGTTGCAACGGTATCGTAGCCAAGGGTTCAAAGGGGGTGTGTGTCAGGGAATCCAGAACAAAGTCTAAATTCCAGGAAGGTGCTGGTGGTCGCCATGGTGGGTTGAGGTTTGTAAGTCCTTTTAGGAATCTCCTTGTGATGGGATGAGCAAATACAGAAAACCCATCCTGACCTTGATGAAAAGCACTAATTGCTGCTAGATGCACTCACAGCGAGGCTATTGCAAGGCCTGTGTCGTGGAGGCGTAAAATGTAATCAAGTATCTGGGATATCCCTGCGACGTAAGCATCCCTACCATCACTGCTACACCACGTTTCAAACCTGGCCCACTTGGCGAGGTAGGTCTTTCGAGTGGAGTCTTTTCTGCTGTGTACTAATACTTGCTTGACTCTCTGTGAGCATGAGTGTTCGACTGGATTGAACCAGCGAGCATCCACGCCGTGAGGTGTAATGTTTCGGGTTTCGGATGGGAAAGGGAGCCGTTGTCCTGAGTCAAGAGATCCGGAAGCAGAGGAAGGGTGTACGGTGTCCTGATGGACATCTGGTGGAGTATTGAATACCAAGGCTGCCGTGGCCAAGCTGGGGCTATGAGAATTACTCGAGCCCTTTCTACAGTGATCTTTTCCAGGATCCTGGGAACTAGGACGATCGGGGGAAAGGCGTATAGCAGTGATGTTCCCCAATTGTGGAGAAAAGCATCTCCCAAGGAGCGATGTCCGATCCCTGCCCTGGAACAATAATAGGGGCACTTGGCATTGGCAGCAGTAGCAAACAGATCTATTGAGGGAAACCCCCCATTGGGCGAAAATACCGTGTAGAATGTCCGTGCGAAGTTCCCACTCGTGGTTGTGGGGAAACAGCCTGCTGAGTGAGTCCGCAATAGTATTCTGGACACCCGGCAAATAGGTGGCTGTCAGGATGGTATTGATGCAGGTACACCAGTTCCACAAGTGCATCGCTTCTATACAGAGGGATCGGGATCGAGCCCCTCCCTGTCTGTTTACATAATACATGGTGGCAATATTGTCCGTAAGGATTCTGACGGTCGTGTTCCTTATATGGGACTGAAAATGCTGATATGCATGACGTACTGCTCTTAACTCGAGAATGTTGATATGTAAGAGCATCTCCTGCGGAGACCAGCGACCTTAAACCGTCATGTCGTCCATATGCACTCCCCAGCCAGTAAGGGACGCATCTGTTGTTATTTGCTTCGACGGTTGTGGACGGTGTAAAGGAATGCCCGCCATAACATTGAACGACTTGGTCCACCACTGTAGGGATTGTTGTACATGTGATGGTATCGCCACCACCTTGTGAATGCTGTCCTTCATCGGAGTGTATACTGTACTCAGCCAGTGTTGAAGGCAGCGAAAATGTAACCTTGCATTTTGAACAATAGTTGTTGAGGCAGCCATGTGTCCCAGTAGTTGTAACGGCACTCTGACTGGAATCGTTGGAGCATACGTCAGCGTGTGAACAAGATCTTGAATGGCGGCGAAACATTCGGCAGGTAAATAAGCGCGCGCTGTTCTCGAATCGAGCCTTGCCCCTATGAAGATCAGATCTTGTGTAGGTTCTGGCGAGGATTTCTGCATGTTTATGAGTAGACCCAGAGAGTGAAAAACCTGAGAGGCTGTTGTCACCATGTGTTTGGCCTCTGAATATGTTTGTCCTCTTAGGAGGCAATCGTCCAAGTATGGGAAAATTGTCACTCCCAGCCTGCGCAAGTGGGCAGCTACTACCGCTAAGGTTTTGGTGAAAACTCTGGGTGCACATGCCAAGCCGAAAGGTAGTACTCTGTACTGGAAATGTTCTTGACTTAGCTGGAAGCGGAGAAAACGCCTGTGTGCCACATGGATCGCTATGTGGAAGTAGGCGTCTTGCAGGTCGAGGACTGCAAACCAGTCTCCCTTGTTCAACGACGGAATGATGGCATTTAGGGTCACCATCTTGAAGCGATGTTTCCTGAGGTAGCGGTTTAGCTTGCGTAGGTCCTAAATGGGTCTCCACCCTCCTGTCTTCTTCGGGGTAAGGAAGTACCTGGAATAAAATCCTTTTCCCCGAAACTGACTTGGTACCCTCTCTATAGCACCGATATTCAGTAGGCGCTGAACTTCCTGTTTCAGCAAATGTTCGTGAGAGGGGTCCCTGAAAAGGGACGGGGTAGGAGGGGTGGTGGGGGGAATTGATAGAAAGGGGATGGAGAGACCAAATTGTACCACCTTCAGAACCCACTTGTCCGTGGCGATACTGTACCAGTGAAGAAGGTACTGTTTTAATCGATGGTGAAACATGTGTAAAGAGTCCTATGGTACGCTGAATGTGGTCCTCGACGGGGAAAGTCAAATTTGCTGCTTAGGTGCAGGTTGATTGGATGAACGGTTCGTTTGAGATCTCTTACGTTGAGGACGCTGCCGGAAGCGCTGATTGTCTTGGGGACGTGATTAATTCTTATTGAACGCATAATCGTCCCTCCGTTGGTAAGGATAGTAATGTTTACGTTTATAGGGAGGTGTGTACATTCCCAAGGTACGTAAAGTGGTACGGGAGTCTTTCCCAGAATGAATAACTTCGTTGGTGTTACTAGCGAAGAGCTTCTGTTTATCAAAGGGTAGATCTACTTTATTCTGAAGCTCCTGTGGAGTTCCGGCGGATGATAACCAGGAAGACCACCTCATTGCGACCCCGGTAGCCGTGGCCCGTGCCGCTGTGTCGGCCACATCCATGGCCATCTGCAAAGTAGTATTGCAGGCTATATATCCTTCTTGGACTATGGCTTTCAGTAAGGGTTTCTTGGCATCGGGTAGATATTGTAGTAGCTCTGTAAGCTTTGAATAGTTATCAAAATTGTGGTTAGAAAGGTGGGCCGTATAATTTGCGATTCGTAATAATAACGTAGCCGAAGAGTAAACCTTTCTTCCAAACACATCCAATTTTTTATTATCCTTTTCTTGGATTGTATTCTTATATTGAGGAGCCTTAGCCCTCCGCTGTACCGCATCAACTACAAGAGAGTTGGGTTGAGGGTGGTTGAAAAGGAAATCCAGTCCTTTAGCAGGTACGAAATACATTCTATCAACTCTCTTACTAGTTGGGGCAGCCGATGTAAGGGTTTGCCATATTTCGTCTGCCACTTCCATGATGGCCTCATCGACAGGGAGGGCGATTCTTGCCCATTGTTGCTGCCGCAAATTCTTCAAGAGATGATGTTTCTTCATGGGAACGTCTGTTAACTGTATTTCCTGTGTGTTTGCAACCCTTCTGAATAGGTCCTGGAACTGCTTCAGGTCATCCAAGGGAGAGGCGTCATCTGGAATCATTGCTTCATCCGGTGACGACGAGGAACAGTCAGCTGGAGAAATGTGTGGCTGAGGATCTTCTGTCTCGGACAGTTGGCCCTCTTCTGGTTCTGAGTGATCCTGATGGATGGGTAAGTTTTCTGATGGAGGAGATGAAAACAATCTTTGCGGACGCTCTGGTAAGTGCTGCACACTGGGTGATAGACGGGTACATGAAGAACCCCTATAAAATAGAGTAGCGTGACCAGGGTGGGGGCGATCATATTCAGCCCTATGGTAGCGCCCATCATAACAGTCAGACCGTGCTGGTGAGGAGTATCTGGAGGATCCTGAACTGCGGATGTAGTAGATCCGGCGTGGCGACCGCCTAGGTGATCTATGCCTTGATGACCCCCTTGGGGAGCGAGAACGTGATGGGGGGCATCTTGTTTCTATATAGACCGTGTCCCCATGGGAAGGTCCTCTAAGCACTTGATAAGATGGAGAAAGGCTATAGTCCCGGTGCCTTCGGTACCTGGGTGGAGAAGGAGACAGTCCTGGAGAGAAGGTAGGCGATGGGGAAAGCGCCATGTAAGTTTCTTTCTCTGCAGCTTTGCAAGGCAGTGAAGCCTTGTCAATTTCTTCTGCTGGTGGAGAGCTCGGTGCCGCACGCGGCTGTAGTGCCTCTGTATCGCCACATGGGGGCAGCGTTGATGGTGCCGAGGAAGAGCCTGGTGCCAGCAGATCAGCCCGCAGTGCCGCCTGAGAGACTTGGCGGGTCGGCACCGAGGGGTTTAAAATCGCCGCCGGTGCCACTTGGGTGGCAGTTGGCGGTGCTGGCTTTTGCACTCCTGCCGATGCCGGCTTCTGCGCGGTTTTTGGAGCCGGTGCCGGTCTCGTCTGTCCAGGAGCCAGTTTCTGCCCTGGGGCTGCTGACCCAGATGCCTCGTCAGGGCATCTCATTTTGGTGGTGTCTGGCAACGATCGAACTGGGGACACCTTAGTCTTTTTTGTAACGGCTGTCCCGGGAGACGTTGCCCGCCGTTTCTGGGCTGCTGTGCCCGAGGCGGGGATGGCATCAGACTCTAGCGCCTTTCCATAAAGGATCAGCTTCAGGCGCAGGTCCCGATCCTTTCGAGCCCTCGCCGTCAGTTTGCTGCAGTGGATGCATTTTTGGGGGACATGCGTCTCACCCAAGCACCCGACGCAGCAATCATGCCCGTAGGATGCCAGCATGGGTTCTCGGCAGACTGAGCATTTTTTAAAACCGGGGGACGCTGGCATACTGAAGTAGTGGGGAGAGAGAAACTGACACGTACAATCTCTCCTACGCGTGTCCCCCTCAGGCCGCCGCAGAAACTGTTCAAAGTCTGTAGAAAACTGTTTGGTGTTTTTTTTTTTTTTTTGTAGAACTGGTCAATTTAACGCAAAAGTAAGGAAGGAAGAGTTCTGAACTATTTACCAAATGTGAAGACTCTGGGAGAAAACCGTTGGAAATGAAACTGACAAGAAGGAGCTCTCGTCTGCGACCGAGGGCGGCTGAGAGGAACTGAGCAAGCCGGACCGCACACAACACATCAAAGGCGTGAATGCCGCCTCGGGCAGCCACGCATGCGCGATCCGGCGGACCACGGCTCTGATAGCTCTCCGATTCGCGGCGCCGGGACAGGACCCGACACCTGGAGTGGAGCACCCAACGGGCCACTCAAAGAAGAACTACGATGCTCCTGCTCAGGAATAAGCCCTTTGTGCAACTGTTCTTGCGCAAGAGGCCAGTTTAGACAGGCAACATGAATTTCGTGCACAAGAAAGCCCTATGGCTAAAATGGCCATCGGCACTTTCTCGGGCAAGAGAGCGTCCACACTGCCATAGATGCTCTTGTGCAAAAGCACAGCTCGCACATGGCAGTGTGGACGTGTTCTTGCACAAGAACTCTTGCACAAGATGTTCTTGCGCAAGAAACCGCCAGTGTAGACATAGCCTAAGAGTTTCCTCGCATGAGCAAAATGAATTTTGTGTTGTGCACCAGTACTGAGTTCATGTGGCTTGTTTGGATGTGCCACTGTGGCACCCAAGTTATTAATAAATATTTTTAAACCTTTATCTTTTCTCTCTGCTGCCATGTCTCCTCCCCTTGTTCCATCAGCTCCCCTGGTGCCTGCTGCCTCCCAACTCCTCATCCTCCTCTGCTGTCCTGACTCCTGCCCTACTCACTGCCCATAGCCCACCTGCGACCTGCCCCCCTCCACCAGCCCTTCTCTCCTCCAGTAGCCCCACTCTGATCACGTAAGCTACCACTCCTCATCCGCTCTTCTAACACCTCCTTCTGCACACCTGCCCTGCCTCTCTCCTCTGAGGCTGGTCCCTCTCCTGCAGGTGTCTATCCTTCTCCTTCACCATCAGAATCCCCTGGCACTTGCACCTTCTCTTACTCCTGCACCCTCCAGTTCCCTCCCCTTTCCCTCACTGCCCCTACCTCCTTTACCCTCTTTTTCCCTGATGCCCACCCCCTCACCACCCTCTGCCCCTGTTCTCCTCATGCCCTGTGCCCTCATATGACTTGCTCCATCCCGGCCTTCCTCGTGCCCACCCCTTCTTTCAAGCCTTCTCCCAGCACCTCCCCATCCCTCCTCGAGCCCCCAATGCCCTTACCCTCTCCCCTCCCAGCATCACCCTGTCCCCCTCCCACTGACACCTCCCCTCCTGCCTTTTTCCTCATTGTCTGCACTTGGCCCCCTGGCATTTGTCTCTCCTCTACCCTGTCCCTTTGGTGCCTTCCCAATCTCTTCCCCATCTTCACTCCCCCTTCACACAAGCCCCTTCCTCTCCCAGCCCTTGCCCTTCTCCTACCTTCTGCCTTCCACTTTGTGGGGCTGGAGTCTGTACTCCGTCCCCGGACTCCGAACCCACAACTCAGCCATATGGTGCAACGCAGCGCCCAGCAGTTTTAAAATCCCGGGCCGTGATGTTTTGTCACGCCTGGGCATCTCCCTGCCTACTGGTTTGAGCACGCCATGCAGGGCAGCAGCAGCCAGCAAGGGGGAGCTCAGAGAAGGTTGCGCATAGACGGGACGGGGACGAGGGAGAGACGCTCTGGGACCGGGGTGGGAGGACACATGGGTGGCCCGGGGCCCGCTCCAGTTCCAAATATTAGTGGAGCATGGGTACCATGAGCCCATACAACTCGCTGCCCATGCCTCTGCTGGCTAGCCGGCTCTCTCTTTTTCAGAGGGGGTGGGGGAGTGCCAGCTCCTTGCGGAACCCCTAGTTTTGCTTCGCGGAACCCCAGGGTTCCCCAGAACACCAATTGGGAAACACTGGTCTAAGTGTCTCACACAGAAGTTGTTTCTGTACCTGTCTTCCACCCAATGGAGTAATCATGGCCATACAGCTGGTGTTTTTAGAAAATGGATAAATAAGTGGGCCTGACCAAGACCATTTTTATTTCACCTCTGCTTTTAATCTAGAAGAAACATTACAATTATGTAGCTCAAATATTTAAAAAATTCTCAAATGGAAGTGCAGCTCATGCATATGCAATGAACTGATTGCTTCCCACCTGCACTGCACTTTAACCACCAGTATAGTATGACCTCTCAAAATCATTAAAAGCGACAAGGAGTCCTGTGTCACCTTATAGACTAACAGATGTATTGGAGCTTAAGTGGGCAAAGACCCACTTGGTCAGATGCATGCATCTGACCAAGTGGGTCTTTGCCCACGAAAGCTTATGCTCCAATACATCTGTTAGTCTATATGGTGCCACAGGACTCCTTGTCACTTTTGCGGATCCAGACTAACACACCTACCACTCCGATACTCAAAATAATTAATTTCCAAAGGGTACCATAACATATTATTTCCAGTCACCAATACAGTAATAATTCAGGTCATTTTAGACCCAATTTTAAGGTGAAGGAGAAAGTACACATGCTGTTTTACCCCCATGACATTGCTTGCCCCCTACTTCCCATATATCCTCCTGAAACAAAAGGGGAGTAAACAGTTTGCACCCTAGACAAAGCTGTGAATTTCCTCTATTTCTCTTGCTTTAAATCACCAGTCTCCACATCAAAGCATCATAACAGAAATAAAAGTTCTAATTTTGTCATGAAGATCTGAACTGGAATTCATGTGTTAGAATTTATCAACATTATTGCTTGAATCAGGAGGGGCTCTATTGGAACACTTCAATTTCTGCTGAGGGAGGATATAGAGGGTAAGTTCATTAACAAAATCTGTGTCTCCCACTCTGTTATTTTCTGAGTGCTACTACTCTGCTAGATTTACAGTCTGTTTATTTATCATTTAGAAACAAAAACCTGCAAGGCTTGTTTGATAATGCTATGGCTCTAAGAGGAAAACAAGCTCATGGAAGGACAATGGAAATAACAAATAAGTTTTATAGTTAAATGTTAGAATGCTCAGTTAACAAAAAAACCAGCCATCTTGAGCACAAAAATATGACTGTAGTTGCCATAAACACTACTTGGGTCTAACAGAACTTGAATGAATACAGATGGCAAAATCCTTATTCTAATGGCAACATAAGGGTCCATTAGAGCAATGTATATAATAACTGCAGTCCCATTTTCATGCTTAAGGTGCAGAAAATCTCAAAAAAACCCATAATTTATTTACATTAAAGACTGTGAGAGCACTACACCAATACACAGTCAAAATCATTTATTTTTATATGTTATTCTGTTAAAATATTTATTTAAATAGGTAGAAAAGGAAATCAAGTCATGACATGAAAGAACCTTGTATATACATAGATATCAAAATGTTTGGTTTAACTCGACATCTAAGAATTTTTGTCATACCCAAGGAAAAATACAAAAGCAGTTAGCAGACAGGCTTCAGTACTTCTGCAGTCTGTACCAGGGCTTAATTTGTAACTAAACATGTGATAAGGCTCAAGCAATCTTTTTACTTTCCTAACAGATGAGGCAAGCTCAGGATTGTCAGGACTATGAACTGCAAACCTAGAGGTCCTGGGGCTCAGACCTCGCAAGCCCTGGCATGAATTAAGCACTAGGATACACTACATTGCTATACAGGCAGTCCCCGGGTTACGTACAAGATAGGGACTGTAGGTTTGTTCTTAAGTTGAATCTGTATGTAAGTCGGAACTGGCGTCAGCCGCTGCTGAAACTGATCAGTTTCAACCGCGGCTGAATCTGGACGCCAGTTCTGACTTACATACAGATTCAACTTAAGAAACCCAGGCGTCCCCAAGTCAGCTGCTGCTGAAACTGATCAGCGGCTGATTCCAGGAAGCCTGGGGCAGAGCAACTCTGCCTCGGGCTTCCTGTAGTCAGCCGCTGGTCAGTTTCAGCAGCGGCTGACTTGGGGACGCCTAGGGCAGAGCAGCTGGGGTGCTGCTGGGTTGCTCCAGTAGCGCGGCTCCTCGGCGCTACTGGAGCAACCCAGCAGCACCCCAACTGCTCTGCCCCAGGCGTCCTGATTCAGCCGCTGCTGAAACTGACCAGCAGCGGCTGAATCAGGATGCCTGGGGCAGAGCAGCTGGGGTGCTGCCGGGTTGGTACAGAGCGGCGCTGCGGAACCAACCCGGCAGCCCCCAGCTGCTCTACCCCAGGGGTAGGCAAGAAAAGCCTGGTCTGCTGGGGGGGGGGGCACTAGCTGCACCACCACCTCCCCTCCCCCCTCCCGCAGACCAGGGGGACAGGAGCAAAGTCGCGGAGCATGCCCGCAGCGGGACAGCCCAAGCGCGCCCGGGCTGTCCCGCTGCGGGCATGCTCCAAGGCTTTGCTCCCTGTCTCCCAGCAGACCAGGGAGACGGGGAGCAAAGCCGCTGAGCACGCCCGCAGCGGGACAGCCCGGGCGCGCTTGGGCTGTCCCCCTGCGGGGGTGCTCCGCGGCTTTGCTCCTGTTCCCCTGGTCTGCTGGGAGGGTCCAGCAAAGCCGCTGGACCCCCCCAGCAGACCAGGGACACCAGAGCAAAGCCGCCGCTTGGGCGGCTTTGCTTGTTTGCCCGGGAGCAAAGCCGCCCAGGCGGCGGCTTTGCTCGGGTGTCCCATGTCTGCTGTGGGGGTCCAGCGGCTTTGCTGGACCCCCCCAGCAGACCAGGGAGACCGGGAGAAGCTTTTCCCGCCCCGGAGGACACGGGTGGCGATCCGCCGCCTGTGAGCTCCGGGGCGAGAAAAGCCCCGTTCGTAAGTGCGGATCCGACATAAGTCGGATCCGCGTAAGTCAGGGACTGCCTGTAATTGTAAAACTCACAAGACAGCAATTTTTGGAGAGGCTATGGAAGTTGTAGCTCAATTACAAAAACAGCATTTAGCATGTATTAAATTAAGAATATCAAGTATGTGTAAAAGCAATAAAGCTTGAGTGTCTTTCATACTCACTATTCAATATATTTCATATTTAGGTTAAATTAACAGATCTAAGAATAAATAGTGCTGTTTAACTGGAGGAAATCAAGAGGCCAATCACTCAATATACAATAGTATCAATTTCCTTCCAAATAACATTTATGGAATATTACCCTTTCAAGTGTAATTTCTTCATATTCATAATCTGCATCTGTGCCATTAACCTAAATGAAGGAAAAGAAAAGAAAGTTCTGTAGAATTTTACACTCCACACATCACAGAATATTTGCTCAGTACTCTGATTACCTTCTCCCATCTCGAACGGTTGATTCCGATTTGACTGAAAGCTTCTCTACTTCACCAGTGTCTCCGGCTCTAACCAGTAGACTACATACTATGCACTCTCTTGAAATTTGAGTTTCAGCAAGACTGATCTAGATTTAAGTTTTAAGACTCCTGTTGTTTCTGTATGGATTTTAAGGATATAAGATATTCTTTACTGACTTTGAACAAAATGAAAAAGTCTCTAGAGATTAAATGATTTAAATTTAATCTGAAGAGATGCTCACATGATTCTTTTTGCCACTATACCAATTCCTCCTAAATGCCAGCAGGGAAATGGCAATTCTGCACATTGTTTCTAATTGTAAACCAATAAAAATACTAGAACTCAAAGTTCACAGTAATATTTCTCATTTATTATAGTTTGTAACCCTCAATAAAAATAACAAAATAAAACAGAATATTTTGTAAGTTAATTTGAAACTCTCAAATATTCTTTCAAAGTTTTGTTCCATAATTTGATGCAGCAAAGTTCCATCTTTAGAAATTAGCTGCAGCTAAAAGGAAAGCTTCCTCACCCCAAGGTGAGAAAAAATGGTTACTTACTTCTTGTAATTGCTCTTTGAGATGTGTTACTTGTGTCCATTCCACATAGGTGTGTGCACACCATGTGCAAAAATCATCATAAGATTTTACCCTCAGTGGTACCCATTGGGCCAGCAGGGGAGACACCCCTCGAGTGGCACCACTATATCAGCACATATATACACCTGCTGGCCCTCCACACTCTCCCCCCCTTTTCCCTCCAGTTTCTTCTTACTGGAATCCTCTGACAAACGGGAGGCAGGTGGAATTTAGAATGGACATGAGCAACACATAGAATACTAGGACTGGAAGGGACCTCGAGAGGTCATCGAGTCCAGTCCCCTGCCCTCATGGCAGGACCAAATACTGTCTAGACCATCCCTGATAGACATGTATCTAATCTACTCTTAAATATCTCCAGAGCTGGGGATTCCACAACCTCCCTGGGCAATTTATTCCAGAGTTTGACTACCCGGACATTTAGGAACTTTTTCCTAATGTCCAACCTAAACCTCCCTTGCTGCAGTTTAAGCCCATTTCTTCTTGTTCTATCCCCAGAGGTCAAGATGAACAAGTTTTCTCCCTCCTCCTTATGACACCCTTTTAGATACCTGAAAACTGCTATCATGTCCGCCTTCAATCTTCTCTTTTCTAAACTAAACAAACCCAATTCTTTCAGTCTTCCCTCACAGATCATGTCCTCTAGACCGTTAATCATTCTTGTTGCTTCTTGTCCTGTCCCTAGAGGCCAAGAAGAACCATTTTTCCCCCTTCTGCCTGTGACACCCTTTTAGATACTTGAAACCCACTATCATGTCCCCGCTCAGTTTTCTCTTTTCTAAACTAAACAAGCCCAGTTCTTTCAGTCTTCCCTCTTAGCTCATGTTCTCTAGACCATTCATCATTCTTGTTGCTCTTTTCTGGACCCTCTCCAATTTCTCCACATCCTTCTTGAAATGCGGTGCCCAGAACTGAACACAATAGTCCAACTGAGGCCTAACCAGCGCAGAGTAGAGCGGAAGAATGACTTCTCATGCCTTGCTCACAACACACCTGTTAATGCATCCCAGAATCATGTTTGCTTTTTTTTGCAACAGCTTGTGACAGGGCGCTCGCCCTGCACTGGCCCTTTAAGGGCAGACCCCGGCCTGAACCAGGGCCGGGGAGATTAGCCCAGCTGAGGCTGTACTAGTCCATTAGTGCCCAGCTGGGCGCTATAATAGAGGATGGGCTGCTGCTGTGAGGGGGAAGCAGTGAGAACTTGGCTGCTGAGGGAGGAGGAGGCTCCCTGGAGCTAGGGCAGGGCTGGGGAGGCCAGGCAGGGCTAGGGGAGCTCTGGCCAGAAAATCCTCAGACTGCAGGGCTTGAAAGAAGGCCCGATGAAGGAACATCAACCCCCGGAAGGGGGGCTCAGAGACAGACTTGGGCACTGCCGGAGGGCAGTGTGGCGAAGACGCCGCCGCAGCCGGGAGTAAAGAGGGGAGACATCACCCCAGAGAAGGCACCCTACCCGCCGAGGGAGCCAATTCCTGAGGACAGACGGCAGGGGGTTACGGTGGTGAGTGCACCGCCTCACACAGCTTCACACTGTTGACTCAAATTCAACTTGTAGTCCACTATAACCCCTAGATCCCTTTCTGCCGTACTCTTTCCCAGACAGTCGCTTCCCAATCTGTATGTATGAAACTGATTGTTCCTTCCTAAGTGGAGCACTTTGCATTTGTCTTTATTAAACTTCATCCTATTTACCTCAGACCATTTCTCCAATTTGTCCAGGTCATTTTGAATTATGACCCCATCCTCCAGATTAGTCGCAACCCCCTCCCAGCTTGGTATCATCTGCAAACTTAATAAGCGTACTTTCTATGCCAATATCTAAATCGTTGATGAAGATATTGAACAGAGCCGGTCCCAAAACAGACCCCTGCAGAATCCTACTTGTCATGCCTTTCCAGCAGGATTGTGAACTATTATTAACTACTCTCTGAGTATGGTTATCCAGCCAGTTATGCACCCGCCTTCTAGTAGCCCCATCTAAGTTATATTTGCCTAGTTTATTGATAAGAATATCATGCGAGACCGTATCAAACGCCATACTAAAGTCTAGGTATACCACATCCACCGCTTCTCCCTTATCCACAAGACTTGTTATCCTATCAACGAAAGCTATCAGATTGGTTTGACACGATTTGTTCTTTACAAATCCATGCTGGCTGTTCCCTATCACCTTTCCACTTTCCAAGTGTTTACAGATGATTTCTTTAATTACTTGCTCCACTATCTTCCCTGGCACAGAAGTTAAACTAACTGGTCTGTAGTTTCCTGGGTTGTTCTTTTTTCCCTTTTTGTAGATGGGCACTACATCTCAAAGAACAACAGTTACAAGAGGTAAGTAACCATTTTTCATCTCTGAGTGGTTGCTCATGTCCATTCCATGTAGGTGATACAAAAGGAAAATCCAAGGAGGCAGGGCTGGAGTACTGCCCTACCAAGAGCTGCATCATTCCTGGTGTGGTGCGCCAAGGCATAATGATTAATGAAGGTGTGCACCAACGACCAGGTGGCTGCCCTTCAGATGTCGATGATAGGCACCTGAGCAACAAAAGCTGTAGAAGAGGCCTGGGCCCTAGTGGAATGAGCCATCAAAGGCGGGGCTGGTAACTCAGTCAGGTCATAACATGCCCTAATGCAGGAAGTGATCCACAACAAGATATGCTGGGCAGAGACCAGGAGGCCTTTGACACTCTCAGCTACTGTAAAAAAAAGTTGTGGGGACTTGCGGAAAGGCTTTGTCCTGCCTAAAAAAAAGGCTAAAGCTCTCAACATACAGTGTGTGTAAGACCTGTTCTTTACCAGAGGAATGAGATTTGAGGTAAATCACAGGGAGGAAATTGTCCTGAGAAACATTTAACTGAGATACCACGTTGGACAGGAAGACCGGGCGCAGGCATAGTCTGGCCTTTTCCCTAAAAGAGACCATGTACAAGGGTCTGAAGTTAGGGCCCTAAGCATGGACACCAGCCCAGCCAACATAATGGCCATGAGAAAGGATACCTTCCAGGAGAGGTGAAGTAATGAACATGCTGCCAGGGTTCAAATGGGGGTACCAGTGAACTTGGTGAGAACCAGGTCAGGGACAGGTTGGTGGACATGCAGATAAAGCCTGTCCAGACCTTTCAGGAAACAATGTATCATAGGGTTCGCAAAGAGCCATTTGCTCTGGGAGCCAGAATGAACGGCAGAGATAGCCGCTAGATGCACCCTGGCCAAGGAAGAGGATAACCCCTGAACTCTTACATCCAGGAGATAGTCCAGGACAGAGGGGACCAGGGAATCCATCAGTAAGAGGCTCCTCTGGGCAGCCCAGACAGAAAATCATTTCCATTTAGCCAAATACATGGCTCTAGTAGAAAGTTTCCTACTCCCCCACAAGACCACTTGGACCTGCTCCAAGCACTCACATCTCAGCACTGTCAACCATGGAGCTTCCAGGCCACGAGAGGTAGGGATTGCAGGTTCGGATGGCATAGTCTGCTGTGGTCCCGCATTATCAGATCCAGCTACAGTGGGAGGGCAATCAGCTGTTCCACCAAGAGACAAAACAGGGATGTGAACCAGTGCTGCCTTGCTCACGCTGCTGTTATAAGAATGAGGAAGGACCTGAATTCCTTGGCCCTTTGGATCACCTTGTGCACCAGGGGAAAGGGAGGAAACACATACAGCAGCCCCAGAAGCCAAGAGATAAGGAGAATGTCCCCCAGAGACCCCGAGCCGTGGCTCATGAAGGAGCAGAAACGAGGGGACTTCCTGTTTCCACAGGTCGAAACCCCACCTCAGGAAGATGCGATGGGCAATGTCCGCCCTGAGGGACCACTCGTGACCCAAACAGGATTTGCTAAGCCAATCCTCCACAGTGTTCTGAGTGCCCCAGAAGATACGAGGCTACTGGGTGAATATGCTGCTGAATGCAGAATTCCCAGAGCAGAAGAACTTTGTGACCTAGGGGAAGGGAACGAGCACCAATATAGAACACCAATGCCATATTGTCAGACTGAACTAGAACTTCCCTGTTCCTCAACTGGGGAAGAAAAGCCCGACAAGCGTGGGGAACCACTTTCATCTCCCTGACATTCATATGAAGGGACAGATCCTCAGGTCCCCAATATGAGCCCCCCATCCAGTGTCAGACGTATCTGTCATGAGCTGGAATGGCGGCGGGGGGGCGGAAGAACAGAACCCTGGCACAGACCACCTCCTCTTGGAGCCACCAGTCAAAGGAGGTTAGGGAACCCTCTGGAATAGTTACCACCATGTCCAACAGATGGAAGACTGGATCACACGCCGGAGCTAACCACAGCTGTAGAGGACAGAGACAGACCCTGGAGTGTTGCACCACATATGTGCATACTGCCATGAAAGCGAGGAGCCTCAGACAATTTCTGGCTGCAGGAGAGGCCTGCAGGCGCAGGATGGATTCCTTGACTGTTAGGAACAGAGCTCTGGGCACAAAGGCCATGGCTATTGTAGAGTTCAGCAGGGCACCCACAAACTCTATCATCTGGGTAGGGAACAGGGTGGACTTGGCCCAGGTCTAAAGAGACTGCTTGAAACCAGGATACAGTCTCTCCCCAAGTTACAAACGAGTTCCGGACCAAACACTTGGCCATAACTCAATCCATTCGTAACTTGGACCCCACTGAGTTACACGCGACTGCGCTGTTCATAAGCGCGGGTCGCGTTCGTAACTCGGGGACCACCTTTAAGACCATTCCATGGGAGCTTTGGTTGTAAGTGTGAACGGTCGTAACTCGACCGTTCACAATTCGAGGAGCAGCTGTACATGATTGAGAACATGGGTAAAAGAGGGTTCCTTCCCAGCCAGTCGTTCAGGCAGGGACAGACCTGAACCCTGCACTTTCAAAGGAAAGCAATTAGATTTGTAATAGATTTGTTGAAGACCCGGAGGGGTGAGGGGGGAGGAGGGGGCATAGATGTGTCAAAAGGGGGCACAATGAATTGGTAGTGGCCTTGGCCCACCATGAAACAGAGAAAGCATCAGTGACATGGGGCAATGAAAATATGAAAATAAGCATCTTTTACTTCAGGGGCAGCATACCAGTCTCTCAAACTGAAGGAGGGGATGATGGACGCCAACGTCATCATCTTGAACTTTGTTTTGAAAATGAAGGCGTTGAGGTCCCGGAGGTTAGGATGGGACGAAAGCCACCCTTGGCTTTGGGAATCAGGATGTAGCGGGAGTAGAATCCCTTGCCCCAAACTCCATGGGAACCACTTTCACCGCTCCTAGATCAAGGAACTATCACACCTCCTTGTGCAATAGATGCTCGTCAGAGGGATCCTTGAAGAGCGAAATGGAAGAATGATTGGAGGGGGACTGGGAAAGGAGCAGGATAGAGTATCCATTCTCCACTGTGTCCAGGAACAAGAGGTCTCATGTTACAGACATCCAGGCACAGTGGAAAGCGGATAAATGATCCCAAAAAAGGAGGGTCAAGGTGGTAACCAATACAATGTCCTTAGGTGCACCTTCAAAACCCCTTGTGCGGCCCTTGGGATTTATCAGATGGTCCCGCCTCCTGATCGGAAGACGAGCAGAAACAGAAGCTACTGGCTAAGCCAGTCCATGACTTCATCCCTGGAAAGTCTTGGGGGACATTTGTAGAGGGCCTGGGAACCGGCATATGTCACGGAGCAAGTCTATGGAGTCATCAATGGCGGAGCCCTAGAGCCTAAGTAAATGGAGTCCAGCCTAGAGGGACCTGGGTCCTAGGCCTGATGGTAAGCCCAGAGGGTCCAGCAGGGCCACTGAACCAGTGGCTGCCACTGGGGGAGCCATGGTGGCAGCGGCAGCTCTGCAAATACACTGGTGCCAGGTGTGGTGATACACCTGCTCCTGAGAACACCGACTCAGCCTCAGAGTCAGTAAAATAGTCCAAGGCCAACCATGGTGGTACCAATGTGTGCAGTGCCGGAGAATGGTGGGCCAGGAAATGCTTGACCATCGACCCTGGCTTCCCCCAGTGCCAAGGCAGAGGAGGCAGCATGGCAGCTGCAGCGGCCAGAGCCTGAGGCCTCTTTACCAGAGAGAGCCTGGAAAGCAGTGCCAAAGGCTGTGTTGCAGGTGGTGCCCTCTGGTGAGGCCTTTGTGCAGGTACCAAGGTCACAGGTGCCAGAAGATTGGTGCAGGGAGGACAAGTATCTTGAGCTCTTCTAGTGCCAGACAGAGAGGCCAGGGAGGACGTGAGGTCAATGAGCTTCCTTGAGGCCTCGAGTTTATCCAGAGGGTCCACTTTCACCAGCTCTGGATGTGGGTTGTGGCACGGGCTCGACTGGTGCCAACCAGGAGCTGGTGCCCTGGGCACTGTGGCCACAGACTGCAGGTGCACTTTCAGCACATACCTTGATGGAGTCCAGCCCCTGCTAGGTCTCTGCTTCTTCCGATGAACAGGAACTAAGAGCACAAATGTTCTAACGCAGTGTGCCACAGCGCCAGAGAGGTGCACAAATGTCCTAGTGCCTCCTGCATTGAAGCTGGTGCTGATTATGTGGCTAGTGCCTTGCAGAGAGCTGCTTCCACAAGGAGCATTTTCAGCCAGGAGTCTCTCTCTCTCACTTGATTCGGGGCTTGAAACTCCAGTAGATCTTCAACTCATCCATAAGATGGGCTTCTTCTAGGCAGTTGAGGCAATTTTGGGGCCCGGGCATGCCCCACACGGAGCATTAGGGGATGCAGACGTAAACCCCTATTTACACTAGAACTATCACTAACGACTACAACAACTACAAACTATTAACACTAAACCTGAACTGAAATTTGAACGAGAATGAGAGAACACAAGCTAAAACAACGAGAACTGCTAAGGCTCACTTGTGGAGCAAGCAAAGCACGTTCCAACAACCATCACGGGCAGTAAGAATGAACTGAGGGGATGGAGGAGTCAGCAGGAGTATATATGCACAGATACAGAGGGCTCCCCCACTGGTCCAACAGGTAACACTGAGGAGGAAAACCTTCTAACGACTTGTGCACACGACATGCACATACCTACGTGGAATGGACATAAGCAATCACTCAAAGAAATAACTCCTACGATCAAAGTTGCCTAAAACTCAATGAACGGGTTAACCTACAAGTAATAGACACTGGAAACATCATTCTAGATCAAATGTGAACAATAAAGACAATATACACAACCAATGAGTGATTTATTTTAAGGCAAGAAACTAAAACCCTAATGCAATTTATTGCTAAGAGATAAATGTTGAAAATGCAATTTTTTCCATCTAAATTTACATTGTAAATAATGGCAACAAAATATAGAAATATTTTGCTAACTTGATTTTTAGGGATTCTTATTAGGCTCCTGATTTTAAGAGGTTCACAATGAAAGACATTTACCAAATAAAAAATAGAGAATGTCTGAACTGATGCTCTCTATATAGCCTCAAACAATATCCTACAGTATTTTATATTTTACAAACTTTTGTATGCAAAAAGTGATTCCAGTCTTCTATACTGATGCACATTGGCTTCTAAGTAAACATACCTCTATACAGTGTGGAGAAAACAGAGCTATTTAAAAAACATGTACATCTGCAATTTTCTGGTATAGTACAATACTTTTAAGAAGTTGTTCGTACTCCTGTTTGCATCCTATTGGACATAATGGAGGTTTCATATTTATCCATGAAACTGAAAATCAATACAACATTTTTAACATACACTATTCCATAAAAAAAGGAAAGGGGCCCTGAGCTCTCACACGCACCAAAGAGGCCACTGCATTATGCAAAGATAGCTTTTATGTTTAATTTTTTCTTCTGGGAACGCCTACACAGTAAAGACAAACCCACAGAAATAAGATATGCGAATTCAAAGATACGAAGGCATGGGTGAGGACGTCAGCTGCCACTGCATCTAAGTAGGCTTCCTTTTCCATTGTCCTGTGCTCTTCAGCACATTTAGGATCACACAATTAATCTGACTGATCAGAAATGGATATTGTCATGGTCAGCTATTGCTTTCATATCTTTTTCTAATTACTGATGTGTTCAATTCAATTTACCATTTTTCACAGGATTATTAGATTCCACATACCACATTATCTGCGTAATTTATTCATGGGCATCATGATCATTGCAGTCTTTAATTTATCATCAGCTTCCTTTGCTTCCATTTTCTGGCTATTATGGACTTCCTCTTCTTCTTTGAAATGCTCCGCAAAAAGTCAACTGTTTTTAAATATTTTTGGATTGTTTAGATCTTTGTTGAGAGTGCTGAATATTAGGGATGTTAATAGCAACCCAGATAATCTATAAGTGATTGCTTATCAGTTAACAGTCCAGGTTAACCATGACTAAACCTTCCTGTATGCTCTGCATTTAAAACTCGGACTGACAGTACCAGCCCACTGGTCTGAGTTTTAAATGAAGAGCATGCAGGGGAGCGGCCTGCCACCCCGCACTGTTGCCACTGACACCGTGGGAACAGCATAGGGTGACAGGGCCTCCTCCTCCTTCCCTCCCCCTCCTCCCCGGAGTGGGGCCAGGAGTGCATGGGATCCCAGCACTCTCCCCAGAAGGGGAGCACTAAGTAATCATGTAACTGCTAAGAAATGTACACTATTATTAAAGTAATTAACTTCTAACATCCCTAATGAATAGATAATAAATTAGGAATGGTAGAAAACCAATAAAAGAAGCCAAGGGTCTCAAGTAAAAACCTATGGCTAGCAGACTTAAGGACAATACAGAGTTTTTTTCAAAATATACTAGGAACTAAAAGTATCTTGACAATGATCTTCATTAATTACTTGATGCAAATGATAGAATGATCTATAATAATGCATAAAGGGCAGAGACAGTCATTATATATTTCTCGTCCACATTTGAGGACAAAAAGATAATGCAGTCTCATAATGACAATAATGTTCTTTCCATTCCATTAATATCTCTACAGAATGGTCAAGAAAAGCTATCAAGGACATACATGTTTTATATTAGCTGGCCCAGATAACTCACTCAAGTCTTACCAAGTTTAAAAGAGTAGCTCATGAAGTTGCTGGATCATTAATGTTGATTTTCAAAAAGTCTTAGAGCACTGGGAAAGTTCCAGAAGCTAGGAAGAAAGCTAATGGAACCATACAGTTAGGCTATGTCTACACTGCCAGCTTTTGCCGGCAGAGAGTATGCTAATGAAACATTCAATTATAATTTCTTGCGCTTCATTTGCATCATCTCTGCCCAAGACTTTCTGCGCAAGAGGTTTTTGTGCAAAAACTAGCAGCATAGATGGATCCATTTTGGGCAAAAAAAACCTTTGGCACAAGAACCGTATACCTCCTTTTTGAGGAATACCGTAAAATCTCGAATATAATGCACACCAATGTATAATGCGTACCCTGACTTTTGAATCTTATAATGAAAAAATCTATACACCTATATAGAACACACACCCCGTATTGCTGTATTTCCTGCCTTTTTGTATTGCCAGTTGATTGCACATGAGCGTACGACTATATAATGCACAGCATTTCAATGCTCTCTTTGTGATACCATGAGTTGTCGACGATCTTACACTGCAGCTGAAAAACTTAAGGTAGTTAGCTAGGGTCAGGCTCATGGCAACAGAACTGCCAGCCGCAAAATTGATGGCATAGAAGAGTCGAACATTCGACTTTGGAGACGGCTGAAAGAGCGCCTGCAAGCGATGCCTCGGACAAAGATGGCTGAGTGAGGTCAAAGCACTGCATATCCTGAGATGGAGACCAAGCTGCATGATTGGATTACTAAGTGTCAACAGCAAGGTGGTGGCGTTAGCATTGCGGAGGTTCAAGTGAAGGCTCTGACCATTGCAAAAATGTGTGCTAACACAACCGGGTTTAAAGCGCCGTATGGCTGGGGCGATCGGTTCATGCATCGGCATGGCCTATCAGTCCAACAATGAATGACAATCACGCAGAAGCTACCCATGGACTCTAATGCCAAATTACTACAGTTCCAGAAGTTTATCATAAAACTACGCAAGAAACACAAGTATGACCTTTCATTAATCAGTAACGTGGACAAGACACCTTTAAATTTCAATAATCCTTATGATAGAACGCTTGAAGTGAAAGGTGCCAAGACCGTATCAATTGCTACCACAGAGCATGAAAAGTCAAAGTTTACCATTATACTTGTTTGCATGGCCAACGGAACGAAGCTGCCACCTTATATCATCTTTAAGCACAAGACAATGCCAAAAAATGTTATATTCCCTAAGACTGTTCACGAGTGTGTTCACCCTAAAGGCTGGATTGACAAAGCTTTAATGCTTGCTTGGCTACAAACGGTTAGGGCAAAGTGGCCAGGTGGACTTATGAGAAAGAGGTCTGTAATAGTTTTGGGTGCATTTCGTTGTCATCGTATGCCATCAATCAAGAAAATGCTTCAGCATGACAAAACAGACTTGGCAATTATTCCTGATGAAATGACCAAAATGTTGCAACCGCTTGACATGACAGTTAACAAGCCAATGAAAGATGCACTACGCAGGAAATGGAACACCTGGTTGTTGGAAGGTGAACATACATTTACTGCAGGTGGACGTATGGCGAACACCAATGCTGCAAGACGTGACCCGATGGATAGCGGATGTCTGGCTTCAACTTGATCCCGCTATCATAAGAAAGGGGTTTCTGAAATGCAGCATCTCTAATGCAATGGATAGCAGCGAGGATGATGTCCTGTAGATGGATGATGCACGTGATCCAAGTGACGATGTATTAGGTGAAGACGACAATGACTTGTATTACCTGGATGAAGATGTTGAGGGCTATACCCCAGAAGATATTGCTCGTCTGTTCGAGAAAGATTATAACAGTGAATTTGAGGGCTTCGAAGATGAGTAGAAGATCAATTTCGCTCAATGAAACTGACTATTAATATATTTGCATGTCTGAACCACGGTATTGATTTACTTACTCTTACTTAGTTTTTTCAAAGTCTATATGCTTGCTTGTCTATGGTAATAAAATTCAATTTCACATCTGGCATCCAGCAATTAATTAACTGATGTGGAACTGCCAAAATAAAACTTAAAAGATAACTCATATATAATACGCATCCCGACTTTGACGCTAAAAAACCCAGAAAAAAGTGCGCATTATACTCGCAATTTTACGGTAAGCATCTTGCGCAAAAAGCCTCGGGCAGACACTATGCAAATGAAGCGTGAGAGTTACTAATGAGCGCTTCATTAGCATACTCTCTGCAGGCAAAATCCAGCAGCATAGACATAGCCTTAGAAAGAACTCCACAGGCATCCAGTGTCTAAGCCCCTTGCCAAGATACAGGATTTGTTGTCTGTCGACCATCCAAGACAGCTAGATATTCAGCTTCTTTTTAAAAACCTCCAATGAAGGACTTTCTGTGACTTCTCTACATAGTTTTTGTTTCACTGTCCTGTTCTTATAGGTATAAAACATTTTCCTAGGGTTTAATTTAAAACTGCTATGCTGTAGTTTGTGTTCCTAGGCTCTTATTTGCCAGAAGCTGGGGATGATTGACGGGGAATGGATCACTTGTTCTTTTCATTCCCTCTGGGGTTGCTGCCACTGTCAAAAGACAAGTTACTGGGTTCGGTGGAGCTTTAGTCTAACCCAGTATGACCATTCTATTGTTCTTATTCTTCACTATGCTTTTACAGCAGCGTTTAAGCATTTGAAGACTGCTATCATGTCCCACCCCCACCACCTTTCCCCTCAATCTCTTCTTTCCAAACTAAAGTTATAGAATTCCTTCAGCCTTTGCTCACATGGCTCCCATTTCACCCCATTGATTATGTTTGTCACTCACCTTTGAATCCTTTCTAATTTCTCTACATTCCTTCTACACAGCAGTGTTCAAAACTGGACACAGTATACCAGCTGAGACAGCAATGTGCATCATCAAACAGAGCAGTACTATCACCTCCTCTGATTTGCATGTTATGCCACTGTTAATCCAGGGCAGGGAGTTTGTGAGTATGATGAGCTCAGGACACAGTTTTGTAGTGTGTGCAGGATGCAGAAGTGTTGTGGCAGAAAACTGAGGGTGGGTGCAGGAGTTCGGGGACGTGAGAGGATCAGGACAGAGGGTTCCAGTGTATGATAGGCTCAGATTTGGGGTCCAGGAGGAGAGAGGGGAGAGAGGTACAGTACTAGATGAAGGAGTGGCCTCAATTAGAGGTTTGTTGACAAGGCTTCATTTTTTAATAAAATATGTCAAACACAAGAAGTTTCAGCATTATCAGTTGGGGCCACACAAGTGAGATGCAAAAAAATAACTCCTCCAAATCCCACAAGCCTCGTTAATGTGGCCCCAACTGTGCTGGCGGGAGCGGGGGATGTGGTACTGGTGAAGGGTGTTAGTGAGTGCTAGGGCAAGGTCAGGGTGCCAGAAGGTGCTGCGGCAGGGGACATGGGACAGTGTGCTGGGGTGGGAATATGGTGCCAGTGGGGGCAGGGGACAGGGTGCCAGTGAGTGTAGGTGCAAGGGACAGGGAGTCCCCTGTATACAACTCCTTTCCCCTTCCCCCGAGGAAGGAAGCCCCGGCACACGTCTCCCCTGGGAATTCCTCCCGCCCCCGCCGCCCCCACGCAGGAAGCCCACAGCACATGCCACCTCTGGGAAACCCGCAGAGGAGGGAAGCCCTTGCACACGCCTCCTCTGGGGACTCTTACCCCTGCCCCCCACGAGGGAAGCCCCAGTGCACGCCTCCTCCGGGAACTCCTAACTCCCCCACCCCTTGGAAGTCCCCGGCACGCCGCAGACCTGGCCTTTCAGGTACCGCGCTGGCTGTCTGGGGGAGGGGAGCAGCCAGCGCACTTCCTAAAACCCCAGAAGTGACGTGCAGCTGTGGGACTTCCGTCCACCCAGCAGGAAACTGGCGCTACCTCTATTGTCGCTGAAGGTAAGTAGTGGGGCTTCCTGTGGGGTGGGGGAAATGAGGGGGGCCCCTGAACACCTAGCAATTAACTGGTCGAGCCCTCCCGATCAATGGGTTGGTGACCACAGGTATAGAGACTGTGTCGGCAGAAGAGTCGACGTAGGGATAAACTGAGGCAGCTCCATGGTATTCTGCTAAGAACTCTCATCTAAATCCTAAATAATGAGGCCAGGCCTGAGAACGCACAGAGCAGGCAGTTAACTTGACCCTGGTCGCCCTGGCAATCACGTTCCAAGAGGGCCTCACTCTGATAAGGCCCTGGCTGGTCCCTAAACAAACTGCGCGGAAGTTTCTCTCACTGTCTCCTTTAATTTTAGATAAATAAGCCTGAATCCCAAGGACCGCGCCAATGCAAGGCAGTATCACCCCCGCAGTAGACGTATCATAATTTCAGCAAAGTTGCCATCAACATGACTTTTTGTTTATGTTGGATATTTAGCTTGTTAAGACCTGTATTATTGATAAGATGTTTAATTGTGTAACTTTTGTAGTTATTGGCTTATGTGCTCATTATGTCTTGCCGCCAGAACCTATGGAATTGCTTCTATTCTGCCCACCTGCTGCCTATATAATTCAATGTAATGTTTTCATTAACTAGTGCTCTCCAGGTTAACTCCTGCTTGGTACTCCACCAGCGCTGGTGTACAATAAATCCTCAGCTTGTTTTCACTTGCATCCAGAGTGTCCAGAATTATTTCCTACAGTCGACTTTTGTACATTGAGTAGGAGGCCCAGGAGTTTGAATACTTGTCTTGTAGTTGATATCATCCATTGTGTCTCTCCCTCCAATGTGCCTCTCACCAAGCAACTGTCCAGGTAAGGAAATATAATGACCTACTGTCTGCGCAGGTACGCTGCTACCACAGCCAGAGACTTTCAAAATACTCTGGGCGCAGAAGAAAGGTTGAACAAAAGTACTCAGTGATCTGGTCCTACTATGAATTGTTTGCGTGCCAGATGAATAGTTATATGGAAATATGCATCTTGTAAGTCGAGGGCTGCAAGCCAGTCTCCCTTGTCTAGCGCTGGTATTATGGCCGCTAAGGTAACCATTTTGAATCACTGTTTTCGAAGATAGCGGTTCAGTCTGCAGAGGTCTAGAATCGGCCTCCATCCTCCCGTCCTTTTTGGGGTGAGTAAGTAATGTGAATAAAACCCTCTGCCTTGGAAGTCTCTGGGAACGATTTCTATTGCTCCCATATCGAGTAAACTCTGTACCTCTTGTCTGAGCAGACTCTTGTGAAAGGGTACCCTGAAAAGGGACAGCGAGGGTGGAGAAGTTAGAGGTAGTGTGGTGAGAAATGGATGGTGTACTCTGATGCTATGACTTTGAGTACCCAGTGGTCTGAAGTGATGGCATTCCTACAATGGCAGAAGGGCCTTAAACAGTGGTGGAAAACCGGACCAGAGTGTGATGGCTGGTGGGAGACAGGGAGATTTTGCAAGGCCTTGACCAAAATGTCAAACTTGCTGGTTGTTGGCTTGGTTATTGGCATTACGGTTGTTCTTGGACTGATCAAACCCCCGATGATTATACCTGGGGTACAGGAATTCCCGGTGTTTTTATATGGGGTATATTGTTTGCAACTGTAGGGTGGTGTGTATATCCCTAATGTGTGTAAAGTCGTCCTCAAGTCCTTGCTCGAATGTAGGACGTTGTCGGTCTTTTTTGCGAATAACTTTAAATTGTCTAAGGGGAGGTCGTCCACTTTTGACTAAGTCGCGAGGGACTCCAACGGAATGTAGCCAAGAAACCCTTCTCAAGACAATAGATGTCGCAGTTGCTCTGGACACTGTCGGCTACATCCAGCACTATTTGCAAGGTTGTTCTAGAGGAAGCATAGCCCTCCTGAACTGACTAAAGTATGGGCCACTTCCAATCAGGAAGGTGTTTCATCAGGGCAGATAGTTTTGAATAATTATCAAAATTATGATTGGACAACAGTGCCACATAGTTGACTGGTCTCAGAAACAGTGTAGAGGAGAAGTAAAGTTTCACGAGATCCATACACTTGTTGTCCATTTCCGCATTTGGTTTGTGCTGTGGAAATTTGGATCTGTGCTGAGCGATGTTGACAATTAGCGAATTGGTCTGCGGATGCATAAAAAGAAAGTCAGCCCCCTTCAGAGGAACAAAGTACCTTTTATCAGCTCATTTATTAGTTGGGTTTCTTCCGCTGAATCCATAATAGCTTCATCTATTGGTATTGCAACTATCCCCCATTGCCAGGGCTGCAGATTTTTAAGAAGTTTATGCTACTTTTCCTGTACCTTCGATAATTGAACATCCCGGGATGCAGCCACTCTCTTGAAGAATTCTTGAAATTGCCTTAGATTATCAGGTGAAGATTGATCCCCCGGTATAACAGCCTCATCGGGAGATGATGAGGATTGATCTGTTGGAGAAAGCTCAGGTGGTTGTTTCTCTACTTCTGAAAATTGGCCCTCTTCTGGTTCCGAATAGTGAGCCGTGGAAGGAATTCTGGGAGACGTGGTTGTAAGCTGTTGTGCATGCAAAGGTTGTGGAGAATTTGAGGGCATAACGGCAACAGCAAGGATAGTCATGCTCATGGTGATGCTGATGAGAGTAATGCCGGTGCTAGGTAGGCCAATGACATCTATATGAAGGAGTATTCCTAGAGGGGAATCTTGACCGGTAATATTCTCGATGCTGCCTAGGGGAGTATAGAGAATGAGGTGATCCTCATGATGAAGGGGGTGGAGAATGAGTTTTGTACCCTCTGTACAAATGATGGTGACATGTCATATCTAGACCCATAGCATCTAGTATGTTGGTACACTCTATCCCTATCTTCTCTTCTTAAGTAGGGCGAATCTGGAGAGCACAGCGGTGAAGATGGTACCAGAGAAAAGGTTAAAGACACTGATCCAGCCCCCAGCTTGCCTGGATCTGGCCCCCGAGACTCAGGACTCCCCACCCTTTCCCCAGAATTGGGAGCTTGTACTGGCACATACGTCCCCCGCTGCCCCCCTGTGGGGTAGGAGCAAACAAAAACTACTAGCCTGGTCCTCGCTAGACTCTGGTATGGAAGGGGAATGTGGGGAGTCTCTTTCTCCTTTTCAGATGGGGGCCACATCAGTGAAGGGTTTTTTTTGTTTGTTTGTTGTTTTGCTTCTCACTTGTGTGTGGCCCCTGACTGATTTCTCTGTGGGTCAGAGGCCCAGGATGCAAAAAATGTTCCCCACCCGTGTTTTAAGAGTTACTGAAAATCAACAGTCCAGCAGGCTCTTTTGTCAATGGGTAATGATGCAGGCTTTGCTGAGACAGTATAAGCACTGTTGGTACTCCCCATTCTCAGAAAAGGAGCGTGTGCATAAATGACAGTTTTGGAAGCTGAACTGCTGGAACACAATCCGCAGGATGGGCAGTCTCGCCAACAAGAAAACAAGTCTGAAAGCCAACTTAACTAAAACACTAATACTCTACAAAAGCAAGAAAAATTATTATATGCCACCATACACAAAAAGGAATAACAGACAACCCACTCTTTTAGCTAGACTAAGAACATGGAAGAACAGGGGTTCCAACTCTGGCCATGCGGGATTAAGATCGATGGGGGAGCGAGGAGGAGCAGCAGCACCTCAAACTGAACAGCCTCTTCTAACCTCAGCTGCAGACACGAGGACCATGCACAACTGCTACTGAATTATTCCAGCTGTGGCACACCGTGCACATGCACACTCTATGTTTGGAATCTACACAAGGACCATCATTCAATGAAGAACGTTTGGGTACATGTTATCTGAACTCTCTGATTTTAGAACGTCTAATAGTAAAAGCTGATTTTTAGCGTCTTCCTGACTCATCATCAGAAATGACAATATCATAGCTTTTCACCCTAATATTGAACAGAAATATTTATTGAACATTTCTGCCATTTGCTTTATAGCAATCTAACCAGAGATATTTAAATTTATAACTGCCTTCCTTTTCCTCAAGTTGTTTTTTTGAAGTAATACAACTCACTCACAACCTTATATATTTTTGCAGTAATTCAAAATTGTCTCCCCAGTGTGCATTACTTTGTGTTTATTTACTCTAAATTTTTATTTGACACTTTATAGGTCTCTGACTGCCCTCTCTATTCTTGACTAACAATGCTCTCTCATTAGGAAATTTTGACACAGCATTACTAAATGTCCTTTTCATAAAAACAATGAATAAATTTAAAGATACTGGGACTTGACACAGAACCTTTTGGCACCTTTCATTATCAACCATTTGTCATGGAGCAAGCGGACCTCTCATTGTATACTATTTTCTCCCTCCGCCATTTTTTATTCGTGACTTTACTTTTTCCTCTTACTCCGTGACTTCTTTAGTAGGTCCTTATAAGGTACCTTTCCAGAAGCCTTTTGACAGCACAAGTAAATTTAATCTACTAGTTCTCCTTTTACCCATTACCATACTGACATAGTCAATGAATTTTCAGAAAATAATGAAACCCAAATTTCCCTTGTAGAAACTATGCTACCGTATTTTAGCAAATATATCCTGCACCCAAATATAACCTGCCCCCGAATATACCCCGTGGTTTTTGCTATTTCAGTAAAAAAAATCTTGTATACGCCATGCACGAGTATAACCCGTGGGGTATACAAGGCTGTGCCGGGGGTATATTTACGATGCAGGGGGTTAGGCTCCCAGCCCGCGAGAGAACAACGCGGGGAAACTTACAAGGGGCACAGCAGCCAGGAACACTCCAGAGCCAGAGCAGAGGCATCCCCAGC
The DNA here is from genome assembly GCF_052426305.1 of Pelodiscus sinensis. NCBI lineage: Eukaryota > Metazoa > Chordata > Testudines > Trionychidae > Pelodiscus > Pelodiscus sinensis. The sequence continues at coordinate 473,144 of NC_143061.1, forward strand.
AGAGGCGCAAGGCGGGAGGCTCCTAGCCCGGGCTGACAAAGGAAAGGAGTCCGGAGCAAGTTGCTCGGCGGCCAGCAGCAGCAGCGGCGGGAGTCTGCAGGCGGCCTTGGCTCACAGGAGCGGGGCCACGACATGGCGCTTGTTGCTCCTGCTCAATCCAGCTGGGCGCCCTTCCCTGCCTGCAGCCACCGACGCCGCACGCCAGACCCGCTGCACGCTCACTTGTTCCTCCCGGGCCGACACCTGCCCAGCTGCCCTGAACCATGCCCCACTTGTTGTTCCTGGGCCGGGGCATGGTTCGGAGCAGCGGGGCAGGCGTCGGCCCGGGAGCTGCAAGCAAGCGCGCAGCGGGTCCGGCGTGTGGCATCGGCGGCTGCAGGCAGGAAGGGTGCCCGGCTGGATCGAGCAGGAGCAACAAGCGCCACGTCCCGGCCCCGCTCCTGTGAGCCAAGGCCGCCTGCAGACTCCTGCCACTGCTGCTGCTGGCTGCCGAGCAACTTGCTCCGGACTCCTTCCCTTTGTCAGCCCGGGCTAGGAGCCTGCCACCTTGCACCTCTGCTGGGGATGCCTCTACCCCGGCTCCAGAACATTCCCGGCTGCTGCGCCCCTTGTATGTTTCCTCACGTTGTTCGGTCGTGGGATAGGAGCCTAACCCCAAGCCGGTAAAGGTAGTGAAAGGGTGGGAGGGAGGGGATCCTCTTCCACTGAGTAAAAAAACCCCTATATACCCCGCGCACAAGTATAGCCCGAGGGGGGGCGGTGGTGGCAGGGTTTGTAAAAACAAATATAACCCACGGGTTATATTCGCTAAAAGACAGTACACAGACTCTCTCACACCAAATCCTTTCTGTGTTTTATTATTCTTTTTAAAATCATCATTTCAACCAATTGGCCAATTAGAAATATACACCTTTTTGGTATGTAATTTCCTAGAACATCCCTAGAGCCTTTTTAAACAAAACTTGTTTCACCCTTCAAACCTTCAGAAGACTAGTGATTTCTCATGAATGTGCATATTACTGCTTGCAGCTCAGCCACTTGATTCTTAAACTCCTTCAGAATTCTAAGAGCATATCTATCTTTTTAAAAATCTACTTGACCCTCTTCCATTATTCAAATAATTAAGTTTAAATGGAGTGGAGCCATAGATGGTTGGACTCCCTTCTGAGTGCACTACTGTGTGAATTATTGCCATTTGTGCAGGTATTATCATGTGTAGTTTGTCTCCTGCTATGCAGTAGCACAGTTCTTATTTGTTGCAAGCACTGTCACTCCACTTCAGAGAACCAGATAGATAGCATGCTGTCAGGTGAAATATCATGCCTTTGCTCTAGGACAGGAGGTCCGGGCGGGACAGACATGGGCAGGGAGGTCACAGACAGTTGATAAAGACATGGAAACCATGTCTGCCGAGGCTATTAGAATTACATGGGCCCTGTTCTGTGTCTATCTTCTGGAGAGCTCTGGGGATTAGAGGGATAGGAAGGAAGGCATATAACAGGTGAGTATTCCATGGGAAGAACACTATGTCTCCCAAGAAGTTGTGCCCTATGCCCGCTCTGGAACAGTACTGGGGGCATTTGGAATTGTGACTTGCTGCAAAGAGGTCTATTTGCAGTCGACCCCAGCACTGGAATAGATTGTGGGTGACCTGACTGTGCAGTTCCCATGCATGCTCTGTGACAAAGTGATGGCTGGGGTATCTGCCATGGTATTCTTTTCCCCAGGAAGGTATTCCAGTGTGATGGTTATGTTGTGTTAGATACACCAATTCCAGAGCCAAATCGCCTCTGCACATAGGGAAGGGGATCTGACACCTCCTTAGCAGTTCATATAAAACATTGTGGTCATATTATCAGTGAGGATATGCACCAAAGATCCCTGAATGTATGGAAGGAAATAATTGCATGTACTGAACCGCTCGAAGCTCAAACAGATTGATGTGGCACCTAGATTCATTGTTGGACCACTTCCCTTGTATGTATTCTTGTTGGAAGTGGGCACCCCAACCTAGAAGTGAGCTGTCTGGAGTGAATTGCTTCGATAGTTGATCTCAGTGGAAGGGCAACCCAGAGCAGAAGTTCTGTGTCTGGGTCCACCATTGTAAGGAAGGACTTTCAGCGTAGAGGAAACATGCCTGTGGTCGTGGTGCTCAGTTGGCGTATACACTGAGGCAATCCATTGTTGGAAACATTGAATGTGCAGTCTGGCATGTGGGACAACATATGTAGTGGCTGCCATATGTCCCATGAGTTTGAGACAAGTTAGAATGGGAACACTTGAGATGCTGGCCATGATTGTGACCAGGCTTTTTATATTGTCGAAACGTTGATTGGGGAGATAGGTGTGTACTGTCCTAAAATCTATGCGAGTCCCTATGAACTCTAGGGCTTATGTGGGGTGCAGAGTAGAATTTTGGTTGTTGATAATAAACTCTAGAGATTGAAGGAAGGTCTTTATGAATCTGATCATGCCCCTTGTGATCTATTGGGAGAAACCTTGGATGAAGCCTTCGTCCAAACAAGGGAAGATTGTGATGCCTTTCTGACGGACGTGCACAACTGCAACTGCCAGTGTCTTGGTGAATACCCTAGGGCAGAGGAGAGTATGAACGGAAGGACTCTGTACTGAAAATGGTCTGATGCTACTATAAAGCATAGAAAACGTCTGTGTGCACGGTGTATCATGATATGGAAGTATGCATCTTGGGGGTCAACGGCTGCAAACCAGTCCCCCTGTCCAGTACGGGAATAATCGTAGCGAGTGTAACCATTTTGAAATGCTGCTTGTGAAGGATCTGTTTAGTTGACGGAGGTCTAAGATAGGTCTCCAACCCCCGTTCTCTTTTTGGTGAGAAAGTAGTTTGAGTAAAAACCTCTCCCTTGGTATTGCTTGGGGACCCTTTCTACAGCTCTTATGTTGAGAAGGTGTTGGACTTCTTGGCAGAGCAAGGTTTCATGAGAAGAGTCACTGAAGAGGGAACGAGAGGGTGAGGAGGTTGAGGGAAACTAACAGGAAAGGAATAGAGTACCCGCAGCTGATGATTTCTAAAACCCACCAATCTGCAGTGATTACTGCCCAACAGTGGTAAAAAGGGCGCAAGCAGTGGTGGAAGATATTGGGCTTGCCTGCCACTGGTGCGGAAGGGAGGTTGAGCAGATCTTCAACCAAATTCTCAAAACCTGCTCTCTAGAGACCTGAGTCATGGAAGAGAGTATGTTTGGGGCTCTTCTCCATTGGTTTTCTGGTCAGAAGCAGCTTTGGTCAAATGGTTGATGATGAAGCTTCCTGCCAAACGTTGTATCCCTACATCTTTGGTAGGGTGTGCATCACTTCCTTTGGTGTTGGGGGGGGGGGGGGGAAGGGATACATCCCCAGTGTGCACAAGGTGGTGCATGAGTGTTTGCTAAAATGCAAAGCTTCATCAATCTTTGCAGCAAACAATTTGTCCTGATTGAATGGTAGGTATTCTACCTTGGCCTGGAGTCCTCTTTGACTGGACCAGGGTTTCTAATTTTTCCCTGTTTGTTTCCCAAGCTTCTTGCATTTGTGTACAAACACCTTAGATAACCAGCTGATTGCCCGACCTCTCCATTTGAATCAGGGGTCCTTCTTTGTTGCCCGTTCCTCCTTGTACTTCTTCCCGGTATCCGACTTCCCCACTTACCTCAGGGCTTTGGTCACCGTCCCCCAACGAACCTACTTTAAAAGCCCTCCTCGTTAGGTTTGCAAGCCTGCCTGCGAACATGCTCTTTCCTCTTTTGGTTAGGTGGATCCCATCTCTTTCTAACAATCCTTGTGCCTGGAACAGAATCCCATGGCCAAAGAAACCAAAGCTCTCTCTCTGACGCCACCTGTGCAATCACGTATTTACTTCCTCAATTCGACAATCCCTACCTGGACTTTTTCCTTCAACAGGGAGGATGGACGAGAACACCACGTGCACTTCAAATTCTTTGATCCGTCTTCCCAGCGCTACATAATCTGCAGTGACCCGCTCAAGGTGATTCTTGGCCGTATTGTTAGTTCCTACATGGAGAAGCAGGAAGAGGTAGCAATCCGAAGGTTTGATCAGTTTTGGAAGAGTCTCAGTCACATCCTGAATTGAGGTCCTTGGTAAGCAGCACACTTCTCGAGATTCCAGGTCTGCATGGCAGATGGATGACTCAGTCCCCCAAACAGCGTATGCATTTGCTGTGGTCATCATAGGCTGGCATGGAGTCCTGGCATTTCTTGCATCTTCTGAAGCCGAGAGAGACTGGCATTTTGTCCGGTGGCAGACTATGCCACTTGCAGCTGCAAGTGTTATTTACGAGTAAAGCTGCCTTTCCCCCTTTTTTTGTGTGTGTGGCAGTTTATAGTTTCCGTGGCTTGCCACTGCACAGCAAAAAACTGTTGTTCTGACTAACTATATACAAGCTGAAGTGAAAAACTGGGTGGTTTTTTTGTTTTGTTTTTTGGGTAAGTATTAACTGTCTAACAGAAAAAGAATGAACCACAATGGGAAAGTCTATACTATCTATCTAAAAAGCCTTTTTCTCCTCCTAGAAGTGAGATGAGGAGAAAGGATGGAGCTCCTTCTGTAGCTGAGAAAGGTGAAGAAGGAACTAAGGGGAGTCTTGCTGCTTGCGCTAACTTCAAACACGAGACCACTGAGTGCCTCTTGTGCATGCGCAGCTCAACTGGAACAATGCTGTAAAAATCTCCCATCTATGGCGCCGGGACGAGCCTGACACCAACAGTGGAGCACCCACGGGGACATCACTCGAAGAAGTGAATATTAAAAAGAACCCCTCCAAAATGTTACTGTGGTATTTCTAATAATGTTAAGATGCATAGCAAGAACTTTACTTTTTTTTTATCATTTCATTTTAAGATCAGATTCATCAATACACTCTGGCTGCTTTGGCCTAGCCAGGAGCAGCAGTGAGATACCATCTTAGTGAGAGCACACCTTGCTTTTACTCTTTATCGTGAGCAATGAGTCAGTAGCCATTACAGAAAAGGGCACTTTTGTTAAGGGCCAGTATGGGTATATTCCTACTGAGAACAAAGGGAGATGACATCTATTCTGAAAGAGGGCAGTTCTTTGTGGAATGCTCTGTAGAATAAAAGTATTCATCAGCCTATATTAAAAGATAATATTTTAGCTATGAAAGACAATGGCACAAAAATACCATTTAATCCTTGAAACAAAATTTCTAAAGTATCTTGTACTCAAAATTTCAGTGAGTTAACTACATGGGAAGTTTAAAAAGTCATTTGGTATTAAGAACTTTTAGTACAAAAAAGATGCAGGTGCTAAATGTCTTCAAGGATGGACTCTTAAATGATTGCAATTTATGGATTTACTTGTACGTTCTCAGAAAACAGGACTATGTAGCACTTTAAAGACTAACAAGATGGTTTATTAGGTGATGAGCTTTCGTGGGCCAGACCCACTTCCTCAGATCAAATAGTGGAAGAAAATTGTCTGGATCAAATAGTGGAAGTGGGTCTGGCCCACGAAAGCTCATCACCTAATAAACCATCTTGTTAGTCTTTAAAGTGCTACATAGTCCTGTTTTTTGTTTCAGCTACACCAGACTAACACGGCTACATTTCTATCACTATTCTCAGAAAAGTCATTGTGTACTGTAATTTGAAAATATACTGTATTCTTCATACGTAACAAAATGGTTAGTTTTCTCTTCTGAATGTAAAACTCATGTAACTATGGAACTATGAACAGTACTCCTATAGCACGCTAAGATGCAGAGCAGTTAAGACTACTTTTTATTCCCACATAGCTACAGTTATTAATTTAGTAATTCAGGCAGTCCTAATACAATTTTACTGCATATCTGTAGAGAATTAGAAGTCTGATGAAACACACTGAAAAACAGTTTCCATCAAAGGTCTAAGGCAGAGGTTTTCAAACTTATAGCAGCAGTGCACCTTCTTGGAGTGTGTCGTTCCCTCCCCAACACCGCACTGCACCACGCCAGTGAATATACCACCACCCAGCTCGTAAGGCAGAGCATAAAACAGCAGCTGCTGGCTGGGCCCCTATCTCTGAAGGCAGGGCCACACAACCAGCAACACAGAAGAAAGGCAAAGTGGTATTTATCTGCATCAGTTTTCACAGCAGACTTATATGTAAGGGTGCAATCACACCAAAGGGAGGCAATATGAAAAATTGTATTTTCCAATATCACTTTTCACAGCAGATTTAATGCTCCACTGCCACGCTTACTTCTAGCACTGCTACTACATCTACAGTGCTGACTGCTGGAGTCCCATCACCTCCAGGTGAGAGGTGGGTGAGGCAGCCTGGGCTTGGGCTCTTGCTGAGAGACTGGGGGATGGGACTCTAGTTGTCAGTCCCAGGGTTCCAGCTGTCACCTTTACCCCCACCATGCAGGTGTGCATGGCCGTTCTACACAAACCCTAGCCACCTGGGGCTGACAGCCATAGTTCTTAAAACACAACACACACACCGCTCATGCCTCCCTTGATACATTCCCATGCCTCCTTCGGAAGGCCCACCCCATAATTTGAGAACCTCCAGTCAAAGGGAATCACATGACATAGCAGAGGTATAGCGGCAAAGAGGTCTATTTATTTCACCCTACGGAAGAATATGAAAAGAAATTCCCAGGCTGTAAATGTTATTTGAGACATATGGCCAGAACTCTATTATCTGTGAATAACCAGCATAAATTTGAGGTACATTAGCTGTACTCTGCAACATTTGGGATTCAGCAGGTTACAGAGCATACACTACCACAGAGTAGGTTATGACATATATATATATATATGATATATGCTTTATCTTTGTAATGACAGAACAAAAACTAAACATTGTATATTCATAAATATACAAAATAACTGAAAGAAAATATAAGCTTACATATGCTGGAGTCTCCAAAGCATCTGTATTTACCAGTATTGGAGGAGGATTTGCCTTTAAAGGAAAAAAAATTAAAAAACATAAAAACACAAGTCAGAGGAAACAATACTAAAAAAGGTTAACAGATATGTACACAGCAGGGAAACTCTATGATTTGTAAAGTACACCAACGTGTTGCAAAATAAACTGGTCCATGTAGACCTTGCTGGTATGCTTGAACATGGTACTATGAAAGGCGTACTATGGAACCTTTCGTGCACACCAGGAGGGTAAACTAGGACCAATAAGTGAGCAATGCAGTCTGCTCCTCTGACAACCCTAGTTTACTAATGGAAAGAAATAAAAGGACAGGTTAAAATTTGAACATTTAAAAATCTATTCTCCACTTAATCTACGTGACAAAAGTATGCATAAAACTACTTTACATTAATAAACTTAGATTGTCAGAGGAGTTTTAATTTCCAGTGATGAAAAGAAAAAAACAAATTATCCTTAAAGTTTAACCAAGCACTCACATTTTACACATTAACTGCAACTTTTTTTATTAAGACTAAATATACTGAAATATTAGTTAAAATAATTAGAACTTTTACCAATGAATGAGATTTCTACAGCACTGTAGATTAACATGGAGATGATTAAACATTTGCTGTGATTAAGCAAGTGACGAAACACCAATTGAAGCAAAAGGTGTAAAGGTTTTTTATAAATGCTGAAGTTGTTGCTCTCAATTGTAATTCCTCTTTTCTTATATAAAAGACTCACGGCTATGACTTCCATTTGCATGTCCCTTTAAAGTCAGGATGTTAAATTTGTTTATAGAGATGGAAGGGGCGATGTTATAGTTATACACTAGAAAAGTCATTATACTATATACTATTCTTGAACAAAGATCAAGGGTGGAAATTTGCATAAACATGGGAAATTCAAGTAAGAGTTCAGAAGTAAAATAAATAAACTTTTTAAAAAGACAATATTTCTAAAAGTGTACCAAAGGACTTAAAAATAAAGTTTTCAGCCAACAATTTAGAAGAAAGATTGGATGGCTAAGTACAATTCAAGGTAGTTGCTAACTGTTACCCATCCAATCTTTCTCCTAAATTGCTACCTGAAAACTTTATTTTTAGTCTTTTGGTGCGCTTTTAAAAAGATTGTATTTTAAAAAATTTTATAGACAGTGTGTCAGTCTGTTTCCTCTACTAAAAACTAAAAGGTTCTTGCCCGCCCAGAGCTCGGGGGCAGCGGGAAATAGCCGCCCATCCCAGCTCAGGTGAAGCTCTGCTTCCACCCCGGTGCTCAGTCCCCTCCGTCTTCTCTCCCAGTGCTCTGATGGCTCAGTCTCCTCCTTCCCTTTTCCCTCCCCTCTCCCTGTGCTCTGTGGACTCTTCTCCCACTGTCTCTACTCCTCTCTCCATGCAGCGCTGCACTGAGCTAGGCCATGTTGCCGGCGGAACCCGTACCACTACCTGCCCAGTGCTCGGAGGCAGCGGGAAAGAGCCTCCCATCCTGGCTATGGGGCAGCTGTGCTTCCACCCCAGTACTCTGGGGGCTCAGCTCCCTCCGTCTCCTCCCCCATCTTCTCTCCCTGTGCTCGTATGGCTCAGTCCCCTCCTTCTCCTTTCCCTCCCCTCTACCTGTGCGCTGCGGGCTCATCTCCCACGGTCTCTACTCCTCTCTCTGCGCTGGCAGGGGCAGAGTGGAGCTGCACAGCACAGAGCCAGGTGGCACATCATGCCTGCAGGAGCAAGCCAGGTGGCAGAGCACGCCTACAGGAGCTGGCAGGGTGGCCTGCCACATCGGCCACAGCAGCAGCGCCTCCCGGGAATGAAGCCACGCAGCGCAACTCTGGCGTGCTGGCGGGGGCAGAATGGAGCTGCGCCGCATGGCACGGAGCCAGACAGCAGAGCACACCTACAAGAGCTGGCAGCGGGGCCGTATTGGAATGTGAGCAGGAGTAGCAAGTTGAAAATCCCATAGCAGACAGACAAGAACAATGGCTGCTTAAGAGAAAGATTGTCTAATAACCTCTATTTGGCAGTGGTGCAACTACTATCATTTCTGGTGACCACAAATCAAGAAAGATGTTGACCAACTGGGTTCAGAGAAGAGGCATGAGAATAGTTCAATGATTAGAAAACATATCTTATAGTGACAGGCTCATGGAGCTCAATCTATTTAGCTTAATGAAGAGAAGGTAAGGGGAGTCTCATGATTACAGTCAGTAAGTCCTATCTAGTGAACAAATATTTAATAATGGGATCTTTAATTTAGCAGAGTTAACAGTCCACTGGCTGGAAGCGGAACCTAGACAGATTCAGATTAGAAATACAACATCCATTTGATTTTGTAGGTCCTTCTCGTGAAGGGCCATCGACTGTTCAGTAGAATATGTCCACCAGTTGAGAGATTGCAGTACTGGTGGAGGAAGCGTGAGGCGCTTCGCGAGGCTATATCAAGCTGGGATACAGGTGTTTGCAAGCGAATGCTGTAGGCAGTGCACATGTAGCCTCGCGAATAGGACCATGAAGGTTGTGGCCGCCATCTGCCCCCATAATTGGAGGCAGGTCTGGACCGTTGAAAAAGGAGTTTGCTTGACTCCCCAAATGAGGTCAAAAATTGCCTTGAATCTTTGTGGTGGCAAGTAGGTTCTTGCTGTCACCAAGTCTAGGAGTGCCCCGATAAATTCTATCTTGTGTGGGCTGTATGATGGACTTCTGCATATTGACAAGCAGGCCAAAACAGGAAAAATATTCACAGGTAGCGGTTGTCATAGTTAGTAGTTTGTTGATGAGTGGAGCCCTTGATAAGACAGTCGTCAAGGTAAGGGAAGATGATGATGTTCTGTCTTCTGAGGAAGGCTGTGACTACGGCTAGCATCTTGGACAACACTCGAAGGGCTGTAGAGAGACCAAAGGGGAGGATCCTGTATTGGTAATGGTCTTGACCTAGAACAAATCTGAGAAACCTCCTGTGGGCCGGGTGGATGGTTTCATGAAAATATGTGTCTTGAAGGTCGAGGACTGAGAACCAGTCCCCTTTGTCCACTGCAGGTATGATAGTTGCCAGGGTCACCATCCTGAATTTTGTGTTAAGGAGGAACTTGAGTTTCCTGAGATCCAAGATTGGTCTCCATCCCCCTGTCTTTTTGACTATTTGTAAATAGTTGGAGAAGAACCCTCTTCCTCGATATTCTGCAGGAACAGGTTCTATTGTCCCTATGGTGAGGAACTTTTGCACCTCTGCTTGTAATGCGGGCTCGTGAGATGGGTCCCTGAAAAGGGACAGGGTAGGGGGTTGGGTAGGAGGCATGGTTGTGAAGGGGATTGTATAACCCAATTTGATAATTTCCAGGACCCATTTGTCTGTAGTGATTTGGCCCCACTGTTGATAGAAAAGTTTCAGGGGTAAAGAAAGGTGGCATTGGAATGCACTGGCATTGTGGAGCTGTCAGTCAGATGTCCGACAAAGACTTCAAATTTGTTGCTTGTGTGAGGTCGACTGAGTAGAGGAAAACTGATTTTGCTGAGTCCTCCTTCTGTTGCTTAGGCCTGTTGCCATATGGTCTTTGGGTTTGCCTGTAATAGTTATAATTACAGTCCCTTGGCCTTTGGCATGGGGCGTACTTGCATTTCTTACTAGGTGAGATGTACATCCCCAAAGTGTGGTCTGAGTCTCCTTCATTGAGTATAGGAACTCCTTTGATAGCAATTCTTTTGGGACCCCTGATAACTGCAGCCACGAGGCCCTACATGCTATGATGGCTGGGGCTCTAGCTGCAGTGTCAGCGACATCCATTGCGTCCTGGAGGGCCGTTTTTGCTATAGATAAACCATCCTTTATGATGGACTGAAGGTGCAGTCTCAATGTCAGGAAGGTCCTGTAGCAGATCCTATAGTTTGGCATAGCTGGCATGATCATAGTTGACCAAGAGGGCTGTATAATTTGATATCCTGAACTGGAAGGTGGTAGAAGAGTATAATTTGTGGACAAAGGTATGTAGCTGCTTATGCTCTTTGTCACAAGGTGTAGACTTAAATAGTGGGTTCTTACCCCCTTATGGTTAACCAAGTCTACAACCAGTGAGTTTGGCTGGGGATGTGTGAAGAGGAACAAAATATTTTCTATTGGTCCGACGGTTTGTGGGGGGAGATAGAGGCCGGATTTTGCCACAGCACGTCCGATGGCTCCAGGATAGCTAAGTTGATGAGTAAGGCTATCTTTGAGGATGCAGTAGGTTGTAGTATCATCAGCAATTTGTATTGTTTGTCTTGTACCTCTTGAAGTGTATTGTCCTGTGACTGAGCTACCCATTTGAATAGTTCTTGAAATTGTTTTACATCATCTGCCAGTGGAGAGAGCAATATTGGAAAGACTGCTTCATCTAGTCTATAGGATCTGGGGTTCTGTGAGAAGCCCTCCGAGTCTAAATGGGGTAAGTTATCGTTATCATTGGAACCTGCTTGTGACATTACTGAGGATGGGTGAGACAGTGAGAATGCACGGATATGGATGGGGAGCGCACAGAAGTGTGCGGTTGTGTGCTTTAGGCGCTGTATCTCTTGACTGACAGGCATGGGAAGACGGTGACCGATACCCTTGCCATCGTTCCCAAGGGGCCCTGTGACGGAGTGAAGCAGCCCCGCACTGAAGGCAAAGGGCCTAGCAAGGGCTGCCTGGCTGCAGAGGCCCTTCCCCTGCAACCTTACTGGGCAAGCCCAGGCTGTAGCGCAGCTATAAAAGCCCAAGGAAGGGCTCAGTCGGGGCGGGCGGCTGGAGAAGAAGGACCTACGAGGGAAGCTCCTGACCTGCAGCAACCAGCAGCCCCAGAAGAAGCCCAAGGAGACCCTGAGGCTGGGGGGGCATCGCAGAGGCTGCCTGCCAAGGAGACATCACCCTGGGAAGGCTGAGAACCTGGCAAGTACAAGAGAAGTGATCCCCCTGGACCAAGTAGGAAGTGGCCCAGGGCAGGAGTGGGAGCAGCCTCTCCCACCCCGGAAACCTCGGCACGCTTCGGTAGAACTTTCCCGCCGAGGGAGTGGCACGCCTTCCTGCCACTCACAGGGCCCTGGGCTGGGACCCGGTGGAGTAGGGTGGTCCCAGGTCCCCCCTGCCAAGGGTACAGCCCTGCTGTATCTCTGATCTGCTGCTGCAGGCCTTGCCTTAAAGGGCCATTCTTAAATTGCATTTTTTAAGACTCTGCTTATGGACTCAGGCCAGGGGGCCTGGCCTTAAGGGGCCAGTCTAAAACTGTGTTTATTGGTTCAGGACTTATTCGCCCAGACTGGTGGGCCTGGTTCTGAAGGAATAGTCTGTGTGGGGATTTTTGGACTTGGGGGGTCTTTCCTCGCCCATCGGAGGGAGCCAGAGAGAGGGACCCACCACAGGCCCATTGAGGCTGGAACTGTAGTGAGGGATACATCCATGGCTGGTTGCTCCACATGGGGTATTGTTGTAGAGAATGATCCCGATATGAATGCCAAGAAGCCATTGATCCGGACGGAAATGAATGGCATGATGAAAATCTGCTCCTATGGTCGTTGCCATAATCAGTTCTTGATGAGAGCAGCATAGGAGAGTGGGGAGCCCGTTCTGGAATATGAGTATGCCCCTGGGTATGAGAGACCACTGAGAAGAGCAGTGACCAAGCTCCTGATCTCAGTGGTGTGCCTGGCTGAGGCAATTTTTGTAAGTGCTGAGTCTTGCACAGTGCTTTCTTATGCTGAGGTGCCAAAATGCGGTCAAGTTTGGTCTGAACCGTTTGTTCAGGCACCGTAGAGGCACTTTTATGAGCTGGTGGTAGCGGCACATATGTGGCTTCATGGGTGCCGCTGCCTAAGCGGCATCGACCAGCGCGGTGCGCTTAAGTTCTGACTCAGTTCTCCTGGCTGGTGCAGACTTGCGTTTCTCCACAGTGCCGGAGACTGATGGCACTGAAGAACGAGGGGTTCTGGGCACCGCTGGTAATAAGCATGACAGGGAAGCCCATGAGGCTTGTGAGCCTTTGCGAGGTGGTGAAGCAGCCCTGTCAGCGAGCTTCTGCTGTCCCCATGTGTCCTCGGGTTTGTCCCGTGTAGATTGTAGGTTTTTAAGCCGCATTTCGCGGTCTTATCTGGCTCTAGCTGTTATGCTCTGACAGTGAGGGCACTTGTGTGCTGCATGAGACTCTCCCAGGAATTTAATACAGGAGGCATGGCCATCAGAAATAGACAGAGTCTTGGCACAAGTTGCATCTTTTAAAGCCAAGGGAACCCAGCATGTTGAAGAAGAAAAGCTGCGGTGGCGGCACTTTTTTGGTTTTTTGTTTTTTTTAACACTGTATGATAAAGCTAACTATAACTGAATAAACTATGAGGAAAAGATTCTAAACTACTGCTAATAATCTTGTTTTTCTGTCAGGAAGAAGAGCATTGCTCTGACTCTGTCTTCAGCCAAGGACGGTAGAAAATGAACTGATGGGGCTCATGCTATGCACGCACTCAACGAACGGCAAGGGCATGAGATACTAGGTGCACAGGCGCAGCGAGAGGAGCACTGCTCACCAAAATCCTCCGATCAGCGGTGCAAGGATGCCTCAAATCTGAACGGAACACCCACAGGAAAACCAGTCACTGAAGAAGCTCAATTCCCGGTGTAAATAGTATGTTCCAGTTGCGTGGGAGTGTGATCAGTCATCAATGGCCATTTTGCTCAGGAGGAGAAACTACGGTTGACGGGGCCAGCAAGGTGCTATTAGGATAATCCTCACTTTATCTCTCCATACTTTGATGAGTACTCAGTTGAGGCTGGGAACGGAAGGGATTGCATAGAGAAAGGGGCGTTCCACTTGAGGATGAGAGCATCTCTAAGAAAATGCTTCCTCATGCCTGCCCTGGAGGAATAAAATGGGCATTTTTTGTTCACTTGGGTGGCAAACAGATATATGAGAGGGTATTCCCACTGTGCGAATATGTCCATCAGTACTGAACGGTTGATCTCCCACTCGTGATCTCGAGGTAGGGCTCTGCTTAGGGCATATGCTGTTGTGTTTAGGGTGCTGAGGAGGTGGCACGCACTTATGGAGATGCCACGAGTCAGGCACCAGTTCCAGAGTGCTATGGCTTCCTTGCATAGAGCGTGGAATACATACAGGCCATATCGTCCGTATATATTCTAACGTGGATTCCAGTGATGTGGGGAAGAAAATGCCGGCATGCAAGCTAAACAGCCATGAGCTCAAGGGTATTGATATGTAGTGTCCTTTCTGCTGGTGTCCATAGGCCCTGCGTTGTAAGGTCTCATGTGTTCTCTCCAGCCAATGAGAGAGTTGTCTGTGGTGGTGACCACTGTGGAGTCTGGAGTTTGAAAGAGTATGCCACTGCATTAATTGTATGGTTTCATCCACCATAGCAATGATCTTTTTAACTATGTTGGGGACTGACAATATTTTGGCCATTGAGTGCAGGTTAGGCTTGTCGGTCGATCAAAGTCTTTCCTGAAGATACCTAATGAACAGACAGGCATTGGGGACAACAGGGTTGCAAGACGCCTTATGTCCCAGGAGTTGTAGACCGTCATGGACTGTGACACATGGCATTACGCAAAGCAAATGAACTAGTTCGCTGAGCCTCAGGACATAGGGAGGCGATGGCTAAGGACAAGTTGAGGCGAGCCCCAATGAATTGTATGGACTGAGTGGGCACAAGGACTAACTTGCTCTCGTTTATCAGACGTCCCAGTGATTGGAAGCACTGTTGTACCAGATGGGTGCAGCGATAGGAATCATGTCTGGTTCTTGCCTTGATAAGGCAAGCGTTGAGGTATGGATAAATTATAATGCCCTGTTTTCTGAGGTGGGCTGTGACCATAGCTAGCACCTTGTAGAAAACCCTCAGCGCCATGGAAAGTCTGAAGGGCAGCACTGTATATTGGTAGTGTTGCAAACTTACGGTGAAACAAAGAACTGTCTATGAGTATGTTGAATGGACACGTGAAAGTATGTCTTACAGGTGAAGAGACGAAAAACCAGTCACCGAGCTCCAGAGCAGGGATAATGGTGGATAATGTAACCATTTTGAACATTTGCCTCTTTACAAATTTGTTCAGGGCCCACAAATCAAGAATTGGGTGCCAGCCTCCAGTTTTTTTCTGGATGAGCAAGTAATGGGAATAAAATCTGGTCCTCTGAAACTCTGGGGGAACGGGTTCTATACCATACAATTGTACAAAGTTATCTACCTCTTGCTGTAGTATAGTCTCATAAGAGGGATCCCTAAAGAGGAACGGGATGGGATAGGTAGGTGGGAGGGCGGAGTGGGGGTGATGAAGAAGAATGGGATGGTGTATCCAAAAGTAACTGTCTGTAGCACCCTCTTGTCAAATGTAATGTTACATCATTTGCTACAAAATGGTAGAAGATGGTAAGTGAAAGCTCTCCTAGTATATAAGATGGTTTTCAGTTTCTCGAGAGAGACCTCAAAATTGCTTATTAGGCTGATGCGAGTGGTTGGAAGTATTGGCCAGAGTACATCGATGCTGCTGTCTACCATGGCCACATTGTTGGTTTGGCGGGTGATCTTGGCCATTGATAATTATATGTGGATTGTGGTTATCTTAGCCTCTGGTATGGTTGGTATCTATATTGCCTTCTCCTTGTTGCAGGTGTCTGAATGCCAAGAGAGTGTAACGTAGCTCTGGAATTCTTCATGGAAAGGAGGACATTGTTGGTTTTTGATAGGAAGAACTTTACGTCCTCAAACAGCCGATCTTCCACAAACAGCTGGATTTCACGAGGGAAGGCGGAGGAATTAAACCATGAGGCACAACTCATGACAATTGCCATGGCTGTTGTTCTTGCAGCCATGTCAGCTGCGTCAGGGGCAGCCTGAAGGGATGTCCTCAATACTGCCTTGCCCTCTGCGATGATCGCTCTAAACTGCGTCTTTTCTGCATCTAGTATACCATAAAATCGCGAGTATAATGCGCACCTTCCTTTTCAATGTCAGAATTCTGGAAAAAAGTGAACTCCTATGTATAATGTGCACCCCCATTATATTCGCGATTTTACAGTATATATAGGAAGGAAGGGGCCGATCCCACCTGCAGGGTTGCCCAGGAAACGCACGCGCAGCGCCGGGGAGCCATCCCCTGCTCCGCCACCCAGATGCCTGTGCGCCGTGCTGAGCTCATGCCTGCCGCAGGGCCCTTTGCCCCCCCTCGCCCAACTGTCCGCGCTGAGACCAGGCAGGCAGCGAGCCAGGGCGCTCGTCGCCTTGTCCAGGAGCCTGGCTGAGCTCGCACCTGCTGCGGGGGCCCCCTACCCAGCTAAGCTTGTGCCTGTTGCAGGAGGCCCTTGTCCAGCTGAGCTCGTGCTGCGCTGGGCTCGCGCCTGCCGTGGGGAGCCCCTGCCCAGCTGAGCTCGTGCCTGTGGTGGGGGCCCCCTACCCAGCTGAGTTTGTGCCTGCCGTGGGGGCCCCCTGCCCAGCTGCCCGTACGCCGTGCCAAGACCGGGCAGGCAGCGAGCCAGGGAGCTGCAATCTGGCGGTGCCGCCAGCTCCTCACCTTGTCTGGGAGTCTGGTGGGGCACCGCGCTGAAGCTGGAAAGTTTCTGTGCAAAGGGGAGGGTGAGTTAACTAACAGAAAATCTCCTATGTATAATGCGCACCCCGGTTCTGACCCGAAAAAAAAACAGGAAAAAAAGTGTGCATTATACTCAAGATTTTACGGTATCATCAATAAAGGTGTTAAGCTTTGTGTACTTACTGAAGTCATATTTACTGAGAAGCTCTGCACAGTTGTCCTCTCTTATTTGCAATGTGTCTGAGGTGTACACTTTTTGACCAAGCGTATGAAGTCTTATTATCCTTGTCGGATGGTGTGGAACAGTTTTGTTGTTGCTTATTTCTTTGCTTAGCAGCGTTGACTACTACGGAGTTTGGTGGTGAATGAGTAAACAACTCCTCTGACCCCTTAGATGGGACTTAGTACTTGCAGTCTGCCTTTTAACAGGTGGGAGAGATTGAGGCAGGGGTTTGCCAAAGAACTTTGGCATGTTCCATTATGGCTGAGTTAATGGGCAAGGTGATTTTTGAAGAAGGCATTGCCTGAAGAATATTTGTGAGGTCATGTTGTGTATCCTGCACTTCCTCCATGTTGATATTTAGATCGGCTGCAACTCTCTTAAAAGGCTCCTGAAAGGAGGAGAAGAGCTCAGCAGTTGCCAAGGACAGTGGCATGATAGCCCCACCCGTCATGGACGGTAAGCTTGTGTCAAGCAATGCCTCTAGACCCAAACTGGTGGAGTGATGTTTGTTAATTTCACCCCATTCCCTCTCAATTCAAGGGGATTGGGCTAAGGGGAAAAAGTGCCTCTTTTTGTGATGTTGAGGCCATGGGCTCCAGTACTGCCATTGGTGTGGATAAGGCATGGGTGGTGGTATCCATGGATATGGGCCCACGGGCCCATGCCTACACGGTAGGATCAGGAAAGTAAGAATGACTCTAATATCCCAATGCTTCTGTGCGTGGGGATAGCTGGGGTGAGAAAACTCCTAGCTCCTCATCGTCATCAGCTGATAGCACAATAGGTGATAACATATATTTGGACCACGGTGAATAAGATGGTTTGTCAGTGCTTAAGAATGGTGAATTGAAGGATGAGGAGACCGCCAGGTCTCTCTAATGCTGGTAGGTAATGGTAGGAGTAAAAGGGGCTGAGGCTGATCATGTTTCAAGAGGTGCTAGCATCTGTGATATTCCAGAAGCAGAGCATGCAGCATGAGAAGTTGCTGGGTTAGCAAAGGCAGGGTGGCACTGATAGGCTGCCCTGTCAGCTGTTGCAGTGCCGTAGTAACCCCTTTTGCACCATGATCTCAGGAGCAGTGCTGCTCAGCGTTGTGCTCAGTAACGAGTTCTGTGAGGCAGGCACTGTGTAACCTGTAGCCTCCGAATGTGCATCATGTGAGTCATGTCTGTAGTGAGCTGTCAGCCAGCAGTACTGTCTGCCTCTCCATGAAGTGCTGTTTAGGCAAGAGTGGATCTGATGGGAGTAAGTTGGCCCATTTCTTTGGGGATTTGTGTGGTTGGTCTCCTTTATGCTTAGCAATCTGCTGACAGCCCATGTGTGAGAAAGGGTGTTTGCCCTTCTTTATCATAATCATTTTTAAGAGGAGGTCTCTGTGTCTCCACGCCCAGGCCTTAAGTTTAGCGCTGTGTGGGCAACCCCTTTGAACATGGGAATCACCGAGACCTTTTACAAATTTATCGTAGCCGTCTGAGGCCAGCATCGCATTGTTGCAGTCTGTGCAGCATTTAAACCCAGGGGGAGCCCATCTCTCCAGAAGCGACGAGGAGTCCCGTGGCACCTTATAGACTAACTGAAGTGTAGGAGCATAAGCTTTCGTGGGCAAAGACCCACTTCGTCAGATGCATGTAGTGGAAATTTCCAGAGGTAGGAAATTTCCAGAGGCATCTCTCCAGTTTATCTTAAAGCGGCAGGAAATGCCAATTGAAGTGAACAGTGGTTTGGTTTGGTTTTAAGAACCTCAGAAACAACTAGAGAGAAGAACTTGGAGTTAACTAATTTATCTGACTGTGTAAGAACTAATGAGGTTCATAGAGCACTGTGGAGGTCCGTATTGAGCCGGGGATGGTATGAAAGAAATGAAGAGAGGGTAGCTGCGCATGCACGATGGTGCCGGGGGGAGCTGTGCACCCCAAAGCACTCCTATTAAGAATCTGCTCTGCAGCACTGGGGTGCAGCTACACCTGCTGTGGAGCACCCTCAGGGACATGTCTCAAAGAAGAGGAGGATGGGAGGACAAGAGGCCAGGGAGAGAATGGAGGCCCAAGAAGCTGGGGGGAGGCCAGGACGGGAGATGGGGGGCTCAGAGGCCAGGGCTATGGCCTGGGGGATCCAGGGCTGGCACAGCTCCCAGCCCTCCCCTCCCCAGCGGCTGCATCTGGTGTGTCCCCTGACCCGACCCTCCCCAACAGCTGGGGGGGGGGGGGGTCCCCTAAGAGGCCAGGGCTAGCACGGCCCCCAGCCAGCAGGGTTGAGCCAGGCTTGCTTACCACCAAAGACAGGGGCATTCACAAGGCGTAGCAAGCAGGGGCACCACCCCATAGTAATATTTAATTATTATTTCTGTCAGGATCCAAAACTGAGTAGAAGACAAAGCTGCAGACAGTAAGAAATTTACAAAGTAGCGTGACCCAGTCTTGTATTTTACCTGCCATCTCATCTCATCTTTTATTAGAATAATATCACCTATCTAGTCTATGGTATTTCACAGTGACTTCTGAAAGCCACATACTTCGAAGCACAGAAACATTATTTGAAATATGGGTAGCTTACAATTTTTCTGGTTTTGTCAGTGTAGAAAGATCCCACTTATCTCTAATAGTGTAATTTCCATTAGATTTGAATATCACCTAATACAGTATATTGAGAACTTTTTAGAATTTATTGGCAGAGTATTTAATTCCAAGTGGAACTTGCACTGAGGCAATTGATTATGCAAACTC
The DNA here is from genome assembly GCF_052426305.1 of Pelodiscus sinensis. NCBI lineage: Eukaryota > Metazoa > Chordata > Testudines > Trionychidae > Pelodiscus > Pelodiscus sinensis. The sequence goes on from NC_143061.1 coordinate 492,537, forward strand.
TGTAGAGTCATTCCCACACCCAACAATCTTCAAGCCATTACACACTTTAATGTGTTAAAATCATATGTAGCAATATAGATTGTGATACTAAATTTTATTTCCAAGATAAACTCCTTCAATAATACCTTTGAAATATTCCCATCTCCTTTTCTATTTTAGGATATAAAACCTAATTAATTCCTCAGGCAGAGAACACAAATTAAATAATCCCTGACAAACTCTCACTTTAGAATAGTGATTTCTGAAAACAGTAATGTCCTGATCTTACAAACACTTACACACAATATCAGCAACCTTTAATTGTCTTTTACAAATTCTATTACATTATAAAGCAGTGTTTCTTAAACTGTGTTCTGCGGTGCACCAGTGTACCATGAGGCAGTCGGAGGTGTGCCACAGAGAACAACAGAATTCAAAATGGCCACACTTAAAGGGGCAGGTAATCTTTTCCCCTCAATAACTTTCCCCTTCAACCTGTGCCTCCCCCTCACCCCCCAAACAAAAAATCCTTGGTGTTCCGCATGAAAAAAAATTGTTGTTTGGTGTTCCTCGGTCTTAAAAAGTTTAAGAAACACTGTTATAAAGGAAAGGATATTTCAGAAATAGCACTCCCATAGACTTACAGAGTAACCATTTTTTAAAAGATTGTTCTTACATTTACAACTTCAAGCTAGAGATGTTAAATATCAGTTATTGAATAATCAATTAACCTCATGAATTCTTATCAGTTAGTCGACTATTCTATAGTCCCCGGGCAGCCTCTGTCCGAGAGGAAAGGGTCTGAGCTCCCAGACCCAGTGCAAGCCGGAACTGAGCCAGGGTGAATGCCTGCCTGGCTCCTAAAACACTTTAAATGCGAAGCAGAAGCAGAGGTAGGTCCAGAACCCAGTGCAAGGCAGCACTGAGCTGGGCTGCTGGCCAGCCTGCTAAAAAATTTACTGGCAAGACATGGGGGGAAAATGCATGTAGTCTGTAGCATTAACCTATAAGCTTTTGCTTATTGGTTAATCAACTGATCGAAAAGGACCTGAGGATTACAGTGGATGAGAAGCTGGATATGAGTCAACAGCATACCCTTGTAGACAAGAGGACTAATGGCATATTAGGGTGCATTAGGAGGAGCATTGCCAGCAGATCCAGAGAAGTGATTATTCCCTTTTATTCGGCTCTGGTGAGGCCACATCTGGAGTATTGTGTCCAGTTCTGGGCCCTCCCCCCCCCATTATAAAAAGGATGTGGACGCATTGGAGAGGGTCCAGAAGAGGGCAACCAAAATGATTAGGGGGAAGGAGCGCATGACCTACGAGGAGAGACTGAGGTTTGTTTAGCCTGCAGAAGAGAAGAGTGAGGGGGGATTTGATAGCAGCCTTCAACTTCCTGAGGGGAGGTTCCAAAGAGGATGGAGAAAGGCTGTTCACAGAAGTGATGGATGGCAGAACAAGGAGCAATGGAAAAACTATTTCACTAGGAGGGTGGTGAAGCACTGGAATGGGTTACCTATGAAAGTGATGGAATCTCCATCCTTAGAGATTTTTAAGTCTCAGCTTGATAAAGCCCTGACTGGGTTGATTTACTTGGGTTTGGTCCTGCCTTGGGCACGGGACTGGACTTGATGACCTCCTGAGGTCTCTTCCAGCTCTATGATTCTGTGATTCTATGAACTATACTCTTACATCCCTACATCAAGCAAATGCTGTAGTACTTACTTTTGACTGTATATAAACTGATAAAGTATTCACTTTATAGTGCATACCTGCTTGCAACAGTGGGAAAGTGTTATTTAAAAAAACGGCAATAAAATAAATGAAAATGGGGGGGAAAAAAAGAGAATAAAAACCTGTGATGTAGAGGATGGGATGACAGTGGTCTCAGCAGGGACTGGCAGGACAGGGATCACAGGGACAATGGGAGAAGAGGGAGGAACAGCTTCTGTTGGCTAAAAATTATCAATAAATAAGGTCAAGAAAAAAATACAAATAGCAAAACACTCAAACACATGAGACATACAAATTGAGGAAATGTGTAACAAAAGGTAGAAATTTAAAAACATTTAAAGTTTAAAGGTGATATCTTTAAACAATAGATTTAACTACATAAAGATGTTCTCTCATAATACATAGTGCATACAGTACCTACAAACACAGGACACCAAACTGAGAGGTTATGAATGCCTATAATACCTACTGTCTTCAAATCACTACTCACTCAGGATCAGGAAGGGCTTGATCAAAAGCCTACTGGAGTCAATGGAAAGACTTCCACTGACTTCAGTTTGCATTAGACCCAGATCACAATAATACCATATGATATCTACAGAAGTGTTTCTCAACCAGTGGTACGAGTACCTTTAGCGGTACTCGAGAGAAGTCTAGGGGGTATGTCAACACGTGAAATTTGGAGAAAACTGAAGTTTTGTTTTAAGTTTTACAGTGTTTTATTAATTTTGTACTCTTTACATCCAAAATTTCATCACCCGCCCGGCTACGATTAAGTTGTTTAAACTAATGTATTGCAATGGTAGAAAAAAAATGTTGTGTCAGAAAACTGTAGGTACTGGGGGTACTTTTTTTTTTTTTTTTTTTTTTGAAAAAAGAGGTACTTAAAAAAAAGGTTGAGAAACACTGATCTACAGTGGAAAACTGTAGGGAAACTGAAGGGAAACAACTGGCAAAATAAATAACTAGCATAGTTTCTGGTTATTTGAGAAAGAAAAATAGAAAGGGCTGGACTCATATTTTGTATTGATTTCAACAAAATGAGTAGAAAAATTGATTTAGTTAAGTTGTTGCACTTCCCTAGTGTGGATTCAGTCCTACCAATATAAAGGTGTTTGTAATAAAACACAATATACAAATATAAAAACCTTTATGAACTTTTAGGTGGCTACTCAATTAATTATATCAGTTTAGGAATTAATTAACTCAAAAGAACAAAACATGTAGATAAGCATTAAACACAATATAGGACACCATTCTGTGCTAAAATTACATGGAGGTAAATAATTTTTAAAGGAACATAATTTAAAACACTGTTCCACCGCCAAGCACTAAACAACATGAACTACAAGCAACATCCATTAAAATACCTATCTGGAAAAAAGAAGAACATAAGTCTTTGAGAACTACATTGTATATAAAAATTTGATGTTCTAATTAAATTTAAAACAACATGATTTTAAGCATAATACAAGACAACAAATAGGGAAAATTTTAAAACAAAGATCAAATAGAAAGGATGAAAAGATTTCAAAATTATGCATAATATATTTTAAATTAATTTAAGCACTTTTACACTGCAAGAAAAGACATTTCAGAACACTTCCTATATGAAACTGTTTTAATATTAGAAAATAATAGATTAATATTTTAAGGGATTGCTACTAAATTGTTCTAAAAAAGTATCAGAATATCAGATACTTTGGAGCAGAAATTAGAGAGGCAGGCATAAATATACATAAATATAAGTATATTTATGCCTGCCTCTGTAATTTCGATTTCAATGCATCTGACAAAGTGGATCTTTGCCCATGAAAGCATATGCCCAGATAAATCTGTTAGCATTTAAGGTATCACAGGACTCCTTGTTGTCTTTGCATACTATTTTAAAATACATTTTCATATTATATTTTAAAATCGGATACAATATCTATATATACACATTTTATACAGAAATACATATTACCACATTTTTACTACTCGTATATTTCATCCAGTGTTAACTTTTATGCTGTCTGAGAAATTTGCATAAAAGAGAGTTGTGAAACATTAAGATGATAAACAACCTAATTGTCACATAAATGCATAGGGATTTTGCATTGAATTAGGCCTATCTATTTTTTGTAACCAAAATTGAATCATTTAAAAAACTTAAATATTACATGTGATTTGCTTTATAAACAGACTATTTAAAACAGAAATAATCAAGATATTAACTGGTGAGGCCAGTGTATGGAGCCCCAGAGTATTCCATAAAAGAGCAAAAATTTAGTAACACAATAACATCCTCCTTTCCCCATTCCCAACAAAACACAGAACAATCTTTCCAGTACAATGAAGTGGAAGTTAAAATGAAAGCAATAAAAAGTATTGTGCACACATTCCAAAAAAAATAATTGAAACAGGGCATTTTTTAGCACTGCTACAGCACAAATATGGGATGAACTCTACTATGAAAGGAATTCAGCTTTTCTCCACAATCATACAAAATGCACTGTAAACAGCAAAGTCCAATTAGGAGAACAACAACAGACTCCTTAGCGGACAAACAACAACCAGTACATGTATGTAAACTGAAATTTGAAGAAAATGTTAAAGATTAGACTACAGAAAAGAGGTATAATCAACATTTTCTACAGTTTGTACAGAATGCCCATTGTACACTATATAATTTTCTTTCCTGAAGGCATAAAATAATTTACTAAGACAAAAACAACCCTTTATCTAAAAACATCTGGTACTTGAAAATACATACCTTTTCTAAGGAACAGTTAGACCATGCTCCATCAGACCACCAGCCACTACTAGCTTTCACTTTGGCTGTGCTTTTTGTAGGACTCTTTTTTACACTATCACGTAGATTTGTGAACTTGCCTCTGTGTTTTGAGCACACCGGCAATGTTGCTGAACTAAAAGATGTATGAACATTCAGTGCCTGCTGATGATGCTGAAAAGGATGCTCTAACCATGTAAGATGGACACTCTGAGGCACTTCCATCCTGGGCTTCCTTGTAAAATCAGCAAGCCTGGCGGCTCCAATTTCACAGCCATCTGGAGCATCACAATTGTGGTCATGACGGTAATTGGCCATTAGACAGGTAAAATACACTACCCTTTTTGGAAAATTAATGTTGTATTTTAAAAAATGATGTATGCTGATTTTAGAAAGGTTTCAAAATAATTCTTTCATGTTGTGAGTTATCTGATAGGAAAACAAAGAGCAAAATGCTATTTTAGCCAGTACTGCGCATGTGTGCACTCTTACTTGCTCTATTTAAAGAATATCATTAAGCTCTACACACAATGCTCCCTTTGGAAAACAAATAATCAATGATGTTCATAGATTATTGAGTGGATGGCAAAGGTTTTCTAACATTTCAACTTGTTAATAAACAGCAAAAAATTAAAATTCTCAGACAAAATTTTTTCCTCCCCCAAAACTTCCTTATATTTTATCCCCAAAATCTCTCCAAAATTTGCAAACAACAAGGTACAGGCATACCAAAGTGTATTCAGTATTTACAGTATGTTTGTACACTTTTTTCATATCACTTGAAATTTTTACTGGCATTTTAACATCCTGCAATTAACCCAAGTTAAAGTAAAATACAATTTATTTCCACGTATATCTGATGCTTTCATCTAATTTGTTATAAGTTTAAAATCTAGCCAGTTTTTTAAAAAGTTAAATATAGTATCTTATCTGACCTGAATTCATCACATCAATGTTTATAATTTGACAATCACATTTTAATTTTTTTCCTGTTTCTGCAGCATGAAAAATCCACACAAATGACAGGAGAAATATGCTGTAGTTGGAGACATTGCACTTTATCAACTTAAAACATTAAAAAGGTGTGGTTGCATTTCATGCTATTAGGCATTTAACTAAAGAACTGTGAATATTTAAGGCACTTCTGACTTAGATTCAGCGTGAAATAGGCTCCATAGTTATCTGATGGTTTGGATATTAAGACACAAACAGGAACTGACAGCTATTCCACTAATAATCATGGAGTTGCCAAGTCTAATCTACTGAAAGTGGAAGTAATCAAGAGCTACACAACATATCACTGACGTAATACCGAATCACAGAATCAAAACAGGGATACTTCAATTTAAAATTCAACTGTAGACAAGCTCACACTTTATTTAAAAAAAAAAACTGTGTAGCGGCCCAACTCAGGTCAGAGTGCAGCAGGCAATCATGATCTTGGGACAACGGCAGGAGCATCGGAGTGCCGCACCCATGTTGGCACAGCCATGCCAGGGCAATGAGGATGACTCTAGCCTTGTTCTGGCTGAACTCCAACAGGACATTGCCGACAAGTGGAATTGGGGGAAAGGCACAGAACAGCCCCCACCTCACCCCCTGCCACAACAGGAAGAAGGCATCTCACAGGGACCCATTGCTTAACACTTGCCTGGAGCAAAAACTGCAGCATTTCCTGTTCTACCTGGTGGCAAACTGGTCCACTTGGAAGTGCTCAACTTCTGAAAGAGAACTGAAGCTGCCTCTGGGTGTAGAGCCCACTGTGGTGAAGAGAGAAATATCTGCTCAGCCATTTGGCCAATGAGTTCCTGAACCCTGGGAGGTGAGACACTTCCAGATGAATGTCATGGAGGATACAGACAGACCACTTCCTCGCAGAACACCAGGAGTTCAACAATTAAACTCCTCCCTGCCTGTAGAAGTAGAACATCATGACTGTCTTGAGCATGAGAACTCTGACAGGTGAGCTAGGAAGACTCCACAAGCCCTGTGCACTGCATTGGAGCTTCCTAACATTTGTGGGGAGTGACATTTCTTCCGGGGGAAGGCCGCGGAGGTGAGTGCCCCAGCCAAGGTGTGAGGCATCTGACACCTGCTCAGTCACGTGTGGTGTCCTGAAAATAAGTAACTGCTATAATATTTCTTCAGTCGGTTTACCATATGAGAGAGATGAAAACCACTGAGGGGAAGTCACTACCCATTCAAAGAGGTGCCTGGAGGGAAAATAGAGCAGAAGTTTCTGAGGTGGCCTCTGAATGCCTCTGCTCAAGATTGGGTCCCAAACCTATAGGACTGTTGCTTTCTTACTGGCCTCGAATATAAAAGCCCAGCACGTGGAAGGTAGTTCTAGAGCCTTATAGGCCATGAAATTTACTGTCTGAGTACAGTGCCAGGCCACTGAACGGGAGGTCCTGGATTTAATACTCAGCTTTCACTGACAAGGAAATGTACCTCATAGAAGGAGTCAAAGCCATGTTTGGGCTCCTGAATTTGCTGCATCTGAGGCCACTCAGAGGGTGGTTGCCCTGAACACAGCATTGTCATCATCAAGGATAGGCACCAATTCCATCCTGAGCAACTTGGAAATCTCAGGAATCTCATTTAAGCGAGATGGACTAGGACATGGAAATAAGCATTCTGGGGGTAGAGGGCTGAAAACCAGTCCCCTTATTGCAATGCTGGGATTATGGTGGAGACCATGTGAAAATGATGTGTTCTGACAAACTTGTTAAGTCTGTGCAGATCGAGGATGTCTCTCCAGCCTCCTGATTTCTTCTGAGTTTAAAAAATATATATATCAGGAGTAGAACCCTTTTCCCCTGTGTTGAAGTGGGACTGGTTCTTTGGCTCCCAGATCCAACAGGTGGAGCACCTCTTGTCGAAGTTGCATCTTCTGAGACAAGTCCCTGAAGAGGGACAAGGATGAAGGATGTGTGGGTGGTTTGGAAAGGAAAACGATAGTATACCCTGACAGAATAATATCAAACACCTATCTGTCTGAGGTGATAGCGGCCCACTGGTAATAATATGGGCAGAGGAGGTTTTCAAAGGTGTGTACACTCACGACTGGCATAGAATCTTCTGAGGAGGGAGGGGGGATTCTAGACCCTCAATCAAGGCCTCAATCTTCTTGCTCACAGATGATGGATGCAGTGCTGAGCCTGAAGGTTGCTTGTATTGAGGGCAGGTTCTATTCTTGGCTTGGTTATTGTTTGAATGCTGGTGAATGTAGAAGGAGTAGTGTAGCCCTTGGTAGAGTTGATATCACTATTGCCAGCATCTGTTGGTGGGGGGGTGGTGGTGGGGGTGGATGTGAAAGGTAGTGCATGAGTCCTTCATAGTACTGAGCACTTCATTGGTTTTGCTGGCAAAGAATTTATCGCCATCAAAAGGCACATCCCCCACTATACCCTGTATCTCATGCAGGTACATGGCTGGGGAAAACCAGGAGGCTCAACACAAAACTTATGCAGTTGTCATTGTTTTGATAGCTGCATCCACTGCATCTAGCACAGCTTGGAGGGCACTAGGAAATAATCCGTCCCTCTGCAACAATGGCCCTAAATGGTGGCTTGTTTGCCTCTGGGATATCATCCACATGGTCCATTAATCTGGAATAGTTCTTAAAAGCATATCTAGCAAGTAGAGCCAAGTAATTTGAAATACTGAACTGAAGCATAGAGGATGCGTATGCTTTGTAGCCAACGAAGTCAAGCCTCTTGCTGTCATTATTAGATGGTGTAGTGTGCAAGTATTGCTGCTTTGCAGGTTGACGTGCGGCTTTTACCACCTAGAAGTTCCATGTGGCGTGGGTAAACAGGAATTCTGAACGCTTAGTGGGTACATAGTACTTCTGGTCTGCCCTCTTGCAAGTTGGTGGTATAGAGAAGGGCATTTGCCTGATCATATTGTCAGGGTTCAAAATAGCTGGGTTGATTAGAAGAACTATTTTGGTTCATGGTGCTGCCTGGAGGATAATCATGAGGTCATGTTGAGGCTCCCAAAATTCCTCTGTAGTGACTATGTTCTGCAGCTATATACTTGAAGAGCTTGTGAAAATGCACAAAATCATTCACTGCAGAAGGTGCTGGAGGCATTACAACCTCATCTGGTGAAGATAAGGAATTGGTTGGAAGTGAGGCATCTGGAGATGATTCCTCTAGGACTTGTATGTCATGCTCCTCTGGGACCCGAGACTGGTACACAGATGAAGTTGTGAATATTGTGTAAAACCTGCCCTGCTTATAAGGGCTAGGTTGTGTGCTGTAATGCTCCCTGTAGGCGTGGCACATCAGTTCCCTGCGCCCCCACCCCCCACCCCAGCTGAGCAGCGTGTTGGTTCTCTGAGCCCACGCCCACCTAGTTGGTTCCGTGAGTCCCTCCCAACCCAGCTGAGCCGTGCCATTTCCCTGCGCCGTGCCCCCGCCCCGTAGCACTGCTGAGCTGCATGCCGGTTCCCTGTACCCCCACTCGCAGCCCAAGAGGACATTAAAAATTGGGGCTGTCCCAGAAAATCCAGGATGGATAGTCAGCATACCTAGGCCAGACCAAGAGTTAAACAGAGGTACCCCAACTTTCATACAGAGACAAACCATCTATGATACACATTTTACATATCGTCTTATGCATTAATGAAATGTTTGGTACCTCCCTTTCCTTCAAAACATTCCTATTCACCACCCATTGTTATGCTCTTACTCCTGTTTTAAACTATTTTATTACGTACTAAGTTGGGGTGTCCTTGTACTGTCCTGGTGGAATGTATTTACATATTTCATATGCTTTTAGCAGTGCTAGAAGTTTTAGTGCCGAGACACACTGACTTGCAGGCAAACATCTGTTTTTGACAAAGCACGTCTGTTAATCATGGTATAACTATTGCTTACTTTGCTTCAGGCACAAGGCCCATGCTTCAGATTCTTGCTTTTGCCTACACTGATGTGGTCACTGGTGACAGAGTCTTTGAAAGCACCAACTTCGCTTGCAGCCTGGACCCTTTAGGATTGGTACCTGAGCCCAAGGCAGACGGTGCCAGGGTGCCTGAATTACTAGAGGTATCATAGGTGCTGACACATGCACACCTCTATGCAGGGGGTCCCAAACTTTTTGACATGGGGACCAGTAAATCCAGTCTCAAACTTTTAGAGGATCAGTAATGTTAATTTGTATATTTGCATATTCATTAATCAAATGATGAATATTCAAATAAGTTGTTTCTGGTCCTACCAAAACCCCCAGTGACAGCTTTAGCAAAGCTTTTGATATGGTCACCCACAATATTCTTGCCAGCAAGTTAAGGACTATGGATTTGATAAATGGAGTGTAAGAGATAGAAAGCTGGTTAGACCAGGGTTTCCCAAACTTTTTACTTAAGTTGGAACCCTTTTTTTTCCCGTACTGTTTTTTGCAGTCCAAAAATATCAACACACAAAAAACAAACTGAGAAAATACCAGACATATAATATGTCTGGTATTTTCTCATTAGGTAATTTTTATTATTACTAGATGTATCAGTTTGTAGTTTCGAACTGCCTGGCTGGTAAATGTGCTCAGACTGCATGAGTGTGTCTACCAGTCAGACAGTATGCAACTACTCGGGGGGGAGGAGGGGACACAATAGAATCCCTGGGCCAGACACACTCGTGCTTTGCAGGGGGGGGGCACCTCGATATCTGCATATGGACGGGTCAATCCTGCTCCCCGCCGGCCGATTCATTCCCCCTGCTGTGCCTCCGGCCAGCCCCACTTCCCCCAACCCCCTCCCGGGCAGCCAGTTCTCCCCCCCTTCTCCTCCCAATCTCCCTTGGCCAGCCCCGCTGCCCGCGTCCAGCCCTGCTTCTGGCAGCCGCTTCTCCCCCTCCTCCCCCGCCATCTTCCCCAGGCAGCTCCCTACTCCCGACCTCACGCCCCCCGGCAGCCCTGCTTCCGCCGGCCCCCCAGTTTCACACATACAGAATGGGAAGTGACTGTCTAGGAAGGAGTACAGCAGAAAGGGATCTAGGGGTTATAGTGGACCACAAGCTGAATATGAGTCAGCAGTGTGATGCTGTTGCAAAAAAAGTAAACATGATTCTGGGATGCATTAACAGGTGTGTTGTGAGCAAGACAGGAGAAGTCATTCTTCCGCTCTACTCTGCGCTGGTTAGGCCTCAGTTGGGAGTACTGTGTTCAGTTCTGGGCACCGCATTTCAAAAAAGATGTGGAAAAATTGGAGAGGGTCCAGAGAAGAGCAACAAGAATGATGAAAGGTCTAGAGAACATGACCTATGAAGGAAGGCTGAAAGTATTGGGTTTGTTTAGTTTAGAAAAGAGAAGACTGAGGGGGGACATGATAGCTGTTTTCGGGTATCTAAAAGGGTGTCATAAGGAGGAGGGAGAAAACGTGTTCATCTTGGCCTCTGAGGATAAAACAAGAAGCAATGGGCTTAAACTGCAGCAAGGGAGAATTAGGCTGGACATTAGGAAAAAGTTCCTAACTGTCAGGGTAGTCAAACTCTGGAATAAATTGCCCAGGGAGGTTGTGGAATCCCCAGCTCTGGAGATATTTAACAGTAGGTTAGATAAATGTCTACATGGGATGGTCTAGGCAGTATTTGGTCCTGCCATGGGGGCAGGGGACTGGACTCGATGACCTCTCGAGGTCCCTTCCAGTCCTAGTATTCTATGATTAGTTCTAAATAAGTCCAAGTAAAAATATTAGTTAACAGCTAGGATAACATTTACACCTTACGGATTTGCTACAGAGGTAAATATGCCAAAAGCACATACTTGGAAATATATGTAAATAATTATATATCTACATGATTTCATAGTATCCCATGTTAAATGACAACCTTAAGAAGTTAGGTTTTTAGATAGCTAGAAATGAGTTGAAGTAAAAGATGAATCTAGCTCATCAATAAACAAAATGATGCTACACAATTATAATATAGAACTTCTAAAATCTCCATATTTCCTACATGCCCAACGTTGCATTACCAATTATCCACAGGCATATACACATTATAATATTACTCCTTTTCCCAAAAAATGGGCAAGTCTCATACTTTTCTGTTAGAGTTCCTTCCCTTCTGACCTTTCCAAAAAACCCTCACAATCCAAATGTATCATCCTACATCCTCTTTACCTGTTTCAATGTGGAATCTCTCTCCTACATAAACCTGGCACTGGGTATAGTTTAAAATAGTTGCATAGACGTTTATCTTTGTAACAAAGGGTATGCTCTTATATGTACAACCTAGACATGATAACATTAATGTATATTCCACACAAATAATATAATTTTAATCTCATTGGTAGATTGCTTGTGCATGATTAAACATGCAATTATAACCCAGTAGTTCTGATATATAACAAATATACTAGAACCTCCATACTCCAGGTGTCCCTAGTTCAGGAATACCTGTGGTAAAGACCCTGGCTGGCAGAGGTCAAAGTGGCTCTGCAAGCTTCTGCTTCCACTCCCCATCAGCTGGGGGAAAACCAGCACAAAGACATGCTCTGCTAGAGGTTATGGGATCCATGGGGAGGCGGGGCAGCACCTGGGAATGGCAGGAGATGCAGAGCACCAGACAAGCATCCTACCCCTATGCCCCTCATTCTCTCCATAGCCCAGCAAAATCTTTAATCCAGCAAACTCTGTTTCCCAGGGTTGCAGGATTACGTTTAACTAACAATATCCGTTCTGTTCATTTTAACAGTCATCTTGCAATGACATTTAGCTAAATTATTTTTTAATTGTCATTGAATTTAAAATTCTAGCTAGTATTCTAGTGTTTAATGTCCCTAATTCATATATAATTTTATTATTTTTATGGTTTCCATTTCAAGTGAGACTATTTAAAAATGAGAGCACATTTTTTATCAAATTAAATGATTTTAATTCCATTTTCATGCATTAATCCTAAAACATACTATGTCAAGCTTCATTTAAAAGATATAGAAATGAAATAAAGATATACAAACATAACTTGCAGATTCTGTGGGGTGTGCATATATTACAGCCTACTATTCCTGAATTATCAGTAATCATAAAATGCAGATACTAAATAATTTCAACAAGTGCTACATTACCTGATGGGAGCTCGCAGCTACAGAAATGCAGTCAATGAAGCTGTGTCCACCACTGAAAAATGCCAATATCTGCTGCCAGCGAGAAGGCTCAGGCTCATTTCGTAGTTCGTCTGCCGAGCCCTTTTTTGCCCACTGTTTCGGCTTTGGGCCTACAGAGCTATGGTTGGAAATAGTGTTGCTGCCTCGATTGGCACGAGAATACAGGAGTGTGTTGTTTCCAAAAATGTAATTCATCTCTGCAGCTCTGCAGGTGGTTGCCAGGCAGTCTCACTTGCCTACCAACTGCTCAGCGGTGAATGATCAGTAAAAACTGCAGCTAGAATTACAGCAGCATCATTTGCAAATTGTGGATACTATCTCTGTAACTGAGGCTCATTTTTTTTCCTCCAAGTTGTATCCATCTATCAGTATATTTATCTCCTATATCTATTACTCATCTGAAAGCATACTCATTACTGCAACCAAAAATGCAATCAAACCTGATTTTCTTTTGTACTATTATCCCTTCCAAGGTCTGCAGGGATCAAAGCTCTTGTCCTTTTGTTAGCCGATAACCAGGAAGTGAGTCGATTAGCAGGTACAGTAGGATGCTATAAGCAGTGGACTAGGAAGATCCTTTGACTGCATGAAAAAATGCACTGCGTGGTGAAAGGCAGGATCACTAAATAACCAAGTTTCAATCCCTGACTGTAGTAAAATCCAATACTACTTTGTCACTGCTTAAATTATAAATGTGAAATGAACAAAAACAGAGAACATGTATATAACTGTGCTTTTTCATTAACTGCACTAGTTAAATATTTTTAACTGAAAAATAAAAATAAGCTTATAGCATACTTATACAAGACAATATTCCAAGAGAAAGCTAACACTACCACTGATTTTCTAATACTTTGATTTTAGAAACAAGGACATAAAGAAGGTGGGGAAAAGGACAACGTCCATCTTCAATGCAGTACAACCAGTTTATTCTACGTGGTTATATTTAACCTATTTATGGTGCTTTTGGAAATCATGGTCAAAGGCAGGAAACCACTAATTAGCACTGCATTGCTTCTTTCAATTGGTAATACACTGAGGTTCTAATCCATGTCAAGCACATGTCATGGTTATGTTTATTTTTAAATTTGTTTCAAGGAGTACTAATTGTGTATCATTTTAGTAACTTAATATCTAACAAATGTATGCATTTAAAAGTTATTTTAATGTATTTGCTGTCCTAGATCTTTTCTTCAACACAGATGTTTTAAATAACTCTTCTTTGAATTCACTGGTAGGCTTAGTGGCTTCTTAATAAAATGAGATATAGATGCACTAGTGCTACTGGGATTTATGGTTTACTGCTCTACTACTTATCTTCATGGACAGAAAGTCTCACATAATAAACTTCTAAAAGGTCATTCAGAATCAAAATTAACTTTGAGCATTTAACACTTCATATTTTATAGAGATTGTATAGCTAGTCATTCATCAATGATGTAGTATACCTCTTCTAATAGTGAAACTGAAATAAGTAATAAGGAAATGGAACAAAAACATAAAAGTTTCATTTCAGTCTGGTTTGCTTGTTTGCCTATCCACTGATAGACATCAGCGTCCACTGATCTGCAGGGCTCCGCTCCCAGATGACTCTGTGTCCAAAGTAGAACACCATGATGCTGCTGCTCCCAGGAGCCAGTACCCTGCTCTGGCAGTTCCTCCCCAGCCATGTAGCAGTACCATCCCCAGTCTTGCCGCCAGACATGTCTCCTCTCTGGGGTCATACAGCCCCGGTGGTGACAAGGCTGGGGGTGGCACAGTTGAATGGCTGGGAGGGGCTGCTAGCTCAGGGCACTGGCTCCTGGAAGCAGGGACATTGCATTCTTCTCAGTTGGCCACAGAGTCTTTTTGGAGTACAGCCCTTCATATCAGTGGATACCAATGTCCATCCATAGACATTTGTATCTGTGCAGGGCTGGGGCCACAGTCGGAGCCTCACTGCACTGCTATCCTGGGGCCAGGGTCAGAATCCCCTCCTGCATATGTGAGCACCCTCCCAGAACCAGCAATCCCCCTTGTGTCCCTGCTCCCTTCCTAGAGCCAGCACCCCGCAACCACTCCTGCACCCCAGGTTTCTAGCCCAGCTTGATATCCCCTCCAAAAGCCAGCATCCTCCACTCCCTCCTGCACCCTAAGTCCTAGCCCTGAGTCCTGCTCCCCAAGTCAACACCCTGCACCCATGCCTTGACCCTTCTCTCAGACGCAGCAACCCACATCTCTCCTACAGCCTGAATCCCCTCCTGCACCTCAGCTCCCTGCACCAATCCTTGTTTCCTCTCAGAGCCAGGACCCCATGACTCAGCCCAGAAAAAGTGATTGAGGGTAGGGGAGAGTGAGCAACGGAGGGAGGGATGACATGGAGTGAGCAGGACGGGGCCTCGGGGAAGTGGCAGGGTAGATATTAGGTTGCACTGAAATTCCAAAAGTGATTTTGTGAATAAAATGATTGGAGACCACTGGTCTAAGGTATAACAAAGCTCTACACAGCTCCCCATGGAGTGAGAGATGGTAGATTGCCCTTTACATTTCTCCCCATAATGTAATAGAAAGTGTTTTTCTAATGGCTGTAGTCTTTTTAGGTAGAAATAAACAGTGCTGTATATATGAACTCTGTGTGTATATCTGTACAGGGGGTCTGGGAAAAAAATAAAGGAAATTTACTGAGACAGGTAAAAATTTGTCCATTTTGGGCACTAAGATGTACCTGAGGTTTCACTGTGAACTTATCTTTGAACTAATGTAAAGCACTAGGCTTAATCACCCTGCTATCCAGCATAGATATTTATCAGGATGACCATTTTAATGGAAGCTCTAGGGATGCCTAGCCAATAAGTTTATGGGATGAACCCATTAATTTTGTTAGGAAAAGATTAGGGTCCCAAAAGGCAGGTAAGTTCTCTAACAGCAGTGGAAAGTATTTGCTACCACTTGAAGGAAACCTCAGCCAGTGGGGTCAGAGAAGTTTAAGAACAAACTTGTAGCAAGCAGATACTGCTGCCAAGAGAACTTTCAGGGTGGCTGTGACAGGATCCCTGGGGTGTTACCTGGGATTGTTGGACTCTGTCTCCTCTTAACACTAGAGTCTGGGCTCCTCTCAGTGCTTTGAAAATGACCAGCAGCTAAACCCTCCAGCTGCTGTCACTTAGCACAACCACATGTGGAGCTCCACACCCTAGGGATATAAGTGACAAATGCTTATTGGATAGTCAAAGTAGGAACTTGTATATAATGGAGATTGCCTGTCTCCTAGAACTGGAAGGGACCTTGAAAGGTCATCGAGTCCAGTCCCCTGCCTTCACAACAGGACCAAGTTCCATCCCTGACAAATTTTTGCCCCAAGTCCCTAAATGGCCCCCCATGAGGATTGAACTCACAACCCTGGGTTTAGCAGGCCAATGCACAAACCACTGAGTTATTCTTGAGCACCCTCCCAGAGCCAACTGACTAGTCACTTCCCCCTATCCTTGCTGCTTCTATCAGAGAGAGGCAACGGGGGGGGGGGGGAGGAGGAGGTAGTGCTGGAGAAGCCAGCTTAAAAGTTAGTAACCCACCCCAGCACCATCTCCACGGGGGGGGGGGGGGGAGGCAGGGAAGGCAGGGGGCAGCAGGGCAACAGCGTGAGTAGGGACAGTCCCGCTCATGCCAGTCCCACTGCTGCTTCTCTCCCTTTGGAATGTACAAGAGCCACCTGCCGCTCTTGTACATTTCAAAGAAAGAGGCACAGAGGGGAACGCTTTGCTCCCCGCTGGCGCGGGTTCCCGCTGCCTCTACCCCTCTTAAATGCACAGGAGCTGCCATGTCTCTTGTACACTTCAAAGACAGAAAGCTCTTGTACATTTCAAAGGGAGAAACGCAGCGGGATAGCAAGCACTCCCCCATCGACTAATCGAGCTATAGATTACTCCAATAGCTGATTAAACGAAATTTAACATCCCTACCATACCCATCTAGATTGCATGACTGCTCCCAGAGCAACTCAGGAATCACAGAGAAAAGCACCAATCAAATTCTGCTAGCTTCCATCCTTGTACCTCAGAAATACACTGTATATTAACTAGTTCACCTCTTCATCAATGTAAAGTAGGTAAACACCAACCTTTGTAAACCTGAACAGATTTACCAAACACTTCAGGCAAACTCATCCTTTAAAATGTAGAAGTCCCATCCTACTAACTAGAAAGGAACAAGTTCTGTCAAATCAAGAATAAAAGTATAATTTGGAAATTCCCCCCAAAAAAGAATGTTTAAGGGCAACTAGCCAAAGTCTCAAAAATAATGTTGCTGTTACTTTTAACTACATCAGAAGCAGGAAGTCTACCAAACAATCAGTGGGGTCATTGACAATCAAATTGTTAAAGGAGCACTTAAGAAAGTTAAGGCCCTTGTATAGAAGCTAAATGAAATCTTTACATCAGTCTTCACTGCAAAAGATGGAAGGAAAGATGCCACATGTGGGCCATTATTTCTGGTGACAAATCTGAGTAACCATGCCAGATTGAGATAAAATTAAACACTAGATCACTAACAACAGAGAGCGACAAGGAGTCCTGTGGCACCTTATAAAGTAACAGATTTATTAGAACATATGCTTTCGTGGGCAAAGACCCACTTCGTCAGAGGCATGTAATGGAAATTCCAGAGGCAGGTATAAATATACAAGCATAAGAAAAGAGTTCCAATGAATAGTAAGGCTGGAGATAACGAGGTCAATTCAGTCAGGGAGGATGAGGCCCACTTCTAGCAGCTGATCTGGAGGTGTGAACACCAAGAGAGGAGAAACTGCTTTTGTATTTGGCTAGCCACTCACAGTCTGTTTAATCCTGAGATGGTGTCAAATTTCCAGATTAACTGTAGCTCAGCAGTTTCTCTTTGGAGTCTGTTCTTTACGTTTTTTTGTTGCGGGATGGCTACCTTTAAATCTGCTGCTGTGAGTCCAAGGAGACTGAAGTGTTCTCCTATAGGTTTTTGGATATTACCATTCCTGATAGCGGAATGGTGTGATATTGGCGAGCTTTACCCATCCAAATTTTACTAAACTCCTTCTTAGGCAACACATTCCCTCCATTCCTTCTCTATGCTAGACTGTGTTAGCCTGGAGTGGAGGGGAGGAGAGTATGTGTGGAGCACCCACGGGGACACATCTCCAGTTAGTGCACGAGGTGAATAACCTTCCCTTCTTCTTTGAGGGTACCCGTGGGTGCCCCACTTAGGTGATTACACAGCAGTATTCCTGTTTGGCAGTGGGCGCTCTGTGATGCAGTATTGGATGTTGGACAGTATGGTACATCTAAATTTAGTGTCTGAGTCCTGAAAGGACTGAATAGTGTAACGTTGTGCAAAAGTATTAACCAAAGCCCATGTTACTGCTCTGCAAATGATGTCCATGGGAAGACCCTTGAGAAAAGCAGTTGTGGTAAATACTGCTCTTATGGAGTTCACCCGCATAACTGCTGGTGGCTGTCTGTCTTTCTAGGAGTAAGCCAGGTATATACATGTAGAAATCCATTTGGATATTTGTTGTTTGGAAACAGGTTGACCTATAGACCTGTCTGTGGAAGACACAAATAGCCTAAGTGTGTTCTAAGGAAAAGCCTAATGTGTGTGCGGCGCTGCCTGTTTGCTGTCCTCGTGTGGTTTCGGGAAGAACGCAGGCTGATATATGAGTTCATTACAATGGAATGAGATAGGTATCTTGGGGAGGAATTTTGGGTGGGTTCTGAGGACAACCTTCCTGTACTGTGAAATACAGCATACTATGGGTCCGCCATGAGTGCTGCTATGTCTCCCACTCTCCTGGCTGATGTTATCACAACGAGGCTACCTTCATCGACAGGTGTAGTAGCGAACAGGTTGCATGTGGCTCAAAAGACCATCTCATGATTGAACTCAACACAAGGTTCAAGTCCCATGAAGGCACTGGATCTCTACACAGTGGATACAGGTTTCGTATCCCTTTGTGAAATCTCTTAACGCACTAGTAGGAAAAAACAGAATACCCTTGTATGGGTGGGTGAATCACTGACATAGCTGCTAAGTGTACTATGATGGAACTAACTGATAGTCTTGTATCATGCAGGTGAAGGATCTATTTTAGTACATCTGTTATCCCCGCCTTGTGGATCCCGTGCTCAAGCCAAATTCCAGGCTGCAAATCTGGCCCACTTCTCCAATTAAGTTAATCTTGTAATGGGTTTCCTAGAATTAATAAGGATGTCTCTGACCTTCGAGGCAGGGTTAACTCTTTGTGTGAGAGCCAACAAGCATCTACGCTCGCAAGTTTAGTGTAAGTAGCCTGGGTTGTGGTATACACCCCGTGTCCTGAGTCAAGAGAGCTCGCACCGGGGGAAATGTGTACAGCTGATGTGCTAGTTGGAGTATGGCAGGGTACCAAATTTGTCTTGGCCAACTGGGGGATAGGAGTATGACTCTTGCTGCCTCTTGTTTGACCTTCATTACCGTTTGATGTATGAGAGATATAGGTGAAAATGCATGCACCAATGGGAAGTCCCAGCATATTGCAAATGCATCTCCAAGAGATCGTAGTCCAATGCCTGCCCTGGAACAATACCAGGGGCACTTGGAATTGATGTGCATTGCAAACAAGTCTACAACTGGGTATCCCCACCACCTGAAAAGGTTGTTTATGATGGATTTATTGATCTCCCATTTGTGGTTCCGTGGCAGTTGTCTGTGAGGGAATCCGCTAGTACATTGTACTTGCCTGTCAAATGCATTGCAACAGGTGTGATGTTGTGTACAATACACCATCACCATAGTTTCACTGCTTCTGCACATGGGCTGTGAGACCTCGCGCCCCCCTCCCTTGCCTGACAATGCTTGCGACATTGTCCAACAACAGCCTCACGGTTTTCTTTCCTACGTGCGGAAGGGATTGGGAGCATGCTCTCCTCACTGCTCTGAGTTCAAACAAACTGATGTGAAGCCAGGACTGTGTCCGTTGTCCCTGTAATATCATGCTCCCCAACCCAGCAGGGACATGTCTGTCGTGATAGTAAAGGATGGCGTTGGCATCTGAAATGGAAGTCCTGTGCAGCCATTGTTTATGTCTGTCCACGAACTTAGGGTGGCTTTGACCCGGCTGGGCACATGGACTGTCTTGTAGAGTGGATTATGCCTGGAGAAGTACATGGAGTGTAGCCATGCCTGGAATGGCCCCATATGTAGACAGGCGTTTGGGACCACAAACATGGACGCTGCCATGTGTCCTAGTATTTGCAGGCATGTATTTGCCATGGCGTGTGCACAACTTTGTACGGATACAATCCAGTCGCTCATTCTCAACCATTTGTGGGTCGGCAGTGAGGCTATGCCCCAAGTGCAGTCCAACTTTGCCCCTATAAACTTCAGCATCTGGGTAGGAGTGAGGATGCACTTTCCCAAATTCAGTAGGAGCCTGAGCATGTCGAATAACGCTCTCGTTGATTCCAGTGATTGTTCCATGTCACCATAGGTGGGTGCCATGATCAAACAATCATCGAGATATGGAAATATGGTCATTTGTTATCGCAGGTTTACAGCTACCACGGACAGAACTTTGGAAAAGCCTCTGGATGCCATGGACAGCCCAAAGGGGAGCACCCTGTACTGATAGTGAAGTCTTTGATGGTGAACCTAAGGAATCATCTGTGAGCCAGGTGAATAGATACATGAAAATGTGTGTCCTTGATGTCAAGGGCAGCTAGCCATGCTCCTTTCTCCAAGGCAGGTATGATCTTTGCCAGCATGATCATCTTGACCCATTGATACTTGACGAACCAGTTGAGTCCACATAGGTCAAGATGGGCCTCCACCTCCCAATTTCTTAACAGTTAAAGTATTTGGAATAAAATACCCTTCCTATGTAGCAGCTGGGTACCTCCTCTATAGCACCTAGTTCTAGGAGGTGCTTCTTCCAAAAGGACCAACTCATGAGAGGGGTCCCTGAAAAGGGACAGGGAAGGGGGGTGGGTTGGTGGAACTGCTATGAATGGTAGGCAGTATCCAGTTCATATTATTTCTAGGACCCATTGGTCCGAGGTGATTGTTTTCCATGCTGGGTAGAAAGCAGCAAGTCTGTTTCCAAATAGTTGTTTGCTTGGTTGTACCTGCCCTAGAGAATCTGGGCTTTGTACCTTTGACCAAATCCTCAAATTTGCTGATGTGAGGTGGACACCTGGGTCGATGATTGCTCATTTGACTGTCTTTGTCAAGTTTGTCTTGTACACCTTTTGTTCTCATGGGGTTTTTGTATTGTGTATACCCTGATGTTCTGAACCTTCAGTTATATTGTTTACTCTTGGCTCCGGGCAGCTGTATTCCTAGTGTGCAGAGCGTTGACCTGGAGTCCTTCGATGTGTGGAGAGCTGAGTTTGCTGCCTCTGCGAAGAGCTTCTCACTCTCAAATGGGAGATCCTTGATGTTCAATTGAACCTCCCTGGGGAACCCCGACAGCTGCAGCAATGACATCCATCTGAGCCCTACCGCAGATGCAATCGACTTGTGTGCTGTGTCCGCTGCATCTAATGGTGCCTGTAGAGCTGTTCGAGAAATCAATGAGCCTTTTTGATATTTGATTCAAACTGCTCCCTCACATCCTCTGGTATATATTAAATAAAGGATTTAAATAATTCAACCATGTTGTACAAGTATTTTATTGGAGACCCACATAATTAACAATTCTCGGTTGGAGGGAGGCTGAGGAATAGGCTTTCTTCCTCATAGTGTCCAGCCTTTTTGTCTCTAACATGACTCGGTGTTCTAGGGTACGGTTGTTGTTGTTTATCCCTCTTGTTGGCTGCTTCAACTTCTAGTGAGTTCGGGGAAGGGTGAGAGAAGAGGAATTTGACCTCAGAATAGGAGACTTAGCATTTCTTATCTAGCTGTATTGACACTGGAGGCACCGATGCCGGAGTAATGCAAGTCTGTTGTGTTAAAGTAAACTGCGGATGCTCGTGAGTTCACGTTTGTTCTGCATTATGTTGGCAAGTTTTATGGCAAGCATGTCTGCCACCCTCCTAAACAAGTCTCAGACCCTTCTCAAGTCATCCCCTCTCATTGGTGATGTAGGGAGAGTATGCTACTCTGTCGCAGAGTAGAAGGTATTGGGCGGAATAGAGGAAGCCTGAGTTGACACCTCCATAGATGACTCACTGTCATAGTCAGTTTGATCCCAGTCAGCTCGCTTTTGGATGTTCACATCAGCTGACTGTGTCCCTGGGACCTGCATATTGTGTTGAAACTACTGGGTTTGAGAAGTTGCCCAAGGGTCCCAATAGGCCCACTGAGGTGGAATTGGTGGAGGAATCCACTGTGCTATCTGCCATCTGCATTTGCTGCTACTGCATTTCCACTTGTGGGGAGACTCTGTGCTGGCCCTTTGACTGTTCCTCCTTGTCCTCACTGAATCTGGCGGATGTTTGTGACGCTGGTGTTGAGGAAAACAGTGAACATTGGGAGCATGGTATGCCATTGGTAGTGAACAGTGGGAAGCATGGTACCGATGCCACTGAGAGTTCCACTTCTGTTATGAGGCTCAGTACTGGAGTATGGGGGAAGGGGGAGAAGTGCTGTGTACTTCCTTACAGCAGGCTGCGTCTGTACCATCAGCGCTTTAAAAAGCACCAGTACCAACGGTATCAAGAATTTGCTCAAAAACGGCATTCCACTGCTCTGCAGCTTGCTGCTCCACAGTACTGTGCTCTCCACTGGTGCTGCTTTCCTATGGGGAGAGAGTGAAACATGGCTAGCGACTGCTCCTTGCTCCATTTTAGAGTCATGGCTTTTCTTTAAGCCGGGTCCCTAGTCCTGCTTTTGAGAGTTCTACCTATTCATGGTCTTATCAGACTCCTTTACATTTCTGTCATTTAGAGGCTGAGGCTCAGGAGGGGACCGGGAGCATTTCATGCTCCACTCCTCTCTCTGGCACATCCCTGCAAGGGAGTGCTCCTCCTGCCCTCTTCCCCAAGAGGGTCATATCTGGGGGGTAGCAGGGTGAACGAGGTTGTGACTCAGCCATGTTGCTGCCCAAAAACAATAATCTTCCTTGTAGGTCTCTTGCCCTTTTAGAGCATGGGGTGAGCTTATGAGGTGTACCGGTAGTTCGGAATAGGAAGCCTAGTCCAAACTACCTAGTTCGAGCCCCGTGTAGCCGCGCTGCACGGGGTTCGAACCAGCGGGGTTTTAAAAATGGCGGCTCCCCGCTTATGCAAATGAAGCCCGGGAAATTCAAATCCTGGGCTTCATTTGCAAGTGCGGTATGCCTACATTACCCCGCTAGTTAGAACTAGCGGGGTAGAGTAGACATACCCTTTGTCTTTGTTCCTGTTGTATGTTGTATCTCTCTTTTGCTGCTATCGTGGTGTGTACATGCTGAGAGTGCAAAGAGTGGAGCGAGAGTTTTTACTGATATGCAGAATCTCATCCATGTTAGCAGCAACAGCTTTTGTTTATAAAAGGGAGATCCTCCACTTTTGCTTGAAGCTCGCTGGGCATACTTGGTGCTTGCAACCAGGAGGCTCTCCTCATCATCACTCTGTGAGCTACATGTATTGCTGATAGTAGTGCTGTGTGGGCGATGGTGTGCCCCTTGGGAATTACTGCGCTGAGGATGGTTCTCAGGGTCGGGCAGGTGCCTTATCAGCTCGGCAAGCTTGGAGTAATTATGAAAGTGGTGATTGGCTAGCAATGCAGAGACATTCGCAATTCTGAACTGCAGGGTGGCGTAGGAATTTTTTTCCCCAAATAGGTCTAGTTTTTTTATGTTTTTGTCATTGGTTGCTAACCTAAGTTGAGGAGCTTTCGAGCATTGATTCACTGCATCCACTACAAAAGAGTATGGCTAGGGGCGGGAGAACAGAACGGCCAACTCCTTGGGGAAATATTTCCTGTCAGACTTTCTGCAAGTTGGTGGGTGGAGGCAGCTGTCTGCCAAATGACATCTTATATCTGCATTATTGCTTCGTCAATTGATAACACAATCCTTCCCTGAGAAGGGGGATGGATGTAGTTTAGGAGACACTGCTCTTTCTCCTTTATCTCCTAGAACTGAACTTCCTGAGTAGTGGCCACTCTTTTAAAAAGTTCCTGAAATTGTTTCAGTTCATCAGTAGAAGGGGTATCCCTCAGGTATTACTGCCTCATCGGGAGATAAGATTGAACTGTCCCCTGAGGGAAGCTGCCGGGCTTGTGTACTAATGGGCTCGTCAAGAATTTAACCCTCCTCGTCATCTTCCAAAGTATTCAGAAGGGTGTAGGATGGAGAGGCTGCTGGAACCCTCTCTGGTGATGCAGATGGGCCCGTAGAATGGCATCTGCAGGGTCTCCAATACTCACATGGGGCCCACTGGGGTGGGTAACAGATCTGATAATAGGGAGGTCTGATAGCCAGTCAGGATACTACTGTGGGTGATATGGTCCATCTCAGTAATGGTGAAAATGACCAGATGTAATAGGAGAGGAGTGTTGTGAGGACAAAGTGCTCCTCTGATCATAATCAGCGACTCCAGCGTTTTCATGTAACAAAGGAAGCTTACTGTAGCCTGCAGTTGGATAGGAAAAGACTGCGCATTCTGAACATCAGCAGGCTAGGAACTATTTAGAAAAGCTAAACGTACACAAATCCATGGGTCCGGACTTAATGCATCCGAGGGTATGGAAGGAGTTGGCAAATGTCATTGAGGAGCCTTTGGCCATTATCTTTCAAAAGTCGTGGCGGATGGGAGAAATTCCGGATGATTGGAAAAAGGCAAATGTAGTGCTCATCTTCAAAAAAGGGAAGGACGACGATCCACGGAACAATAGACCGGTCAGTCTTACCTCGGTTCCTGGAAAAATTATGAAAGGGATCCCTAAGGAATCCATTTTGAGGCACTTGAAACAAAGGAAAGTGATTAGGAATAGTCAGCACGGATTCACAAAGGGAAAGTCATGCCTGACCAATCTGATTAGCTTCTATGATGAAGTAACTGGTTCTGCGGACATGGTAAAGTCAGTGGATGTGATATATCTTGACTTTAGCAAGGCTTTTGATATGGTCTCCCACAATATTCTTGCCAGCAAGTTAAGGCAATGTGGATTGGATAAATGGACAGTAAGATGGACAGAAAGATGGCTAGAAGGCCGGGCCCAGCACGTAGTGATCAATGGCTTGATGTCAGGATGGCGGTCGGTTTCTAGCAGAGTGCCCCAAGGTTCGGTTCTAGGACCGGCTTTGTTCAATATCTTTATTAATGACCTAGATGAGGGGATGGATTGCACCCTTAGTAAGTTTGCAGATGACACTAAGCTAGGGGGAGAGGTAGATACGCTTGAGGGCAGAGATACAGTCCAGAGTGACTTAGACAAATTGGAGGATTGGGCCACAAGAAATCTGATGAGGTTCAACAAGGACAAGTGCAGAGTCTTGCACTTGGGATGGAAGAATCCCAAGCACTGTTACAGGCTGGGGACCAACTAGCTATGTAGTAGTTCTGCAGAAAAGGACCTGGGGGTTACAGTGGATAAGAAGTTGGATATGAACCAACAGTGTGATCTTGTAGTCAAGACGGCTAATGGCATATTAGGTTGCATTAAGAGGAGCACTGCCAGCAGATCCAGAGATGTCATTATTCCCCTTTATTCGGCTCTGGTGAGGCCACATCTGGATTATTGTGTCCAGTTCTGGGGCCCCCACTACAAAAAGGATGTGGATACATTGGAGAGGGTCCAGAAGAAGGCAACCAAAATGATTAGGGGGCTGGAGCACATGACCTATGAGGAAAGGCTGAGGGAGTTGGGTCTATTTAGTCTGCAGAAGCGAAGAGTGAGGGGGGATTTGATAGCAGCCTTCAACTTCCTGAAGGGAGGTTCCAAAAAGGATGGAGAAAGGCTGTTCTCAGTAGTGGCAGATGGCAGAACAAGGAGCAATGGTCTCAAGTTGTGGTGGGAGAGGTCCAGGTTGGATATTAGGAAAAACTATTTCACTAGGAGGTTAGTGAAGCACTGGAATGGGTTACCTACAGAAGTAGTGGAGTCTCCACCCCTAGAGGTGTTTAAGTCTCGGCTTGACAAAGCCCTGGCCGGATTGATTTAGTTGGGATTGGGTCCTGCCTAGAGCAGGGGGCTGGACTTGATGACCTTCTGAGGTCTCTTCCAGCTATATGATTCTATGAAATAGGACCGGTGCTGAGACTGGGATCTGGATCCCCTAGATGACCATGTGGACTCTGCTTCCTAGTCAGTCGAGTACTCCAAGGCTGACCAGGGTGAAGCTGAGGCGGACACAGCCAGTGACCTTGCTGCTGGGGTGTGCTGGGCCATCGACTCCAGCTTGCCCCGGTGCCAAAGAGGGGGAGAAGGAGGCATGGCCAACCCCGGGCCTGATGAGCCCTGAGTGGGAGCAGTGCCCATGGAATCTGGTGCTGCACTCAGTGCTGCTCGGGGGCCCTGCCCTTGTGCCGGCTATGATGCCAAGTCACAGGCCAGGGTTGAAGTTGCCACCAGTGCCGGTACTGTGGGCACTGTCATGCCCGGTGCCAGGGCTGCATGTGAGGCAGAGTAGCGTTTCCTCGACTCCTGTGCCGGGGCGCTGTGCACCCTGACCACCGTTCGGTGCTGACCATGGTCCTGATCTTTGTCGGGGCCCGGTGCTGAAGTAGAAGGGGACAGCTCAATCAAGTCCCTGGATGCCTTGAAAGCCTCCAGGGTAGAAGACTCCAGGAAGTCCCACATTGGGCTGGGGTCCTCCTGCAAAGAAAGTCGTTTGTCTAACCAAGATGGTCTGGGCTCAGCACTAAATGGTCCGGCATGCCCCACTTGAGTGTGCAGACGCCATGGGGGTGACCTACCCCACTAGACCTCCTCTTCTTCTGAGGCACCGGAGATTGCGACCAGTGCCAAGGTCTGCATGGTGCCAGAGAGGAGTGTGAATGTCGCAATGCCTCCCGCACCGAGGCCAGAGTTGTCGGTGCCGGGTCAGATGCCAGTACCGGCCATAAAGCCGCCTCCATCACAATAATCTTGAAGCCCGACTCTCTCTCCCACTTTGTGTGTAGTTTAAATGCCTTACAGATTTTGCAGGCCTCGGACAAGTGGGCCTCGCCCACTTAAGACAGGCGAAGTGTGGATCGCAGCAGGGAACAGGCCTCTATCACTTCTTACAACGCTTGAAGCCTAGAGGCCTAGGCATGCCCCACCGCACATGCTGGTCGTGTGGAGCAAGAACCCTGGTGGGTCCTTAGCACCAGGTAACATCACTTAACAACTACATAAAAACTGATAAGGTAACTAGAACTAGAAGGGAGAACTGTAACACTAAGTAACTGATAAAGGGCGCTTGCTAAGCAAGAGCAAAAGCACGTTCCAACAACCATCGGGGTGGTAAGAAGGAACTGAGCGGGTGGAGGGCCAGCAGGGGTATATATTGGCCGGTATACTGGCACCACTCCAGGGAGCTCCCCTGTTGGCCCAAAAGGTATTGCTAAGGTGTGCTACATGTGCACACCTAATGTGGAATGGACATGAGCAATCACTCGACGCAGAAAAACAGGTTTTCCAAAATACCATAAGTCTGTTAAAGCTATCATTCATTCTTTCAAACGCCTATTATAAATAGTTCACATTTTTTTAAAAATCCCTACCTTTACTGGTGAAATGTGAGAATGGGAAACAAATCCATGTATAGTCTCAATCTGTGATAGGTTCTTCTCTGATACATGAACCAGCTCTGGACCAGTCACCTCACTGGTAAGGTGCGAAGAGCTATGCTCTTGTGGAGGTATACTGTCATCCTGATAGCGATATTTCTGTAGAATATACAAAAATAGCATTTTAAAGACTGACCCCATATTCATGTTTACACATAGTAAAGAATTTTTAGAAAAATTAATGGGGTATATAGAGTAGTCATGCTATAGTGCCAATTCCACTGTCCAGAGATCAAAGATTTAAAGGAATGCCATCAACTTAAGAATTATATCTAAATGTTTTATCTACTACTGTTACAAGCACTTTCTAAAATTCCTAGAACCAAAGACCAATTTATTTTGTGTGTAAGATAGCAATTTGCATGTAAGTTAATTTCACAGTCACCACTGCATGAAGTCAGTTTTACCCTTTTCATTTGTGAAATCTTCCATACAACAAAAAAGGATTGAAAAAGTATTTTTAAATTAGGAAAATGATCATAACACAAAAACAAACAGTGAGATTCAAAAACTGGAACGGTAGTAAGCTACTTTTTTTTCCCCTAACTTGGAAGATTTGAAATTCATGGTGTCCATTTAATGTTAAACATTTTCAGATTAAAATATACTGGAAGGATAACCATTCTAGCTATCATCTTCTCAATCTAAATTTTTTTCCCATGCAAACTACAAATTTTAGCCTTTCAAGCAGATAAATATCTTCTGCATGCATTCTAGAAGGTATTCTAAGCCTTCAGTAATATGTAAAAAACAAAATAAACATGTTATCTTCTTGACATTATCCTTATCCTCCCTTCCTCCCAAGTTTTAATCACTTACTTAGATGATAAACTTTTCTTGTCATGAAACCTGTCTTTCATTCACCTACTTACATCCACATTTACAGAAAAATAATTAAGCACTTCTCCACCTTCACCACTTGATCATTTAACCAACTCCCTATGCCCTTTAACCAGCGAATCCATTTGTTAGATACCACCATGCACTGAAGCAATAATAAAGTACATTTGTCTAATATGAATCAGTCATGTGTCCATAAGAAGCACTACAAACCAATCATTTTGAGTTTCCCAAACTTAACACTCTTACAATAGCATGTGTGTGTATATGTTTTACCTAATTACAATGAAAGCTTAGTAAGAACTAATGTTACTTCTCTCCATCATGACAAACATGCAAAATAAAACTACCTAAATTCCTTATGACAAAAGCTTCAGCAAGGTCTATTTCCAATGAAAATATGACAAAACACTTAAAAAAACTAGGAGGTGGTGCATCCTGTTTGCTGCGCTTCCCAACTGCCCTCTCCTGGGGAAAGCAGCCCCAGCTTACTGTCAGAGAGGCCCAGGTCTAGGCATAGCAGCCCTGGCTCTCCCTGTCTGCCGAGGGGAGAGGTGGCTGGGCCAGACCGAGGCTGGCCTGGCTCTCCCCTCTCCAGTTGCTAGGGGAAGGTGGGCTGGTCTAACTAGGGGAAGGGGAAGGGGCAGGCTGGCCCAGATCCCTCACTCTGGCCATGGAGGGGGAGGGTTCCTTGTGTTGGGTGGGACCGAGGCTGGCCCAACTCTCTCCTTCCACCGTAAAGGGGCAAGGCTACGCAGTTCCCATGTGCTCCCCTTTCCCCCAGTGATGCCGCACATGTCCCACACACCCCCCACACCCAATCCTCTGCAAGGCTCTGGGATCCCACATGCCCCCTCACCCAATCCTCACAAAGCCAACCCTGGCTACTCCCCAGCCTTGCCCCACCAGCAACCGGGAAGGGCCAGGCTATGGCTGCACCAGCCTGGGACCCTTCTCCCTACCCTTGTCCACCCACCAGTGCCACCTTGTTCTTTTTTTCCTCCTGCTGCTGCCAAGCAGGGCCCACTTGTCTCCTCCCCTCCCCGCCCCCCAAGCCTTGTCCATCCCCACTCTCCACTGTGGCCTAACTTACTCCAGCAGTCAGGTGGCATCGTGTGCCAGGCCCGGCTCTCCCCTGCTGTGCACCGGAAGGGCCTGCATCTGAGCTGCTCTGCCCAGCTTTCCCTCTGTTATTGGGAAGAGGAGGGCAGGGGCAGTAGGCAGCCCCAGCCTTCCATTTGGGAGCTAGGGGTGGGTAGGGCATGTTCCTGTGGAACATAGTGACGTGATCATAGAATCATAGAATACTAGGACTGGAAGGGAACTCGAGAGGTCATCAAGTCCAGTCCCCTGCCCTCACGGCAGGACCAAATACAGTCTGGATCATCCCTGATAAGACATTCTCTTAAATATCTCCAGAGATGGAGATTCCACAACCACCCTGGGCAATTTCTTCTAGTGTTTGACCACCCTGACAGTTAGGAACTTTTTCCTAATGTCCAACCTAAACCTCCCTTGCTGTAGGTTTAAGCCCATTGCTTCTTGTTCTATCCTCAGAGGCCAAGATGAACAAGTTTTCTCCCTCCTCCTTATGACACCCTTTTAGATACCTGAAAATAGCTAACATGTCCCCCCTCAATCTTCTCTTTTCTAATGATGATGATGTCACACTGTCTAGCCACAGAAAAAACTACAGTAAAACTCCGGTGGTCCGGCATCCAGTGGTCCGGTATGCCTGATGGTCCGGCACCAACTGCAACCCGGAAGTGCTCCGGCAGCTGCTTCAAGTTGTTAAAGTAATTGATTAACTGCGGCTGGATCCACAGCCGACACGCAGTTAATGTAACTTTCCTCTCTACTGCCGGGGGGGTGGGGGGCAGGGGAAGGTAGGGGTCGGTGGGAGAGGGGGAGGGGGGAGAGGAGGGGGCGAGGGTGTGCCAAAGCAGCCGCATTCAGGACGTCCTGGTCAGTTACAATCACTCGGGCTGGATCCACAGCCCACATGCAGGTAATGTACTTTAACTCAACCCCTCCCCCTCCTCTCCCCCTCCCCCTCTCCCACCGACCCCTACCTTCCCCTGCCTCCCCCCCCCCACCCCACCCCCCCGGCAGTAGAGAGGAAAATTACATTAACTGCGCGTCGGCTGTGGATCCAGCCGGAGTGACTGTAACTGACCAGAACATCCTGAATGCGGCTGCTTTGGCACACCCTCGCCCCCTTCTCCTCGCCCTCCCCCTCTCCCACTGACCCCTACCTTCCCCTGCCCCCCCTCCTCCCGGCAGTAGAGAGGAAAATTACATTAACTGCGTGTCGGCTGTGGATCCAGCCGGAGTGACTGTAACTGACCAGAACATCCTGAATGCGGCTGCTTTGGCACACCCTCGCCCCCTTCTCCTCCCCCTCCCCCTCTCCCACTGACCCCTACCTTCCCCTGCTCCCCCTCCTCCCGGCAGTAGAGAGGAAAATTACATTAACTGTGTGTCGGCTGTGGATCCAGCTGGAGTGACTGTAACTGACCAGAACATCCTGAATGCGGCTGCCTGCCTGTCACCGCCTCTCCTCTTCCACCGCTCGCAGGCTCTGCCTCCCTGCAGATGGAGGGAGGGTTTGGCACACACCCGCCCCCTCCCCTGCTTCCCCTCCGACGAGACCCGCCCCTGCCAGAGTACCTCCTGATAGTCTGGCATTTCTGATAATCCGGCACCACGTGGGTCCCAAGGGTGCCGGATTATCGGAAGTCTACTGTATTTTAAAGTATAGTAAGGAAGTGTCAAAATAGTAGATACTATAGTTGCTTAAAAATCTAAAAAAGTTGTATTAGGATTATCTTTTTGTAAAGCCAAAACACATGGTAATCCCATTACAGCTAAAAACCTGTGAGCACCTGAAGATACTATGCAGTATCAGACAGTTAATAGTCACTTGAGAGTATTGTTTCAGGCTACCCAGAAAGAAATTAAAACCACACAAGCAAGTTAACTAAATCATTCATTACAGCAGCCAGTGTTAAATTATCAATTTGAAAATTCATTTCCAAGAATTAGCAATAACACCATAAAACACAAAGTAATCATCAAGTGATCCATCTAGTGTCACCCATTCCCAGCTTCTGGCAAACAGAGACTAGGTCACCATCCCTAACCGCCCTGGCAAATAGCCATTGATGGATCTATCCTCCATGAATTCATGTAATTCTTTTTTGAACTCTATCTTTACTCTTCAGAACATCTTCTGGCAAACAGTTCAATTGGTTAACTGTGTGCTGTATGATGAAATATTGCTTTTTGTTTGTTCTAACTTGCTGCCTATAAGTTTCATTTGGTGACCAACTAGTTTTTGTGTTATGTGAAGGAGTAAACACCATTTCCTTATTTATCCTCTCCACACCAGTCATGATTTTATATACCTCTGGGTGTAGATCCCATTTATGCTGGGCAAAGTGCCTGCTGAGGGAATCTGCTGTGATATTGTCCTTCCCAGGGAGGTAGGCCACTGTGATTGTCACATTGTGTTGGTTGTACCAGTTCCACAAGCATATGGATTCCATGCATAGGAAGCGGGAAACGGGCTCCTCGCTGTCTGTTTATGAAATATGCTGTTGTCACATTGTCTATGAAGATACGCACCACCCAGACGCAGATAAGAGGGAGAAAGTGTGCGCAGGCTTTGGCAACAGCTCTTAACTAGAGAAAGTTTATGTGATAGAGAGATTCGTGGGCAGACCAATGACCTTGAACTTGTTTGTCTTGCATGTGGGCCCCACAGCCGAGTAGAGATGCATCGGTTATAATCGGCATGGTTGGTTGGGGCTGGTGGAAAGGCATACCTGCCAACATATAGTGGGAGATGGTCCGCCACGTCAAGGATTGTTTGACCATACCTGGTACCACTACCATTCTGGGCATGACATGTCTGTGAGGTGCATACATCATGGATATCCAGTGCTGAAGACATCAGAAATGTAATATTGCGTTGACTACGACATACGTTGTCACTGCCATATGTCCCAGAAGGTGTAGGCAGCTAAGTATGGAAACCCTGGGACTGGTACTAAGAATTTCTATGAGGTCTTGAATAGCGTGAAACCTGGAGGTGGGCAGAGAAGCACATACTGTAGTCAAATCGAGGCGGGCGCCTATAAATTCTATGGATTGCTGTAGTGTGAGGGGCGACTTCAGGATATTCATTATGAGAACCAAAGTGTTGAACAGAGTTCTCGTCATATTGATGGCACGTAATGCTTCATCAAAAAACGAAGCTTTGAGAAGACAATCATCCAGATAGGAAAAAATGATGATCCCTCGTTGATGCAGAAAGGCTGCTACCACTGCTAGTGTTTTGGAGAAAAACCCTGGAAGCTGACAAAAGTCCAAATGGCAGGACCTTGTATTGGTAGTGATCGGAACCTACCAGGAACCGGAGGAATCACCTGTGAGACGGGTGAATGGTCACATGGAAATAGGCATCTTGTAAATCCAAGGATGCAAACCAGTCACCCTTTTCGAGTGCCAGGATGATGGTTGCTAAGATCACCATCTTGAAATGCTGCTTGCAGAGGTATCAATACTGGTTTCGAGCCCCCAGATTTTTTCTGAGTTAGGAAATAGTGGGAGTAAAACCACTTCCCCTCGAAGGTCTCTGGGACCCTCTCTATTGCTCCAATATCGAGTAAATGAGCCACCATCTATTTGAGGGGGAACTCGTGAGATGGGTCCCTGAAGAGGGACGGGAGGAGAAGGGTAAGGAGGGGGACGAGACGTGAAAGGAATTACGTAGCCTGATGTTATTAGCTACATGACCCATCAATCTGTTGTTATTGCGGCCCAGGGATGTTGAAAGGGCCTTAAGCAATGATGGAAGAGCGCAGTGTTGGCATTTGGGGCAGTCGATATTTGAATGGTTTGCAATCCCTCAATGTACATGTCAAACTTGCTGCTTGCAGTCTGTTGGTTTGCTGATCTGGTATTTTGTGGTCTTCATCTCTGTAAGAGTTGTTTGGGTCGCTAGTGCTCATACTGGCATGCTTGTGGTGTCGCATATATAAAAGGGTCTTTGTCTTTGGTTAGGTGTATATTTTCAATGCCAATACAGGGGTGTATACGTCCCTAAGGTTCTTAGTGTCCTGCGCGAATCTTTGCCAGAGTGGAGCACTTGATTGGTTTTGTCAGCAAAAAGGGCTTGTCTATCAAAGGGCAAGTCCTCCACCTTGGATTGCAGGTCTTTCAGTACCGCTGCCATGTGGAGCCATGAGGCCCTACACATGACCATGGATGTAGCTGTGGTTCGGGCCGCTGCATCAAGCGTGACATGAAGTGCCGAACAGGAGGCCATGTATCCCTCCTGGATGATCGCCTTAAGAACCTGTCATTTACTCTCAGGAAGGTGTTGGATGAGAGGAACCAGTTTAGCATCATTATCGAAATTATGGTTGGTAACAGCGCGGCGTAATTAGCCATACGAAGTGTTAAAGTGGCCGACGAAAATACCTTTCTCCCTAGGAGATCCAAACGTTTACTGTCTTTATCCCCAGTGGCGTGCCTTGGCCTTTCGTTGTTGGGCTGTGAGGATCGTTAAATAAAAATTCTATCCCTTTCGCTGGCACAAAATAAATTGTCAGCTCTTTTATTCATCAGAGGCATTGAGGCGTGAGCTTGCCAGATATCGTTGGTTACCTGAAGTATTGTCTCGTCCAGTGGGAGAGCCACTTTGGATGAACTGGACAGGTGTAGATTTCTAAGCAGATGATGTTATTTCTGCTGGACCTCCGCTAATTGTACGTTTTGGCTGTCAGCAATCCTTCTGAACAGCTCCTGAAAGTACTTCAAGTCATCTGTGGGCAAAGTATCCCCTATAAAGATGGCATCATCAGCCAAAGAAGAAGTCATGTCCATTGGGGATTGGTGTTGTGATCCCTCTGCACCTGATAGATGCGTTTCCGCAACAATAGGCTGGTGCGCGTAGGTGGTCTACCTGTAGGTGGCAACAGAGATCTGCTTTTGTCATGAGTAGTATATGCACGAGCAGAAGAGGGTGAGATGCGCCTTGAATGGGATGGTGAGTGGGAATATTGTTCCCGGTGACTACCATGTCAGTGCCAGCAGTCGTCATAGTAAGGTGACTGCCAGTGACAGTATGCATTTCTATGGGCATCCCTGTAACTGGAGCTCCTGAAATATGAGGGACACCTGGGAGATCTTGATCTGCCTCATGAATTTGATGGAGAAAGTGACTGATGATGGTGACGGTTTCTCAGGGGAGGAGAAACACTAGGTGAAAATCGTCGAGCCCTGGATGTAAAATGAGCTGACTGAGTCAATAGTGCTGGAGATGGTGAAGGCAGTTCAGAGGAGAAAGTCTCCTGTTTCGGGTTTGGTGATGGTGTGGGTGCCGGGGAATGATGTATGGGAAATGTCTGGGGCGTCAACCTAGGTGTCAATATTGCATAAGAATATGCACGGGATGACAGTGCTGTGGCAGAATGACGTGCCAGTGCTGGGTATGACATCGCTGCCGGCGGAGTCGGTGCTGACTACACCAATGTGAGCTGTGGTGCCGATGTGGTCAGTGGGCTCGGTGCCTATACATGCGGGACTGATGCTGAAGTTGGTGATGCCGATGCCGGTTCAGGAGTAGGTGCCGGCATCGGTACTGATTTGGGCCACGGTGCAGTACGTACCGCAGGACTTGGTGCTGATGTACTGTGCACCTGTTTTTCCTTGTCCAGCCTGCAGGCCACCACCAATCTGGAGGTGCCCAGCTTGTCTCCCATACTCACTCGGGTTGATGGTAACAAGCAGGATGGGGAAAGCCTTTTCCTTGTGCGCGTTGCCTTCGGAGAAGGTCGACACACTGTTGTCGGGAGCAGCTAAGGTGAAGTTGAAGAATCTGTCTGCAGCTGAAGTGCTTTATCAAATAAAAGCATTTTGAGCCACATCTCCCGATCACATCTTGCCCAAGCCGTCTGCTTTGAGCTTGCAGCATGTTGCACACTTCTTAAATCCTAGTGATCCTGGCATGAGTGATCTAATTTTTTTTTGAACGCACGAACTAAGTTATGGATAACTAACTATGGATTAATAACTATAAATAGCTAACTATATACAATTTTCTCCTCTCTCAATTCCTGACAGGATTAACACGAGAGGGAGCTCTTTCCATCTTTGCCAGAAGACAGTTAGGAGGAACTGGCCGGAGCTGGACTGCAGAACCAAAAACTGCACAAAAAACAGTGAGATGGCCAACGCGCATGCATGGTCCAGCAAACGACTGCTAAAAGATCTCCAATCTGCGGTGCCGGAACAAGCCCGACACCCACAGTGGAACACCCACGGGAACACTACCCGAAGGAGTAGTTATTTACTTATTCCCACAATATAACAATTAGGGCTTGTCTAGACTATTTCCCTCTTTTGAAAAAGGGATGTAAATTAGACAGATCAAAATTGCAAATGAAGCTGGGATTTGAATTTCCCATGCTTCATTTGCATAATGGCAGCCACTGGTTCTTTCAAAAAAGGGCTTTTCGAAAGTGAAACCGCAGTCTAGATGTGGTTCTTTTGGGAGAAAAAAAAGTCTTTGAAAAATGACCGCAGACAGGAAAGGAGCCTCTGAAATACCTTCACAGATTCACCAGCAGTGGTCCAACTGGACCACGCATGTGTGCCAACGCTCATGCTGTTCACACCATTTCTGTTGCGTGGTCTGGCTCTTGCCAGCTCCTCCTAAAAGGAGAATATCTGAAAAAACATAAGGAGAGTGTGACGGCGGGTTGGGGGTCCCCCGTCTCCTGCACCCCAAAATGGCACAAACAGACTGCACCAGCCGGTGGAATAGAGGAAGTTTATTGCCTCTCCAGGATACAGCACAGCACAGATGGAATCTGGTCACAGAGCTGAGCTAGGATGCCTCAGGCCCCCTTGAGATGGGGGAGACTGGGCCCCTAAACTCCAGCCCCTTTCCCTAGGCTGTCTCCTCCATGCTCTCAGACAGCAACTAACTCTCTCTCTTCCAGCCCTGCCCCCCAGCCAGGGCAGCATTCCACCTTCCTTTGTTCCTCTCCATGGGGGGTGTCTGGCCATACTGGTTTGCATAGTGACTCATACTGTTTTGCTGGGTCCTGGTACCCACGGCAGCCAGTGGGGGTTACCCCAGAGCCAGCAGCATAGAAACCAGCCAGGTACCCCCACTACGTCACAGAGAGAGTCCGAAGAGGGGAGGAGGGTGGGCCGTGGAACACCCACAGGGACACATGTTTCCAAGAACCCTCGTTACTGCACAAGGTGAGTAACTTCCTCTTCTTCTTCGAGGCGTGTCCCCATGGGTGCGCCAGTGTAGGTGACTTCGTAGCAGTGGCCAGGATCTTGGTGGCAGGTTTTGGAGTTACAGATGTCCCACCGTAGACAGTACTACGGAGGCAACTGCAGAGTCACTTAGCATAGTGCCTTACGAAAGTGAAGTCGGGTAACCATGTAGCGGCTAGTTGACACCAGCAGACACTGGGACTTTTGAAAGCTCTGTGTTCTATCAATATAGAATGCTAGGGCACAACAGATTAGCGTATGCAGCTGAGCTTCCTTGGGTGACAAGTGTGGCTTATGGTAGAAGGTTGGGAGGACTACGGGTTCATTAATGTGAAACTCTGAGCTTACAGAGTGGCTAACCTAGTGAGGAGGGCTTTAAACTAGGTTCAATGGGGACAGGTGACCAAAGCCCACGGGTAAGTGAAGACCATGGAGACTTGGGAGATGGGTTGGAACTGGGAGGGAGTGTGGGCTATAATAGCAGAGAGAAAGGAGAAACAAGGCAGAACTGGGAGGCAAGATCAAATCAGTATCTTAGATGCCTATATACAAATGCAAGAAGTACGGGTAATAAACAGGAAGAATGGGAAGTGCTAATAAATAAATACAACTATGACATCGTTGGCATCACAGAGACTTGGTGGGATAATACACAATTGGAATATTGGTCGGATAGAGTCTTGTGGATAGGGGAGAGGCGGTGGACGTGTTATACCTAGACTTCAGTAAGGCATTTGATACGGTCTCGCATGATATCCTTATCAATAAACTAGGCAAATACAACTTAGATGGGGCTACTATAAGGTGGATGCATAACTGGCTAATCGTTCTCAGAGTAGTTATTAACGGTTCACAAAACTGCTGGAAAGGTATAACAAGTGGGGTTCTGCAGGGGTCTGTTTTGGGACCGGTTCTGTTCAATATCTTCATTAACGATTTAGATATCGGCATAGCAAGTGCACTTAGGCAATTAGGGATGGTGACAATCAATTATGACCCTGTTCTCCAAAGCACTTGCAACCCATCCCAGCTTGGTATCACATCTGCAAACTTAATAAGCTTGGTTGGTTCATTGGCCTTGGGCTCTGGCATGCTGCATGTGGGCCCCCCAACCCAACAGAGATGCGTCCGTCGGGATCTGCACGGTAGGCTGAGTGCTATGGAAGGGAATGCCCACAAGCATACTGGCAGGTGAGATCCACCATTGTAGCTAATCTTTTACCGGAACCGGAACGGGCACCATCCTGCAGACGTTGCAATTGCCTGGGCGATATATTGCAGCTATCCAATGCGAAAGGCATCTGAGGTGTAACCTTGTATGTGCCACGACGTATGTGGAGGCCGCCATGTGACCCATGAGCTGTAAAGAAGTAAGTATAGAAATCTTGGCACTCATGGAAAGGACTTGAACAAGGTCTTCAATGGTCTGAAATCTGTTCAGCAGAAGATAGGCCCTGGCCGTCATGAAATCCAGTCGAGTGCCAACAAACTCGAGGGATTATTGTGATGTCTTCATGGATTTGGAAAAATTGATCATCAGACTGAGGGCCTCAAACACTGACCTTCTCATATTGATAGCCTGTAATGCCTTGTCAAAAGAGGTGGCCTTGATCAAGCAATCATCCAAGTACGGGAATATGGTGATACTGTGTCGGCACAGAAATGCCTTGACTACCGCCAACGTCTTTGAAAATACCCTGGGTGCTGTGGAAAGACCGAAGGGTAGAACCCTGTATTGGAAGTGATCTCTGCCTAGTACAAAACTCAGAAATTGTCAGAGCCGGATAGATAGTCACATGAAAATAAGTGTTCTGGAGGTCGAGGGACGCAAACCAATCCCTGGTATCAAGAGCTGGAATAATGGACGCTAGTGTCACCATCTTGAATCTACTCTTGCGGAGGTAGCGATTAAGCCGGTGGATGTCCAAGACTGCTCTCCAAGCCCCTGATTTTTTCTGGGTTAGGAAGTAAAAGGAGTAAAACCCTCTGCCCCATAACTGATTGGGCACTCTCTCGATGGCCCCGATGGTCAAGAGATGTAGAACCTCCTGCTTTAGGAGAGCCTCGTGAGAGGGGTCCCTGAAGAGGGACGGGGAAGGGGGGGCACCACTGTTAAGAGGATCGCATATCCGGATGTCACTAGCTCTAAAACCCATCGATCGGTGGTAATTGAGGCCCACTGGTGTTGGTAAGACCTCCGTCGATGGTGAAACAGCCTCAATGATTTGCTTGGTTGATGTAGAAGAGGAATGGTTTGCAGGCCCTCGACCAATGTATCAAACCTGCTGAGGGTATTTTGTTGATTAGGCGCTCTGTGGTTTTGCTGGTCTAAGCATTTGCTATCCTTATCATTAGCTCTGTTTTTATACTGAGGGACTTTGGCCCTCTGCTGCGCTGCATCCACCACTAGCGAATTAGGCTGTGGATGGGTAAACAAGTCCATGCCTTTCAAGGGGACAAAGTACTTCTTATCCACTCTTTTGTTAGTAGCAAGCATGGATGCAGGTGTTTTCCAGATGTCATCAGCAACCTCAAGTATGGCCTCATTGAGCAGTAAAGCCACCCTAGCTTTTTGGGACCATTGCAAATTCTTCAGCAGGCGATGTTGCTTCTGCTGCACCTCAGTAAGCTGCACCTCCTAGCTCTCAGCCACATGTTTGAACAACTCCTAAAACTGCCAGACATTGTCCGTAGGCAAGGAACACCGCATCATCGGGGGAGAATGAGGACTGATCCATCGGGGAGATTCCCTGGGGCGGTTTGTCCTCTGGTAATTGATCGTCTCAGGCTTGCGCAATCTGGATAGGAGCTGATGCATCATCCATGGGGATAGGAGGCCTTGTACCGGAGGAGGTAGGCAAGGCAGTAGTGTCATGTACCGCCTGTGACTGGCAAGAGTGCAGTTAGCATGACTGAGCCTGTTCCGCAGACTAAGGACATTGAACCACATATCTGTGCTCATGTCGTCGAGAGTAGTGGTATCTCGTCGGGGAGTACCTTGGAGAGTACCTACTCCTGCTCCCATGGTGGTAATAAGAGCAAGTTGAAAGAGTTGGTGACCTGGGTGACCACAATCTGCCACGTGGATGCTGTCATGACCATGAGGGTTAGCCAGCAGCCTGCGGACTAAGGGGTTAACTATGTCCCTTACCTAACCAGGTAGCCAGCAGCCAACAGAAATGTAGGTAGGAATTTCAAACTGGGACTAAGGAATTTTGGATTTTTCCCTCCTTTGTCCCTAGGCAGTTTCTCTCCAGCTACTGAGGGGGATAGACATTTCTCTCTCCCCAAGGAAAGACTCTTCACTATCTGTAAGTAGGTAAAGTTTAGATAAATTGGTTAGGTTTTATTGTTTTATGATTTGGCAATGGATTTTCCTCTCCTTTGTAACTAAGCTCTTGGCCCGTTGGGGGTCCTCCCGTGAGTATATTAATTAGTGACTTTTCCATCAAGTCATTACACTTGTAACAGGAGTATTGTGATGATAATAAAAGTTCTCTCCCTTTTTTATTAACCTGATATTGGTTAATTTTTTTTTTTGTGGGTCCTGGTTTTACAGTAGGGCTGAGATTTCCCAAGTGACCTCTCCCCTGGCTTTCTTATCATTACTTGAGTGGTGGCAGTGGATTTTTATCCCCAAAATCTAGGTTTTTAAGATTCTGGGGGAAAGTTTTATACCAAAGCCTAGAAAAATAAGGTTTTGGGGTACTTTTTGGGCCTCCACTTCTGCATTTATCATGCCAGAGTGGGGGAAAAGCCTTGACAGATGCGTAGGCAAAAATGATGATCGGTGTCAATAGTAGTGTTGCGGGGAGGGGGAGTAGTGCGGTGAATGCTGATACCAACTGGTAAAGCAGTGCCACCGCACTTCACTGGAACGGATCGGCTCTGGGGATAAAGGAGCAGGCTCTGGGCTCAAAAGGAGGAGTAATAATTCTTGACTTGGGTCTCGCCTTTGTCAGCTCCGGGGATGGTTCCCGTGAAGATAATGCTGGGGATGGATTGTGCGGTGCCGGAGCTGTAGGTGCTGAAGTGCTCTCCAGAGCCATCAAAGATTATGGTGCCGGCATTGGAGGTGCCAGCAACATTCTCGGTGACAGTATTGACTCAGATCTAGGCACCGAAAAAGATTCTGTTGCCCGTTCCCTAACAAGGCTCTTTCTGCCTGTTGGGATGGCGGCTAAGAGTCATCCCCAATGTTCCCGGCCTGTCTGCCGTGCTCACTTGTGTTGGTGGCAGGGAGTGAGGCGACGAGGCTTTCTTTCTATGAGCATTTGTTCGCTCAGTTGTTGCTGTAGAATCTTTTCCAGCGGATTGTATGGCCTTGCTGAAGAGGAGCATTTTGAGCTGCATTTTCCTGTCCCACTTTGCCTGGGCCGC
Source organism: Pelodiscus sinensis (assembly GCF_052426305.1). Classification (NCBI taxonomy): domain Eukaryota; kingdom Metazoa; phylum Chordata; order Testudines; family Trionychidae; genus Pelodiscus; species Pelodiscus sinensis. The sequence goes on from NC_143061.1 coordinate 533,339, forward strand.
CAGCGTCGAGCAGTGCGGACATTTTTGAGGGATGTGACCCTCACCTAAACACTTTATACATCGGGAGTGACTGTCTGAGGTGGGCATAGCCTCCCAGCATGTAGATCACTTCTTGAATAATAAGGCTTATTATTATTAATTTTTTTAAAGTTACAAGCTATTCTAACTATAAACTTGAACCGCTAACTTAACAAAAACTACAACTATAACTAACAACTATGAATTATTTCTCTCTCTTCAGATTGTCTGAGGAGAAGCTGGTCACTCTGTCTGCCACTGAGGACGGTTAGGAGGAACTGGCGGGAGCCAGACCACACAACAGAAAGGGCGCGAATGCCACGAGGGTTGGCATGCATGCACGGTCCGGCTGGACCACTGCTGGCGAATCTCCAATCTGCAGCGCCGGGAGGAGCCCAACACCTACAGTGGAGCACCCTCGTGGACACTACTTGAAGAAGAAGATTTGTGTGCTCTCAGATGTGGTTGGTGTGCAGTTAGACTTTGAGCAACCCTTTGTTGGCACCAGTGGATTATTCTGGGTCCGCGGTGCAGACAGAAAGTAAGAATTGTCTGTCTCGCACGACTTCATCATTGCCAAGGTCACGGTCGGCACTGGTGCTGACTTCAATTTGGCAGATTTTGCACAAAAGCTGATTATGGTGCCAGACCTGGCACGATTATCGCTGGTCGTGACACGAGCCAACGAAGAGGCTGGCAAGGAGTGCATCAGTGAGACACTCTTCAGTTCTATCTTCAGTGCTAGAGAGCTCGCCCATCTTTTCTTGGCTCTGGGAGGCTCACAATGGGAAGAAGAATCCCCACCCTCAGGACCTTGTCAAAAAGGAGTATGCAGAGCCACATCTTTGAATCTCAGCAAGCCCATACAGTCAGCTTGCTGCAGTGAGGGCGTTTTTGAGGAATGTGTGCCTCTCCAGGACAACGAATACAGTTCAAGTGGCCATAGGAGGCGGGCAAAGGCTCACAACAGCTATCACACTTTTTAAAGCCTGGAGAACCAGGCATGACAGAAGTGGTGAGGTACCTTCTGCCTACACTTTGGATAAGGCTCTTTTGGTTTTCTTCTTGTTTTGTTTTATGCCAAGCCACAGACTGCTGAGCCCTGCGGCTCCATTTGCTTGTTTGTTAGTTTTTTAAACTGCAACTAATTAATTTTCTGTTAGATGAACACTATTAAGGCTAAACGAACAATACTAACAACTAACTAACTGAAGACTCCGAGGTAAAATCTGTGAGGAGAAACGCGAGCTCCATCTGCAACCGAGGGTGGCAATGAAGAAACTGAAAGGGGGTGGGAACGTACACGTGAAGCAGGAGGCATAAATGGCATGAGGTACTTCATACACATGCTCAGGCCAACCAGCAACTGCTACGGAAAACCCCGATCTGTGGCACTGAGGTGACCCAACACAGAGTGGAGCACCCACGGGGCCGTCACTCAAAGAAGAACATAAGAACAGCCGCACTGTGTCAAAGCAAAGGTCCACCTAGCCCAGTGTACTGTCTGCTCACAGTGGCCAGATGCCCCAGAGGAAGTACACACAACAGAGAATCAAGTGATCCCTCTCCTGTAATCCATTTCCAGACTCTGACAAACATAGGCTAGGGACCTATCCTCCATGGATGTATCTAGTTCTAGTATCCAGTTCTTTTTTGAGCCCTGTTAAACTCCTGGTCTTCACAACATCCTCTGGCAAGGAGTTCCACAGCCCAACCACACGCTGTGTGGAGAAAAACTTCCTTTTGTTTGTTTTAAACCTGCTATCTATTAATTTTATTTAGTGACCCCTGGGTTCTTATGTTATGGGAACAATAACATTTCCTTATTCACTTTCTCTGTACCTGTCTTGATTTTACAGACCTCTATCATATTCTCCTTCATCTCCTCTTTTCTAAGCTGAAACATCCTAGTCTTTTTAGTCTCTCTTCATACGACACTCATTCCAAACCCCTGTGTATTTTTGTTGCCCTTTTCTGACCCTTTTCCAATGCCAATATATCTTTTTTGAGATAATGTAACCACAGTATTCAAGATGTGGGCATACCATTGATTTACAGAGAAGCAATAAGATGTTCTCTGTCTTATTCTCTATCACTTTTTTAAATTATTCCTAACATTGTTTGCTTTTTTGACTGTCGATGCATGTTGAGTGGATGTTTTCAGGTAACTATCCACCCTGACTCCAAAATCTCTCTCTTGAATGGCTATAGGTAAATTTGTCCCCATTGTTTTGTATGTGTAGTTGGGATTATTTTTTCCAGTATGCATTACTGTGCATTCATCAACATTAAAATTCATTTGTAATTTTGTTGCAGTATCACCTAATTTTGTGAGATCCTTTTGAAACTCTTCACAGTCTGCTTTGTTCTTAACTATCTTCAGCAGTTTAGTATCATCTGCAAATTTTGCCACCTCACTGTTCACCCCTTTCTCCAGATCATTTCTAAGTAGGTTAAATAGGTCTGGTCCCAAGATGGACCCATGGGGGACATTAAGAGTTACCTCTCTTCATTCTGACCACTTATTCCTACCCTTTGTTTCCTGATTTTTAACCACTTATCAATCCATGAGCGGACCTTAGATGAGGGACTTTGTCAAAGGCTTTCTGGAAATCTAAGTACACTATATCCACTGGATCCCCCTTCTCTACATGCTTGTTGACCCCCCTCAAAGAATTCTTAGTAGATTAGTAAGGCATGATTTCCCTTTACAGAATAGGGATGTGAATGACTAGTCGAGTAGTCAACGATCCAATAAACAAATGTTTATTGGATAGTCAACACACTAGTTGACTAGCAGTTCCACCCGCCAGCCCTCCACTGTCTTTATCAGAAAGAGGCACCATGTTGGGGCGGGGGGGGGGGGGTGTTTCAATGCGGCAGCATTGCACGTAGCCCGGGGTCAGATCCTGGGCTCCATGCAGCACTGTCACTTTCAACTACCGCGTGCAGCCCAGGCCAGCTGGGGAGTACCCAGGCTGCATGCAGCGTTTCAAAGTGGCAGTGTTGCATGGAGCCCGGGGTCAGTGGATGAGTCCCCAGCTGACCCCGGGCCGCACACGACACTGCCACTTTGAAATGCCACACTGAGCACAGCAACATTGAGGGAATGCCCCACAAGCCCCGTGCTCTCTGCAGGTGGGGCTGTTGCTACACTTCAAAGGTGAAGGCGCCATTATCAACTAATCAAATAGTTGTATTCAATTAATCAAAATTTAACACCTCTATTACAAAGACCCACGTTGATTTGTCCCCAACAAATTATGTTCAACTAGGTGTCTGACAATTCTATTCTTTATTATAGTTTCAACTAATTTTGCCTGGTACTGACATTAGCCTTACTGGTCTGTAGTTGCCAGGATCACCGCTAGAGCCCTTTTTAAAGATTGGTGTAACATTAGCTATCTTCAAGTCATTAGGTACAGAAAATGATTTAAAGGATAGTTAAAACAAGAATTCACAGTTCTTACATATTTGAGTTCTTTCAGAACTCTTGGGGGAATGCCATCTGGTCCCGGTGACTTTTTACTGTTACGTTTATCATTCTGTTCCAAAATCTCCTCTAATTACATCTCAATCTGGGATAGTTTCTCAGATTTGTCACCTAAAAAGAATGGCTCAGGCACGGGAATCTCCCTAACATCCTCAGCTGTGAAGACTGAAGCAAATAATTCATTTATTTTCTCTGCCATGACCTTAGCATCTTTGAGTGCTCCTTAGCATCTCGATCATGCAGGGGCCCCATTGGCTGTTTAGCATGCTTCCTAATTCTGATGTACTGAAACATTTTATTACTTTTTGAGTTTTTGGTTAGCTTTTCTTCAAACTCCTTTTTGGCTATCCTTATAAAAGGAATGTAAAGCTCCTATTCTCCCTTACTGTACCATAGATGCAGCTGTTCAACATATAATCATTTAAACATTAATATTTCAGAATTTTGATAAGCTACACTGTTCAAAGTGGCTCATATCTGAAGATAATTTATACATTTATAAAAGAAATCACACCATTCATTAAAATTTTATATTTTTAACATTTCACAAAAATCACAAATTAAGATTACCAAATTATATTAGCTCCGAATTGGAATTGCAGGGTTAAAATACAAAGAACATAGGTGTTGCATTAGTAGTAGTAATAATCTGTACCTTTAAAAGGGAATCAGACCTTTTTAAAAAGCTTTCTAGCCATTCCTATTTCTGAATAGGTTCAAAAGATCAATATTGGCAGCAACATCACTACATGCTTGTAGGGAATAATTTCTTGGACACACTGGGTGCAGGTGAAAGCAAGCAGAGGATTTATTGGTTCATACAGCTGGTGGAGTACTCATCAGAGGTTAAGCTAGTGAGCACTAACTTAACCAAAACATACATTAGATTATATAGGTAGCAGATGGACGGAGGAGAAGTGATTTGATAGGTCTAGCAGCGGAAATGAGATGGGCACATAAGCCAATGGTCTACAACAGTTACACAGTATCTCCACCCATTGCCAATTAAATATATTATCACTAATACAGATAGTTATTTCTAGCAAGCTAAATGAGACATTTGGTTGTTTAGTACCAGCCTTATCAAAGTGAGGCCCTTTTGGAATGTGGTTGCCAGGGGAACCAGGGTCACAGTAACTGCTGTACTGTATGCTGTTGTGTGTGTCCTGTGTGCTGGGGGTGCTCTTGCTCGGCCACTGTCCTGCCTTCCCCCCTCCAGGGTGGCAGCATTCTGGTTTAGTGTGGCCAGTCTTTTTACAGTTGTTACAAAGTTTGGACTTCCTTTTGTGCCCACAGTCCCGTGTTATGTGCCCCGGCTTCCCACAGGTGTAGCAGAGAATGGCCTGAATTGGATAGATTATGGCCGCTGCCTTTATAGTGTTGATTGAAGCTACTTTCTTTCCCTTCCTGTTCTGTAAATCCATACTCCACTTCATTATGTCTGTGTATGCGTTTCCAACCAAAATGCCTAGGGCCAATACAGCTTGATGGTCGTAAGACATGCCTTTCTTCAGAATTTGAAGGAACACTTCCCCCTAATCTGGCAAGCTTATTCCAAGACTCGGTGTTTCAGTTTGGATCGGGCAGAGTTGTTATTAGAGCCCGTTCTTCCAGTGGGAAGATCTGATCCCTTTCAATTATCTTCTGTGCCTCCTCTTTATCTTCAGTGATGTGTGGTAAGGGCTCATATAGGGCTGGGCTTAGAGGGGTAAAGGGGGTGATGTTGTGCCAAATTCCCCCCGAAGCTTAGGAGAGGCAGTGCAGTTCGTAAAGCACCAGATGACAAAACTCTTCCTTTCACTCCTAGTGCATTCCTTTGGCATAGAGGCACTACAGATACTTCTCAGTTACATTTCTCACTGCAGGGCGGATTTTTGCTCTTCTGAGCTTCAATCTCATCCCTCAGGGCTTTAATTTCTTCCTCTTTTAATGAGAGAGTTTTTAACAATATTATTACTACCTTCTTGGTGTTGCCACTTTCCTTTTCAATTCCCCACTTGATCAAATCCTTCTCTGGTGCTTGTTTGTAGTCTAGATGTTCCTGTGGGCTAGCTCCCCCTTCTCCCTGCGATGTCATGGTTTCTATCTCACTGCTCCTGCCTGTATTACTTATGTGTTTCTTCCTTCACTTTTTTCCTTTTCTTTTCCAACCTTGATTCATGAGCACAAGCCCCCCCGGATCAAGCATTGGGGTTTTGGGTTTTATGGAGGCGACACGCACTTTCACTTTGCCTCCCTTTGGATGTCACAGACCCTGACACCCCCATACTCCTGGGAATCTCTGGAATCTTTCCCTCCCTTTTCTCTGTACACAGCTTTGCTGTTTTCCCCCCAGGGAATGAGTTTTCTTTCCCCTGCTGGGTCAGCCTTTCCCTCCTATGATTTTTCCGCATACCACTTATACTGCACAGTCTTTGTGCCTACAGGCACCCTCCCATTACTGCCGGCTGGGTCAGGGATCTGCACTATTCAAGGGTGTATACGTCATGTGCCTGTTCTTACAATGTTACGTGCAATGAGGGAGTGGACCACCAGTTCGTACTGCCTGCCGCCTTGCGCACCCAGTCAATTCTGAGCTAACGTACCGCTCAATAACTCCCTGGTGGTTTTATCCAGTCCCTCCATAACAGCCCCTTAGCTCAAACAGTACACTGACCTCTTGTGCTTGTCCCCTCAGGCCTGCCTCTATGCTTGGTTCACACACATTCAGGTGTCTCATACCTCAAACAGGAACAGATCCAGGATGTGTCTGAAGGGAATGAGAGACTTCAAACCCAGGCCTAATGAGGTGGTAAATAAACGTACTCACCTCTCTTTGGGTAACAGTCTCCAACTCCCAATCAGCTCACAACTCCGGATCCCACTTTTGACACCAAACTTTTCCTTTTCTGTAGGGAATAATTTCTTGGACACACTGGATGCAGGTGAAAACAAGCAGAGGATTTATTGGTTCACACAGCTGGTGGAGTACTCATCAGGGGTTAACCCAGTGAACACTCCACCAGCTGTGTGAACCAATAAATCCTCTGCTTGTTTTCACCTGCACCCAGTGTGTCCAAGAAATTATTCCATACAATGCTCCCCTCAGCAAGGTACCACTATGTTCTCTATAAAAGTGCTTAAATATACTTTTTCCTATTATCCCACCGGGGGCAACCATGACCTGCATTTAGTATGTAGAGACCTTTAAACTGTAAATGATCATAGCCTCCATTTCCACAACAGAACAGCAAGGCCAAGAATCAATTCGGAGTCCATAACACATATATTGGACCTCTTCTACCTAAAGACACCATACCAGATAAAACTTAAAGTTAAGGGTAATACCATTGCTCTACTGCCACACAACAAAAAACACACACCCAAAGACTTTTACTATATCTTTAGTCTCTCACACCAAGCCTGAGTAGAATGAGTTTTATAAGTTTGTAAGGAATTATCTGAATCTATACCACTATCAATGGTCATTAACAATATATTTAGGCAGATTTTAAAAAAATATGCATAAATTTGAGCATGTACAATGAAAACTATCACCACTCATATCTGACAGAAAATGACTTTCAAAAAAGGGACAGATTCCAGATATTAAAAAAAAACTTTTAAGAGCAAAATAAAATATCTACAATTTTTATGGGGAAGACTTTAAAAACATTAAATATTTTAAAAACATTTTAACTCCTATCTTGGGCAGCATTGTTCTTAAGTTACTACATATTACACAACCTGTTTCAATCAGAAATGACTTTTGTTTATTGTTTCATTTATTTAAAGGGACAAATAGAGATCTCATTAAGTAGTGTAATTTTCAGACTTCAAAAAGCATGCTGGAAAGGATTTATATAGGGAAAAAAATCTAGCTACATCATCGTCTAATGGGAATGAAGGATTCAGATTTAAAGATATTAAAACAAACAAAATCATAATCTGGATTCTCTAAAATTCTCTGTGAATATTCTAAATTATGTATTTTTTCTCATAAGTAACAAACACATTATATTTTCAATTCATTAACAGACTACATCAATGTTATTATATTATAGGTTCAAAACAAGAATGTCTAAAAAAAATTATCTAAAAATTTTATCACAAAGCTAAATGCAAAATACATGAAGAATCAGATTGCTGTATTTTTTATTATGTATTCTGTTCAATTATGAACTCTGGTTTCAAAAGTAACTTTTACCCACACACATTCAATCTTTTCAAGAGAAGTCTTTCAGTTTCTGGAGTGCTCTTAACACACGCACATGCACACGCACACCACAAACAATTCTGTATAATAAAATAACTATTTTGGAAATAACTGAATTAAAGACACTTCATTATTAAGGAAATCCTTAAAGTGTATACATTTTATTATTCTATAACCCAAACCCTTGATTTACTTCTAAAATGACTGACAGCCTGAGGGCACTGTTAAACTCAAACCTGCCACCAACATTTGCTTCCATCAGTATGATGTCAGGAGGCATTTCCTGTTTATTTAATTCTTTATAGCTGAAGAAAATCAAAGCCAAGTGCACTAAAATGATTACATGATGATTAATGGAGAATGACAACATTTTACATGTAGCATTCAGGAAATTCAAACGATCTTTTGCATAGCATTTAAACAGTATATGTATACAATTCTTTACTTTTGCCAGATTCACAAAGAGCACTGGTAATGGACTAATAAATGAAATAAAATCCATAATATTTAATTGAATCTTAATCAATAATCACATTACTTTAACATAATAATTTAATCACTAACATTTGCTTAAAAATTCCACTTATTTTCAGGAAAGCCCATTTTGACCCACCTTACATCCAAACATTAAGGACATTGTATTGTTGGTGCATGCTACTTTACAGTGGCATAGCATTGGAGCAAAACAATCCAAGTTTTTGATGCTAGGAGACATTTTTTCAGACCCTGGGCATTTCACTCCATCTGTAATCAAGATTCCAGAAAAATGTCTTTGTAAATGTTCCTTGCTGCCTCTCTGACATTTAATCTAAGTACATAATACTGAGAGAGAAGCTTTTATGTAGAAATAGACTGCAATCTTCAGGAATGTTTTCTCCCTTATTAGAAATCAGTTCAGCATTTTAGGACTGCAATTGAAAAATCCTTGTATCCATTTTCAAAACATTAGGATTCTGCTTTCTATTTTATTATCGTGATAATATTAACATAAAAGGAACAACTATACCAAGAGCCAAAGTCTTCCTGGTATCCACTTAGGCAGAACCGAAGCTCAAATCCATCACGGCAGCTCCACCTGCTGCAGCGCAAGGTCTGCTATCTCCACCATAAGAACACAGGCAACCCTAGCAATGCAAAGCCACTATGCTAGCTGCTTAAGGGGGAGGGGCCCAAGATATTGCAGCAAGGGGACTCATTACATGACCCAATAGAGATGAACCCAACACTCTTTGTGGAAAGTGCTCTCTCACAGTACCAGTGACCATATAAAAATCTTCGACACACACAAATGAATAACTATAAAAAGCAGAGAATCTGTATTTTTGCTGATGTATGAGTTATTTCTATTTGCTCTTTCAGAGAAAAGGAAAAGGCAACAAAGAAAAAATATCTTTATAAATGACTGAAGATTTTAATCTTGAACAATTACATCAAATAAAAATCCCAGTTGTAAAATTATTAATATTAATCCTTATTTTAAACTATTAAAATTGTTTAAAGAAAGCTTTGGTTAACTAAAAATGTCCTACCAAATTCAGTAATAGTTCTGTTTAAGTTAAAAAGACACAACAAAGTAAATAAATGTATTTTTCTGTAGAACACTATATACTCTTTTGTTTTTCTAGACCTAAGAAACCATGCATAATCTAGAACACAGGTTCTCAGGTTTTTTGGTCATGGCTCACCCCACATAACACACACCTTTCTGTGGACTACCAGCCAACAACCCATAATGACAAAATTCCTTCCTTCACTTATCTCTCAATACCGTAAATACTAAAATATTCCAATTAAGCTACTGGAGCATAAAAACTTAAATATGCAGCTATAACATAAGGGGCGGGGGTATATATAACTGCTACGAAAGGAAATATTATTAACCAAAATCAAAATAATTAAATGGATTAAGCGCCTTAACTTTCTCATGTTAGTTTACCAAACTTCATTTTAAATACAGTAATATACTAATTTATGTCCAAAACAAAAGGCTTCAATGCTGTCTTCATTTATGGCAGGGATGGGGAAACAGTGTCAGAAGATTCTGATCAACAGAAAAATCAGTCACGGGACACACAAAAGTGAAAAATGAAAAAACCCATAAAAACCACAAAAATCCAACCCTCTTTGATGTGGCCCCTAACTGAGACAATGGATGGAGGGGGGCAGGCAGCTTATCAGGAGCCTGCACATGAGGAGAGCCAGCCATATGCACCGGCACTGCCTCCTCGCCCTGCTGCTGCCTCTGATACTGAGGCAGTTGGGAGAGAGGTGGTGCATGTAACCAAAGAGGGTTAAACCCATGAGCCCAGGCTTCTCAACAACATGGTCACCTCGCTACTTAGCACCCCTGCTGCATCACTGATGAAGAGCAGCTCAAGGTAAACCCCTCCTGCTCCAACCCTGACTCTCTTTCCTGCATGACAAAGCTCCAAGCTGGAGCCCTTCCTATACAACGGCGCTCTCATCCTCAGATCCACTCGGGAGCCCACCCTCTAAGTCAAATTATGTGGGGTCATAGGCATCAATGATTTTCTTCAACTGGATCATGAAAACAAGTCTGAAAACCACTCATCTAGATTATTCAAGCCATTTGATTAATACTAGGTTTCACACAGATATTCTAGAAACACTTAAACAATGAATAGTCTACCAGCATCTTGGTTTAGAAAGTCTAATAATTATTGCACTGGCTATGTTTAAAATTGAAACGTATAATATAAAATATGGTGCTATACTTGTAGTTCTTCTTCGAATGCTTGCTTATGTCCATTCTGCTTAGGTGTGTGCATGCTGTGTGCACAATTCCTGGAAGCTTTTACTCTTAGCAGTACCCGTTGAGACAGCGAGGGAAGCCCCGAGAGTGGTGCCGGTATGGCCGCCCATATATACGCTTGCTTGCCCCCAACCCCTCAGTTCCTTCTTGCCGGACATTTTAACAAAGGGGAGATGGGTAGGATTGGAATGGACATAAGCAACATATCTCGAAAAACAAGAGTTACGAGGTTAGTAACCATCTATTCTTCTAAGAGTGCTTGCTTATGTCCATTCCTCTTAGGTGATTCCCAAGCAACCCTAAGGAGGCGGGCTCGGAAACTTAAAAGTGAAATAGACTGCAGCACTGCCCTACCAACCTCTACATCCTGTCTAGCCTGGTGCGTGATTGCATAGTGGCTAGTGAAAGTATGGACCGATGACCAAGAGGCTGCCCTGCTAGGATCAGCACTTCCACTAAGAACACCATGGAGGTGGCCAGGGCTCTGATGGACTGGGTCGTGAGAGGCGGAGCTGGTTTTCCTTTCAGGTCAAAGCAAGTCTTGATGCATGCTGTAATCCGCAAGGACAGGCATTGAGCTGACACTGGACAACTTTTCATCCTGTCTGCTATAGATACAAAGAGCTGAATGGATTTATAAAATTGTCTCGTCCTTTCCAAATAAAAGTCAAGAGCCCTCCTAACATCTAGCGTGCACAATGCTTGTTCTCTCCATCCACATGCAGTTTCAGGTAGAACACTGGCAGGAAAATTTCCTCGGACATATGAAACAGGGACACTACCCTGGGCAGAAAGGCGGGTGTATGGACGTAGGGTCACCTTGTCTTTCAAAAACACCATATAAGGCAGCTCTGAAGAGAGGGCTCGTAACTCCAACACCTTCCTAGCAGAAGTGATAGCCACCAAAAATGCAACCTTCCATGACAGATGAGAGCGCGAGCAGGTAGCTATCAGCTCAAACTGGGCCCCCATAAGGCCTCAGAGCACCAGGTTCAGGACCCATTCTGGGATAGGTTGCCTAACCTGGGGGTAGAGTCTACCTAGCCCCTTCAGAAAGCGGTTGACGATAGAGTGGGTGAATACCGAATGCCCTCCATCCCATTTGTGAAAAGCCGTAATGGCCACCAGATGCACTTTGACAGATGAGGAGGACAACCCCTGTTGTCAAAGGCTAAGGAGATAATCCAGAATCATCTGGATGGGCACTGACAATGGGTCCCCTCCTTCATTAGTGACCCAATTTGAAAACCTCCTCCACTTAGCCTGACAGGTTGCCCTAGTGGAGGGCTTCCTACTTTCCATCAGAACTCGCTTCACCAGGTCTGAGCAGAGGAGCTACTCTCCTCATAGCCATGGATCATCCAGGCCATGAGGACGAGGGACTGCAGGTTTGAATGACAAAAGCAGCCCTGACCGAGCTCCTGCGTCAACCAGTCCAGGACCAGGGGGAGGGCAATGGGGTCCTCCACTGATAGGTATCAGTGATGTCTGGGCCACGCCGGAGCAATAAAAGTAAGTGTCACTCTGTGCCTTTTCACTCATAAGAGTACCTCATGAATCAAGGGGGGGGGGGGGGAGCATGTAGAAAGTCCCTGGGCCACTGTATCGCTAAGGCATCCCCCACTGACTCCGGGTGCTGCCCCCAGTACAAGCAGAACCTGGGACACTTCTTGTTGCACCCTGAAGCAAAGAGGTCTAGGAGGGGAGTTTGCCACCTGTGAAAAGAGTGCTGACCACCTCCCCCTTTAGAGACCACTCGTGCACTGAGACTGCTCTGCTGAGCTGATCTGCCAAGATATTGTAGGCCCCGGGACAGCAGGTTGCCTAAAGGTGTATAACGTGCGCAATGCAGAGATCCCAGAGGGCTAGCATATCCTGGCAGAGAGGAGAAGAGCGAGCACCACCCTGTCGGTTGATATAATACATTGTTGCTATCTTGTCCTTCTGAACGCAAACACAATTGCCTCTCAAACAAGGGAGGAACGTCTGGCAAGCCAGCTGAACCACCCTCAACTCCCTGACGTTGATATGTAGCCGCTTCTCTGCCTTGGACCACATACCATGCGAGTCTTGTGGATAAGGGAGAAGTGGTGGATGTGGTATACCTAGACTTTAGTAAGGCGTTTGATACGGTCTCGCATGATATTCTTATCAATAAACTAGGCAAATACAACTTAGATGGGGCTACTATAAGGTGGGTGCGTAACTGGCTGGATAACTGTACTCAGAGAGTAGTTATTAATGGTTCACAATCCTGCTGGAAAGGTATAACTAGTGGAGTTCCACAGGGGCCTGTTTTGGGACAAGCTCTGTTTAATATCTTCATCAACGATTTAGATATTGGCATAGAATGTACGCTTATTAACTTTGCAGATGATAGCAAGCTGGGAGGGGCTGCGACTGCTCTAGAGGATAGGGTCATAATTCAAAATGATCTGGATGAATTGGAGACATGGTCTGAGGTAAACAGGATGAAGTTTAATAAAGACAAGTGCAAAGTGCTCCACTTAAGAAGGAACAATCAGTTTCACACATATAGAGGTAGATACGCTTGAGGGCAGAGATACAGTCCAGAGTGACTTAGACAAATTGGAGGATTGAGCCACAAGAAATCTGATGAGGTTCAATAAGGACAAGTGCAGAGTCCTGCACTTGGGATGGAAGAATCCTAAGCATCGTTACAGGCCGGGGACCAACCACCTATGTAGTAGTTCTGCAGAAAAGGACCTGAGGGTTACAGTGGATGAGAAGCTGGATATGAGTCAACAGTGTGCCCTTGTAGCCAAGAAGGCTAATGGCATATTAGGTTGCATTAAGAGGAGCATTGCCAGCAGATCCAGAGATGTCATTATTTCCCTTTATTCGGCTCTGGTGAGGCCACATCTGGAGTATTGTGTCCAGTTCTGGGGCCCCCACTATAAAAAGGATGTGGACGCATTGGAGAGGGTCCAGACGAGGGCAACCAAAATGATTAGGGGGCTGGAGCATATGACCTATGAGGAGAAGCTGTGGGAGTTGGGTCTGTTTAGTCTGCAGAAGTGAAGAGTGAGGGGGGATTTGATAGCAGCCTTCAACTTCCTGAAGGGAGGTTCCAAAGAGGATGGAGAGAGGCTGTTCTCAGTAGTGGCAGATGGCAGAACAAGGAGCAATGGTCTCAAGTTGTGGTGGGAAAGGTCCAGTTGGATATTAGGAAAAGCTATTTCACTAGGAGGGTAGTGAAGCACTGGAATGGGTTACCTAGGGAAGTAGTGGAGTCTCCATCCCTAGAGGTGTTTAAGTTTCAGCTTGACAAAGCCCTGGCCGGGTTGGTTTAGTTGGGATTGACCCTGCCTAGAGCAGGGGGCTGGACATGAAGACCTTCTGAGGTCTCTTCCAGCTCTATGGTTCTATGATTCTATGAGAAAGGGAAGTAACTGTCTAGGAAGGAGTAGTGCAGAAAAGGATCTGAATACGCATCAGCAGTGTGATGCTGTTGCAAAAAAAGCAAACATGATTCTGGGATGCATTAACAGGTGGGTTGTGAGCAAGACACGAGAAGTCATTCTTCTGCTCTACTCTGAACTGGTTAGGCCTCAGTTGGAATGCAGTGTCCAGTTCTGGGCACTGCATTTCAAGAAAGATGTGGAGAAATTAGAGAAGGTCCAGAGAAGAGCAACGAGAATGATTACAGGTCTAGAGAACATGATCTATGAAGGAAGGCTGAAACAATTGGGTTTGTTTAGTTTAGAAAAAGAAGATTGAGAGGAGACATGATAGCCGTTTTCAGTTATCTAAAAGGGTGTCACAAGGAGGAGGGTGAAAACTTGTTCATCTTGGCCTCTGAGGATAGAACAAGAAGCAATGGGCTTAAACTGCAGCAAGGGAGGTTTAGGTTGCACATTAGGAAAAAGTTCCTAACTGTCAGGGTAGTCAAACACTGGAATAAATTGCCCAGGGAGGTTGTGGAATCCCCATCTGTGGAGATATTTAAGAGTAGGTTAGATAAACGTCTATCACAGATGGTCTAGACAGTATTTAGTCCTGCCATGAGGGCAGGGGACTGGACTTGATGACCTCTCGAGGTCCCTTCCAGTCCTAGTATTCAATGATTCTATTGTTCCACCAGCTGGGCTCCCCAACCAGCATCGGAGGCATCCGTTCCCAGCTGCACTGTGGGGAGGGTCTGAGTGAATGGTACCCCACTGCACACTTCACTCTCCCTCAGCCACCAGTCCAGCATTGATAGGACTTCAGAGGGAATGGTTAGCACCGTGTCTATAGGGTTGCATATGGTCTGAAGACCTTTACTAACCAGGTCTGCAGGGTCCGAGGTGCGATCTGGCATACTGCACTACGTAAGTGCATGCCGCCATGTGACCCAGCAGTCTCAAGCACAGCCTCACTGTGGTCATAGGGGCGATCTGAAGGCGCTGGATAATTTCCTTCATGGATTCAAACCTGGAGCTCTGAAGGTATGCTCGCCCTGTTGTAGCATCTAACCTGGCACCCACAAAATCTATCACCTGGGTCGGTATGAGGGTTGACTCTGCCTCATTTAACAAGAGACCCAGTTGCAAAAAGGTCTGCTTGGCCATCACAATGAACCTCTGCACCTGATCCCTGGAACTGCCTCTGATGAGTCAATCGTCGAGGTAGAGATAGCTGTGAAGCCCCTTCTTCCTCAGAAAGGCTGCTACTACCACTAGGCACTTGAATACCTGAATGGTAGCAGTGCAAACTGGTAGTGGTCTCTCCGCACCACAAATCGTAGTAATCTCCTGTGGTGAGGGACAATGGAAATGTGAAAGTATGCATCCTTCAAATCAAGAACGGCATACCAATCCCCTAGATCGAGTGATGGGATGACGGAGGCTAACGTCACCACTCTGAACCTTGATTTCCTTATGTAGGCGTTTAGGCCTCTTAGGTCCAGGATGGGGTGCAGGACTCCTTTGGACTTCGGGATAACCAAGTATTGGGAATAAAAACCCTTCCCTCTGAGGCCCACAGGAACCTCTTCTACGGCCCCCACAGAGAGAAGGAGGCCTCCTGAAGAAGGAGGTGCTCATGAGAGGGGACCTTGAAGAGGGACAGGGAAGGGGGATAGGAAGAGGGGAGAGATAGGAATAGGATAGAGTATCCCCTTGCCACAGCATTGAGGACCCACCTGTCCAAAATTACAGCACTCCAGGCATTGTGGAAAGGGGACAGTCTGTCCTAGAAGGTCAAGTATCAGAGAGGTAGCCGTGTTAGTCTGAATCTGCAAAAGCGGCGAGGAGTCCTGTGGCACCTTATAGAATAACTGAAGATTTGGAGCATAAAGCTTTCGTGGGCAAAGACCCACTTCGTCAGATGCATGCATTTGACAAAGTGGGGGTCTGTCCACGAAAGCTTATGCTCCAAATCTTCAGTTATTCTATAAGATGCCACAGGACTCCTCGCTGCTTATCCTAAAAGGGACTATCTAGTACTGGGGCTGGGACAGCGTTCTCGGGTGTACCTTCAAAATCCCAACCTCGGGCCCTGGGACTGATATGGGAGCCCCTGGTTCTGGTCTGAGGCAGAGCGGGAGCATCTCCTGGGGTTCCTAGAGTTGTTCCCTCATTTCTACACCTATTGTCAAATCTGGCTCCCTGATGGTATCCCCTCTACCCCCTTGGATTCAGCAAGCGACGCTGTGGGGCAGGGGTGTAAATACCTAGGGATTTCAGTGTTGCCCTAGAATCCCTGTAGGCTGTGGAATCTACTGTCTGTCTGCTCCAAGAAGAGCCCCGACCAAAGGTTACATCCTGGAGCATCGTTAGCACTTCTGTAGGAATGCCCGAGACCTGAAGCCATGTGCTCCGGCACATAACTATGCCTCTGGCCATAGCTGGCGCCACTGAGTCTGCCACGTCAAGAGTGGCTTGAAGGGCCAATCTGGAAACCATCCTTCCTTCCTCCATGAGCACTGCGAATTCTTGTTGGGAATCCTGCAGAAGCCGGGCCTTGAACTTGTCAACAGCCACCCAGGAATTATAGGTGTACCTGCTGAGCATAACCTGCTGTGACAGATCGGGCCAGGTCTGGGCACCACTGAGGGCATCTGCCCAGAGTGAACTGCTCAAAACTAGGGCTGCTTACAGCCCCAGACTGGAGATCTTTCCCCAACAGGTCACAAACCAGTCACACAGAGCACTTTAGCTTCCAATCTGGCCAGCAGGAAGCCTCACAAGCAGAACCCCTCAGACACCTCAGCTCTCTCTGTGCCACAATCAGCCCCTAGCCTTACACACAGGTGAGGGGTTACAGAACCCAATCTCACCTACCCTGAATGGATTCTCCCAGTCCCAAAAGAACCAGCCACAGATTCCCACAAGATCACACTGGGCCAATCCTTTAGAATCTGTAATCTAAAGGTTTATTAATAAATGAAAGAAAAACCATGAGAGTAAGGTTGTTAACGAGAATACATTACATGCACCAATCACAAAGTTCTTGATGCAGGCTCTCAGCAGAGATGTTACAAACTGCTATCTAAAAAGTCTCTGGTATACATCCTATGTCAGGATGGGTTGACAATCCTTCCTGGCTCTCTGTTCCTCGCAAGGCTGCATCTAGGATCAGTAGCAGAATTGAAGACAAGATGGAGTCCGCCTCATGGCACTTCATATCCATTCCTGGTACCTTCCGAGCTGGAGTGTGTCACATGGTCAAGTGACCTGTCCCTGTGTCCCTTGCCAGCAGCCATTAGATACTGACTTGTTTGCAGGTTTTCAGATGCATTCCTCAGGTGTGTATGGGCCACCTTAAGAGCCACTGTCCTTGGGGCCCTGCTAATTCGCAGTCATTGACTGAATTGTTCTTTACAACAGGCAGCCCAGGCCCACTGCTCTGTCTCAGGCAGAGAACATTCACAGTACAAGCACAGAGTCGGTATTCATAACTACACATACAAACATCATACAAGTACATGAGTAGCATATACAGAATCAGTAGAACATAAGCTTTCATTTGATACCTCATATGGCCCACTTTGTACAGAATTTGGGGATAACACCTCCCGATGGGCGCAGCAGTGTTCTGTCAGCTCATTATACAATCCAATAATGAGACTCCTGCTGGTTCACTATTCTCAAATGGAGCCCAGCCATCACATAGGCCTTGCTCCCCAGGAGGCCAAGTTTTTTAGGCTCTTTGCTCTTCAGCATAGGACCCATTTGCCCTTGCCTCTCCCTTTGGCAGGCAGCTTGCATGCCTGTGGAGCCCAGTGGTAGACAGGCAAACAGGTGTTTGTGGCCTCTGCTGGGAGTGCTGGGCCATGGCAGATGGCTTGCCTCGGTGCCGAGTTGGCGGTGCTGGCGGGGGCATGGCCTTGGCACCAGTGGTCGCAGTGCTGGAGCCACCTGAAGGGTGGAGGATCTGATGCGTACCAGGTCTTATCCCACAGGGGTCGGTGCCAGGCCCACTTCTCCAGGGTAGTTGGTGCCGAAGGCAGTGCCGGGGTTGCTGCAGCTCCCTGCCTCTCACAGCAAGTGTAGACCTTTGCACCATGTGGTGCCAGTCCTGGCGACGCCATGAGCTCAATCAGTTCCTGGGCTGCCAGGAACATCTCCAGAGTCAGCGGCTGCAGGACCTCCTCCACAGACAGGTCCTGGATTTCCGGGCTACTCACTGTGAGCTCAGTCCATGTCAGTGCCGCTCCTGAGCTGGGGCGTTGGGGCACCTTTTTTTCGGGCGTGTTTCTTGGTCCCTTCTAGAGAGTGACCTCCCTCTCTGCGCCTTCTTATGCACGTGTGGTACCAGGAACTGGGATCAGTGCCACAGTGCCAACCAGTGCTCCCATGCCGTGGGGCATCTCTTGGAGTGCCCTGCTTCCCACACCAACCCTGGTGTGCTCCTCACCGACGTGCCTCTGGTGCCTGGGGTTGTAACGCTGATACCATCAAGAGACACTTGAGTCACGTTCTCTTTTGGTTCACGGCTTGAAGGACTTGCAAATTTTGCAGGAGTCTGTAAAGTGTTCTTCACCTAAGCATTTTAAGCACTCCTTATGCGGGTCCCACAGGGCACAGGCTTCGAGCAATGCCGACAAGGTTTGAAGCCCTGGGTCACCTGCATACCTCGCGTGGGGGAGGGGGGATTAAGACTATATATAGCAGTTAAGTGAACAGATAACTCAAAACAATGAATAACTATTTACACAAGCTAAGTCTACTAAGGGCAGGCTTGCTAAGCAAGACAAGCATTCTAGTCCACTGTCACAGGCGCCACTCTAGGGGGCTCCCTCGCTGGCCCAATTGGTACTGCTAAAGGTAAAAGCTTCTGGGAATCGTGCATGCAGCGTGCACACACCTAAGCAGAATGGACATAAGCAAGCACTTGAAGAAGAACTACAAGTATAGCACCATATTGTATATTATACATTTCAATGTAATCGTTTTAAACATAGCCAGTGCAATAATTGTTAGAATTTCTAAACCAATGCATTAATTCATTACAAATTATTTATTTTGTATTCCGTGGAGAAAGTGTCTCCGAAAAATTAAAATAGCATGAATTGCCTGTTTTCCCACAATATAATCTAATTAAGCTTTTTTAAAGACTTCCCCTTAATTACTAGTATTCCAGCCATAGTGCATTTATTTTTATACTAACAGATCACTGTTTGAGCTCCCCCAAGACACTCCCCAGAAATTCAGGTCAACTCAAGTCTTATCGCTCAGGTTCTTCAATTTGGCATACCACAAAGATACACTGATCTGAACAGATTCAATAACAGTCAATGTGTATAGGATATGCCATACATCCAAAGTTATACAGCAAACCTCTTCCTGTGGAACTCTTTGCCAGAGGATGTTGTGAAGACCACGACTATAACAGGGTTCAAAAAAGAACTAAATTCATGGAGGATAAGTCCATCAATGGCTATTGGCCAAGGTGAGCAGGGATGGTATCCCTAGCCTCTGTTTGCCAAAAGCTGGGAATGGGCACCAAGGGATGGATCACTAAAGGATTACCTGTTATATTTTACTCTTTGTGAAGCCTCCAACAATGGCCACTGTCAGGAAGACAGGATTCTGAACTAGATAGACCTTTGGTCTGACCCAATACAAACATTCTTATGTTCTCATATATAGTTATGTATTACAGTGTATTTACTACACATTATCACACATTTTGAGATTGGCTTGGTCATTTTGTAAAAACAAATCCCTGTATAGCCCACATTCTCCACGTCCTACTTACTCTTTACTAGGGATGTCAATAGGTAACAGATTACGTGGTAAGCATCACTCTTGGCGATGCTTACTGATAACCAATTAACATCCAATTGGAAAAGCCCCTGCCTACAGCATAGTACAGCAGGTCCTGCTCTTGCCAGCTGAAGCAGCCCTACCACCACAGAAGTTTGTTCCAGTCCAGCCATTTTAAAAATGATTTTACATCCCTATTTCCCTCATCTTACCCCATTGTTGTCCTACCTATTGTAATTGTTTCCCTGGATGTTCCACCTTCTCTTGGCTAGTATAGACATTCTGATTCCAAACCTGATCTAGCCTCCCAAAAAATGAGGGCTCACCTGTGTCCAATTAATCACATCAAGCTAGGCCTACAATCACAGAAAACGGCATTTAAAATAGAACACCCAAACTTAAAAACAATTTAAAAAATGGAGATTTGCACCTTTCAATGTTTTTTAAAGCTTCTTCCCATCCCCTCCAAACACACCTCTCTGGCTAACCTCAGACCAGTATCTTCACTGTCTGCTGTGACCTTTCACAATCTCCCTTTTAATTCATTCAATTATCTGGATAAACTACTTGACAGAGGGACTCTGTCACATATTGTTAAATGGCATGCACACTAAAAGTGAATAATAAATAAAGTGTCCTAAGATCATGAAGTTACCATGGATTAGGGATGTAAGCAACTAGTCGACTATCCGATACTTGACTAATCCCTCAACAAGTCACTTCCTCCCACTTGCTGCCGCAAGCAAAGGGACATGGGGGAGAACAGGAGCCAGTGCGGAGGTGGGGTGGAGTGGGGCAGGGCGGAGAGAACTGTCTTAATAGCTTAAGAGCTGGCAGGCACTTAATACATTTAAAACACTAAAGTGTAGCAGGAGGGACCCAATGCGAGCCAGGACAGCTGATACCCAGTTCACGCTAAGTCCCTCTTGCTGCACAATAGCCTTTTAAATGTATTAAGAGCCGACAGGGACCAATCCTATTCCACTTATTTATAAATGATCTAGAGAAAGGGGTAAACAGTAAGATGGCAAAACTTGCAAATAATACTAAACTGCTCAAGATAGGTAAGACCAAAGCAGATTGAAGAGCTTCAAAAACTTCTCACCAAACTAAGTGACTGGGCAACAAAATAGCAAATGAAATTTAATGTTCATAAATGTAAAGTAATACACATTATCCCAACTATACATACGCTATGAGAGGGACTAATTTAGCTACAACTACTCAAGAGAGAGATCTTGGAGTCATTGTGAATAGATCTTGGGAACTCAGTGTGCAGCAGCAAAAAGAATGTTAGGAATCATTTATTTCAGAGGGGTAGCCGAGTTAGTCTGTAACAGGAAATACCAAAACATGTAGATGGTATCATGAGCTTTTGTAAGTACAATTCATATGACTGTAGTATTACAAGTCCAGATCCAAGAATAAATAAAGGAAGGGGTGGGAGGGAGGAGGGGGGAGAAGAGATAGAGACAGACACAGACAGTAGTCTGTAGTCCCCGGGCAGCCCCTGTCTGAAAGGGAGGGGTCTGAGCTCCCGGACCCAGCACAAGCTGGAACTAAGACGGGCTGCCTGACTGGCTCCTAAATACACTTTAAATGCAGAGCCACAGCAGGTGTAGCCCGGCTTAAACAGCCCATGGTGTGGCTGGCCAGGCCAGGCAGAGATCCAAGTTAACTGGTCAACCATAGGGTACGTCTAAACTACATCCCTCTTTTGAAAGAGGGATGTAAATTACATACCGAAATTGCAAATGAAGCCGGGATTTGAATTTCCCATGCTTCATTTGCATAATCATCAGAAAATGATGTTTACGGGATCTTTCGGAAAACGCTTTTCTTTTCGAAAGAACCATGTCTCGACCATGGTTTCACTTTTGAAATAGTGGTTTTTGAAAAAATGCCATGATGCGATTATGCAAATGAACCGAAGGAAATTCAAATCCCAGCTTTATTTGCAATTTCTATATGTCTAATGTACATCCGTCTTTCGAAGAAGGGATGTAGTCTAGACATAGACATAGACTTTAACTGGTTAACTTTTAAACAGGATTTTACATTCCTAAATACAACCCCATTCCTTTTAACATAGCAGTATTAAACTTTAAAGACCTAAATACTTTTTCCAACCTAAAATGTGCTGTATTGGTTGAGTTTTTTGTGCACACCTCATCATGCATGTTATCAGCCCTCATTACAGACACTTTTAAGGCAGTGCTATCATCATCTAATTGCATGCAGAGATGAGAGATGTTATACGCACACCTTGACAAGCTGCGGCGAGCCCTGCTCGGCAGCCGTGCAGTTTGGCACGCTGTGCATGCGCAGACCGTGCTGCGCATGCGCTGATTGTGCTGCGGCGCCGTGCCGGGCAAAAATCTGCTCGCCATGGGCGAGTAGATTGCCCTAATTGTCGAGCCCTGGTTATATGCCCTCTAAATCCTAAACAAAACAAAAGGAATATGCTTTACAGTTCTAAAGTTGAGTATCCTTTTAATTAAAACTGCAGTATCATCACAACTAAAAATGAAATTTTTAAAACAGTAAAATATTAGACTGAGAAAAATAATTAAATATCATTATACCATTAATTGTTCAAGCTTTAACACTTCTTCAGTGTCAACAAAACCACTTGAGAAATGTCTAGTTTGCAAAGTTTCAATTACATTTTGAGACCCACGGCTCCCTTCAGACTGGAACAATTGCAATTTATACACAATGTTATACTTCCTGGTATCATACGGAAAATTCAGACAATGTTTTACAGTTATATTTATAATGTGCAAACTAACGTACTGGTGCTGTGGAGAGAAAGACATGAGACACACAATCAACACAATCTCCACCACTTTCAACCAGAGTCTAAACAACTGGCATTCTTTTATGATCCCAATTTTTGTAAGTGTCTTATTTATTTTTAATATTAAGTAGGTATCCGATAGGTCAGTGTTACAGCATTTTAAGGCATATAATTTCAACAATTCTGTTACCACTTAGAAATATGGATCCTGAAGGATGAGGGCTGAGAATGAATCCCTTTAGCGTAGTGATGGTATTACTGCTTCAAGGGTTACAGTCACAGGGTGGGTAGCCCACTCCCCACTATAGAAAGGATGAGTAGGCACTGGAGAGGGTCCAGTGGAGGGCAACCAAAATGATTAGGGGCCTATAACACATGAGGAGAGGCTGAGGGATATGGGCTTGCTTAGTCTGTAAAAGAGAAGAGTGAGTGGGGATTTGATAGCCTTCAACTTCCTGAAATGAGGTTCCCAAAAAGATGGAGTGAGGCTATCTCGGTGAGGGCAGAACAAGAAGCAATGGTCTCAAGTTACAGAGGGGAGGTCTAGGTTGGATATTAGGAAAAGCTATTTCACTAGGAGGATGGTGAAGTACTGGAATGGGCTACCTAGGGAGGTGGTGAAATCTCCATCCCTAGTGGTTTTTAAGACCCAGCTTGACAAAGCCCTGGCTGGGATGATTTAGTTGGGATTGGTACTGCTTTGGGCAGGGGGCTCGACTCGATGACCTCCTGAGGTCTGTTCCAGCGCTAGAATTCTATGATTCTATTACTTTTGCAAACAAAGTGCTCTTTTTAACTTTATGATTTGTCTACATAAAGCATCCATTTAAGAACTGGATTTAACAGTCATTCCAGGCATCTCAATCAGCAATTTGGAAACAAAAATAGCAGATTTAAAGGAGTCGGCAATCTGGGTGGAAAAATTTGTCAGACTGAATTCTGATTTAGAATGCCTTGTTTGACAATGTGCAGAGTTGGCAAAATTGCACAGACCTACATGAAGAAATTGGGGCACAATGGTTATCTGCTTCTGAAAACTGGAAAAAGCTTCCTGTCACACCACCAAGCAGAACGTCAGCATGGCTTTCCTTTCAATGTTTGGCTCCACCTAAATGTGTGAGCAGGATGTCTCTCATCTGAATCACGTCAAAGTTAATTTGTGTTGAAGATTGACAGAAGACAGTCTGAATGTGTGCATGAAGCTAAATTTGACCAGTTATGATGTAAACTTCAAAGTAATGTGTGAAAAGATGAAGCAACAGAAGTCCCATTGTACTCCAATGGGTCCCTTGAGTACATTTCATTTATGTTATTAATAATCATGTCAATTATTAGTAATATTAAGTTTTATATTGTCAGTCATGCAAACGGGCACTCTTATATTGGCTCTTTGTTGACCACTTGTTCTGAATTTTGATCTAGTTCAGCTCTTTGGTTTGAGAAGGTTGCCAACCCCTGGTGTACATTAATTATCTAGTTTCAGAGGGGTAGCCGAGTTAGTCTGTAACAGGAAAAACTTAAAAAACAACAAATAGTCTGGCAGCACTTTAAAGACTAACAAAACATGTAGATGGTATCATGAGCTTTCATGGGCACAGTCCACTTCTTCAGATGACCAGAGTGTTGGAAGTCCAGAACCAAGGATAAATAAGGGAAGGAAAAGGGGAGAAGGGAGGAAAAAACTGGAGGGGGTGGGAGGAGAGGACATTGGGTAGACAAGTTTCAAAGCAATAGCCAAGCCACTCTGTAACAAGAAAAACTTAAAAACAACAAACAGTCTATTAGCACCTTAAAGACGAAATAGTTAAGAGGCTGATAACCATTAGTTTGCACTAGGAAAGGACCAGTACTAACACCAGATTCTACACAAACATCAAGAACCACTGGCACCTTCATTGTTTGTTTGGTTGATAATGTGCAAGCCATCCGATATCGTGATTTAGACCATTTGCATGAGAGTTAAATTTGAGAATGAAGAGTAGTTCCAATCCTTCTCTGTATATTTGACTTGTGGAATTGGGCTGAAACAAAACAGCAACTTGTAGATCCCTTAATGAGTGTCCAGGGAAGTTAAAGTGTTCCCCAACAGGTTTTTGTGTGTTGCCTTTTCGGATATCTGATTGGTCCATTAATTCTCTCTCGTAGGGACTGTCCAGTTTATCCAATACATATCACAGTGAGGCATTGCTGAAATTTGATGGCATAGATCACATTACTAGATGTGCAGTTAAATGAGCCTCTGATTTGATGGCTGATGTGGTTGGGTCCAGTGATGAAATCGCTTTTATAGATCTGGGGGCAGAGCTGGCACTGGGGTTGATGGAGGGTTGGTTCCTGGATGCTTATGATGTAGTGTGGTTACCGGAAAAGATTTGTTTCAGATTACGGGGTTGTCTGTAAGCAAGAATAGACCTTTCCCCTAAGGCCTCAGAGTGAGGGGTCATTTTCCAGGATAGGTTGTAGATTGTGGATAATGAATCGGAGAGGTTTAAGTTGTAGACTATAGGTAATGACAAGTGCAATTCTATTGTTTTCTCTTTTAGGTCTGTCTTGAAGTAGTTCACGTCTGGGTACATTTTTGGCTCTGTCAATCTGTTTTTTCACTTCACCAGGTGGATATTTCAGTTTTAGGAATGCTCTATATAGATCCTGTAGGTGTTTGTCTCGGTTTGTGGGATTGGAGTAAATCAGGTTGTATCTTAAGGCTTGGCTGTATACAATAGATTGAGGAATGTGCTATCTACTGCTTTTGTTCTCTACCTTTTGGGGCTAGAAAGGAGCAACAACCACCCCTGGAGGACAACAAAAGATGTGCATAAATTGGTGAGAAAGGAGAGATAATGGGTGAGGCAAGGTAGGGGTGTTGAAGCAGCATATGGCTGGGAAAATGGGGAAGCTAAAGAACCCAACAAAAAAAAGCCAGAAGTACACTTTTGTCCTGTACCTATAAAGGATACAGAAATTAAAGTATGCTATTTATAATGTGGTTTGACAACAAAGACTGTATATATTTTCTTTTTTAATAAAATGCTAACTATATTTTTACAGGATTTCATCAGGCCAAATGCTCAACAACTAGCAAAATCCTCAGCAGTCTGCCCACTTTATCCATCCCAAAAAGACTCTCTTAGTTCCATATACTGCCGCTTTTCAACAATGAAATTGTCTCTTCCTCTCCCCCATCCTCAAAATGGGTCACCAAAAGTTTCAAAACCTGGAACATATAGAAGTCATGCATTATTGTAAGAATCCTGTGACTATGTAGATTTCTGTTTTCCTCATTTTGTTTACTGGAAGAGACATATGCTTAGTTAGCAGCAGAGGGCAGCATTTCTTCACCATTATTTCTGTTTACCATCCCCAAAAAAGTATTTTGCTCCTGAACAGTATTGGCGTGATCTGCTTACATCAAATGTGTAGCCTTTAAGATGACCATGATTCCCACGTTCACTTTTGTAGGCACTAATTTAACAACTATGCAAAATAATCCAGGTGCATACTTAATGAAAAAATATTTCTAGGACTACAGGCAGTCCCCAACTTACGCGGATCCGACTTATGTCGGATCCGCACTTACGAACGCGGCTTTTCTCGCCCCGGAGCTCACGGGAGGCGTGTCACCACCCGCGTCCTCCGGGGCAAGAAAAGCTTCTCCCGGTCTCCCTGGTCTGCTGGGGGGGTTCAGCAAAGCCGCTGGACCCCCCCCCAGCACTCCAGGGACACCCGAGCAAAGCCGCCCAGGTGGCGGGACTCCCGCCGCCTGGGCGGCATTGCTCCTGTCCCCCTGGTGTGCTGGGGGGTCCAGCAAAGCCACTGGACCCCCCCAGCAGACCAGGGACACCTGAGCAAAGCCGCCACCTTGGTGGCTTTGCTCCCGGGCAAACGAGCAAAGCCGCCCAAGTGGCGGCTCTGCTCTGGTGTCCCTGGTCTGCTGGGGGGGTCCAGCAGCTTTGCTGGACCCCCCCAGCAGACCAGGGGGACAGGAGCACGCCCGCAGCGGGACAGCCCAGGCGCGCTTGGGCTGTCCCGCTGCAGGCGTGCTCCAAGTCTTTGCTCCTGTCCCCCTGGTCTGCTGGGGGGGGGGGGGGTGCAGCTAGTGCCCCCCCCCAGAAGACCAGGCTTTTCTTGCCTACCCCTGGGGTAGAGCAGCTGGGGACTGCCGGGTTGGTCCCGCAGCGCTGCTCCGGACCAACCCAGCAGCACCCCAGCTGCTCTGCCCCAGGCATCCTGATTCAGCCGCTGCTGGTCAGTTTCAGCAGCGGCTGAATCAGGACGCCTGGGGCAGAGCAGCTGGGGTGCTGCTGGGTTGCTCCAGTAGCGCCGAGGAGCTGCACTACTGGAGCAACCCAGCAGCACCCCAGCTGCTCTGCCCCAGGCGTCCTGATTCAGCCACTGCTGAAACTGACCAGCGGCTGACTACAGGAAGCCCGAGGCAGAGTTGCTCTGCCCCAGGCTTCCTGGAATCAGCCGCTGACCAGTTTCAGCAACAGCTGACTTGGGGACGCCTGGGTTTCTTAAGTTGAATCTGTATGTAAGTCAGAACTGGCATCCAGATTCAGCCGCGGTTGAAACTGATCAGTTTCAGCAGCGGCTGACGCCAGTTCTGACTTACATACAGATTCAACTTAAGAACAAACCTACAGTCCCTATCTTGTACATAACCCGGGGACTGCCTGTACAATCTTAACACAAAATCAGGGAAAATACAATTTAAACATCTCTCCCATTTAGTTACAATATACTCAGATGCTACAATCCCAATGATTATGGGTCAACCTGGTTTCATAAATGTACCATAGTGAACAGATGGAAGTGATGTACAAATAGACATTTCGAAGAACACTCTGCTTGTATTAGCAGAATCAATGCTTTTGCTGAATGGAAAAAATCTATCACTTACATTTGGTGATCTTCTGATGGAGGATTTTGTATATTTTAGTACTTTGTTATATTCAGGTTGAAACATCCCTGGTTTGAAGTTTTGGGTTTATTTAACCTTACTGTTTAACTAGATTAAACACTTAGCATTAGTTTAGGAGCCTCCTAGTTAGTGTGGAAAAAAAACCTAGTTTTCCACAAAAAATGTGACTACCCAAAATCAATTCACTAGCCATTTTCAAAGAATGATTAAAAAATAAGCTAAAGAAAAACTTCTGCAATAAAGCATTTCCACTCTAGATGACCTCTGAATAAAAAGTTAATTATGAATTCAAAGAGACTACATCAAAATGCTAGGTTTGTTATTTATTTTAGCTACTACTTTACCAACATTTTATCATTGATTCCCCTGTAATATTTCATAAAGGACCTGCCCTTCAATTGTCCAATCTTGGGAAGAAAAGCACTGCTGTGCTGTCAAATATAGTAAGGCAACTATGATATGCTTACATTTTCAAACACATGATTGAATTTAAAAGAATTGAAACAGCTGCATTTTACCACTTATATAAAAGGCTATTCAAAGAACGAGGAAATAAAGCAGTAATAATCAATGGCTTACAGCAGTGGTCCCCAACCTTTTTGTGTGGCGGGTGCCACACCGATGGGTGACGTCATCCCGCTGCGTAGCCCAGCCAACCCCGTGCCAAGTGCACCTGAGCCAGACCCCCCCATCTCAGCCATTTCGCCACTCCGGACCAGCCACCCTGCTTCCTCAGCTTCCCCGCCATGCTCCCTGGCAGGTTCTCCCGCCACTGGCGCTTCCCCACGCCCCGTCATGACACGAGTTCAGCCCCACAGCGCATGCGGCCCATCGTCCCCCGGCCATCCCACGTTGTGATCCCAACTAGGCGGGAGCACATAAATGCCCCGGCGGGTGCCACGGCGCCCACGAGTACCACATTGGGGACCACTGGTTTACAGTCAAGCTGGAAGGACATATCAACTGAGGTTCTGCAGGGATCAGTTTGGGTCCTGTTCCATTCAATATCTTCATAAATGATTTATGATAATGTCATAAGGGAGTACACGTCTAAAGTTTGCAGATGATACCAAGCTGGAAGACATTCCAAATGATTTATAGAATAGGAATCATATTCAAAATGATCTAGATAAACTGGAGAAATGGTCTGAAATTCAATAAAGACAAATGCAAAAATATTCCTCTTAAGAAGGAACATCAGTTGCATACATACAAAATTGGAAATGACAGTCTAGCAAGGAGTACTACCAAAAAAAGGATCCTGAAGTCACAGTGGACCACAAGCTAAATATGAGTCAATAGTGTACCACTGTTACAGGGTGAGAGGAGAAAGCAACCATCATTCTGGGATGTATTAACAGAAGTGTTTTAAGCAAGACATGAGAAGTAATTCTTCTACTCCACATTGAATAGGCCTCAACTGGAGTAGTGTGTCCCAAATGGGGTTCCACATTTCAGGAAAGATGTGGACAAATTGGAGAAGGTCCAGAGAAGAGCAACATAAATTATTAAAAGTATAGAAAACATGACCTCTAAGGTAAGACTGAAAAAACTTGGATTTGTTTATTCTGGTGAAGAGAAGACAGAGGGGACATGATATCAGATTCAAGTACATAAAAGGTTTTCACAAGGAAGAGGGAGAAAAACTGTTCTCTTTAATCTTTGAGGCTAGGACAATTAGCGATAGGCTTAAATTGCAGCAAGAGCACTTTAGGCTGAACATTAGGAAAAACTTCCTAAATGTCAGAATAGTTAAGTACTGAAATAAACTGCCTAGGGAGATTGTGGAACCACAGTCAGAGATTTAAGAGCAGGTTAGACAAAACACCTGTCAAGGATTGTCTACATCACTTGTTCTCAACCTATTTACCATTGTTGGATGCATACATAATTCTCTGTGTATTATATGGGCTGCCTGTATGGCCCCATGAATGTCACAGTGGGCACAGCTATGTGCTAACTGACCCACAATCAGCTCACTAGTTAAGAACCACTGGTCTAATAATACTTAAATATGCCTGCAGGTTAGGGGACTGGACTAGAAGATCTCTTGAGACTTCCTGCAGCTCCAGAGTTCTATGATTCTGAAAACAGTGACTTGAAGATTTTAGAAAAAAGGTTTCATGATACTTCACTTCTGTGGTGCCGTCAGGCTTCTAGCTGGACAACAGTATCACTGCAAGAGGCAGCCCAGATTGGCAAATTCAGAGTGCTCAGCAATTCCACAGTCCAAGTTGCACCCCAGGGACCCTGTCACACATGCATGCACCTCAGACTACTGGGAAATAACAGCACTCTCAGTGAGGCTGAGGTCTTTCTTTGGGACTTATGGTGCCTCTTGTAGTTTGAAAAAGTTTGTGAACTCACTGGAAGTGCCCTCCTCAAGGTCAGTGCTGGACTGGGAGACATCAGAGAGATGCAGTAGAGGAGAGCAATAGAGGCACAAGTTGTGGTCGGAGAGGGGAAGTGCAGGAGGCCTCATGCAAATCCACTTCAGCAGCTCTTACAATTGACCCAACAGGCTTGGTAGCGTGGACGCATTACTTACAAAATCGACTGCATGTGGCTAAATTTGACAGAAAGTCCTTAGACCCAGACCTGGTCTGGGGGGAAGGAGGGGAGAGAGAAGCCAGACAGCGATCCCCAAGAGCCAGGAGCTGGTCATGATGCTGGAGCTGATACCCTCCTTCCAGAAGTCTCCCAGTCCAGCACTGTCCCCGAAGAGGGCACTTCCAGTGAGTTCACAAACTTTTTCAAACTACAAGCAGGTTATTCACGTGTCTGCAGATGGAGCAGGAGTCTTGCCTGCCCAGTGCCATGAAGCACTCAGATAGCAACTCTTTGACGCTTCTCTCAAGGTTTTTGGGTAGGCCAACCTTATTCCATCCTCCACAGAAAGGCCACCTTCCCATGCCAAGCCACCAGTAAGTGGTCTGGTGTCAATGAACCACAAAGCAGTGCAGCATAAGGCCCAAATTTATGGCCATATTCAGTCAGCCATTGGATCACTCTGATTCAGAGAAGACAGATATCTCGCCTGGCAACCTGGAGGAAGGAGTTGGGGAACCTACTAACACACTCTCCAGGAAGCTGAGTGCGTTGGACATAGCACCCCTCATGTACACCTCTTCCCCCACTCCCATAGGCAGAAAAAGCAGCAGTGTCCCTAGGAAGCCAAGTGTACCTGACCCAGTGGGAAGCAGCCATCTCTTGCCCCCACCTCCCGCCTGCAGGCTCCTGCCCTGGCTGGCCCCTTATTATGCCTGCCTGCCTTTGGACTGAGAGTATATCCCAATACTCCGCTGAGAAGTCTGTGCACCTGCTATGAAGTGCCCACTTTAAAGCAAACATTTGGCCTTGCACGGAACACATCTCTGTTGTCTTTACAGAGACCTTCAGTGTAGGCTCACAGATAAGGGTTAGGCTTAGTACAATATATCTCCTGCAATGTCTGCCCTTGTAACTTTGCAGTTGGGTCAGCGCTCTGACAGCATACTCCCGCTCTGACAGCATCTGCCCACTTGGCTTACATCCATAGGCGAAAATGCACATTCTGGGAGCAGATGGACTGCATGCATTCCCTTGTGGAGGAGATCCGGGGAGAGCACCTGGACAAGATAGTGGAGTACTGAGAGAGAAGACAACAGGGAGCAGAAGGCCAGACAGACTGAAATTATGTTTGCCTCCCTAACCACTATAATGGAGTGCCTGGCTTCACGTCTAGAAAGGGCCTCTTCCCAGAACCCCTGATGACACTCCCAGCTCCTTCTCCCCCAGCCCTGTTGCTTTCACTTCTTAGGTCCCCAGGAGCCATCAGTGCCCCAGGACACAGGGGATGGGGGAAGAACCTCAAGGGCAGCGTTACCTCTCAGGGCCTCAAGAAGCAGAAAGCTGTCCCACATGTGTTCCTGAGCCCCCTTCCCCACTTCTTGATCACCAGTTCTTTCCTTTCCCTTCTTTTCCCCGAATCAAAGCTCCTGTTCCTTGAACAATGGTCTCTATTGCAGGGGTGGGGTGGGGGATTATAGGCAACAGAGAGTGCAGGGGAAGCTTGTGGAGAGCCACAAAAACTAAAAACTGGCCTTGCATAAAACTGTCTTTTCAAGGCATTTCTGGATTTGCGCTGCCCCTTCCTGTGCTTTTATCGTGCTGGTGTTCAGCTGCTCAAACTCTTTAGCTAGGCACTGCTCTGCTTCAGCCTCCCACCCTGCCAGAGAAGTTTCCCCCTTTTTCTTGCACAGATTATGGAGCACACAATAGGCTGCCATCACAAAGGGAAGGATGTGTTTGCCGGAGTCCAACTGAGTCAAGAAATTCCTAAATC
Source organism: Pelodiscus sinensis (assembly GCF_052426305.1). Lineage (NCBI taxonomy): Eukaryota > Metazoa > Chordata > Testudines > Trionychidae > Pelodiscus > Pelodiscus sinensis. Next base: position 565,078 of record NC_143061.1, read on the forward strand.
TACCCTTTAAATGCCCAAACACACATTCCACCACCACTCTGCACTTGCTCAGCCTGTTGTTAAACTCCTCCAGGATGCCCATGTATGGCTTTATGAGCCAGGGGAAACAAAGGATAGGCTGAGTCTATCTGGTCACAATGGGCATTTCCACCTCTCCGATTATGCTTTTCTTGTCTGGAGAAAAGAGGGGCCACCATGTATCTTTTGGAAGAAACAAGAGTTCCTAAAGATGCGCATGTCATGCACCTTTCCCAACCATTCCAAGTTTGATGTTGGTGAAACAGCCCTTGTAATCCACCAGCTCCTGCAGCACTATGGAGAAGTACCTCTTGAAGTTGATGTACTCCGAAGCAAAGTGGTCGGGGGCCAAGATGGGGATGTGTATTCTGTCTATGGCCTCACCACAGCAAAGCCATCCATGATGGTGTTCACATTTCCCAGACTAGCAACCCTCCAAAACAGAAAGTTATTGATCACATTGGCTACTTCTATGACAGTCTCCACCCTGAACTGATTCCCCCACTGACTAGTAGCTGTCTAGTACTGCAAGTTTCCATAGAGCTACTGCCACACGCTTCTCCACAGTCATAGCAAGTCTCACTTGCGTATTCGGGCACCTCAGCGCAGGAGAAAGCCATTCTCAAAGTTCCAAGAATGTGGTTTGCGCATTCATAAGTTCTGCAGCCACTACTAATCGTCCCATCTCTCCATCACAGTCTGAGCTTCTCTCACGACCCCAGAACCAGCACTGCACTGTGTCCACAGGATTGACTGTGTGCTGAGTGAAGAAAAATTTCCTTTTGTTTGTTTTAAACCTGCTGCCTATTAATTTCATTTGGTGACCCCTAGTTGTTATATTGTGGGAATAAGTAAATAACTTTTCCTTATTGACTTTTTCCATACCAGGCATGATTTTATAGACCTCTATTATATCTCCCCTTAGTCTCTTTTCTAAGATGAAAAGTCCAGTGGCAGCGCTGCGAGGAGCTAAGGGGCTGGCTGGAATAGACAGGTATAGAGTGTCTGCATTTCTAACCCCCAGGGAGAAGATGCCAGGAGCGCTGGGGTATCGTGGGAAGTGCTTTGTATTCATGCCAGTAAGTGTGAAAGAAGCTATTTCCATATATATTTCCATATATATGCAACCACACTTAAGTTGCGGCCCTCGGCATGTGCTATGAGTATCATTGTGGCCCTTAGGGCTTCCAAAGTTGAATAGCTCTGCTACAGAAAGTCCCAGCAGTGGAGCCATTCTCAACATTACTAAGTCAGTAGCCAGGCTCAATGCTCTATGTTGGAAGCTGAAGTACTATGTGAAACCAGGGAGCTTCTAGCCAGAACTAGTGCTTTAGTCTTGGTATCAGATTTCTCCTGTGTGACTCCATCAGAGATCAAGACCCCATGGATGAAGAGGGCTTTTTTGGCCCAAAAAATGGAGGGTATATGATCTCTGTCATTTGCACAATAGTGAAAATAGAGAATGACACCTACTCTCCATTTCCCCATGAGAAAGCAAGACAGCAATGTCTGAGACTGCTCTTCCAAAGAGTTGAGATTGAACCACTGCATACTGTTCATCTGGGTTTTCAAGGCGGGAGGGCAGTGCCACTTCTCTAAAGGTGATAATGGAATCTTAATGCTTTGGATTTCCTTAAGTCTGCTTTCAAGCCTCCTGTATATTGGGCACCTATCCATAATATAAGCCTCTCTCAGGCTTCTGGCACATAGCCTCAAAGAGGCTAAGCACACATCCAAATTTTTTTTAATTTAATGAATACTATTAACATTATATTAAACTATTTCCAAAAGAACTTAGGAAAACATTTTCACTTTGGATGGGAGAAAAAAAGGAATATGAGTGACAAGACACAGAGATCATAAGTAATCTGAGCTCCTGTACAATACAGGTCACAGATGCTCTCAGAATAATTCCTAAGCACAAGTGCTCCAACAACCACTTGCAGCTGGTGAGGAAAAACTGAAGAGGTAGTACACAGCTCCACCCTTCCTTTCATAGGCTAGCAGTATGAGTGTAAGGCACTGTTTCCTAAACTGTGTTCCGTGGCACACAGGTGTGCCACAGAGAACAGAGTTTAAAATGGACACCCTTAAAGGGGCAGGCAACCTTTTTTTCCCCCTCTCAATAACTTTCCCCGGACTCTTCTCCACCCCTCCCAAAAAAAATCCTTGATGTTCCTCATAAAAAAAGTTATTGTTTGGTGTTCCTTTGTCTTAAACATTTTAAGAAATACTAGTGTAAGGAGAGGGCAAGCATCACTCCAATGGATACCATTATGAGGGGGGAAAAATTTTCAGTTGAGATGCACAGACTCCTGAAATGGAACAGATATGTGCAGTCACTCATTTCAGCTGGCAATGTTTTGAGAAACGTCTTAATTTTTGATCTCACAATTAAGGCATTCCATTCTTTTTCTTCCGGAGACAGTTACATTCAGTGTCACATCTGATCTTGAAAAATCAAACTCATTTGCTACATTTAAGGTGTGCATGAGTCCGATTTTGATATTTAACTACTGACTCAAAAGAAAAAGTTTATGGGGAAGGTCACAAGGTTATGGTAGATTAAGCTACTACCCTTATTTCTGCACTGTTGCTGGGGTCAACATTCCCTTCTGAGAGGAGCAGCTAGAGTGTGACAGCTGCTGGTCAGGAACCCAGCTCTAAAAAGTCAGAAACACCGCAAACACCATAACAAAAGTAAGGCTGGTATGGTATGGTATTGCCACCATTTCTTCTATGCTGCTGCTGCCAGGGCACTGTCTTCAAAGCTAGGTGCCCAGTCAACAACCACTGCTCTTCCACTGCCCAGCTCTAAAACCAGAGCAGAACTAAGGGTGACAATACTGCAACCTCCTCCCCTCAACCCTATGATTCCCCCTGCAACTCTCTTTTGGGACTGGATTCCCAATTTGAGAAACACTGATCATCTTCCCATGAAATCTATACAGTAGAGGGTAAAAACACACAAAAGACCAGATTTCACGGTCTATGAAACGCTTTGCATGTCTGTCAATTTGGTAGGGTCATAGTTATCCAAAACACTGACCACCTTCCAGATGCTTCAAGACTGTTAGTCAAGCCCTAACAGTTCAAACTTCATCATGCCTCTTCTTCCAACATCAAATATCTGATCCTAAAAAAACTATGGTTTTTCAGAACCTTGATAGTGAGTATTCTTGGAGGAGTTTCTTTACAATAAAAACTCAAGACTGCAATCATTCAGGAAATGCAAGAAAATCTGTTTAAAATAGAGTGGTGCTTTGACAATAAAATAGCTTAATTTCTCAAACATGTGCCTGGAGGAAAAGACTACTGATGTTGCTGCAACAAATTACAAACGAATGTATGAGTTATCATTAAGCAAGTAGGATTGAACATCTGTTCAGTTTATAGTTAAGAATCATATCAAGATGCACCTACTGCTAACTGATTCTGTACTAAATGCCAAAATGTGTATTTTACTCATTTTAGAATTTATGCAAGATATCTATTATTCTGCACAGCAGTTTTATATTACTATTACAACAATATTTTGAACCCACACGTTTCACTTGAAACAGGCACTAAACTTGATCTTATCCTTTAATAGGCAGGGAAGCAATGGATAACTAAGATAAGTTGACTGCTCAAGAGTAAGTTTCTTACACAATAGAATTTGAAAAACCTAATTAAAGAGTCTGTGTTTTAAGGCATATGGTGTAATCATACAAACTGAAAGCTATTTAAATAACCATTATTGCTTTCACTCAACCCACATGGCTGCTCTTAAAGAGTATCCATGGTTGCAGTGATGCAAATATGCCTACCTACACTAGCGCACAGTATGCCCACATAAGAAGAAACAAATTCACTGATTAATCTTTTAGTGCCAGCATACAAACCTAAGGCAAAGCAAGTTGGCAAGCCTTAAACATTAAAAAGTATTATTGCAAAGAATAATGTGTCAGCCAAATGGATAGCTCTTCATTCTCAACTAACAGGGAGAGTTCATCTGTATGATCAAAGAATCAAATATCCACAGTATGGGTAAATTAATGTTCAGTTCCTCAGACAAATGTGAGCTCAGTAATGGAGTTTTTCTTCGTTTTGTGCTAAACTTGAAGAAAATGTAATTATTTCAAATACTGTTTCCTAGAAGCAGCTAGATGAGAAAAAGTTCTTTTTCTTCTTTCCAAATATGTTGATCTAAACCAGTTTCAAAGCTGTGCCAACCACTTTGACTATATTCATTTACTTTTACTTCTAGGTAAAAGAAGAAACAGATACATATATAACAGTTGACTCCAACCTTTTTAAGCACACAATCACTTTTTGAATTTAAGTGCAATCCAGGATCTACCTCAAACCCAAATACCCATGCACCTCCTCCTTGTCTGAGGCCCTGCCCCTTCTGCTCACTCCCTTCTCCATTTACTTTCACCAAGCTGGGGTAAGGTGTTGTGGAGCAGGGTCTGGTCTTGGGCTAAGCGGGATTAAGAGTGTTGGAGTAGCTGTGCAACGGGCAGGAGAATGAGGTGCAGGACGGGTTCAGGGTGCAAGCTCTGGGAGGCAGTTTGGTTGCAGGAGTGGCTAAGGGCTGGTGCAGGGATTAAGGACAGGACTCCAGCAAGGCAGTGGCAGCTGCTACTTGGGTGGCTCCAGGGAAGTAGTGCAATGGGACTAAGGCAAGCTCACCCCTGCCCTGGCCATGCACTACTCCCAAAAGTGGCTGGAATGTCCAGCACTAGGTTCTTGCGGGAGGGGGGGGGGGGGAGGTGGCTCTACGCACTGCCCCCCATCTGGAGACACCAGCCCCATACCTCCAATTGGCTGTGGTTCCTCATTCCCAGCCATAGGGAGCTGTGGGGAGGATTCCTGCAGGCCAGGACAGCATGTGGAAACCCCCTATCCCACCTCCCTGAGGGATGTGCCAGATGCTTACAGGAACAGTGCAGGGCCAGGACAGAGGGGAGTCTGCCTTAGGCCTGCTCCGCTGCCCAACTGTCAGTGGCAGCTCTCCTGATTTGGCTGCAGGAGTCTCCAGGAGACTGAGTCAGGTGTGCATGTTCTACACATGGATGGAAAAATTAGAGGGGATGAATTCTGTTACGTGTACCAATATTGAGGTAATGTGCAGATATGCACCACCACCAAACTGAAAACCCAGATATTTATATATTTTTTAATTACTATAGGCATAAGTACTCCAGCCATGACAGGTTAAGCATTTTAGAACTCACTACTCAATTAAATTTAAACTTAACGGAGAAATAAAAATTATGAAATGTCCAGACCAGTCAAAAACTTAAACACTTTGAAAGAAGTAAAAGAAATAACACCACAAGTATGTGTTGTGCTGGGAAATGAGTGCGAACGACAGAATGTGTTTGACAGAGACACATTGTGAGTGAGAGATTTGAATTTCTCCTTTATGTATGCTGAGCATGTTTTGAGATAGGAGCAACTGGGTCTATCCTGAGCCCTGTTGTGTCCCCTCTCTCTATGGAGATCGGATACAGGGTGAGTGGGAAGGGAGACACCCTTAGATCAGTGTCCCTCTTTCCTATCTCCACCACCCTGCACAGTAAGCAGCAGGCTCCCGGGGCAGCTCCAAGGCAAAGAACAGGAGATGTGCTGCAGTGAGGAGAAGGGCAGCTCAAGTGTTTGGCTTGGAGGCTATCAAGTCCCAACCAGGCAAGATCACCTGTCAGGATCACCATTTACTTGTTGGTGACCACTGATATACAACATTTAAAAACACAGACTGCATCAGTTCATACGCTCCCCCAATTTGTATGGAAGTAATGGGTCCCTCATACAGTTATCCTTAAGTCATCTTCCTTGAGAGGAAAGAGGGCAAACTGATGAATTATTTATTTAAATAAATGTTGCTCAATGAAAAAAGTGTAACACATGCAAATATTGTCTTGTACTGTCAAGCAGGTTCGGCAACTGTACAATACAGAATACCAGCAAAAAGACAAAAAGCAAAGACAGGAAATTCCTGTCACTATTAGACTGACTGCAGCTCTTTGGGGCATGGACTAGCTCTCTAGAATGCTTTTGTATGGTGCCTTGCACAATGAGGTTCTGGTCTATAAATGATGATTCTAAGTACTATAGCAAAATAAATATCACCACCACCACATTTACAACTTCACATTCACCAGGCAAGAGTGAAAATTTGATAAAGTATCATAGAGGTAGCCATGTTAGTCTGTTTCAGAAAAAACAAGGAGTCTTGTGGCACCTTAAAGATTAAACCAATTTATTACAGCATAAGTTTTTGTGGGGTTTGAGCTGCAGTCTATGAAAGTTTATGCCCTAATAAATTCGTGAGTTTAAAAAAGTAGTTTCTCCAAATGTGCCAGAAAGAACAAACTCCTAAATTCTTGAAAGCCACCTGGAACCATCAAAGAATCTCAAAAATCCAGCTAACTACTGAACAGTGTTTCAAGAGAAGGCCTTGGATGGCTCTTTGCTGCAGTGATATACAAACAAGTCTTTTCAACAAGGTCAGTGGAATTACTTGGAGTTTATAACCATGTATTCAGATGAAAATCTGCCCAGGATGACTGAGTGGGTAAATCAGTCCTAACTTCTCATTTCAAACACTGCTGTCTCTCTCTTCTGAGTGACTAGAGAAAGGAAAGTAAAACCTTGCCTTAGAGAACTAAAATTAAAAACAAATGATCTATGTGTCAAAAGAGCTAGTGCAGATGTCCAAATATACTGTTACTATGAAAATAAAGAATTTGATAAGAATATTTTAAGTACAGCAAAATAAAATAAAGATAAACATGGAAGCCAATACTCAAAGAAATGAAAAGCTTACATTTCTTATTATACTTTAATAACAATGACACTCTAAATGAAAGAACAATGGCAGAGATACCCCAACTGTGAATTTAATTAAACTTGAGACTTTAAATCAGTATGTGTTTTATTCTTGACAATACTGAGCTCAGACATCAAAAGAAAAGGCAACTGCTGAAAGATGAGACATCACCCACTCTTGTTGTCAAGGATGAATCCTTTGAACACAACTGTATAAAGAGAATTATCCTAAATCGTTAGAAGTTGCCCTATTTATTGCCTATCAAAAAGGCTTATAGGCATCCCTATTCATTGTCTTTAAAAAAAAAAAAAAAAGGGCAATAAGTGAATCAGAATATTTTCCTTAAAAAGATGTAAAATATTATTCCAGTTTCTCAGAGAGATTTTTCTGTACCACTTATCCTCCTTCTTCTGCATTAATTATTTAGGTTGGTTCAAATAATCACATGCTGCTATAAATAGCACTTGTTTAAAAAAATAAAAAACACTTCAAACAACATGGCATTTTAAAATATATTTTTATTTACAGGCAAAAGAGCAGAGCAATAGTTTACCATTCCCACAAAAGATTCACAAAAAAACTAGTTCCACTTTGTCTAACCACATGCACATAATGACTTTGAATTCAATTTATATGCCCAGACTATTTAGTTTGAGCTATTACAACTGGCTGTATTAGAAATGATTGCCAAGCACAGAGCGCTTCTCTAGTACCTCATAGATAAACTTAGTACCTCATAGATAAACTAACTATCGGGGGGAGGAGGGGGTTATTTCACAGAAGCTAGAATGGCAAAATTACAGGACTTTTTAGAAAAAAAATCAATAATACTACCAATACCTTCTCAGACTGACAGCTATTTCAATAGGAAAACATGTTCTTGGAAAGGTTACATAAACTGTAACATTTTTGATTTCCTCATAATAGAAGAAACTGCTGTTATTTTAATACCTAAAGAATTTCCACTTTTTTTAGAAAATCTTGTTGCTGAATGACAAGAAATGCATCAGTTAAAGTCAGTGCAAGGAAGTCCTGCCATAATTAGCCTTTACAAACATGATATTGACAAATACTATTAGATGCTCACCTTAACTTGCAGATTTAATCTAGGAAAATAATTCAAAATAAAAATCAGACTACAAAAAACTGTGTCAAGGTATTTCCATTATGATTAGACACAAAAAGACTATTTACCATACGAATAGAAGGGCCCATAAAAATCATCAACAACTAGTTCAAAGACTTCAACATCTTACCTTGGTTGTTACAATACATAAGCAGTCCATTTCCGCACAGAAGCTATTTTTCTACACAAACTACTTTCATTACCAATCTATTGAATCTAACCACTAACAAATGTTCATTAGAGGTCAAAGCAGAAGAACTTATGGCAGGTTCCCTCTTGGATCCACTCAGAGGCAGAAATACAAGCTACGATAAAATCATTTTAAGTGTCCTAAAGCAGTCAAAGTAATTTAGTTTATCTGTGTTTGAAGAGCTTGAATTTATCCCTGAACTAAAGCCACAGAAGATTTCAGAGTTTATTCCATACCAGTTAACTGTTTCCTCATATGCTGTTGTGTTAAGCAATCCTGGGAGAGGAGGGATTAACACATGAGGGTCACAGGGAGTCATTTGATGAAATGCAAAATGGTTTTTCAGTATACAAGATCTGCAACGAGCATCTCCAGCTCATCACAAAGTCTGTTTTAAAAAAATATCTTCTCTATTCCAACGCCGTCCCCCCCCCCCCCAAGAAAAAGAACAAATGTGATAAGCAAATACTTTTCCCATCAAACCAATTCAGCATCCACAGCTTGCAAAATAACTGACTTTCTTAAGCAGAAATGAATGGAATATTCCATGTAGAATTTTAGAAGAGGGGAGCAGGGAAACAAATTCATGCAAATTACAAAAGGAAAAGATTATCTTGACCAGAGAAGTATAATCTTAGAAAAAATGTCTTTTGGACATGTAATAACGCAGTGAAACACTAACTCAGAAATAGGACATTTCTGACAACTAAAAAGGAAATCAGGAGTTTGTTTTGACTCCTATGTAAGATTAAAAAAATAGATATTGGGAGCTTAAATCACAGTTAACTCACGTTTAAGTAAAAAATTGTACTTTTAATCTCACTGTTAAACAAAACAACACCTTTTGAAATATATTAAATATTTTGAATTTTCTTCTAGTTTCAGAAAAACAGATTTCAATTACACAGAATACGAAGCGTACAGTGCAGACTTTATATGAATTTGTTTACAAATATTTGAATTATAAAAATGCTAACAAAAGAAGTTACTCACCTTGTACAGTAACAATGGTTCTTACTCAAAACCTCGATCCCCCCATGGGAGCTCCACTCTAGGTGGAAGAGCATCATCGCACCAGCAATCAGAAGTTTTTGATAGCAGTTGCCTGGTGCCATTGACTGCACATGGAACAGAGCACCCCCAATTCTTTCTCTACAGTGGAATCATATATGAATGGATTCCAAAGTAGAAGGGAAAAGGGTGGGTAGTGGAGCACCCATAGGATGACATCTTGAAGAAACATCATTACTGCACAAGGTGAGTAACTACTACTTCTTCAAATGGTGTGTCTGAGTGCTCCACTGTAGATGGATATAAAGCAGTGCTCCCTTCTGGTGGTGGTGGGATATGGAGTTGAGACTGTGAAACAGAAGTTAACAGCAAGTCTCACAGTAGTGGTAGGGATAGGCCCATGCTGTTAAGTGTAGTGCTGGATTAAAGTGTGCTCAGAAGACCAGGTTGCCACCATGCTAACGTATACAAGAGGAATGTTCTTAGGAAATGCTGTTGAAACTACCATTGCCCAAGTAGAGTGTGTTGTTACCCCTTGTGGGGGACATCTATAATGGATTGTATAGCGTATTTGGATGCAAGAAGATATCCATTTTGACATACGTTGAGAAGAAACCTCTGAGTCCTTGGATCATTCAGCTGTAGACACAAATAGTTTCATCAAGTTACTGAAAACCTTAGTTCTGTCCAGATAAAAGGCCACCGCTTGCCTTACATCCAACGTGTGAGGCAAGTCTTCCATAGCATTGTTATGCAACTTAGGAAAAATTGTGGAAAGATAGCACTACAGCCACCCAAGAAGCACTATGTTCCCTCCACTCCAGAGCTTGTAGTTATTCACACATGCACGTGGCCCTGCAACCTATGCAGGGGCAGGGCAGACCCCCTGCCTGCCTGAGAAACATGCCTGGCCACAGGCAAGGAGTCATTAAGGTAAGTATCCTGGCCAGAGCCAGCCTCTCCCTTCCGCAACCCTCTGCCACCCCTCCTAAATCCATATATGCAAGAACTCTCAGTGATCAGAAACCAGTAGCCCATTATTTATCCACACAGCTCCTTCTCTGAATTTAAGTTACTTTAAATCATATAGGGTATGTCTACACTTGCACCCTAGTTCGAACGAGGGATGCAAATGCAGGCATTCGAAATAGTCAATGAAGCGTCGATTTAAATATGCCGCACTTCATTAGCATGATCTCGCCGACGCGTTACTCCTAATGCCAGCTGTTTCAAAAGTGAGTACTGGGACATGTTCGTTCAAACCAAACCCCTTGAACTACCGTTACTCCTAACCAAGGGGTTTGCTTTGAACAGTAAATATTCAAGTGTAGACATACCCATAATGAGTAGTTGGCCAGTCCAGTGCCCCAGGTCACAACAGCCTCCTTCACCCAAATTCCCTTCCAGACCCCACACTCCCTCCTGCAACCTACCTTCTGTACCCAACCTCCATCCCAGATCCCGAACTTCCAAGAATCATATGGCTGGAAGAGACCTCAGGAGGTCATCGAGTCCAGCCCCCTGCCCAAAGCAGAACCAGTCCCAACTAAATCATCCCAGCCAGGGCTTTGTCAGGCCGAGACTTAAAAACCTCTAGGGATGGAGATTCCACCACCTCCCTAGGTAATCCATCCCAGTACCTCACCATCCTCCTAGTGAAATAGATTTTCCTAATATCGAACCTAAACCTCTCGCACTGTAACCTGAGACCATTGCTCCTTGTTCTGCCATTACCATTGAGAACATCCTCTCTGGAGACAAGTATCAAAGGGGTAGCTGTGTTAGTCTGAATCTGCATAAACAAGAAGTCCTTCGGCACTTTACAGACAGATTTCTTGGAGCATTTTAGGATTAAACAAAGACTGTGAATGGCTAGCCAACTACAAAAGCAGTTTCTCCTCTCTTGGTGATCACACCTCCACATCAGCTGCTAGAAGGGGGCCTCATACTCCCTGATTCAATTGACCTCGTTATCTCTAGCCTCTCTGATTGGTACTCTTTGCATATGCTTGTATATTTATACCTACATCTGGAATTTCCACTACATGCATCGGACAAAGTGGGTCTTTGCCCACAAAAGCTTATGTTCCAATAAATCTGTTATAGACTAATAGTGGTCCCCAATTTTTTGGGGCTGCCAGGCGCCCGGGAGTGGGGTCGTGCACGCGTTGCGTGCCTGGGGCCGGCACCACCATGCACCGCACTCCCGGGGCCGGCGCCGCTCCTGTGCCACACACTCAGAAGCCGGCAGTGTCCATGCGCCACGTGCCTGGGGGTGGAGGCAGGGCCAGCTCCGATCACTCGGCAGGCACGAAGAAATGGCTCAGCTGGCGCTGCATTGGAGACCACTGGTCTATAAGGTGCCACAGGACTTCTCATTTGTCCTCTCGGGAACCTCCCTTCACGATGCTGAAGGCTGCTATCAAATCCCCCCCCTCACCTCTTCTCTTCTGCAGAATAAATAAGCCCAAATCCCTCAGCCTCACCTCCTAGGTCATATATTTCAGCCCCCTAATCGTTTTGGTTGTCCTTCGCTGAACCCTCTCCAACGCGTCCACAACCTTCCTGTAGTGGGGGGCCAGAACTGGACGCAATACTCCAGATGTGGCTTCCCCATAAAAGGGAATAATCACTTCTCAAGATCTGCTGGCAATGCTTCGCCTAATGCAACCTAATATTCCATTCACCTTCTTGGCTACAAGGGCACACTGTTGACTCATATCCAGCTTCTCATCCACTGTAATCCCCAGGTCCTTTTCTGCACAACTGCTACTTAGCCAGTCGGCCCCCAGCACGTAACAATGCTTGAGATTCTTGCGTCCCAAGTGCAGGACTCTGCACTTGTCCTTCATAGAATCATAGAATACTAGGACTGGAAGGGACCTCGAGAGGTCATCAAGTCCAGTCCCCTGCCCTCATGGCAGGACCAAATACTGTCTAGACCATCCCTGATAGACATTTATCTAACCTACTCTTAAATATCTCCACAGATGGAGATTCCACAACCTCCCTGAGCAATTTATTCCAGTGTTTGACTACCCTGACAGTTAGGAACTTTGCCTAATGTCCAACCTAAACTTCCCTTGCTGCAGTTTAAGCCCATTGCTTCTTGTTCTATCCTCAGAGGCCATGATGAACAAGTTTTCTCCCTCCTCCTTATGACATCCTTTTAGATATCTGAAAACTGCTATCATGGCCGCCCTCAATCTTCTCTTTTCTAAAATAAACAAACCTAATTCCTTCAGCCTTCCCTCATAGGTTATGTTCTCTAGACCCTTAATCATTCTCGGTGCTCTTCTCTGGACCCTCTCCAGTGTCCCCACATCTTTCTTGAAATGCGGTGCCCAGAACTGAACACAATACTCCAACTGAGGCCTAACCAGCGCAGAGTAGAGCGGAAGAATGACTTCTCATGTCTTGCTCACAGCACACCTGTTAATCCATCCCAGAACCACGTTTGCTTTCTTTGCAACCGCATCACACTGCTGACTCATATTCAACTTGTGGTCCACTACCCTGGATCCCTTTCTGCCGTACTCCTTCCCAGACAGTTGCTTCCCATTCTGTATGTGTGAAACTGATTGTTCCTTCCTAAGTGGAGCACTTTGCATTTGTCTTTATTAAACTTCATCCTGTTTACCTCAAACCATTTCTCCAATTTGTCCAGGTCATTGTGAATTATAACCCTACCCTCCAGATTACCCCTCCCAGCTTGGTATCATCGGCAAACTTAATAAGCGTACTTTCTATACCAATATCTAAATCGTTGATGAAGATATTGAACATAGCCGGTCCCAAAACAGACCCCTGCAGAACCCCACTTGTTATGCCTCTCCAGCAGGATTGTGAACCATTAATAACCACTCTGAGTACGGTTATCCAGCCGGTTACGCACCCACCTTATAGTAGCACCATCTAAGTTGTATTTACCTAGTTTATTGATAAGAATATCATGCGAGACTGTATCAAATGCCTTACTAAAGTCTAAGTATACCACATCCACCACTTCTCCCTTATCCACAAGACTCGTTATCCTATCAAAGAAAGCTATCAGATTGGTTTGACACGATTTGTTCTTTACAAATCCATGCTGGCTGTTCCCTATCACCTTGCCACTTTCCAAGTGTTTACAGACAATATCCTTAATTACTTGCTCCATTATCTTCCCTGGCACAGAAGTTAAACTAACTGGTCTGTAGTTTCCTGGGTTGTTCTTATTTCCCTTTTTATAGATGGGCACTATATTTGCCCTTTTCCAGTCTTCTGGAATCTCTCCTGTCTCCCATGATTTTCCAAAGATGCTCACTAGAGGCTCAGATACCTCCTCTATCAGCTCCTTGAGTATTCTAGGATGCATTTCATCAGGCCCTGGTGACTTGCAGGCATCTAACTTTTCTAAGTGATTTTTAACTTGTTCTTTTTCATTTTACCTTCTAAAACTACCCTCTTCCCACTAGCATTCATTATGTTAGGTGTTCCTTCTGACTTCTCGGTGAAGACCGAAACAATGAAGTCATTGAGCATCTCTGCCATTTCCAAGTTTCCTGTTACTGTTTCTCCCTCCTGACTGACCAGTGGGCCTACCCTCTCCTTGGTCTTCCTCTTGCTTCTAATGTATTTATAAAAAGTTCCTTGTTCAACCTCATCAGATTTCTTTTGGCCGAATCCTCCGATCTGTCTAGGTCATTCTGGACCCTATACCTGCCCTCCCCCTAGCATAGTCTCATCCTCAAACTTGCTGAGGTTGCAAGCCATTCCCTCATCCAGGTCATTAATAAAGATGTTGAATAAAACCAGCTCTAGAACTGATCCTTGGGACACTCCCTTTGAAACCAACGGCCAACCTCACATTGAGCCATTGGGACAAGGTCCCTCACCAAAGGCTTTTAAGTAAATAAGTTGTCATGGGATAAGAGGGAAGGCCCTCTAGTGGACTGATGACTGGTTAAAAGACAGGAAACAAAGGGTAGGAATAAATGGTAAGTTTTCCGAGTGGATACAGGTAATTAGTGGGATCCCCCAAGAGTCTTTCCTGGAACCCATCACATTCAACTTCTTTATAAATAATCTAGAGAAAGGGGCAAAAAGTGAGGTGGCAAAATTTGCAGATGATACCAAACTCCTCAGATACTTAGGACCAAAGCAGACTGTGAAGAGCTTCAAAAAGATCTCACCAAACTAAGTGATTGGGCAACAAAATGGCAAACGAAATATAATGTGGATAAATGTGAAGTAAAGCACATTGGAAAAAATAATCCCAACTATATATACACCGTATGATGGGGACTAATTTGGCTACAACTACTCGAGAGAGAGATCTTGGAGTCATTGTGGATAGTGCTCTGAAAACATCCACTCAGTGTGCGGCAGCAGTGAAAAAAAGCAAATAGAATGTTAGGATTCATTTAAAAAGGGATAGAGAAGACAATACAAAATATCTTATTGTCGCTATATAACCCACATCTTGAATACTGAGTACATATGTGGTTGCCTCATTTCAAAAAAGATATATTGGCATAGGAATAGGTTCAGAAAAGGGCAACAAAAATTATTAGGGGTTTGGAACGGGTCCCACAGGGAGAGATTAAAAAGATGTGAACTTTTCATCTTAGAAAAGAGGAGACTAAGGGGGATATGATAGAGGTCTATAAAATCATGACTGGTATGGAAAAAGTCAATAGGGAAAAGTTATTTACTTATTCCCACAATATAACAACTAGGGGGTCACCAAAGAAATTAATAGGCAGCAGGTTTAAAACCAACAAAAGGAAGTTTTTCTTCACTCAGTGCAGTGTCAACCTGTGGAACTCCTTACCAGAGGATGTGGTGAAGGCTAGAACTTTAATAGAGTTCAAAAGAGAGCTAGACAGATTCATGGAGGTTAGGTCCATCTATGGCTATTAGCCAGGATGGATGGGAATGGTATCCCTAGCCTCTGTTTCTCTGGAGATGGCTGACAGGGGAGGGATCGCATGAGGACTGCCAGTTGTGGTCCCTTCCTCTGAGGCATCTGGTATTGGCCAGTGCTGGCAGACAGGATGCTGGGCCAGATGGATCTTTGCTTCTGCCCCAGTATGGCATTTCCTAGGTGAGGAAATCCCCATCAACGAAACAGGGTGTGCGCAATGCATCTGTATGAAGTTCCCATTCATGGTCTGTAGTGAAATGATGGCTTGGAGCATCCGCAGTTGCATTGTTGACCCCAGGAAATATGATACTACAAAGTTGATATTACTGCAGATGCACCAATTCCACAGGCGCAGAAGAGGGAGAGGGAGAGGGAGGTTGGAGGAACTGATATAAGTGGAATGGAATATCTGCTTTTTATGATTGCTAGGTCCCAACAGTCCAAGGTTATTGCTTCCCATTTATCATAAAAAGGGCACAGGCGATGATGGAAAGTTGCTGGATTGTGAGGCACTAAAGAAATGGAGAGGTCATGCAAATCCTCAACCAAGACCTCAAACCTCCTGTCTGGTGGACTGCTGGTTGGGTGCTCGGTTATTAGGGGTGCATCAACGATGGTTCCTTGCCCTGGAGTGATCTTGGTCAAAGAGTCTCTGCTGTCGGTCAAAAGAGTCTCTGTTGGCATACGAGAAGTCTCTGTCTCTGGTAGGGTATAGCATCTCCTGCAATACAGTGGTGCGTATATTCCTAAAATACAGGAGTCCTTACTAGAGCGAAGGACTTCATCTGTCCTTGCGGCAAAGATCTTCTGTTTGTAAAACGGCAAGTTCTCAACTTTGGTTTGGGGGTCCTTTCAGATCCCTGCCACTTGTAACCAAGAGATGCATCTCATAACTACTGATGTAGTTGTCACTCTTACTGCTGTACCAGCAGCATCCAGTGCCCTCTGCAAGGTGGTACAAGATGTTGTATATCCTTCCTGGACTATGGACTTGAGGATAGGTCTCTTGCCATCAGGAAGATGTTGCATTAGTTCAGTCAGCTTGGCAAAATTATCAAAGTCATGATAGGCAAGTAATGAGGTGTAATTCGCTATCCAAAGTTGTAGTGTGGACAACGAATACATTTTCCTGCCAAATAAATCCAGACACTTGTGACTGGATGTCTTGTACTGCAGGTTCTTAGATATTTGATTTTGAGGTATTGACCACCAGAGAATTGGGTTATGGGTAGAAGAATAAGAAGTCCATGCCCTTTGATGGGACAAAATACTTTCTGTCTGCACACTCATTGGTGGAGGGAGCTGACGCTGGTGTTCGCAATACATCATCCACCACCTCCATAATGGCTTCATCAATTGGGGGTTTCATCAATCTTCGTTTTTGCAGATGGTTGTAAATTTTTCAAAAGCCTGTGCTGTTTTCCTTGCACTTCTGATAGGGTGACCTCTTAACTACTGGCCCTCTTGGCGAGCTGTTGGAATTGTTTTAAATCGTCAGTGGGAGATGTATTGTCTGGGATGACCACCTCATCTGGTGATGAAGATGACTTATTTGCCGGGGATGTTCTCAGTTGGTCAAGGTCAATGTCAATGAACTGCAAAAGAGATGAGGAGTCCTGTGGCACCTTATTTATTCCTGCCTCTGGAAATTTCCACTACATGCATCTGACGAAGTGGGTCTTTGCCCACGAAAGCTTATGCTCCTACACTTCAGTTAGTCTATAAGGTGCCACAGGACTCCTCGTCGCTTTTGCAGATTCAGACTAACACGGCTACCCCTCTGATAGTCTCTTATAGAGTAACTATTTACATGAGGAACAAGGGGTTTTTCGGTTGTTGGTTTTTTTTTTTTTTTAAGAAAAGAAATAGAAATAAGGAAGAACCGTAACTAGAACTTTAAACTGTGAATTAAATTTTTATGTACAGGTACTCCAAAAGGAGGAGAGAATCTGACTCCGTCTGCAACCGACCGTGGTACAAAGAAAACTGAAGGGAGTGAGGCCGTGTGCGAGATCTCCCAAGGCGCAAACAGTGCGCACCTTCATGCCACCTGACAAAATACTGCTTGAAAAAAATCTCCAATCTGTGGTGCCAGGATGAGCCCAACAGCAACAATGGAGCACCCACAGTGACATCACTAGAAGAAGTGGCAGCTCAGGATGTCTGCCAATGCTCTGGCTGCCTGATAAGTATGCTGCCATGGGAGCTGCATGGTTTCTGATAAATCAATTCCATAGTTTGACAGCCCCTATGCAAAGTGAGTGTGATTGGGCACCCCCTATTGATTGATATACAACATGCAGGCAACGTTGTTCCTGAGTATATGGACTATTTTGTTACCAATTATTGGAAGGAAATAATGGCATGCGTTGCGTATGGCACATAGTTCAAGTAGGCTGATGTGTAGATGAGTTTCCTGTGTGGACTAAGGATGTGGACTAAGTCCTGTGTGGACTTTTAGTTGTTTATACGATTAACCAATATGCCTAGTGACTATATGCAACCCTCCCCTTGCTGCCTCTGTATCAGAGCCTTTATCAAAGGTGGCAGAGGGTGGGGGGCAAGCGGGAGCCAGTGCTCACAGGGAGACAGTCTTTTAAGCAAGCATATAGGCTCCTGTGGAGCTGCCTCTCCCCTCCCCACTCCGTGCCCTGCTGCCTCTCTATCAGAGGCAGCGGAGGGGTGGGGCGCTGTAAGAGTCAGTGCTTAAAGCCAGCTCCCCATGAGTACTGGCGCCTGGCTGTTCCCGCTCCTACCGTGCGTAAATGTGTCACTGCTAAAAAAATTCAGCAGTTGAACATTTACACAAATACACATTTATTAACATCCCTAGTGGGAGCCATCTGCCCTGAATAGTGTGTTGCTACAAACGGGCACCCCAGCCTATGAGGGATGTGTCGGTGGTAATCACCCAAAATGGGGATTTGTGCTATAAACTGAATCCCTGTCAGAACCTTGGGAGGTTGTATCCACCAGCTAAGTGAGATCTAGCACGTCAGCATGGCTCCAAGTCAGAGATCTCCTGGTGCTTGGAGCAGGCATGGCCAACTGGAAAGATATGCTAAGGACACCATGTATGACTGAGCGAACAGGAAGGGGACTTTAAAATTTCAAAAATAACACAAGGGTGGGTCTTGGTCATCTGGCTGGTCATCTCAGCAGGGCAGTAAGCATTCAAACTGATAACCAGAAAGGCCAAATAGGCATTGTGGGAAGGGTGCCAGAGGCTAGTAAGGATGCAGTACTACATTATGGTGTCCACACTGGCACCCCAGCACACTACCTAGAGCACAGTAAACTCTAAGCTTCTCATGGAGGTGGTTTACCTAGAGCGCACTTACATTGAAGCTAGTGCATACTTGCCAGTGTGGACACAGTGAAAGTTACAATGATTTACTGTGCAATAACTTGCCAGTGTAGACTTGGCCATAGTACATGATACCTGAGAAGCTGACGTAATGTTATCTCTGTGTTGGAACACTGATGTTCCAAATAGGATGGTTTGGAGAAGGAGCTAGATGCCAGTCTGGTTGGTCTAGGAATTTGAGTTGACAATGGTGCTAGGTCCTTTAGACAGTCTTAAGAGTCCCTGGTTTTAGGTGCATCTTGGTGCCTAGAGGTGTCAGATAGTACTGAGGTAAGGGGCTTTTCAGTGCTATTTAGCTGACTGCCTCTCTTATCAGAGCTTCATTGGGTGTACCAGAGCTTCAGTACCACTGTCAGTTGGAGAATCAGTTGTTAAACAGGAATCTTCTGAGAATCAGCTCTATGTGGTGACATATCCTTCTTTCTAGAACATGGGTTCTCAAACTGGGGGGCGTGAAGAAATTCCAGTGGGGACACAAGGCAACCCAACCACACACACACCCCGTCAATCCCACCCCATGTTTTACTGCTATTTTTTTGGGGGGGGGGGGGCGTGAGGGTTTCTCAAAAATCAAAAAGGGGGGCGTGATGCCGAAAAGTTTGGGAATCACTGTTCTAGAACTTCAAATAGCAGACAGAGATGCTCTCTTGGTTTTTGAGAGTTTCACCTTTGGAACAACTTCTGTAACTCCAGAAGACACTCAATTGGCTTAAGAGGTTAAAGCCAACATACCCTATGGGAGTATTATATTAAATGAAGCTTCAGTTTAGCCTGTCTACCTTTGATCACCCAAGCAGTCTTTACATTTTGATGTTATAGGAGTTTCTCTGAGTTACTAAAATCAACTAGAGAGCCCATCACTATGAGGAAGAGACCTACAGCAGTTCTGATGAGGCTGGAATGCTAGGGTCTTAGGCACTATACAGAGAACTACCAGAAACCACAGGGGGCAAGAAGTTTGAGGGATAGCCCTCCACAGCACAAAATCTGCTACAATGAAAAAAAGTCTAGAAAATAAAAACTATGATAAGCAAAACAATATGGGAAGTAAACAATCAAGGCAGGAAGTAGGTGAAAGCAGTGAGAGAGACAATCACTGTCTCAAACCACAGGCTGTTGAAAAGAAATTGAAATGGTGGTAAGTCAATGCCTCCTCATACACCCTCAAATAGGAGCCCAAAGCACTGCTTGGAATATATCTGCAGACACTGATATTTACAATCTCCAGTGAAGAGTCCAAACACAAACACATCTCATAGTGGAGCACCCATAAGAATACACACCCAAAGAACATGGCATTGAAGTTAGTCTTTAAAACAAGACTGGGTGACTTATTTAAGCTGGTCTACACTTAAGCATTAAATTGACACAGTGTCCCATGTTGAATCCCTGGGCTTCTTGGGACCACAACCAACCCCATGTCTCCTGCAACACAACTGTAGTTATACACTGATGCCCCACTCACCAGGGCCGTGCAGCCTAACAGCCCGGAGTCACTAGCAAACATGCTGCTCAACAAGGAAGTGCAGCCTAACAGCCAGAGTCTCTAGCAAATGCCCTGCTCACCAGGACAGTGCTGCCTAACATACTTAAATTCACATACTTTGTAATATCTCCTCAGATGTTTTTCATTTGTGTCTCACCAAATTTTGCCACTCTATTTTTCACATTAAACACAGATTTTACTAAAGACCCTTGGAGCATTCTTTACTCTTTTGCCATGTTAAAAATTAACCTTTTAGTCCTTTTTTCTCTCTTTGCAAGTTTCTACTTCTCTTTCATTGCATGACTTAATTTCTACAATCTTTTAAAAGAGATTTGTCAAAGTCTTCTCCTTTAGTGTGTGTCCACATGCTCAAAATTTCCAGTAGATTAGAGACATGACAATGTGATGTGTAGGAAATCTAGCTGTTTAAAACTCTAATTTTGCCTTTCAATCACTTTTCTTAAAAATTAAGTAAAGTTCATTGCTCTAATTCCTAGAATCATATCTAGTGTATTTTAAAGGCATGTACATTTGCTACTTTGGATAAAAAATATAATCTCAAAATGAAGGTTTTCAACACTAACCACACCTTTTAAAAAAGTGAAAATTTTCACATGGGATGAATTCCAACTCTCCCATGAGTCACAATAACCTAGCGCTAACAATTTATATTGTGACAATGGAAAAAGCCATTCCAAGACAGATTTTCAAAACCGCCCAAGAAATTTGGCCCTCAAATTTCCATTAAATGTCATGTGAATTGGATATCCAAAGGTCCTGTATGGCATTGAAGATCTCTCTGAGAAAAGAGCTGGAATTAACATAGCAGCTACACAAACAGCTCCTGTACTAGGAGAAAATGAATTGTTCAGCTTGACTCAACCAGCTAGACCTTTCTTCATTCCTTGACATGGGTAGCAGCACATTCTTAATAGTAACAAAAGAAAGCCACCAACAATATTCCCACTAACCTTTTTCATCCATATACAGATTTTTTTTCCCCGGGGAGGGGGAGGAGGCAGGCAAGCCACCTCCCTGACCTTGCTACATCTGATACAGAGTCAGCAATGGAGAGAGATGCATGTAGCTGACAGGATTAACCAATAAGCCCAGGCTTATTGGTTAATCATGTAGTCATCTACACGTTGACATCACTAAAGTGACTCTCTCCTGAGTGTGCTTGCATGGCCACTGCTTATAGGGAACACTGACCATCAATACAAATAGTTGAAATATTCAAGCAAAACATTTC
Source organism: Pelodiscus sinensis (assembly GCF_052426305.1). NCBI lineage: Eukaryota > Metazoa > Chordata > Testudines > Trionychidae > Pelodiscus > Pelodiscus sinensis. The sequence goes on from NC_143061.1 coordinate 586,256, forward strand.
AACAGAAGAAAATAGTGATAAATAGGATCCAGTGATAACAACAAATTCTATGAATGGCTAGCTATGATCTCACATTGGCATGCTTATATGTGACAATTCTGAACCCATTATTTATTGCAAGCCTCTGGTTTCAAAAAAAGATCCATGTTCAAGGATACAATCAAGAATCTGGAATATGTACATCACTTTTTGTTCAGTAAATACTCTTATATCCAGTGTTTAAAAACATTATTTCTACAATAGTCCTTCTGTGACTAAGATTGTTGATGGAAAAAAGTAATACGGAAATTTTTCCCAGAAATGTAAATACTTATGACAAGAAAATGGGGAGAGGCATAAGAACAAAACTATAAGCCACCACTGCATTACATCTCATAATACAGGAAATGTATGATCAAGATAAATAGGAACATCGTCCACACTATACCTCTATACTTGGACTAAGGCTGCTTGGCAGTGTTTCTGATGTTACTGTTGTACTTGGAAGGCTGGAGAAGTCCCATGTATTCACAGGTTGCACTGGTTCAGATAGATTAGGGTGATCAATACATTTTGGATTGTCCAGTAAGGTCACTTCATAAAATTCTTGAATATCTAGAAATGTAAAACAGTTCAGAAATGAGATTCTATATAACAGTACAATTAAATTCAGAGGCTGTTTTTGTAATCTTTAAAAAAAAGTTACACGGAAATTATACGAAGTCTTAGAACCATAAGCAGAATGAAAAACAAGATGTAAACTCGCATTGCCTTGGTAAAAGCTATATACAGTAAACTTCCGATAATCCGGCACCTTTAGGACCCAGGGGGTGCTGAATTATCAGATATGCCGGACTATCAGAACGGGGGGCTATGAGAGGTCTGGGGTAGGGACCCCAGACCCCTCATAGCCCCCCCCTTCCGATAGTCCGGCTCTGCCCCGGGCGTCCCTGATTCAGCCGCTTCTGGTCAGTTTCAGCAGCAGCTGAATCGGGGACGCCTGCAGCAGAGCAGCTGGAGTGCTGCCTGGTTGGTCCGGTAGCACCGACCCTTGGTGTGGCGAGACCAACCCCGCAGCACCCCAGTTTCTCTGCCCAGGCATCCCCAAGTCAGCCGCTGCTGATACTGACCAGAGGCTGACTCCAGGAAGCCAGAGGCAGAGCTGCTCTCCCCGGGCTTCCTGAAGTCAGCCACTGGTCAGTTTCAGCAGCGGCTGAATCAGGACGCCTGGGGCAGAGCACCTAGGGGGCTGCCGGGTTGGTCCTACAGCGCCAAGGAGCGGCGCTACTGGACCACCCCGCAGCACCCCAGCTGCTCTGCCCCAGGCGTCCCCAAGTCAGCCGCTGCTGATACTGATCAGCGGCTGACTCCAGGAAACCCAGGGCAGAGCTGCTCTGCCTCTGGCTTCCTGGAGTCAGCCACTGGTCAGTTTCAGCAGCGGCTGAATCGGGGACAGCTGGGGTGCTGCCGGGTTGGTCCCGCAGCCCCTAAGGGCAGCGCTACAGGACCTACCCGGCGGCACTCCAGCTGCTCTGCCCCTGGCTTCCCCAATTCAGCTGCTGGTCAGTTCCAGCAGCGGCTGAATCGGGGAAGCTGGAGGCAGAGCAGCTCCAATAGTCCAGCTGCCCGGAGCACTTCCAGGTTCTTGATGGTGCCAGACCATCAGGAGTGCCAGACCATCGGAGTTTTACTGTATCACTGATCAACTAATTAATGCAGTACTAAGCTACCAAAAAACAAAGTTCCTTACCAGTTATAACATTTTTAATGTTAAGTTTCAATTATCTTATGCAAGAGAAAGGAATGTACTTTTTCACATAAATGATCTGGAGAAAGGGGTAAGCAGTGAGGTGATAAAGTTTGCGGATGATACCAAACTGTTTAGGATAGTCAAGACAGAAGCAGACTGTGAGGGACTCCAAGAAGATCTCACCAAACTGAGTGAGTGGGCAACAAAATGGCAAATGAAATTTAATGTGGATAAGTGTAAAGTAATGCACATCGGGAAAAATAACCCCAACTATACGACAAGTATGATGGGGGCTAATTTGGCTATGACCAATCAGGAAAGAAATCTTGGAGTTATCATGGATAGTTCTCTGAAAACTTCCACACAGTGTGCAACGGCGGTCAAAAAGGCAAATAGAATGCTAGGAATTATTAAGAAAGGGATAGAAAAAAAGACAAAGAATATCTTACTGCCCCTGTATAAAACTATGGTACGCCCACATCTTGAATACTGTGTACAGATGTGGTCTCCTCACCTCAAAAAAGATATTTTGGTCTTGGAAAGGGTTCAGAAAGACAACTAAAATGATTAGGGGTTTGGAACAGGTCCCACATGAGGAGAGGTTAAAGCGACTGGGACTTTTCAGTTTAGAAAAGAGGAGACTGAGGGGGGATATGATAGAAGTATATAAAATCATGAGTGGTGTGGAGAGGGCGGATAAAGAAAAGTTATTTATTAGTTCCCTAAATAGAAGAACTAGAGGACACCAAATGAAATTAATGGGTAGCAGATTTAAAACTAATAAAAGAAAGTTCTTCTTCACACAGCACGTAGTCAACCTGTGGAACTCCTTGCCAGAGGACGCTGTGAAGGCTAGGACTATAACAGAGTTTAAAGAGAAGCTAGATAATTTCATGGAGGTTAGGTCCATAAAAGGCTATTAGTCAGGGGATAAAATGGTGTCCTTGGCCTCTGTTTGTCAGAGGCTGGAAAGGGATGGCAGAGACAAATCGCTTGATCGCTATCTTCGGTCCATCCTCTCTGGGGCACCTGGTGCTGGCCACCGTCGGCAGACAGGATACTGGGGTAGATGGACCTCTATTATAGTCCTAGCCTTCACAGCCTCCTCTGGCAAGGAGTTCCACAGGTTGACTACATGCTGTGTAAAGAAGAACTTTCTTTTATTAGTTTTAAACCTGCTCCTTATTTTCTATCCCTTTCCTAATAATTCCTAGCATCCTATTTGCCTTTTTGACCGCCGCTGCACACTGTCTGGAAGTTTTCAGAACTGTCCACGATAACTCCAAGATCTCTTTCCTGATTTGTCGTAGCCAAATTAGCCCCCATCATACTGTACGTATAGTTGGGGTTATTTTTCCCGATGTGCATTACTTTACACTTATCCACATTAAATTTCATTTGCCATTTTGTTGCCCAATCACTCAGTTTGGTGAGATCTTCTTGGAGTCCCTCACAGTCTGCTTCTGTCTTGACTATCCTAAACAGTTTTGTATCCTCTGCAAACTTTACTACCTCACTGCTTACCCCTTTCTCCAGATAATTTATGAATAAGTTTAAAAGGACTGGTCCCAGAACTGACCCTTGGGGGACACCACTAGTTACCCCTCTCCAATCTGAAAATTTACCATTTATTCCTACCCTTTGTTTTCTGTCTTTTAACCAGTTCTCAATCCAAGAAAGGACCTTCCCTCTTATCCCATGGCCATGTAATTTACACAAGAGCCTTTGGTGAGGGATCTTGTCAAAGGCTTTCTGAAAATCCAAGTATACTATATCTACTGGATCCCCCTTGTCTGCATGTTTGTTAACCCCTTCAAAGAACTCTAATAGATTAGTAAAACAGGATTTCCCTTTACAGAAACCATGTTGACTTTTGTCCAACAAATTATGTTCTATATGCTTCACAATTTTATTCTTTACTATTGTTTCGACTAATTTGCCCAGTACTGAAGTTAGACTTACCGGTCTGTAATTGCCAGGATCGCCTCTACAGCCCTTTTTAAATATTGGTGTCACGTTGGCTACCTTCCAGTCATTAGGTACGGAAGCCGATTTAAAGGATAGATTACAAACCACAGATAATAGCTCCTTTTATGGACCTAACCTCCATGGAATTATCTAGCTTCTCTTTAAACTCTATTATAGTCCTAGCCTTCACAGCCTCCTCTGGCAAGGAGTTCCACAGGTTGACAACACGCTGTGTGAAGAAGAACTTTCTTTTATTAGTTTTAAACCTGCTACCCATTAATTTCATTTGGTGTCCTCTAGTTCTTCTATTTAGGGAACTAAATAGAAGAACCTTGCAGCTCTTTGACTCCCACCATGCCCTCCAGCCAAACCCAGCCTACGTTTTGTCTCCCCTCCACACACATCCCCATCCCGACCCCACCCCCCAACCCACTCACCGAACTCAGTTTCCACCTCCTCTCCCCTCCCAGGCAAACTCAACCCCCCACCTCCCAGTGACCAGATGCAGTCTTCCCCCCTTCTGTCCCTCACCTGATCCACCCTGCGCCCTCTCTTCCCTTCCCACCAGACCCAGTCCGCTCCCCTCTCCCACTTCCCCCCACTGACCGAACACCGTCTCCTTTCCCTCTGCACGCCAAACCCTCATGTCCCCTCCTCCCAGCACATGCGGAAATGTCGGAGCGCTCTGGGGGAGGGGTGAAAGTGCACGTGGACACAGTCGGGAAACAAAGGGCAAGGCCAGGGGCACCTCTCTTCCCTCCCCCTCCGCCTCCCAATCTCTGAGCCGGGGCCGGTGAGGCTTCCTCCAGCGGCTTCTCGCCACCAGACCAACCACCACCAGACCAACTAGATCGGGCTGCAAAGTAGCTCTCCCCTCCCCGCAGCCTAGGAACCTCTGTGTGAATCATCCTGGCCTCGGCAGGGCCTTCCTTATTCCCAGCCCCACCAAGGCTGCAGCTCTCCCCTCCCTCCACAACCAGCACTGAGGTAGAGAAAAGGGGAAGAGTTGCCCCCCATTTGTTAATGTGCGCTACCCCTCCACACACACTCCTGCAAACTCCTTGGCCAAGGGTACCTGCTCTGGTCGGAGGGGTCACTAGTAAGCACAAGGCAGGCGGAGATATGACCAAAGGCACCTGGCTTGCAGCATGGTCCCTTGCTGCAGTGACCCGGACTGACCCTTGCCCGGCCCCGGATCGCTCTGTGCAGCCTGCCCTGCACAGCCCAGGGAGAGCGGCTTGCCCACCAGGGACGTAGTGCTCCGGCGCCGCTGCTGTTCTCAAAGCCCATGGTGAGTCCCCTGTATGTCGGGCCGCACTGGCTGGTGCCAGTCAGAGGAGCATGAACTATCCCCAGGCGCCAGAGTCTGCTTCGTGAATGGGAGGCTCCCCTTGGGCATTTCCCACTCGGCGGGTGCTGGGCAGTCGCAGCAGCGCTGGGAAGGCGACTGGAGCGGCGTGTGGCCTGCACTCCTGCCAGGGTCGCCTGCTGTGACAGCCCCTCGCACTAACTAGAGAGCGCACTTTTCTCCCTGGCACCAAGGGAAAGCAGCGAGGCAGCCCCACAACCGTGATGTCATGACGCCTCAGCCAAACACGGCGGGGCTGCAAGCACGACTTGCCCCACACACCCCGCCTGCTGAGGGTGGCTCGCTGCTGGCCCATCACGTGCTCCGTCGCCCCTACCATTGCTTTGGGCGGCCACAGGGAGACCCGCATCGGGCGGTAAGGGTTAGGAGTTCTCAGGCCAGTGTCTCTCAGGGGCAGCCGGAATGCTGCCCCTGGCAATGTGCCGCCCCAAACACATGCTTGGTTTGCTGGTGCCTAGAGCCGGCACTCCGCAGGCGCACATAAGTGCCCTGGGCAGGCACCGCATTGGGGACCACTGACTTAGTTATTCACTACTTTAATCATTCTGATTTGCCTAAGTACAGCTGCATGTTCAAGCACCCAATCATCCACAAAAAATTACCAATCAACAAGCACAATGACCCTACCAACAAAGAAGCCTTTTAATAGCCGCATCAACACCTTTTCATTCAAAAACAGTATCTATGCAGGCACTGCCAGCCTGAGACCTAAGCAACCAGGGCAGCTGCCCAGGGCCATGTGCTGAGAGGGCACATTTGAATAGTCTCATGTGACCTTACCTGAGGCCAGCCAGCTAAATAGGGAAGAAACCCAGCAGCCACCTCACCCAAGGTCAGGGAAGACAGAGGCAACTCCTCTGCTTTCATGGGAGCAGCAGCAGGGTAGGTGCCCAAGGCAGTGGCTCCCCATTCTCCGAGACAGAGGGCCCTCTGCAGAAGCCCTGTGGCGAGCAGTTGGAGCAGGCTGTGCTGGAAGAGGCTCAGGGTGAGCAGCTGAATTTGGTGGGGACTGAAGAATTGTGTCTGTGTGCACAGCTTCCGTCTGTGTGCTGGCTGGTTGGGATTTGGAGCAACCCTGCTATCTGGGCTAGTGTGGAGCAGGTGTGGTTCCGCCACCACCTTTTTCCCCTTCCCCCCTAAGAGCCCCATAGGGAAACTGAGGAGTGCTGGGCTACTGGCTCAGGAGGGGGGGTATAACACTGAGTTGTTGGGGGGAGACCTTTCAATTCCTCCCCCCCCCCCCCACCAAAAGCAGTTGGTCTTGTCCTCCTGCTTCCCTTGCTGGCTCAGAAGTTGTGCTCACTTTTCTTTTGGGGGGGGGGAAGAGGAGGATGCGGACGGATGCTGCTGCTGCTTCCCCAATGTGAGGCAGGTGGGTGCAGAGGAGATGAATGTTACTGAAATCAGCTCTCCCATGTGCCCCCTAAGGAAATTAGTCACAGTAGGTGATGTCTGGCTGGATGACAAACACATTTACCTTCCATTCAATTCTTAATGACCTATCCACACCTTCAGGTTTTGTTTGTTTATGTTTTCACTACAAGTTGTATTTATCAGTATGCTGAAATTTCTTCAGATCAGGGGGCGTTGTTGAAGCTGCTTTAAAGCAGTGTTGTTCTTTCAGTAAGATTAACAAGAAGGAAATTTTCTTTGCTCCTATCTTAATCTGCAAATCTTCTTCATGCTCTGGAAGTCACTGGGGTTCCTAGTGTGAGAATCTGAAGATAAGGTGTGCTTGTTGTGACTTGCAGTTTCAATGAGGCACTTAAACTCAGAATAACTTAGTGGGAGTTTAGGCTCTTTCCCATCCCCCCCATGTCCTGTGCAATGCTTCACCCCTGCTCCTCTGGCTTATAAAAAAGGCTTGGTGTAATGCACTCTATGTTTTATAACTTTGTGTAGTGTTTTAAGCTTTTCATCTTTTTATAATTTTCACAGTTATTGGGAAATTATGGAAGGAGGTCTGATAATTTTTTAATGACAAAGTGGAGAGGCAAAGAGTTCAAACATTAAAGCTGTTAAAACCTAAACAGAGATACAAAGTGGGTGAAGTAATATCTTTTTAAAATTATTTTGAAAGTTTTTTTGGTTAGAGATTAGCCCTTTTGAGCTTCACAGACCTAGAAAAGAGCTCTGAGGAGTTCCAAAGGTTGTCTCTGTCACCAACCATATTTGGTCCAATTGAAGATACTACTTCACTCACCTTGTGACTCTCATACAGGCACCAACATGAGTACACCAAACAGCAAAAACCACCATATCACGTCAAGATACATGTCAAGATATACAAAATAATTATCCTAACACCAGAAATGATTTGTTGATTTCACTATTCATTCACTCATCCATTTGTGACAAGCCCAGTTTAGAAGTTTATATAATTGAATTTTAACTCTAATAAGTGCTCAGGAAGCGTTTTTCCTGCTTTCCCTATCAGTAAATAATTTATTTTTTACTGATAGAAATATTTCAGGATTTCTGTGTACTTTGAAATCAGCTAATTTCTAAGTTATTTGCAAAGAAAGAAACAAAACAAAAAACAACACAAAACCCCATATCGCTAGAGATTTCAGGTGCCTAAGTATCCTCTGGAATAGTTAAAAGTTGCCTTCCCCAACCCCACCACAATCTAAACTGGCCCCCCGGGCCAGTCAGGAGGGGTCAGAGGACTGCAAGAGGGCCACATGCACAAAATGCAGCTCCCATTTGACAGTAGGGAGTTCGCCCTGAGCTGCAGGCCAAACCCCAGGCATAAAGGGCAAGTGTGTGCAGCAAGGGAGCTGCCCAGTGCTTCTTTAGAGCAGCTCAAACTGTGGAGGAGGACTCATTGAAGGGCGAGTGACCCACTCAGGATTTTTGACTCCCTTTCTGTGTGTCATATCTGAGGGAAAATATTTAATACGAGGGCGCGGAACCTTTTTTGGGTCGGGGCCACTAACCCGCAGAAAAATCAGACAGGGGCCACACACAAGTGAGAAACAAAATTCATAAATACATACATAAGTAACAGAACCCTCACTGACATGGCCCCTAGTTGAAATAAAGACACTCCCCTCACACACCAGAGCCTTGGGGGGCCCAGGCTAGTAGATTTTGTGCGCTCCCGCCCCATGAAGGGATAGCAGGAGGTTGGAGCACCCGCACAGGCTCCCAATACTGAGGGGGGTGGGGGGGGGAAAGAAAGCCCCGAGCCTCAGGGGCCAGATCCAGGCAAGCCAGAAGCCACATCCAGACCCCAGGCCTTAGGCTTCCCATTCCTGATTTAAGCTAAAATCATCCATTTCCCATAGAGCTCTTAAAGGAAGGGCTTGGCCAAGAAGGACTATGATAACCTATAACAACTCCCTTTGCAAGAGACAGAGACAATAGCCCTGTACTAAGGGGAGCAAAGAACTAAGCAGCTTCCAAGGGAAATGTTGGGTGGGGGCCACCATACCCAGGGTAAGAAGGGCTGGGGCGCCAAAATGCAAGTTTGCCTTGTGTGCCATTTTCCCTAAGGCTAGCCCTGTGTGCAGTAGTGGGAAACCTCATGGATCCAGCGTGCTACTGCTCATCCTTCCCCCGCCTAGGGGAATGCGGTGCTGAAAACTGCTCATGAGAGAGTTTCCCCGCTGCTCCCATTGGCCAGATTTTGAGGCAATGTCAGTGAGGGGTTGGCTGGTTGTTTTTTGGGGGGTACTGACTCTCGCTTGTGTGAGCCCACTGATTTTTCCATAGGTCAATGGCTCCTGACCCAAAAAGGGTTCCCCACCCCTGATCTACAGTTTTCCAAAAGGAGCATCTTCTTCATCCATGGCTATTGTTGTTTCACACGCATACATATACATATACATATACATATATAAAAACGTACATTGTATGTATGAAAAATAATGGTGCTTTATGATAACTCAGGTGTTTAACCATAGATTTCCAAAGGATGGCTACTTTATACTTCTGGGTACTTAAGTACAATTAAGATGCCATACTTTTGTACTTTTACTCGAGTCGTTTTCCAGAAGGATACTTTGACTTTTACTTAGTTACATTTTTTTCAAAGTAGCAGTACTTTTACTGAAGTGAATTTTGGGGTACTTTTTCTACCACTGCAAAAATGATACATGTATATGAACAATATAAACAGAATCAGCGAATCATAAGCTTTTCATAGATATCTTATTTGGCGCAATTTGTGCAAGATTTCATGCACCCATAACAGTGGTTGCAACAATGTTCTATATGTTCATAATACAATCCAGTAATGTCACAGGAATGCCCATATTTGTGGCAATGCACCCGCGTGTTACAAATGCTAAGGATATGAGCAGCCTATAGGTGGATCACATGCTGGATACAAAAATCCCACATGCCAATGGCTTCTTGACAGAGGGCAAGAGTGTGTGATCCCCCTTTTCTGTTGACATAGAACAGCAAGTCCGGGTTGTCCATCAACACGTGCACTACTAAAATGGTCAAATGTGAAAGACATTGCATACTAGGCAGATATCCCTTAGCTCGCCGACATTTATGTTTACTGCCCGCTCCTCTGAAGACCATGCTTCCTGTGTTTGCAACGTACCAAGATGTAATCACTAGGTCCGAGATATCCAATATCAGAAAGATTGCGGGTTGTGAACACTCAAATGGCACTCCTTCCACCACCACCCTCAGGTCCACCACTTCAGAGATAAGTAGGTTCAATGAGACTGATGACCTTGACTAGGTGATCCATGGATGGGGTCTAGACTATGATGATCCATGAATGGGGACTAGACTACCACTAGCCACAGATAAAGAGGGCATAATCGGAGCATTACATGATGGACAATCTAAGTGTATATAGTCATGTGACCCAGAAGCCCGAGGCAGTTGGCAATGAAGTCTGACATCACACTGAACGTGCCCTGTGGCAGGAATGCCATTCCGATAAACTATTGTTTGGACCAGTGTTAATGCTGATATTGTTAGTTTATCAATACACCCAGAGCCTGATGTGTAGCTTGCAATGAAGCAACACTGCACTGGACCTTGAGTAGCCCTTGACAAACCAGTCATTGGAGGTATGGATAAATCTGAACACCCTATTATCTCAAGTCTTGGACTGAGCTGTCCATCAGCAGATCTCATCTCATTTTCTATGATGCTGTTGGTGAGCGACTAAACCAATCTCTGATTGGCAGAGCTGATTACAGATGTCACATAAAAAGCCACAGATGCTGTATGTTCTTTTCGGATCCTGTGCTTTTCTTGCAATGCCTGGATACACTGACTCTCAAAGCGATTAAGAGCCTGTACAATGGTTTGCCACCAGGACAAATCTGTCCTAAACTAGAGTTTCCAGATTATTGGGAGATTTGCTGCATGACTTCATATTGGCCTTCATAGAGCTTTATGACCACCGATAGAGTGCTTTCCATGAGCAAACTGGCCATAGAAGACCATGTTTGATATTTGTGTATCATCCATCTTCATAACATGACCAATCCAGCAAAACTGTTTGTTCATACGCATTGCTTCCATACCTGACACCACACAGCTTAAGAACCTCCATATTAGGAATTATCCCACCAAGTCACATAGGCAATCTTCCTCAGAGAATGCATATGGAACTGACTGAGCTTCAAAACATGGCAATGATATACTGTCCATGACTCCAAGCCATACAGCAGGACATTCAGGACAACTGCCTGATAAACCACTTTCTTGGTATGAAGTTTAATACCATGGTCATTCCATAGGCATTTGGTCAATTTTCCAAAGGCAGCGCTGGCTTCAGCTAGTCGAGCAGATACATCATGATCCACGTTTATGCTAGAGGACAGTATACTTCCCAGGTAGCAGAACATGTCAACAGCCTTAAGGACTGTACCAGCAGCAGTGATCACTGGAGTGCTGGGCTCTTTCCAGATAGGCTGAGACATAACTTCTGTCTTCTTGAGACTCACTGAGAGTCCAAAATGGTGAGCAAGAAATAAAGTGATCAAAAAGCTTGTACTGTCTGAATGAGCCAGCAATGCATAGTCATCAGCAAACAGAAGGCCACGAATACTTGGAGTAACCACTTTAGTGCAAGCCTGAAGTCTCCGGAGATAGAAAATACTGCCACCTGTTTGAAACTCAATAGGTATGCCCAACGTGCAGTCCTTAAAAGCAACTAACAGCATCATTGAAAAGTAGATGTTGAACAAGAGAGGAGCAAGGACACATCCTTGCTTTGTACCGTTTGATATTTCAAAAGGTGCTGATGTCTCTCCATTGTCAAGGACGTGACCAAGCATGCCATCATGGAGAGACTGAACAATGTTGATAAATTTTTCAGGACAGCCAATTCGCCCAAGTATTTTCCAGAGCCCATTTCTGTTGACTGTGTTGAACACCTTGGTCAAATCGATGAAAATCACAGAGGTCCTGATGTTGCTCTCTACATTTCTCTTGGATCTCTCTGGCTGTAAATATCATATCGGCAGTACCTTGACTGGCACGAAATCCACATTGGCTTTCAGGAATACCACCATTTTTAAACACGTTGTGAAAGCTGGTTGTAAAGGATGCAGGCCAGGATCTTACCAGATATAGAGAGCTATGAGATGCCCCGATATTCATCACAACATACATTTCTCTTTGTACACACACACACACACACACACACACACACACACACACACACACACACACACGTATATGTATGTCTGTACAATCAGAGCATCTCTGAAGTCCTAAGAGACTAGTTCCTTCTCCCAAATGATGTTAAATAAATGGGTGAGACAGTACATCAGCTGGCCATCAACAGCTTTATAAATTTCTGATGGAACTGTATCACTGCCAGGTGCCTTTCCAGATTTCATCTCTAACAGCTTTTTGTACCTCATCAAGAGTTGGTGGTATGTCCAGCTATAAATCAGCCCCGAGGAATCTCTTCAAGAACGCTGCTGTCAAAAGTTGAGGTCTGGTTCAATACTTTGTGGAAATGTTCAGCCCAGCGGTCAAGCATTTTAGCACCATCTGTGATCCAAGTGAGGCTATCAGCAGAGCACACTGGTGTACAGCCAGAAATGTATGGCCCATAGACTACCTTCAGCCCATCATAGAATGCTTTAAAGTCATGTCTATCAGCCGCATCTTGGAGTTTAACTGCTTGATGTTTCCACCAGTCCTCTTTCATTTGCAATAATTAGACTTGTGCCTCCTGCTTAGCTCATATATATATGCCAATTTCCTGGAGGCATTCTCTTTATCATTGATCCAAGCCACGTGTGTCACATGCATCTTAAGAAGAGCTTGGGCATCTCTGTCCTTGTCGTCAAACCAGTCCTTGTACCTGAGTTTTTGGGAACCGCGGATCTTGACAGCAGTTCCGTACATTGTTTCTTTGAAGTTTATCCAATCATCCTCAATAGTGAGTGACCATTCTAGACCTTCATTGCTGATGACTAAGGAAGCATCAAGACTCCATTGAAACAGCACTTGTCTCTCGGATATTTAAAGTTTACCTACATCCAACTTTTTTCAGCATACAGCAAAATGACAACTTTAGATGAACAAAGGTTCAAGGAGACAACACTGTGTACCATGTAGTGGTCAGACCAGGAGCCAGTGCCATGGAGAGGTAGATACGCTGGAGGGCGGAGATAGGGTCCAGAGTGACTTAGACAAATTGGAGGATTGGGCCGCAAGAAATCTGATGAGGTTCAACAAGGACAAATGTAGAGTCCTGCACTTGGGACGGAAGAATCCCAAGCGCTGTTACAAGCTGGGGACCAACCAGTTAAGTAGTAGGTCTGCAGAAAAGGACCTGGGGGTTACAGTGGATGAGAAGCTGGAGATGAGTCAACAGTGTGCCCTTGTAGCCAAGAAGGCTAATGGCATATTAGGTTGCATTAAGAGGAGCATTGCCAGCAGATCCAGAGATGTCATTATTCCCCTTTATTCGGCATTGGTAAGGCCACATCTGGAGTATAGCGTCCAGTTCTGGGCCCCCCACTACAAAAAAGATGCGGACGCATTGGAGAGAGTCCAGCGGAGGGCAACCAAAATGTTTAGGGGGCTGGAGCTTATGACTTATGAAGAGAGGCTGAGGGAGTTGGGTCTGTTTAGTCTGCAGAAGCGAAGAGTGAGGGGGGATTTGATAGCAGCCTTCAACTTCCTGAAGGGAGGTTCCAAAGAGGGTGGAGAAAGGCTGTTCTCAGTAGTGACAGATGGCAGAACAAGGAGCAATGGTGGTGGGAGAGGTCCAGGTTGGATATTAGGAAAAACTATTTCACTAGGAGGGTGGTGAAGCACTGGAATGGGTTACCTAGGGAAGTAGTGGAGTCTCCATCCCTAGAGGTGTTTAAGTCTCGGCTTGACAAAGCCCTGGCCAGGTTGATTTAGATGGGATTGGTCCTGCCCAGAGCAGGGGTCTGGACTTGATGACCTTCTGAGATCTCTTCCAGTTCTATGATTCTATGATAAGGGGATGGGTTGATGAGAGAATATGATCTTGGTAACTAATTGACCATTCATTTTCAGTGGGAAATATGTCAATGGAGGGATGATAGGAGTTACTATAGAGAATTTCTGGGTGTCTGGCTGGTGAGTCTTACCCACATGCTCAGGGTTTAGCTGATCGCCATATTTGGGGTCGGGAAGGAATTTTCCTCCAGGGTAGATTGGCAGAGACCCTGGAGGTTTTTTGCCTTCCTCTGTAGCATGGGGCGCAGATCACAGCTGGAGGACTCTCTGCATCTTGGGACCTTCAAAGTATTTGAAGGCTTCAATATCGGAGATATAGGTGAGAGGATTATTCTAAGAGGGGTGGGAGAGATTCTGTGGCCTGCACTGTGCAGGGGGTCAGACTAGATCAGTGGTCCCCAACCTTTCGAGGTTGTCGGGCGCCAGGGGGCGTGGCCGTTCGCCCACCGGGCACCAGGGGGCGGGGACACTTGCGCCCCCGGGGCCGGCGCTCCCCCCGCCAAGCGCCCGGTGCCAGGCCAGCCCCATCACATCTGGGCTGCTTATATGCAGGTTTCTGACTATATCAGTGGTCCCCAATACGGTGCCCGCGGGGGCCATGGTGCCCGCCGGAGCATTTATGCGCACCCACTGAGTGTTCAGGGCTCACCCAAGCCATTCCTGTGCATGCGCGAGCCTGCCCACGGGCACCCGGCAGCCCCAAAAGGTTGGGGACCATTGGACTAAATGCTTCCAGTGGTATCCTCCACCTGCATCCAGCGACACTTGCCCATCGCCATAGGACCTTCATCAAGAGGTAAATCTTTGGCATCAAGAGAGATACCTTCACATATGAATGGATTTAAGTGAGGCAGGCTTGTGAGTTCCATCCCCACTGACACCGACCATCATGCACAGGCACAGAACTGGAAGGAGAAAGCACAGGTTTGAGGTCAGAGTTGCCTTCTCCTAGAATGACAAGCCTAAAAGGCTTAGTGAACTCAGTCTGCCTTGGTTTGGAATCAGAATTTTCCTTCTCCTAAGTACTGTTGGTCCACAGCACCTTATTCCATATTATTCTGCGCAACCCCTCGGGATCACTCCACAGAGGGCTTCCTCAATCCACCTCAATGCTGTAAAACCCACTGAAATCAGAGAGGTGGGTGTGCTCTTTAGGGGATAGGTCATCAGCCTCAGGAGCACAGGGTGATGACTCATCTCAAGTAACCCACCAACATCATCATGCACTTGGTGAACACCCTTGGTGCTGTTGCTAGGCCAAAGGGGAGAACAGCAAACCGGTAATGATCGGTTGCCACTACAAAACATAGGAAATGTCTGTGATCATGCAATTTAGATATGAAAACATACATCCTTCAAGTCAAGGGCAGCATACCACTCCCTTCGTGGATCAGGGACGATTATGGAGGCCAAAGAGACTGTGCAATACTTCAATTTTTTGAGATGCCTGTTGAGGCCTCACAGGTCCAGAATGAGGCAGAGGATGCCCTGGGCCTTTGAAATGAGAAAAATATCAGAAATAAAATCACTTCCCTCTTTGATGTGTGGAAAATGCCTCAACGGCCCTGATTTAGAAGAGAGGGGTTGCAACAAGACACCCCATGCTTTATGAAAATTGATTTGTGAATATGAATAAATCAAAACACTTTAAGCAAAATGCATCATGTAATATTTTTAAAGTCATGATCTACTGAACATAATCCATTTCTGTGCATGTATCATTCTTGTACAAGATATTATAAATATGAAGTGTAAACTAGGGATGTAAACATTTCACTCTTAATGGGTAACCTCAATTAAGGGCTACAGCAGCTCACTGCCTGCTGTGGGCAGTGGGGGCTCGGCCGTTTACAGGGATTGCTCGGGCATGCTGGAACAGCCTCTGCCTGCAGCAAGGGAGGCTGCTTCAGCCAAGTACAGTAGACTTCCGATAATCCGGCACTCTTAGGACCCACGTGGTGCCGGATTATCAGAAATGCCGGACTATCAGGAGGTACTCTGGCAGGGGCGGGTCTCGTGGGAGGGGAAGCGGGGGAGGGGGCGGGTGTGTGCCAAACCCTCCCTCCTGCTGCAGGGAGGCAGAGCCTGCGAGCAGTGGAAGAGCAGAGGCGGTGACAGGCAGGCAGCCGCATTCAGGACGTTCTGGTCAGTTACAATCACGCCGGCTGGATCCACAGCTGACGCGGAGTTAATGTAATTTTCCTCTCTACTGCAGGGGGGTGGGGTGGGGTGGGGGGGTGGCAGGGGACGGTGGGAGAGGGGGAGGGGGTGAGTTAAAGTACATTAACTGCGAGTGGGCTGTGGATCCAGCCCGAGTGACTGTAACTGACCAGAACGTCCTGAATGCGGCTGCTTTGGCACACCCTAGCCCCCTCCTCCTCCCCCTCCCCCTCTCCCACCGACCCCTACCTTCCCCTGCCCCCCCCCCCCCTTCCAGGCAGTAGAGAGGAAAGTTACATTAACTGCGTGTCGGCTGTGGATCCAGCCGCAGTTAATCAATTACTCTAACAACTTGAAGCAGCTGCCAGAGCACTTCCGGGTTGCAGTTGGTGCCGGACCATCAGGTGTACCGGACCACTGGATGCCGGACCACCGGAGTTTTACTGTAGTGGGCCTCTCCAGCCAGACTCAGGCAAAAGCATTTTCAGAAAAGAGCGCCTAGATTGGCATGGACACTTTTCCGCAAAAGCACTTTTTGCGGAAAAGTGTCCGTGGCCAATCTAGACACGTTTTTCCGCAAAAAAGTCCCAATCGCCATTTTCGCGATCGGGGCTTTTTTGCGCAACACAAATCTCAGCTGTCTACACTGGCCCTTTTGCGCAAAACTCTTGCGCAAAAGGGACTTTTGCCCGAATGAGAGCAGCATAGTATTTCCTCAAGAAGCACTGATTTCTTACAGTAGGAAGTCAGTGCTTTTGCGGAAATTCAAGTGGCCAGTGTAGACAGCTGGCAAGTTTTTCCAGAAAAGCGGCTGATTTTCCAGAAAAACTGGCCAGTCTAGACACAGCCAGTATGTTTACATGATTAACCAATTAAACAGGATTTTATATCCCTACTGTAAACCTCTTTTATTAAGCTAAGTCTTCTAGTGAAAGCCATCAGTGGGACTCAATGGTCCAGTTGACAAAACAATGTTCAGTAAATTGTTTTTTCCTGTATGCCCAAAGTGTGTTTGGTCCTAGAAAGACATGTGACCATGCCACCTGGTATCAGAATCCATCTTGAATCTGGTATTTTTCCATGGGGATGTGAAGTGTAAAATAAAGGTTTCCCACCCTGGGAATAGTCTAAGGAACGGAATGCAATCAGTCTCTTGTCTTCAACTAGCTTTTGAAATGGCCTTCCCACCCTAAGAGGATACACATGAAGAAATCTGAAAACAAAGAGCTCTGGAGGACACAAGGAGCTGTAGACTCAGAACAGAGGAAAAAATTCAACTCGGTTTTTAGCCATTTTACCTGAAATAAGGACAAGTGGAGGAATACATGTTGAAACAACTTCTCTTAGTGTATTAGAATCAAAATATCTGCTTATTACTCTGGGAGTTACACATCCCAATTGGTGGCCCAGGTAGCGTTTGTATTCCTTGTCCTTCTTACGATAGGCCTTTGGGTCCTCCCTGGCACATCTAAAAGGTTGCTGCAACTTAAAACATTTCCTAGCAGGGGACAATGCAGAGAGGCCCAGAAACCAAAATGTAGCTCCAGAGTCCTAAAGCGCATGTAACTGAGTCTGTCTGATCATGTGACCCTATTCATGGAACAAAGAGGGGGTCCTGGAGTGACTGCTGGGCCTCCGCAGCCAACCCAAAGGACATTAGCTACAATGACCATCTCACTGACACCATGGATCTGTGGTGGCCTCCAGGAAGGCTCTTGCCACCATTTTCCCTACTCAACGATAGTCAGGAACTCAGGCTTGGATTCCTTGGGTAAAGTGTATTGGGGGTAGCCATGTTAGTCTGAATCCACATAAACAACGATAAGTCCTGTGGCACCTTATAGGCTAAGATTTATTGGAGCATAAGCTTTCATGGGCAAAGACCCACTTCGTCAGATGCATGTAGTGGCAATTGCAGAGCCAGGTATAAATATACAGGCACATGAAAAAAAAAAATGAGTACCAATCAAGAGAAAGGCCAGAAATAACAAAGTCAATTCAGTCAGGGAGGATGTGGCCCACTTCTAGCAGCTGATGTGGAGGTGTGAACACCAAGAAAGGAGAAACTGCTTTTGTAGTTGGCTAGCCATTCAGTCTGTTTAATCCTAAAAGACAAATGTCAAATTTGCAAATTAATTGAAGCTCTGCAGTTTCTCTTTGAAGTCTAAGTTTTTTTGTTGCAGGATGGCTATTCTTAAGTCTGCTACTGTGTGTACAGGGACACTGAAATGTCCTATAGGTTTTTGTATGTTACCATTCCTTATATCCGATGTGTGTCCGTTTATTCTTTTACGTAAGAACCATCCAGTTTGGCCAATGTATGTGGCAGAGGGGCATTGCTGGCATATGATGGCATTTATTACACTGGTAGATGAGCAAGTGAATGAGCCCATGATGGTGTAACTGATGTGGTTAGGTCCTGTGATGGTGTCGCTGGTGTAGATATGTTGGCAGAGTTGGCAACAAGATTTGTTGCAGGGAATGGCTCCTGAGTTAGAGTTACTGTGGTATGGTGTTTAGTTGCTGGTAAGAATTTGCTTCAAATTGGTGGGCTGTCTGTAGGAGAGGACTGGCCTGCCTCCCAAGGTCTGTGAGAGTGAGGGATCATTGTCCAGGACGGGTTGTAGATCACTGATGATGCACTGAAGAGGTATTAGCTGGGGATTGTAGGTGATGGCCAGTGGTATTCTGTTATTTTCTTTGTTGAGCCTGTCTTGTAGCAGCAGGCTTCTGGGTACACGTTTGGCTTGGTCAATCTGTTTTCTCACTTCCTTGGGTGGGTATCGTAGTTTTAAAAATGCTTGGTGAAGATCTTTTAAGTGTTTGTTTCTTCCTGAGGGGTTGGAGCACATGCAGTTGTACCTTAGTGCTTGGCTATAGACCAGTGGTGCCCAAACTTTCTGTGTGGCAGGCGCCGCACCGGTGGGTGACGTCACCCCACTGCATCGCCCAGCCAGCCGGCCTCATGCCAAGTGCACCTGCGCCAGATCCCCCCCCCCCCCCCCCCCCCCCCCCCCCCCCCCCCCCCCCGCCACAGCCATTTCGCCGGTCTGGACCAGCCGCCCTGCTCCCACGGCTTCCCCACCACGCTCCCCGGCAGGTTCTCCTGCTGCCGGTGCTTCCCCACGCCCCGTCACAGCACGAGTTCGGCCCTGCAGCGCGTGCAGCCCGTCCTCCCCCGGCCATCCCGCTGGTCCCGGGCTCTACACAGTGTTTCAAAATGTCAGTGCCACACAGAGCCTGGGGTCAGCGGGTGAATCCCCAGCTGATCCCAGGCTCCACGCAGCGCTACTGCTTTGAAACACCATGGGGAGCATAGGGCCAGTGAGGGACTGCCCTGCTGGCCTCATGCTCCCTGCAGCACTTTTGCCTTTGAAGTGTAGCAAAGCCCTGGGGCTCTTTCTACACTTCAAAGGTTAGGCTCCCTTATTGACTAATTGTATCAACTATTCGATTAGTCAATTAATCTAAATTTAACATCCCTACTTCACACCAATGCTGCCCTATTCGGTACCAAATCTGACTTGTGTGTCTCTGTGACTGGCACAAGAGCCAACTCCATGAGGAAGTGCTCTTAGTCTTATGTCCCACTCTTTTGTCCTGGGCTTGAAGCTCTTCCAAACGCGATTCTTATCACTGATATTGACCTTTCCCAAGAACTTCATATACCTTTAAATAAGGGTCGTAATTGGCATAGGCTTCTGACAGTGATCACAAGGTGTAAATCCTGGGGAGCAGGGCATGCCCTGTCCCTGGGCTAAGTCTCAGAGGGGACTTCCTAATCTAAGAGAACAAAAGGAATGACAAATTATTGATAACTAGAGATGTGAATGCGCATCCAAGTACAAGACAGGGAAGGACAGGAAAGGGCAGCAAGCAGGGTCCAGCACACACAGAGTCACTTCCCTCCCACTGCTGCCTCTCATAGAGCTGCGTGGAGCCGCCTGCCCCATGCGCTGCTGCTTCTCATACAGAGGCAGCAATGCATGGGGGAAGGGGGGAGAGGGAACAGGAGACAGTGTGTAAACATGTAACCACAGAACTTTTCAGAAGTTACATGTTTTCACAAATAAACACATCTTAACACCTGTATTTATAACTCCAATAGAAAAATCCACTGGGTCACTAGTATTTACCAAAGCAAGAAAGTCCAGCACAGTCATTGGCCATAAGAAGGAACTGAGTGAGGGGGAGGAGCCAACAGCACTCTTTGTACATGCCACTGCAGAGGGCTCCAGAGCCAGTACCCTTCGTACAGCATAAAGGGAAAACTTCGGACACCTATGCATGTGGCAAACACATGCACCCAGAATGGCATGAATATGAGCAAGCACTCAAAAGAACCAAAAGGAATCCATCATCCTGTTCCCCAACATGATTTGGTGGTACACAGCAAACACCAGCTAGTACCCCATCTTGAGCTTTTATTGTTCATATGAGAAAATAAAGTTAGCAAGCCATCCTCATAACATTTACACCATTTACTGTATCAGAATTTTAAGGGAGAAAAATAACTCTTCCCACAACTCCTGCATATTTTCAAAACTGTTCATGTAAGAAGGCCAAGTACTTTCCTGTGTCAATGAATGATTTTTCACTTTTTTATTGCATTCCTTACATAGCAATATGTTTTAAAAGGAATTCATTCCAAGTTAAATGTCTTGCTTTGTATATATGTCTTTTCATCGCACTAAAAAAAACAGAGAACAGACTGATCACTGCTTCAAAAAGACAAAAAAAGGTCAGCATATTATTTCAGAACAGGACAGGCAATACAAAAGATATATAGCATTTGGAAAGCTCTCAGGATAATTAGCTAATTAGTAGACAGAGTTTAAACAGAATCATATTGACTATCAGAATGCTAGTAAAACTCCCAAAACCTACAAAGTTATTCAATCCAAAGTTATGAAGAGATTTCAGCTCTCTCTGCTGGTACTACACTAATCTATCCCTTGTGCTTACGCTACCTCCTTCATGCAGCTTAAAATATCTATTCAATGAAGATAACTCAGGGCATGTTTTCAGCATGACCAATAGTTAACCTTATTGGATGAGACTTACTGGTTATCGGTAACCAGCAGGGGCTGAAGCATCCTCCCTGACAACACAGGCAAGGGCCTACTCCGGCACCATAGGGCCTGCCTTGGGCAGGGGGACTTCAGTCCAGCCAGAGCAGCCCTCACCCACCATGCACCCAGCCCAGGTGCACCAGGAGCAGACCCCACCTATAGCGCACCTGGGCCAGGACCACTGCAGATAAAGGCTGCTTCGGTTGGACTAGAGCAGCCCCCAGCGATGGTGGGGAAGGAGGGACCTCCAGCTTGGCTGTGGTGGGCGGGGGGGGTCACTTCAGCCCAGCCAGACCCCAAACCTGTTCCTGAACCCTACTTATTGCCCACATCCTGCACCCTACCTCCTGCCCAGACCCCACATCCCCACCCCAGCCTGTAGGCTTGCCAGATGCTTTCAACAAAAATCCCAAAACACTTGGGGGGAAAAAAAAACCCACCACACACACACACCCAGGAGACAAAACTTGTTAGGTTAAAAAAAAACGGGAAGGTGGGGCTCGAAGCACTCCATTGCATGTGCTCTTCCACAAGAGGCTTGCAGTATAGACATAGCCTAAGGGAGTGGCCAGCAAGACTGGGGCTCTGCCATCTTCCCTGCCAGCTCACAGCACAGCAGGTAAGGAGCCCCTCTGCCCCAAACTCTTTCCCCTCCTCCCATCCCTTAGGGCACATCTAGACTACCTTCCTCCCCCGAAAGGAGATATGCAAATTTGGCATCAATTGTCATATCTGCTTCCAATCGCATTTTCGAAAGCAAGTCTTGTGAAAGTGAAAGTAGTCTGGATGCAGTTTTTGGAAAAAAAAATTTCAAAAAAAACGCTCTTCCTAAAAAAAACAAGGATGTTCATGCAGTTTTTCAAAAAAAGGGTTTTTTCCCCCAGGGGAAAAAAAAGCAAACCACACGTCCAGACTACTTTCACTTTCAAAAGACCCTCTTTCAAAAATGAGATCGGATGGAGATATGCAAATTAGCACCAAATTTGCATATCTCCTTTCAAAAAAACCTAGTCTAGACATGCCCTTGGTCACAACACCAGGGAGATGGAGAGACAGAAAACAATGAGGAGGGAGGGGACTGGGGAAAGAGAGCCTAACGGGCAGGGAAGAGAGGGAGAGAAAGCTGGCGGGAGAGAGAGAGAATATACACCTCGGGACTTGTACCTAGTTACTAAGGACACCAGTGCAAAACTCCCTGATGCACCAGAACCAACTACCATGATTTTAAAAGATACTAGCTTGGTCACACTAGGTCAGAGGTGATCAAACTGAGCCTGAGAGGGAGCCAGAATTTACCGGCGTATATCAAAGCCACAGTAATATGCCACCAGCCCCTAACTCAGGGGCAGGCAATCATTTTTGATGGGGGGTGCACTCCAAGATTTTGGAAAGTGGTCAAGGGCCACACTCTTCCATAATATTAATGGAGGCGCTGCGAGGTCTGGAATGGAGGCTGGGTGCAGAATAGGGATATAAGCGACTAATCGACTCATCAACTATCTAATAAGCAAAAGCTTATCTGATAGTCAACATGCTAGTAGACTAGTCGCTTCTTCCCTCCCCTCCCCCCCCCCCCCCCCCCACTTGCTGCTTTTATCAGAAAGAGGCAGCAAGGGCCAGGGGGAACAGCGGATGCTAGGGGGTGGCGTTCTCTCCACTTCTGTGGGAAGGGTCAGGGTGCAGTGGCGGTGTTCCACCTTTGAAACATACAAGAGTCCCCGCTGGAGCTCTTGCTACATTTCAAAGCAGAAGCACACTTATCGACTAATTGAATAGTCGATGGAAATCCCATCAACTATTTGATTAGTTGATTAATCTAATTTTAACACCCCTAGTGCAGAAGGGAGCTTGGGGTAAGGAACTGAGGTACAGGAGGGTCTGTGAAGGAGTTTGGGTGAAGGCAGTTGAGACCTGGGGCAAATAATTGGGGTGCAGGATTTTGGGTTGTGACCTACAGCAGGGGATTACAATGCAGGAGGGGGCTGTGATTTGGGGCAGAGAATTGGGGTGTAGCATCTGGGAGGGGGTATGGGCTTCAGAGGGGGACTGAGGGTTTGGTTTATGTGGGGTAGGAGGGCAGGAGTGGGGAGGCAGAGGGCTGGAGGGGAGAGAGAGGCAGGTTCTGTCCAGGAGACTTACCTGTGAGACTCTCAGCCAGCAGCCCAGCATATTTCTCAGGCAGGAGCCTGGCTTGCCCCTGCACAAGCTACAGAGCCTATGGGGGATGGGGAAGGGGTACTTCATGCACTGCCCGTTCTTGAAATAGGCAGCTCCCATTGGCCAGAAGCTGGCCAACAGGATTGTGCTGGAGGCAGGAGCCACCATGAAGTACCATTCCCACTCCCCGCCCCCGCTCACAGTTTGTGAAACACAAACAGCCTGGCAGCTACTTTTCCGAGTGGCGCATTGGGGTGAGGCACACAGGGTAGTCTGCCTGAGGCTCCCTGTTGTGGTGTTTTACCCAGGCCTGCCCTAGAGCCTCCCATCTCCTGGCAGTTCTGCCAATTAAGAACCCCTCTCCCTCCTGCACACCAAAATCAGCTGTTTTGAGGAGCAAGGGCTAGGAATGTGAAAAGTTAACAAGCGATGCTTACTGGTTCTGGTTAACCAGTGGGGGCTGGAGCAGGCCCAGTCCACAGCAGCCTGTGCACATGGCAAGCAGGCCGCTCTAGCCCAGGCATGGCAGGTTGGGCTAGAGTGCCCCCCTCCCCTGTAACTGGTTAACCGGTTAAATTTCACATTTAACCAGTTAACCAATTAACATCCCTAGCAAGGGCATAGCAGCTCAGAGGAAGGGGTAGAATGGGGACAGAACTAGGAGATGAACAGTGAGCACTCCCTGGTCACATTGCAAAGTTAGCATCTACAGCTCCAGCCCCATAGTTGTCACCTATGCAAGGAGCTGCATATTAAACTTTTGGGTTCTGTCTACACTAGCGGGTTCTCTTGAGCAAGAACATGTCCACACAGCCATGTGCTTTTGCGCAAGAACATCCATGGCAGTGTGGACTCTCTCTTGCGCAAGAATGCTCTGATGACCATTTTAGCCATAGGGCATTCTTGCACAAGAAACCCCTGCTGTGCAGCCACATTGCCCTTTGTGCAAGAGCTCCTGCGCAAGAGAGCTTACACTGGTTAGGAAAGAGCATAGCTCTTGAGCAAGAAGCCCTCTTCTCCCATACTTTACTGTAAATCTTCTTGCGCAAGAACGGGCGGGTAGTGTGGACGCTCTGCGCAAGAACCCGCAAGTGTAGAGATAGCCTTGCAGAGATATATGAGGCTCCAGAACACCAGGTTAACTACCACTGCACTAGGTGCTAAGTAGTATTTTTAATCACATTAGCATTCCCAATTTAAAAAAAGTTTCCCCTCTCTTACGCAAGGCTTGAGAGTTTACACAAGCATACCTAACACCATGCAAAAGTCTCCAATATAGACATCCCCCAGTAGTTACATATCAGCTGTGAATACAAGCTGTTAGAACAATAGATGTAGCATGTCAGTAAGCAATAGTGTAGTAGCATGAATTATGACAAACTAGTATTGTATTGCCTGCTCTACAAGGTAAAAAATAAAGAAGCCACAACTCTATGGTCAGCTGGCAAACAATCTCAAGAACGGTTGGATGACTTTTGCTGTTGAATGGAATTTCTAGCAAAGAGTATCCCATCATCAATCCTTAAATCATTATTTAAAAAAAAAAAAAACTAACAAAAATATTTTATTCTTTGACCAAGCATACTAGAATATCAGAGTTTCAGAAAAATAAGAGAAATTGTCTCCATCTTCCAATCCTGACATCAAGAACTGTATGGTAATTATAATTTTAACACAAAAACAAAAAACACCTCAGAATTTAAAATTCCACTCTTCCATGAATGAGAAGCTCACACTGGGAGTATAAGACCATCTACTTTGAATTTCTGACAATTTTTTTTTAAATAAAAGCTTAAGTTTCCCACTCTTGCAGATGCAAATGAACTTTCAATGAAACAGAGCCCAGTTCCAGTACTTTGTGACTCTCAGCTTTAGCAAACAGCAGCTAAATAATATTAACGGGACTGGTTATTCTAACTGCTGGTAATTCACAACCCTAGATCTGATCATTAGTCACCTGGGCTATGTCTAAACTAGAGTTTTTTAAAAAAAAAGTGGCCTTTTCTCGAAAAAACTTCACCTGTGTCTAGACTGTCGTCGCATTCTTTCAAAGTTAAATCGAAAGAACAGCAGTTTTTTCGACAGCAGTGAACCTAATTTTACGAGGAAGAATACCTTTTTTCAAAAGAGCTCCTTCAAAAAAAGGCATTCTTCAATGCAAACAGGGCTTTTTCGAAAGACTGCGTCCTGATTGCCTGGGTGCTCTCTTTCAAAAAAGTGGATCTCTTTTTCAGAAGTGTTATGGGCTGTCTAGATGAGCTCGTCAAAAGAAGCTTTTTTGAAAGAGCTCTTTTGAAAAAGCCTCTTTCAAAAGGGGCTTGTAGTTTAGACGTACCCCTGCTGATGCAACAGAATTTTACGCACAGATTCCTACATCAAACCCAGTGATATCTAAGCTCAGGAGCTTCAGGGGGTAGCTGAGTTAGTCTGTTACAAAAACAAAAAACAAAAAACACACACACACCACACCAACAAATGGTCTGGTAGCACTTTATAGACTAACAAAACATGGAGATGGTATCATGAGCTTTCGTGGGCACAGCCCACTTGTTCAGGTGATCAGAGTTATGAGTTTGGGATATGAAAAGTTGAAATAAATAGGAGAGGGGAGGGAGAGAGAAAGAAAGAAAAAGGGAGGGGGTGGGGGAGAGAGCATCATTAAGTATCTGGAGAATGGGTACTTAAACCTAAGCAGATAAAAATCAAAGTCAATAGATAGATTCCCAGGACAGGAAGGATACCACTCTCAAAGCAGTAGCACCTTCAGTGGTTATTAAGTAGGTAGTGTCCCAACCAACCCATATCACAACTGAGTCCATTAGAATTTGAATAAAATTTGCAGATGAACTGTGATTCCAGGGCCTCCCTGTGTATCTGGCTTGTAGAGCTGGTTTGTGACAAGACTGCTACTTGAAGCAGTCTTTTGTAGAAAGGCATCGAATCACTAAAACACTTCAATTGATGGAGAATTTAGGACATCCTTTGGTAAATCCTGTTCCAATACTGAAATGATCCTTACTGTGAAAATGTGTATGCATTACTTCTAGTCTGAATTTATTTCACTTCAGATTATCTGTATTTTTATTATACTGTTTCTTGGTAAAGCTATGAACAGTTAAGTCAGACACTGGAATCATCCATAGTAGAAGAGGAAGGTAGAAAGGTAAATTGCTGTAGCTTCTTCTCCCAACTTTCAGGTATAGCAAATAGAGCAATGTTTACACGAGGATACAGAGACGTGTTAATAAAACATGTTAAAATTAAAATTTCTAACGTATTTCATTAATACATCTATTTGACCTAGTGTAGACAAGGTATAGGATCTTGGAAGAAGGGATTGGTATAGTTCAGATCCTCCCTCACCACATAAGATTCTGGTAAGGCTGTCCAGCAGCTAGAGAATGAGGAGGTTAATATGCACAGTATCAATTAGACAAGGGAACTTTTTATCATAATTTATAAACCCACCCAAAATAAACAACCACACCCACAATCGTGGCCCACTTACCCACCGGGGCAAGGGAGGGACAGAGATTTCAGGGTTCCCCAGTCATGGCGCCCATAGTTCCCACGATGGGGTGGGAAAGCTAGCAGGCACAACTGACGGGATTAAATTATGGGGTGAGATGGAAGGTTCCCTACCACTGCACTTGACAGAAGATGATACAGAAGAATGAGCTCGCAAATGGGGTACAGGACCAGAAAACTTGTGCAAACTTCAGCAGCTCAGGAGAAAATTTGAGCCCAGCTTCTCAGCTGACAGTTGTACCCATACAGCTAATTTATCTGACTGAAGCCAGCATTTTACAATAATTTCGTTTCTCTGATTATATTTCTCACGTAATGCAGAACATTGGATATACTTCTTTTAAGAAAGGAAGAGAATATTCAAAAATATTATAAAATCTAGCTTGATTTTTTGTTAAGATCATTTACAAGTCAAACTTTCAATGAAAATTTGAAAAATAAGTACAGGCAGTCCCCGGGTTACGTACAAGATAGGGACTATAGGTTTGTTCTTAAGTTGAATCTGTATGTAAGTCGGAACTGGCGTCCAGATTCAGCTGCTGCTGAAACTGATCAGTTTCAACAGCGGCTGAATCTGGATGCCAGTTCTGACTTACATACAGATTCAACTTAAGAACCCCAGGCATCCCCAAGTCAGCCGCTGCTGAAACTGATTGGCAGCGGATTCCAGGAAGCCCCAGGCAGGGGCTTCCTGTAGTCAGCCACTGGTCAGTTTCAGCAGCCGCTGACTTGGGGACACCTGGGGCAGAGCAGCTGGGGTGCTGCCGGGTTGGTCCCGTAGCGCCCAGAGCGGCGCTACGGGACCAACCGGCAGCGCCCCAGCTGCTGTACCGCAGGCGCCCGGAGCAAAGCCGCAGAGCACGGGGGCAGCGGGACAGCCCAGACGCGCCGTGGCTGTCCTGCTGCCCTCGGGCTCCGCGGCTTTGCTCTGCTTTGCTCCCCGTCCCCCTGGTTTGCAGACCAGGGGGACGGGGAGCAAAGCAGAGCAAAGCGGCGGAACACACAGGCGGCGGGCAGCCCAGACGCGTCTGGGCTGCCCGCCGCCCGCATGCTCCACAGCTGTGCTTCCCGTCCTCCTGGTCTGCAGACCAGGGGGACAGGGAGCAAAGCAGAGCAAAGCCCCGGAGCACGTGGGCAGCGGACAGCCCAGACGCGTCTGGGCTGCCCGCGTGTTCCGCCGCTTTGCTTCCTCTCCCTGGTCTGCTAATCCACTCCAACGAGCAGCCCTACCAGTGACTTAGCACTGTCCACACTGACAGTCAGGTCCATTTACCAAGTCCAAATGAGGTTAGCGGACTTCTGCCTGGGCATAAGGGCCCACCTATGTGGATTCCAGAAGCTGATGTAATAGGTAAACTTTCAACAACTAATATGTTCTCCCTGAAAGTTAATTTTTTTGGTAAAAGAGTATAACTCAGTCAACACATTTTTAGCTACAAAATTACTTAATGTCAGTATTTCCTTTATTGGAATAAGGGGGCAAAAATGATGCAAAATACAAGGCAACACATCCAGTCTCTACTGCGTTAATGTTTTTAAAAAAAAAAAAAAAAAAAAAAAAAAAAACTCTCTCTCCTTCCTCCCCTCCCTTCCGCCCCCCCCCCCCCCCCCCCCCCCGCTCAATGCAGGGCTTCCACTTTGAAATGCACAGGAACCCCAATGGGGACTCTTGTACATTTTAAAGGTGGAATGCCACCTGCCCCTTTCCACCAAGTTGGAGCCAAGGGAAACCAGCTTTAAAGTATCAGAGGGGTAGCCGTGTTAGTCTGAATCTGCAAAAGCGGCGAGGAGTCCTGTGGCACCTTAGAGACTAACTGCAGTGTAGGAGCATAAGCTTTTCATGCATCTGATGAAGTGGGTCTTTGCCCACGAAAGCTTATGCTCCTACACTTCAGTTAGTCTCTAAGGTGCCACAGGACTCCTCGCCGCTTTTGCAGCTTTAAAGCCAGCTCCCCCCAGCACCCTCTCCTCTTCCCCCCCAACTTGCTGCCTCTAATAGAGGCAGCAAGAGGGGGAATGGGGAGCAACTAGTTGACTAGTGTGTCAACTATCCGATAAGCTTTTGCTTCACAGTCAACTAGTTGATTAGTCGCTTATATCCGTACTCCTACCGTAATAAAAAGTAGCATTTTTTCTTTTCAGAACACTATTTCCATTAGGTAGTATTGCTAAAGCAAAAATACCATTAAACAAAAAATAGACAGGTTCTGATTATTAAAAAATGATTCTCAGTTTATAAGCAGAAATCATTCTCTCTTTCTTGGTAATATCAGACCGTTATTTAAATATACAAAAATACTTCCCTCCTGCTTGTTCTTAAATTTAAGCTCAAATGGACATCAAATTTTTATCAAACTAAGAGTAACAAATCCTATCCCTTCTCCCCCTATCATTTAATAAATGGAACTGTCATGGCTCCTTCCCCACTCTGGCATGATAAATGCAGAAGTGGGGGCCAGCAAGTGTACCCCAAAACCTTATCTACCAGGCTTTGGTATAAAACTTCCCCCCAAAAATCTTAAAACCCTGGATTTTGAGGATAGACTCTTCACTGCCACCACCCAAATTAATAAAGAAACCAGGGGAGAGACCATTTGGGAAATCTCACCCCTAAAGTACGAACCAGGACGCCCTATTACCAATACCAGGTTAATAAAAAGAAAAGATAAAATTTTTATTAGCACCACAATATTCCTGTTGAAAGCATAATGATTAGATTGAAAGGTAACAATGTATACACTCATGGAGAGACTCCATGGGCCTAGAACTTAGTTACAAAAAAAAGCCAAAACATTATTTAAAAGTGCAGACATCAGATCCCATACCCAACACATAAAATAATACAACCTAACAGATTTATCTAAACTTTATCCTACTTATAGAAAGTGAAGAATGGTGTCTCTCTCTCTCCCTCCAAGAGAGAAAGACATGTCTGTCTTCCTCAGAAGCTGGAAGGAACTGCCCCAGACACAAAGGAGGAAAAATCCAAAATTCCTTTGTCCCAGTTTCAAATTCCTACCTACATTCCTATTGGCCACTCCACCTGGCTAGGTAAGGGACATAGTTAACCCCTTAGTCCCCAGGATGCTGGCTAACCCTCATGATCATGACAGGAACCTTGACAACAAAACTACTCTTAAGGATGTGAATGTTTAACCAGTAAGCTTATCCTTAATAGGCAAGGCTTAACAGTTAAGGTTAACGTAGCTGAAGCAGCTTCCCGCCAGCCACGGGGCAGAGGACTTCTCCAACCCCGCAGGAGGCCTGCTGCAGACAGGGGGCTGCTCAGGCCAGGCTTGGCAACCCCTGCCTATAGCAGGGGCTGCTTTCACCCTATGCACAGCAGGCCAGAGCACCCTGCAAGCCAGGGCTTCTCCAGCCTGGCCGGTGCAGCCCCTGCCTGTGGCAGGGGGACACTCCAGCCCAGTGGTGGGCAGGAGGCACCCCACTCGAATCAGTTAACCAGTTAAACCAGGGGTGTCCAAACTTTTTTCAAAGAGGGCCAGATTTGAAGAAGTGAACATGCGTGAGGACCGTCCCCGCATTCTCAGTCCCAAGGCAGAGGGCCCGCAGGGTCGGAGGCGGGCGGAGAGCGCAGGGCACGCCGGCCTCACAGCGGCCCGGGGGCAGGGCGAACCCGCAGCCGAGCAGGGCTGCGGAAGTGCCCTACAGGGCAGGCTCTAGGACCGCGGAGGCCATGGGCGGCGGCGGTGGCGCGGCCGGAAGCAGCGCGCTGGGTGCGCCAGTTCAAAAGAGCGCCGGGGAGCCAGGAGAGGGGGAGGAAGCGGGGGCCATATTAAATCGGAACACGGGCCACAATTGGCCCGCGGGCCAGACTTTGGACATGCCTGAGTTAAACTATATGTTTAAATGATTAACCAATTAAACAGAATTTTACATCCCTACTCACTGTAGCTATAAAAGGCTATTTTAAATACAACTAAGAAAACACAAAATAAGAAGTTACTTATACTGGAGACAGTTCAATCCATTATGAACATGAGTTTGAAACTGAATGGTGTAGTTTAAATTCACATTAAGGTCCCTATATTTGTATTCACCTTATCAGCATCCACTGAAGAAAGATAGGTCTAACAGGGAAAAGTTTCTGAGAAAGGGCAATTAAAGTAAGTCTAAATAAAAGCATTTCAGAGAGCTCTTTAACCTAGAGGTAAACATTTGTTAAATGTGGAAGTCTTCAATAAAATACCCTCTCCTGGAAATAGTTTTCACCTGAGTCCATATGCAGTCTGACATTGGGAATCTTCACAAAGACTTATTCACAATGCTTATCTCTCTCCCCTATTGTGGAGCAGGCAGTTCCTGAACAACTGCATGTGCTACAATGCCTTCACACAATGGGATTAAGGGAGATCCTATTAACTCAATTACTTGTACAGTACAGGTGGAAGCTCTCTAAACCAGGACTCTCTGGTCTGGCAACATCTGTGGCTCAACAGGGGCCAATTGTAATGGGGCCAGGAGTCCAGCCCATAGCCCTAAACCAGTGGTCTCCAACCTTTTTAATCACAAGATCACTTTCTCAATTTAAGTACAATATAAGATCTACCTCAAACCCAAATACCCTTGCCCCACTTTCTTCCCACCCCTTCTTTGAGGCCCTGCCCCCACTCCACTCCTTCGCCAAGGCCTCACCCTGGTCACTCCATCCCTCTTCCTCTCCCATACTCACTTTCACCAGGCTGGAATAGGGGGTTGGGTGCAGGCTCTATTCAGGGACCAAGGGGTTTGGAGTGTGGGAGGGGCTCCGGGCTTAGCCCAGGGCAGGGGATTGGAGTCCAGAAGGGGTTTCAGGGTGAAAGCTCTGGGAAGAATTTGGGTGCAGAGGGACTCAAGTCTGGAGCAAGAGGTTGGGTGCAGGAGTGGCATCTGCAGGCAAGGAAAGTGGATGGAGACCCCCTGCTCTGCCCTTCTCAGGGGCTGCAGGGACATGCCAGCCACTTCCAGGAGCAGCAATTCCCACAGGGATAATTACTCTAGCCGTGAAAGATTAGGTACTTTAGAACTCACCACTCAAAGAATTAAATGTAAATGTATGAGAAATGAAAATGATGAAATGCACAGACCAGTCAAAATCCAAAACTAACCCACTTTGCAAGCAGTAAAAGAAGTAACAACCTCCCACATGTGTTAGGTCAGGAGAGGAGAGTGAAGGACAGTGTGTTTGTGAAAATGACAGACACACACACAGTGTGTGAGAGTTACAGCGATTTGCACTGCCAAGCTCCCTCCATTCCCTTCTCTCTGTGTGGAGATCGGGTACGGGGGGGGGGGAAGGAGGACACCCTGACATCAGCACCCCCCTTTACCCAACACCTTGCACAGCAAGCAGGAGGCTCCCAGGGGGCAGCTCCCAGGCAGAGGTCAGGAGCAGTATGACAGAGGGTGGAGGGGCAGGGCAGTTCAACTGCTGGCACGCGATAGCTTCCTGACCAAACCAGTCAGGATCACCTGTCAGAGGCGCTGTGGCGGGGAAACCGCTCCCCGCACTTATGTCCGCTGTCCGGCAGCTCCCAACCCTACAGGCGCCGCCGCCGCCTCTGCGAGCGGGGCACCAGCAGCACATGCGCAGCAGGGGGCAGGCCGCAAGCGGCAGACTCTAGAGCCCAGGGACGCCAGCACGCCAATGGGGCGGGACGCCGGGCCACACGCCCAAAAGGAGGAGGGCTGGGAGGAGCATGGGGGAGGAGAGCAGGGTCTGGCTGTGCTCTCACCTCCCACAGGTGGAGAGCTCGAGGGGCGGCGAGCGCCCGGGACGGCAGACACCAGAGAGGAGTGGGCCAGCGGCAAAGGAATGCCTCTGGGGGGGCCCAGGAGCAACGCAGCCCCCGGCAGATGGGCCGGCCGAGCCCAATTGTTGACAGCCCGAGGAACAGAGCGGGGAACGGACAAGCCAACGGGCCAGCTGAGACTGTAAAGCGGCCGCCATGCAGCAGCAGGGACACAGAGGGAGAGAGAGAGAGAGAGAGAGACTGAAGGCGGGGGTCAGCTGGGCTGGACTGGACAGAGCTTGACCCCGCTACAGGCTCCAAGATCTACTGGTAGATCCTGAGCTACTGGTTGGTGACCACTGCCCTAAACTCTTCTCCCCCTCCCCCCAGGCCTTGGCCACAGAGCCAGAGGATGGGGTGGGAGGGGAGACAAAGGGTCCCAGTAAGCGTGATGCTTAGCGAGTAATCGGTTACCCATTGACATCCTTATCCTGAAAGACCCACGCAACTCCTGGTAAGTCTTTTTGTATATCTATATAATCACCCCAAACCCAAAGCTTCCAAAAAGATGCTGAGGTGATAAATTTTTAAGTAGCTGATGCCATACAATATCTTCCTATCCAAGTACAAACAGATGAACAGAAGTATGGGCACTTTCAGCCCACTCAAATAGCACTGAGACTCCAGTCGACAGGTAATTTTTTTTCCCCTCCTTCTCCTATCTTATTCTGAATCCCCCCCCCCCATTTTTCTTCCACTCAATCTCATCTGAAGAAGTGGGTTTTGCCCACTAAAGCTCATTACCATATATATATATATTTTTGTTAGCCTCTAAAGTGCCACATGACTACTCGTATTTCAAGTTGCAGACTAACACGGCTCCCCCTCCGTGGATTTTAAACATGCAAGGCACTACATTCAGCTGTCTGAAGTGGAAATCCATCAACTGCATAAGACAATTCACAGGGATCCAAACAGACATCATCTTCCTAGCCAAGTGCAAACAGAAGAACTGAAGTATGTGACACTTCCAGCTGACTCAGTTAGCCTCATTTGCACTCTAAGGTGCCACAGGACTACTCATTGTTTTTAAAAATTACAGACTAACACGACTACCCCTCAGACTTTCAAGTATTTGGAGACCTCACTTGTTAATACCCTCAAGTGAAAAGCTGAGTGTTTTTACTTTAAAAAAAATTTTAGATGATTTTGCACAAAAAATTTTTTTTTTAAAAAAAATGTAGACATCTACCTATCAATGCCTGGAAAAGGTTGCTCTGGAAGATATTAATGACACGCTCTATGGAGTTTCTCAGCTGTCTGTCCTCATTTTGGCTCAATTTAGAGCGGTATTCCTCCAGGAGATACAGAGCCCGCTGGGTATCTGCAAATAAAAACAAAACAAAAAGTTAGAATTAAACATCACCATGAGGGGAGAGATAGCAGCTGCCCAATAGTGGTCAGTACAGTAGTTCTTGATATCACACGCTCGATACGCCACTTTCAAGAACTCTACCCAATTCATCACGAGTTCCTGACTCCCCGCTCCTACTGCAGGTTCTTCCCCAAGAGGCAGGTGTCTCCAAGGCGGTTTTACGCGCCCACGGACACACGACGCTGCAGCTCCAGAGCCACCCGCCCCCGAGCGGACTCGTCCGCCGAGCGAGCTCAGCAACAAGCAGCCCGCTGCGAACTCCGCAGACACTGGGGGAGGCGCCGAGTCCCCGCGGCTGACCCCGCTCTCGGCACAAGCCGGGCCGCGCCGCGCGCGCAGGGTGACGGTTTCTCCCACCGAGGCGGTTTAACCGCCGCTTCGGTCCGCGCGGCGCGGCTCTCACCTTGCTTCCGGACGGGCATGGTGCGCCGCGCGCCGCTGGACTCGGGCGGGACGCGCCCTGTCGCCGCCCTCCCGAACTTCGCGCGGGGCACGGGCCGGCAGCCGGAGCGGAGCGGCGGGGGGCGCGCTGCTCGCTCCTGCCGGGCTCGGAGGGGCCTTGCCCCGCGCTCGAGGGCAGGACGGACCCGGACCCCGGGGTCCGGAGCGGGGCCGGGACGGGGCGGGGCAGCCCCCTCGGAGCTCGGGCGGGCGTCGCCAGGCAGCTCCGCCCTGGGAGCCGGCCGGGGGCCCGGGGCTCGCGCGCCCGACACTGCCGCGCGGCGGGGGCTGCTCGCGCGCTCCCTCCCGCCGCCTCCGCTGGAAATTCCAAACTTTCCAGCCAAAATGGCGGCCCAGCGGCTGTGGAGAGAGCAGCCCCCACGTGACCGAGCCCAGCGGCGGCCCAATCAGGAGTCAGCTCGGCTCGGGGCTGGTACCTAGTGGGGCAGGCAAGGTGAGCACTCGGCCGCTTAAAGGCGCCGTGGCCTGGGGAGCCGGCAGGGCCAGGAGCACGTGGGAGGCCCCGAACCAATGGACACGCCTCTCGCCAGGGGGCGTGGCAGTAGCTATGGGGGGCAGGCCTGCTGGGGCAGCTGCCCCACCCTGGCACCCAGACCTGGCTCACTACTCTGCCCTGCAGGCTTGTTGCGCAAGAGAACGGCCGCACCGCGCCTACATCTGCATTGGCAAGACTTTGCGCAAATACCTTTAGCGCAAGAGTTTTTGCGTTAAAGTATTTGCACAGGAGAGCGTCTACACTGGCATGTGCCTTTGTGCAAGAGATGTGCTTTTGCCCAAAAGCATCCATGCCAGTGTAGATGCTCGCTTGCGCAAGAAAGCTCCAATGGCCATTTTAGCCAGCGGGCTTTCTTGTGCAAGCAATTCATGCCTGTCTACACTGGCCTCTTGCGCAAGAACACTTGTGCAAGAGGGCTTATTCCTGAGCGGGAGCGTCACGGTTCTTGCGCAAGAAGCGCTGATTTCTTACATTAGAACGTTAGTGTTCTTGCGGAAGAACTCACAGCCAGTGTAGACAGGCGGCAAGTTTTTGTGCAAAAGTGACTGCATCTTGCCAATGTAGACACAGCCTGCGTGTGCTTTTGCACAAGAGAAAAGATCCACACTGTGTGGACGGTCTTGTGCAAGAAAGGCTACCTGGAATCACTTCAGGCAGGGTAGAAGATCACCAGTTGCTTGGGAGTGTTTTCTGTAATGCTACTTCCTAGGCAATCACAACAACAGCCACACTGGGTCAGTCCAAAGGTCCATCTAGCACAGTATAATGTCTTCTGACAGTGGCCAATACCAGATGCTCCAGAGGGAATGAATACAACAGGTAATCAAGTGATCCATCCCCTGATACCCATTCTCAATTTCTGACAAACAGTGACTAGGGACACCATTCCTACCTATGCTGGCTAATAGCCATTAATGGACCTAACCTTCATCAATGTACTTAGCTTTTTTTTCAACCATGTTATAGTTTTGTACCTCACGACATCCTCTGGCAAGGAGCTCCACAGGTTGACTGTGCTGTGTTTTGTGAAGTACTTCCTTTTGTTTATTTTAAACCTACTTCCTATTGTAATTTCATTCGGTGATCCCTACTCTTTGTGTTATTTCAATATTGTTCATTTTAAATACTATAAATGACTATCTTAGAAAATAATTTTGTTAAAGATTTTACATGGGAATGTCACCTGCTTAATCACAGTCAAATTATAATCATGCTTTGTTAATTCTGAAGCAGCCCTGTAGATTAGCATGCCTGTGGCAATAATAGGCTATTTAAATTTTTTTATAGATTCCATCAGTTCTGCACATTATATTTTCAGATTGGCTCGAGACTTAGGACGTCTAGTGGTCAACATGCATGAAGAGATCAAAATTACACTGTAGCAGACTGACACTAGTGCCATATTTTGTAATTGACTTGTAAGATACAGCATTTTGTAAAATGAATGGGTCAAATTTCATACAGCTTTACAGCACTGTTTTTGGTATTCATGATGTGATAGTGTAAACAATTAAAAACATAAGAACAACCATACTGGGTCAGACCAAAGATCCAGCTAGCCCAGTATCTGCTCACAGTGGCCAATACCCCAGAGGGAAGGAACACAACAGGTAATCCTCACATGATCCATCTCCATTTCCAGACAGTTAACCGATGAGCTCCCTGCCAGCAGATGCTTCAGGTAAATAAAACATCCCAGCATGCCAGCAGCTTATCCTGATGGGCCAGGAACCAAAGTTTGCCAATCCCTGAAATACAGGATTGGCTTGTGAAAGGGTCATAGTATTTTGCCATTTTTACTTATCAATCTCAGGAGGTCAGCTTGTAAATGAACAGGCTGATGAAAGAGTTTATATAATAAGGTGCTTAAAACCAGCATTTTTCTTCTGCATACCAAACTTTCAAAGTTGTATTAAAAGTCAGTGTTCAGTTTTAAGCTTTTGAAAGTGCCATGTGTTATTCAGAGTCACAAACAACTTCCATTCTAAGGTGTTCACCCCTCTGAGTTTTTACTAATACATGGGGACTAGAAATGTAATAGAAGAGTTTTATTGTGCGAAAGCCAAACAAGTTGTACAAAATAAACATAAGCAATCCGCAGCGGAAGAGTGGGTTACAGCAGTAACAAGAACTGTAGGTGGCTTACAAGCAATCGACATAACCCACCTTGTCCCGGATACAAGTGAGGAAGTGATTAAACTATAGTCCATACACAACCCCAGGGGCACCCCACCCCTTCACTCGTGAAGCAGAATAGAATCTCTGTCTCTGAGTGTAGACTCTATATCAATGGGTGGAGTTTGCCCCACTGGGTGGATCACTCCTTACTACAGAGCTCTTCAATCCAGAAGGCAAAGATTTAACACAATCAATTCCTAAGTTAAAGCTAGATACATTCAGACTGCAAATAAGATGTCATCTTTTTAACAATGATGGTAATTCACTATTAGAACATCTTGGGTTTTCCATCACTGGCTATTTTTAAATCAAGATTGGATATTTTTCTGAACCATCTGCTCTAGGAATTTTTGGAGATGCTTTGTGACCTCTGTTATATAGGAAGTCAGATTAGATGATCACATTGGTCCCTTCTGGCCTTGAAATCTATGAATCTACAATACCAGGAGGAACATGCATGCAGGAAAAGGAAGAACAGATGCTGATGAATAGTGCTGGGGGGGGGAAATCAATGCTAAAGCCAACATGATGGATCAACAAACTAGGACGCAATTATTCAAACCACATTGCACCTGAGAAAGTATTGCTAAGTTCCCATCATTTCTATTTCTTCTGTAGGAATAGACTGATAGGGTAAAGTGATGCCAGTGTTTCTAGGAGTAACTAGAACATGAAGAGAAAATCTTCAAGAAAGGAAGAGTGAAATTTTATTAGCATGGTTCGAGTGGAATTCTATGCTGTGCCCTTTAGAGGTGCAGTGCAGAATTCAGTCAGAGGGAGAGAGAATGAGGTGGCTTTAACTAAGCCACACCTTTGCAGCCCCCTTCCACCAGTTCTGGGTTGTTTCTGGGGCTGAAGATACTGTAATTTAGATACCTCTGAGGACTTCTCTAAGTTAAGCCACCTCATAGGGCAAGAATCTCTGCAGTGCTATGACCCTATTTCTGACACACCGTCTCATCCCAGGCCTATACACTATGCCACGGCTTGCACGCAGTTCTTAAGGATGCTTTGTGGCTATCTTCCATAGATACTAAGTTACTTAACATGACACAGTCCACTATTTTATAGAAATGGTCAACATTCATTGCATCCAGACATATGATCTTACTTTTGCGTGTATTAAAACACATTTTGTTTCAATAAAAGCAGATTCCCACGCAATCCAAATTGCTTGGCATGACCACTTCATCACGCTTTGCGTCATCTGTAAATTTAATCAACAGTGATTTTAAATTTATGTGATGATCACTAACAAAAATAGTAAATAACATTGAGGTTAGTACCACTAAAAATATCCCCCATTTGACAATGGTTTTCTATGGATTTTTACTATTTGTTTATTGAGATTGTATAGTGCTGACTTCTTCGAGGAGTATCCCGGTGGGTGCTCCACCTTTATCTTGAGGTGCCACTGCGCGCCTACTTGGAGATTTACAGTAGCAGTGCCTTCTGGTGAGCCGCACAAACGGGACAGGCGGCACGCATGGTGTCGCTGCCACGCATGTGCGGCAACAGTCCCTTCAGTTCCTTCTCTACTGCCATCGGTGTCGGTCGGAACCGCAGTTGCTCTCCTCAAAGAAACAGCGCCCCAAACTGCTGATGCTATTCTTTGCTTTTGCACTCCTCTTACTGATTCTCTATCATAAACTTTCGATTCCAACACTTGCATACAAATAAGAATAAAACTATTTGGGGCTGAATTATGCTCCCAGTTACAGGATTGCAACTCCAACTGAACTTGCTGGAAATGGCAATTATATAACTAAGGCTAGAAATTAGCTCTTTGTCTGCAGTGAGAGCTATTGGACTTATGTACCACTAATATCCCTGATATAGAATCCTAGGGTTGGAAGAGTCATCAAGTCCAACCCCCTGCTCAAAGGAGAACCAACCCCAACTAAATCATCTCAGACAGGGATATGTCAAGCCAGTACTTAAAGCCCCTAGAGATGGAGATTCACCACCTCCCTGCGTAACTCATAGACTCATAGACTTTAAGGTCAGAAGGGACCATTATGATCATCTAGTCTGACCCCCTGCACAGTGCAGGCCACAGAATCTCACCCACCCCTCCCAGAATAATCCTCTCACCTATATCTCAGATATTGAAGCCTTCAAATACTTTGAAGACCCCAAGATGCAGAGAATCCTCTAGCTGTGATCTGTACCCCATGCTACAGAGGAAGGTGAAAAACCTCCAGGGCCTCTGCCAATCTATCCTGGAGGAAAATTCCTTCCCGACCCCAAATATGGCGATCAGCTAAACCCTGAGCATGTGGGCAAGACTCATCAGCCAGACACCCAGAAAGTTCTCTAGTAATTCCTATCATCCCTCCATTGACCTATTTCCCACTGATAATGAATGGTCAATTAGTTACCAAGATCATGTTATCTCATCAAACCATCCCCTTCATAAACCTGTGGGGGTTCACCCGTACCCCTCCTAGTTTGCTAGTCGCCGAGCACCCTTGAGGTACGCTCCTTGCTTGGTTCCCACAAAGAGATGAATGTGTCGCGGGTTTGCAGGGTGGGGGGTCTGGGCCCACCCTCACTCCCAGACCCCAGCCCAGGGCCCTAAGGACAGAGTCAGCCTGACCTGTCCCACCGGAGGGGCTATGCCCTAAACCACCGGTGCGCCGGCTCCGTGCCCTGCCCTGGGCTGCTTCCACCCTGCTGACCTAAGTTACCTATTTCCCTATCGCACCCCCCCACTCTTCACCCCCTTTCCAACTCACTCGCCCTTCTTTTCTCCACCTCCGTCGCTCTCTCTTTCTCTTCCTCGTTCGCACTCCCCCTCTCCCACTCGCTCGCCCTCTCCCCCTTGTATCCGCTCCCCCGTCTTTTATACTTGCGCGCCAGTTTCCCCTGGCGTCTGACGTCACTTCCCCCAGGTACCCTCCACCCCCCCCCCCCATCACTTTCGGCCGCCATCTTGTTTTGGGCCGCCGGATCGCGTTGCTTAGCAACGCGGGCTTCTGTGCGAGCCGCCATGCGCAGAGCAGCGCTGCACGGCTCGCAGACCGTCCGTGGCTGTCCGGCCCTCCCTAGCAGGGACAGCGCTATTGCCGGGTCAGTGCGGGGTGGGCCTGTTTCCAGGGAAAGGGGGGGCCCACCTCGTTACACACCTTCCCCCTTACGTTTGTTTCGTGTTTTATTTGATTTTCTTGCTCCTTCACCATATTCCGTGAGAAGAAGACTGCATTCCCGTTGGCTTTTCCCGCTCGATGGCTTACTTGAAACCGGTATGGCTGTAAGTTTAGGTACCATTGCATGATCCTGGCGTTGGAGTTTTTCATGGCTAATAGCCATCGCAACGGGGCATGGTCAGTTACCACCGTGAACGTGTTGCCTAGGAGGTAATACCGTAAAAGATTAACAGCCCACTTTACGGCTAAGGCTTTTTTCTTTATGGTTGAGTAATTCTGTTCTCTAGGCAGCAACTTACGACTCACGTATACGATGGGATGTTTCTCCCCTCCCTCCCCTTGTGATAGCACTGCCCCGAGGCCTACCTTCGACGCATCTGTTTGTAGGGTAAATGGTTTCAAGAAATCTGGCTGGGCCAACACCGGGGCTCGGGTTAGGTGTTGCTTCAGGCCTCTAAAGGCCTCTTCACACTTAGGTTCCCACCTTACCTTTTTTGGTGCGGCGTCCCTTGTTAGATCTGTTAATGGGGCGGCTAATGTTGCAAAATCAGGTACGAATCGGTGATAATAACTGGCTAGCCCCAAGAACTGCCGCACTTGTCGCTTTGTGCTCGGTGCCGGATAATCGTGCAGGGCTTTAATCTTACTTGTTTGGGGTCGAATACGTCCCTTGCCGACAGTATATCCTAGGTAGGACACTTCCTGTTGGACAAAATAACATTTACTGGGGTTTGCCGTTAGTCCAGCCTCCCGTAATGAGGAAAGCACCGCCTCTACTCGTTTTAGATGTTTCTGCCAGGTTTGACTGAAAATAATTATGTCGTCTATGTATGCAGCGGCATAAGTCTCATGGGGACGTAGGACCCGATCCATTAGGCGTTGAAACGTGGCGGCCGCCCCTTGTAGTCCGAAAGGCATTCTTATGA
Source organism: Pelodiscus sinensis (assembly GCF_052426305.1). Classification (NCBI taxonomy): domain Eukaryota; kingdom Metazoa; phylum Chordata; order Testudines; family Trionychidae; genus Pelodiscus; species Pelodiscus sinensis. Next base: position 627,047 of record NC_143061.1, read on the forward strand.
AATGGTATAGGCCAAAGGGTGTGGAGAAGGCGGTCTTTTCTCTGGATTCAGGGGTCAACGGTATCTGCCAATATCCTTTGGCTAAGTCAAGGGTGGACAGCTATTTAGCGGTGCCCAGCCGTTCCAACAACACATCAACCCGTGGCATGGGGTACGCATCGAACTGCGAGACGGCGTTGACTTTACGAAAATCAATACAGAAATGGACAGATCCATCAGGCTTAGGAACTAATACAATAGGGCTCCTCCAAGCGCTATGCGATTCCTCCACCACTCCCCACCGTATCATCCTATCCACCTTATCTCGGACGGTTGGCCACAGCTTCCGGGGCAGGGGACGAACCGGATCGCGAATGGTACACCCGGGCTCTGTCTGGATGTGATGCCAAGACAACTTTGTATATCCTGGTGCATCGGTTAGCACCTGGGGGAATCAGTCTAACACCTTCAGGATCTCTTCTTTCTGTTCTTTCGCTAGCTCCTTTCCCACCTGGAATCTGTCCTCTGCCTCCTCTCTTACTCCTACTAAGGCCTCTTGGGCCCGCCAGGCCTTTAGGAGATTTATATGATAAATGTTTGTGGTTTTTTTACGTCCGGGCATTTTTATCTTATAATTGACATCGCCTACCCTCCGGATAATTTCAAAGGGGCCTTGCCACCTGGCCAGTAGCTTGGAGGATTGCTCGGGAAGTAAAAGGAGAACCCTGTCGCCTGGCTGAAAGACCCTTAGCCTGGCCCTACGATTATAGTATTGGGCCTGGCGCTCCTGTGCCTCAAGAAGATTCTGTTTAGCAAACTCCCCTACCTTTTGTAGTCTTTGCCGCAATTTGATGATATAGGGCACTGTCCCCATGGCCTGCGTCTCCTGTTTTTCCCACGTCTCCCGGATTACATCTAAAATCCCGCGGGGTTGTCGGCCGTATAAGAGTTCGAAGGGGGAAAAGCCCGTAGAGGCTTGCGGTATCTCCCGTATCGCAAACATCAGGGCCGGCAGAGCCCTGTCCCATCCGCCGGGCTCCTCATGGGCGAACTTCCGCAACATACCTTTGAGGGTGCGGTTGAACCTCTCAACCAAGCCATCCGTCTGCGGGTGATAGACTGAGGTTCTTAAGGTTTTGACCTGGAATAGCCGGCATAACTCCTTCATAAGGTTAGATGTAAAGTTTGTTCCCTGGTCGGTGAGAATCTCCTTCGGCACTCCCACCCTGGCGAAGAGCTTAACAAGTTCTTCCGCGATAGTCGAGGCAGTGATATTCCGTAGTGGTACTGCTTCCGGATAGCGCGTGGTGTAATTTACTATTACTAAAATATACTGACAATGACTTTTTGTGGGTTCTAATGGCCCCACTAAATCCATGGCTATTCTTTGGAAGGGAACTTTTATTATAGGGAGGGGCACCAGCGGTGCGCGTGGTACTTGTCCCGTCCCGGCCTTCTGACACTCGGGGCACGAATCACAGAATTCCCTGGTCGCGCGATAAATACCCGGCCAGTAAAATCTCGGTAGAAGACGGTTTACGGTCTTTTTATAACCTAAATGCCCTGCCCAGGGGTTACTATGGGCCAGGCGTAATAGATATTGCACGTATTTAGCTGGGACCACAAGCTGTGTGACCGTCTCTCCCTTCTCTTTACCCTCCGTGACCCTATATAGCCGGTCCCCCTGTATTTTGAACCTTGGGAACGTTCTCGCTATCCTCTGTTTGTTTCCTTTCTTCGTATTTTTAGTGGCCTGTTTCCATGCCTGTTGTAAGCAGGGGTTCTCCCTTTGTTCCCTCATAAAATCCCCCGAGGTTAAAAGCTGCTCTTCATACCCCGGTGCCGTTTCCGTATCGTTAGTCAAGAATCCCTCCTCCTCTCCCTGCCCCGGCCATTCCCGTAGGGCTTGTGCGAAGCCCTTCCAGTCCCGTCCTAATAAGACCGGATAAATCAACCCAGGCACGAGGGCTACGTAAGCCCACCCCTCATGCCCTCCGTCTTTTAAATACACCCAGGTAGTAGGATAAGCCTCTATCCGCCCGTGAACACACTGCACATGCACAGGGGGGCCCTTGGGTTCTTCCGCCTTCACCAGCTCCGCCTGGACGGGGTTTGCCCACACCCTGAGTCCACCAGGGCGGTGACCCGCTGGTCATTTACTTCTACCATTCTTAAAATCCTTCCCCCTCTGTTTTCCTCCGCCGGAGCCGCGGTCATGGTTACCTGACTATAGGAACAGTCCATAAATGGACAGTCCTGCTTGAAGTGTCCCTCCTGTCCACATTGGTAACATCCACCTGTTGATCCTCGAGTTGGAGTGGGGTTCTCCGGCCGTGTCTCCTGCGGGTTGGGCCGAGGCACTGGTTCAGGGGCTATCGGTCGATTCCACACCGGGGCCAGTCGCCTTCCGACGTTCCTATTCGGGCTGGACGGGGGTCCACCCCCCCCTCTTTCCTCTAGTTGCGGCGTGACTTGACCACCCCCTCTCCCGCCCCCGACATGAGGATCCTTTCGCCCTTCCGTAGCTCCATCTTCCCCTTCTGCCGCCATATAGTCCTCCATTAAAGTGACCGCTTCCCCTAGGAGTACGGGATGGTGTCGGCGCACCCATCTCTGACTCTCCCCCGGTAAAATGTTAATAAATTGTTCTAGTACCACTTTTTCGGCTACGTGCGGCCCCGTCTGCTGGTCGGGTTCCAACCAGCGCCATCCAGCTTCCCGTAATTTTTGGGCTACTGCCCTGGGTCGGGCCCCCGGGGGGTACTTTCCTGTTTAAACCGCTGTCGGTAGGACTCGGGGGTCACTCCGAGTTGATTAAGTATTGCCTCTTTTACTTTAAAGTAATGTAGGGCTTCCCGGGGATCCAAGCTCCGATAGGCCAATTGTGCGGGGCCTTTAAGTACGGAGCTAAGATCGTAGCCCAATGTTGCTCTGGCCACCTAGCGGTGGTGGCCACCCTTTCGAAGGTGACCGGAAACGCCTCTGGGTCGTCTAGGGGCCCCATTTTTGCTAACCGTACGGATAACTGGGCGAGGGCTCCTCCCTCCATTGCGTCCCCCCCTTGTCCTACCGGTTGCCCCCGGCCCATCCCACCCCACTGTCTTACCCAGTGTTCCTGGTGGGTTTTATACTGTTCAGCTACTTCTTGGAGGAGTTGCCTCTGTTGGTTTTGATGCTGAGCTGCGAGCTGCTGGATGAGGGCCGTTTGTTGTTGATGTTGCTGTCTTTGATTCTTTGTCAACCATTTTAACATTTCTGCCGTTTCCATGCTCTGCGATGCCCTATGGGCCGTTAGTGTTTCTTCCCCTCCCTTCTCTGGCTCTGCCTTGCCCAGTCTTTTTTTTTTCCTATGTTCCAGGGTGGGGTATCCCCCCTCTTTTTTTTTTTTTTTTTTTAAATAGATTTTTCTTCCCCTCAACCCCTAGGATTCGATGCCCTCATTCTCCACCACGTGTGGGGGTTCACCCGTACCCCTCCTAGTTTGCTAGTCGCCGAGCACCCTTGAGGTATGCTCCTTGCTTGGTTCCCACAACGAGACGAATGTGTCGCGGGTTTGCAGGGTGGGGGGTCTGGGCCCACCCTCACTCCCAGACCCCAGCCCAGGGCCCTAAGGACAGAGTCAGCCTGACCTGTCCCACCGGAGGGGCTATGCCCTAAACCACCGGTGCGCCGGCTCCGTGCCCTGCCCTGGGCTGCTTCCACCCTGCTTACCTAAGTTACCTATTTCCCTATCCCACCCCCCCACTCTCCACCCCCTTTCCAACTCACTCGCCCTCCTCTTCTCCACCTCCGTCGCTCTCTCTCTCTCTCTTCCTCGTTCGCACTCCCCCTCTCCCACTCGCTCGCCTTCTCCCCCTTGTATCCGCTCCCCCGTCTTTTATACTTGCGCGCCAGTTTCCCCTGGCGTCTGACGTCACTTCCCCCAGGTACCCTCCACCCCCCCGTCACATCCGGCCGCCATCTTGTTTTGGGCCGCCGGATCGCGTTGCTTAGCAACGCGGGCTTCTGTGCGAGCCGCCATGCGCAGAGCAGCGCTGCACGGCTCGCAGACCGTCCATGGCTGTCCGGCCCTCCCTAGCAGGGACAGCGCTATTGCCGGGTCAGTGCGGGGTGGGCCTGTTTCCAGGGAAAGGGGGGGCCCACCTCGTCACAAAACCCATCTAGTTTAATCTTGAAACCAGATAGATCTTTTGCCCCCACTACTTCCCTTGGAAGGCCATTCCAGAACTTCACTCCTCTAATGGTTAGAAACCTTCGTCTAATCTCAAGTCTAAACTTCCTACTAGCCAGCTTATATCCATTTGTTCTTGTGTCCACATTGGTATTAAGCTTAAATAATTCCTCTCCCTCCCTGGTATTTATCCCTCTAATATATTTAAAAAGTGCAATCATGTCCCCCCTCAGCCTTCTTTTGGTTAAGGTAAACAAGCCAAGCTCCTGGAGTCTCCTTTCATAAGACAGGTTTTCCATTTCTCGGATCATCCTAGTGGCCATTCTTTGTACCTGTTCCAGTTTGAATTCATCCTTCTTAAACATGGGAGACCAGAACTGCCCACAGTATTCCAAATGGGGTCTCACCAATGCCTTGTATAATGGCACTAACACCTCCTTATCCATACTGGAAATACCTCGCCTAATACAACCCAAGATCGTATTAGCCTTTTTCACGGCCATGTCACAATGGCTGCTCATAGTCATTCTATAATCAACCAGGACTCCGAGGTCCTTCTCCTCCTCCGTTACTTCCAACTGATATGTCCCCAGCTTATAACTAAAATTCTTGTTATTAATCCCTAAATGCATAACCTTACACTTCTCACTATTAAATTTCATCCTATTGCTATCACTCCAATTTACAAGATCATCTAGATCTTCCTGTATGATATCCCGATCCTTTTCTGAATTGACAATAGCTCCCAACTTTGTGTCATCCACAAATTTTATTAGGACACTTCCACTTTTGGTGCCAAGATCAGCAACAAAAAGATTAAATAAAATTGGCCCCAAAACTGATCCCTGAGGAACTCCGCTAGTAACCTTCCTCCAACCTGACAGTTCACCTTTCAATATGACCCGCTGTAGTCTCCCCTTTAACCAGTTGCTTATCCACCTCTCAACTTTCATATTAATCCCTATCCTTTCCAATTTAACCAATAATTCCCCATGTGGTACTGTATCAAATGCCTTACTAAAGTCGAGGTAGATTAGATCCACTGCATTTCCTTTATCTAAAAAATCTGTTACTTTCTCAAAAAAGGAGATCAGGTTGGTTTGGCACGATCTACCTTTTGTAAAACCATGTTGTAATTTGTCCAAATTGCCATTAGCCTCAATGTCTCTAACTACTTTCTCCTTCAAAATTTTTTCCAGGATCTTATACTACAGATGTCAAACTAACAGGCCTATGAGTCGCTTTTTACCCGGGTCGCTTTTTTTCCCTTTCTTAAAAATCAGAACTATATTAGCAATTCTCCAGTCAAATGGTACAACCCCTGAGTTTAAAGATTTATTAAAAATTTTTGCTAATGGACTTGCAAGTTCATGTGCCAGTTCCTTTAATATTCTTGGATGAAGATTATCTGGGCTCCCCGATTTATTCCCATTAAGCTGTTCAAGTTTGGCTTTTACCTCAGATATGGTAATATCTACCTCTATATTTTTAGTCCCATTTGTTAAGTTACCATTATCCCTAAGATCTTCATTAGCCTCATTAAAAACTGAAGCAAAGTATTTGTTCAAATATTGGGCCATTCCTAGATTATCCTTAACCTCCACTCCATCCTTAGTAATTAGCGGTCCTAATTCTTCTTTTTTTGTTTTTTTCCTATTTATATGGCTATAAAACCTTTTACTATGGGTTTTAATTCCCTTTGCAAGGTCCAACTCTACCTGACTTTTAGCCTTTCTTACTTTGTCCTTACATGCTCTAACCTCTAAGGTAGCTTTCTTTACTGATCCCTCCCATTTTCCACTCCTTATATGCTTTCTGCTTTTTCTTAATCACCTCTCTGAGATGCTTGCTCATCCAGCTTGGTCTAACACACCTGCCTATTCATTTTTTCCCTTTTCTAGGGATATAGGCTTCTGACAGCTTCTGCAACTTTAACTTAAAATAAGTCCAGGCCTCCTTCACTTTAAGGTCCATAATTTCTTTAGTCCAATCAACTTCCCTAACTAATTTCCTTAATTTATTAAAGTTAGCCCTTTTGAAATCAAAAACCCTAGTCTCAGATTTAATTTTGTTTATCCTTCCATTTAATTTGAACTGAATTAGCTCATGATCACTCGAGCCAAGGTTGTCTCCTACAACCATTTCATCTATGAGGTCCTCGCTACTCACCAAAACCAAATCTAAAATAGCATCCCCCCTTGTTGGTTCAGCAACTACTTGATGAAGGAATTCATCAGCTATCACATCTAGGAAAATCTGAGCCCTATTATTATTACTAGCACTTGTCCTCCAGTCTATATCTGGAAAGTTGAAATCTCCCATGATTATGCCGTTTCCATGAGTATTTACTTCATTCAAAACATTAAAGAGGTCTCTATCCATATCCAAATTGGATCCTGGTGGTCTATAACACACCCCAAGCACTATCCCAGGGGAGGATCTGATAGTTTTCTTTCCCAATGTGATTTTTGCCCAAACAGACTCTGTCTTCTCCATTCCATCACTTTTTATTTCTTTACAATCTACCTCATCTTTGATATACAATGCGACTCCACCACCTTTACCCTTATTTCTGTCTTTCCTAAACAGCACATACCCTTCAATACCTGTACTCCAGTCATGCCTAGTATTCCAACATGTTTCTGTTATTCCTATAATATCTGGTTTCACTTCCTGGACCAATAGCTCTAGTTCCTCCTTTTTGTTACCTAGGCTCCTCGCATTGGTGTACAAACATCTTAATTTTTGCTGTTTGGCCTCATTCACATTCTTTACCCAATTTGGCACAGACGTTATACCTCCAATATGACCTATTAGACTAGTATCCACCCAACCCTTCCTCATGTTCATTCTCCTACCCCCAGCTATATCCTTTCTTACTCCGTTTTCCTCCCTCTCAGTGTCCTCCCTCTCATTCCAGCACTTCACCACCCTCCTAGTGAAATTGTTTTTTCTAATATCCAACTTGGACCTCCCCCACCACAACTTGAGCCCATTGCTCCTTGTTCTGCCATCAGTCACCACTGAGAACAGCCTCTCTCCATCCTCTTTGGAACCCCCCTTCAGGAAGTTGAAGGCTGCTCTCAAATTCCCCCTCACTCTTCTCTTCTGTAAACTAAACAAGCCCAAATCCCTCAGCCTCTCCTCATAAGTCATGTGCTCCAGCCCCCTAATCATTTTAGTAGCTCTCTTCTAGACTTTCTCCAATTTGTCCACATGTAATAGGGGGTCCAGATTTACACACAATACTCCAGATGTGGCCTCATCAGTGCCAAATAAAAAGGAATAATCACTTCTCTAGATCTCCTTCTAATGCAGCCCAATATGCCATTAGCCTTCTTGGCTACAAGGGAGCACTGTTGACTCCTATCCCGCTTCTCCTATCCAGCTACTGTAATCCCCAAGTCTTCTTCTGCCTAACTGCAGCGTAGCCAGTCTGTCTCCAGCCTATAGCAGTGCTTGGGATTCTTCTGCCCCAAGGGCAGGACTCTGCACTTGTCCTTGTTGAACCTCATCAATATTCTTTTGGTCTACTCCCCCAATTTATCTAGGTCACTCTTGATCCTATCCCTATACTCCAACATATCTATCTCTCCCCCTAGCTTAGTGTCATCTGCAATCTTGCTGAGGGTGCAATCCATCCCCTCATCCAGGCCACTAATAATAATGTTGAAGAAAACCAGCCCTAGAATCAACTCGTGGAGCACTCCACTTGATACCGATCACCAACCAGACATCGAGCCATTGATCACTACTTGTTGGGCCTGACAATCTAGCCAGCTTTCTATCCACCTCACAGTCCATTTATCCAATCCATACTATGTTAACCTGCAGTATACTGTGGGAGATCACATCAAAAGCTTTTTTAAAGTCAAGGTATATCACATCCACCAACTTCCTCGTGTCCACAGATCCAGTTACCTCATCATAGAAGGCAATCGGATTGGTCAGGTATGACTTGCCCTTGGTGAAGCCATGTTGACTCTTCCTGATCACTTTCTTCCAAGTGCTTCAAAATTGATCCTTGAGGATCTCCTCCATGATTGTTCCAGGGACAGAAGTGAGGCTGACTGGTCTGTAGTTACCTGGATTGTCCTTCTACCCTTTTAAAAGATGGGCACTACATTAGGAATTAAAAGGATTAGTGAACTAGTTGACTATCCGATAAGCTAATCGGATAGTCATCTAGTCACTCCCCCCCTTGCTGCCTCTATCAGATAAGGGCAGAAAGGTGGGGGGAGGAGAAGAAGGGATTACTTAAAAGTAGCAGCGCCGCACGGAGCCCAGAACCCAGGCTCCAAGTGGCACTGCCACTTTGAAATGCCATGTGGAGCCCATGGTCAGCTGGGGAGTCCCCAGCCAATCCCAGGTTTCACTCAGCATTTCAAAGTGGCAGCACAGCACGAAGCTCAGGGTTGGGCTCAGTGCAGTTCTGCCACTTTGAAATGTACAAGAGTCCCCAGCGGGGGCTCTTGTGCATTTCAAAGAGGAAGCCAGTATGGAGCCTGGGGCAAGTACAGGACTGGTTAGGTCTATACTGCAGAGTTTTTGCACAAAAACTCATGGAGCGTCCACACCTCAAGTGCATTTTTGCACAAGTAAAACAAAAGAACAGAGGGGTTTTCCGGTGTAGATAGTCCTCTTTCTACAAGGAATAACTCCTTTTGCCGCAAGAGCTCTTGTGCAAAAAGGTGTGTTGATGGGGGACAGGGATTTTTTGCGCAAAAAGAGGCAATTGAAAAAAGCCCACATGCCCAAGTAGCCATTCTGTAAATAGCAATCAGAGTTTCCTTTCAAGGGAGCATCCATGCAGTCTGGACGCTCTCTTTCACAAAGTGTATCGATTTCGATACACTTTTGCAGTGTGAATGCTCTCTTGCACAAGACGTTTTGGCGGAAGTTCTCTTCTGCAAAAAGCTTCTTGCGCAAGAAGCCTGTAGTATAGATATAGCATGAGTTCCCCGCTAACCCCCGGCTTCATGCAGGTGCTTCCACTTTGAAATGCACATTTTAAAGGCATCGCACAGAAGTGCTTATCGACTAGTTGAGTAGTCGATGGAAATTCCATCAACCAGTTAACTAGCTAATTAATTGCTAATTAACATCCCTATACTACATTTGCCTTTTTCTAATCATGTGGGTCTTCCCCCAATGGATCTGCAATCACATCAGCCAACTCCCTCAGCACCCTTGGAAGTATTAGAGCTGGTCCCATGGATTTGTGTATGTCCAATTTTCTAAATAGTTCTTAAGCTGTTCTTTCTCCACCAAGGGCTGCCCACCTCCTTCCCATACTGTGTTGCTTAGAGCAGTAGTCTGTGGGCTGACCTTGTCTGTGAATACAGAGGCAAAAAAAGCATTGAGTACTTCAGCATTTCCCACATCATCGGTCATTAAGTTATATATGCATGGCATTTTCACATGGAGCAAAAGGTACATTTAACTATAAATATTGTAATTTTATACATCAGAATATTCCTTCATCTAAAATGGCATTTCCAGGGTAATGCTAAATTATGTTGTGTTATCCATTTAGAAACAGAATTTTCCATTGACCATATGCTCCAGTTCTACAGTTGGAGACATGAGGCTCTATGCTGTGCAGAGGTCTACCTGCAAAGATCCACTTGCAGGACTGGAACGTTCTTATTATGTCTGTTTCGGGGAGGCACAGTCTTTTTCCATATCTCCTGTGAAGTTATCATATTAAAATTAGAATCAGATTGTGATCACCTTGGTTAGTCTGAATACCTTACACCATAGCTAGTCCTAGTGAACTCAGTGGGACAACTTATGGAGTAAGGTATTATTGAAGGAATTGATGAAGTTAGTTTATGTTTAGCTAGAAGCCATCTTGTATAACAGAAACCATTTCAGCTTTTTGTCTTTGCACGTAGGCCAGAGTGAACTTTCTATCACCCCATGCACCAGGCCAAGACAGATGTGCTATTGGAATGTGTTAATTGGGCTGGTTCAGAGAGGAGAGGTACTCCCTCGTACCTGTCCGCCATCATGTTGATAAGGCTTTGTTTTTCCTAGTCTAATTGATTATTTCTGTAATTGGATGCCCTGACGTCAGACTGTTTGGTTAAGGGTATAAAGATACTAGGATTGATTGTATTAGGTAGCCTTACTGGACCCAGCTTTGCTGAGACCACGTTTGGCTCACTTTGCTTTTATTGGCCAATAAAACTGTCTGTTTAGCCGCGTAAACTGAGTGAGGCGTTTGCTTCGACAATTTGGAGGTTCCACCGAGATTCCTAACGCGCCACTTGCCCATATGGACGGACCGGCACTCCACTTCCAAACCTCTCAGAGCGCTCAATAGAAGGTAAGGAGATACCTGTTACAAAATCTCCTAGTGAGGGCTTGGGATTTGGAGTGACGGCCAGCCATCGGGGTAAGGGGAGCTACGGAATTCAATTTTGTGGAGCGGCTAACATTTTTGTCTGTCTGTGTCTGTCTTTGTCTATTAGGCCTGTCTTATGTGTCACAGTTCCAAAAGGGCACACCGGTGTCTCTAGTGAGGCAGCCATGCGCTGGACCCTCTGTGTTCGGACGCTAAAAGCTGGTGTGGTGCCATTACTCTCTCTCGGCACACGGAACTGTGGGGAAGCTTTGTTGTCTCTCTCTGTTATTTGTGGGCGTAGTACTGACCTCTGAGGCTAACCCCAGGCCATAGTGCCCCATTCCGCCAGGCTGTCTCCAGGCGCCAGGACGTGGTGTTCTGCCGGGCTGGGGCAGGTGCCGGAAACCCCTGCGAGGCAGGTGGACCTTGAGTCCAGTGCTTCGCAACAAAAAGGGGGGGGACCAGTGCGAGCAGGTGAATTCTTGATTCGGTGACTCGCAGAGCGAGCAGGCGGATCCTGATTCAGTGACTCGCAGAGCAAGCAGGCGAATCCTGTTTCGGTGACTTGCAGAGCAAGCAGGCGAATTCTGATTCGGTGACTCGCAGAGCGAGCAGGCGGATCCTGATTCGGTGACTCGCAGAGCGAGCAGGCGGATTCTGATTCGGTGACTTGCAGAATATGGTGTAAGCAGGCGGACTTTGGTTCGGTGTCTTACAGAATTAAGCGCGCGCGCAGAAAATGGGGGTAGGTCAGTCTACAGGAATTCCAGTGCCTTCTAAGGACAGTCCGGCTTTCTTTATGTATACCCACTATGGGAAAAATACTTGCAAGTTTCTGGATAAGTGGAATTTGTATACTCAAAATGACCCAAAATTGCAATTCCCATTGAAAGGGACTTTTGATGTAACTAAAATTTTACATTTAAGGGAGGCTCTTGAGGGTCGTGGAGCGAAAACTCCCGATCTGCAATGGTCTGCCTATCTACCATGGTATGAAGAAACTTTTAAAAGGCAGAAAGAATCTCAATTAAGAAGCTTTAAAGATACTCAGGAAAAACTGCAAACACAGATTAAACTGCTGAAAGAGGCTAGCACTCAATCAAAAGCAGTGATAACTAAGCCCAGTGCACCACCTGTTGGGCAATTGTATCCTTGTCTCCCAAACCCCGATTCACAGGATGACATGAATGATGTCCTGTGCCCCGCGTGGAATCCCCCGCCAGTACCAGACCCACTTTCAGCTCCCGAGCCCCAAGTAGTTTCAGGAAGCCAGGCTGTGACTGAGAAGGAAAAACAAGGAACAGGGGTGTTCCCGATTACATATAAGATTTCTGGGGGAAGCACTATTCTCCTCCAGCCAGCAACTCCTAAGGGACAACGATCAGTGGCACGTATTGAGTCGGGGAATAATAGCCCCGTCGCCGCTTATCCTTTACGGGAAGTCCCAAACCCACAAGGAGGGCGTATGCGGGTTTACCAACCCTGGACCAAAACCGAATTACACGCCATGGCCAAAGATTTTCCCTCAGTAGAAGAGGACCCGGTAAAATTTAAAGCAGAACTGGCACTAGTAATACGGTCTTATGATCCTAACTGGCAAGACCTTGATCTGCTTTTGAGGGTGATTCTGCCTGATGATAAGCGTAAAAAGATTTTAAAGAAGGCAGGCTGGCCACCTGGACCTATTTCAGGAGACCCAGATTTAGCAGCTAATAAAGAGGCTCTCACCCGAGCTAGAAATGGACTGCTTGATAGTATCCTTCAAGTCTTTCCCAAACTTCCGAATTGGGCTAAAATTAGCACCTGCAAACAGGAAGAAAATGAATCACCAGGTGCCTATTTAGAAAGGCTTACTAAAGTGTTTGAAAGGCACTCTGGCATTGAAAACCCAGCTGATACTGCCAAGCAAGCGCTGGGTGCCGCTTTTGTTACTGGACTGGATCCAGCTATCCAGACCCTGTTAAAACAGATAACCATTGGCTGGGAAACTAAACCCTTAGAGGAGCTTCTGACAGTGGCAAACCACTGCAGACAGTGTATAAAGGCTAAGCAGGACAAAGAACCTAAGCTTATGGTTCTGCAATCACTGCCTACTAAAACAGGCAGGGGTCGGGGGCGTCCCATAGAACGACAGTCACGGGGCTCACCCTGGTCTGGAAATTCTGCCGGCCGTGGCAACCCCAGGATAAATGCAAACACTTGTCACTATTGCAAACAGCCAGGACACTGGAAAAGCCAGTGCCCAAACCGCCCCATGCAGCCAGAGCCTGTAGCTTTCAGACCCCCGCAGGGTCAGTTTACTTTAGCAACGGCTGAGAGTCAATAGGGGTGCCCAGAGGAGGATTGCAACTTCACCCTTTTATCTCCGCTTATTCCCCTGAACTCTGACGGCACCCTCACTTGCCAAGTTGCTGGACAAAACACCCAGGTTTTAGTGGACACAGGTGCTAGCAGGTCCACTCTCCAAGCGTCTTCTTTCTCTATTCCTATGTCTAACCAGGTTGTTAATGCAGTTGGTATTTCTAATCAAGTCGTGCCTCACCCTGTTTCTAAACCCGTGTCTCTTGTACTAGGACCTATTTCTGAGCATCATTCCTTTCTCCTAAGTCCTACTTCCCCTGTGAATTTATTAGGAAGAGATTTATTGTGCAGATTACGTTGCACTATTTTCTGTACTCCTGATGGGGTTTATCTTGAAGTGCCTGCACAGACCCGACAGGAGGTAGAGGACCTGCTGCAGGGTCCTGACACTGAACTATTTCCCTTAATTCCTGTTTCGGATGCTGATCTTTTGTCCCAGGTCCCCAACTGTTTGTGGGCCACCACCCCAAACGAAGTGGGCAGGATATCAGTAGATCCCGTTTACATTTCTGTTGACAAAACTAAGCGTCTGCCCCGTATTACCCAATACCCACTGAATCCTGCAGCTGAGGCAGGAATTCAGCCTGTTATTTCTGATCTCTTGGCACAAGGTGTTCTTGTTCGCTGTACAAGTGAGTGTAATACTCCTATACTGCCTATAAAGAAACCAGGAAGGGACACCTATCGTTTCGTCCAGGACCTTCGAGCTATTAACGCTATTGTCATCTCTCAATTTCCTGTTGTGCCTAACCCGACCACTATTCTCTCCTCTATCCCACCTGATTCCACCCATTTTACTGTCGTTGATCTCTCCTCCGCCTTTTTCAGTGTTCCCCTCCACCCTGATTGCCAATATCTTACTGCTTTTACTTATAAAGGACAGCAATACTGTTGGACCGTTCTGCCACAAGGGTTTAGAGATTCTCCCACCTACTTTTCACAAATTCTACGGCAGGATCTCTCTGACATTACATTCCCTTCTGGCTCTACTCTTATTCAATATGTAGACGATTTGCTTCTTTGTAGCGCTTCCCTTGAGGCCTGCAGATTAGATTCTGTTGTACTTCTCACTGCTTTAGCTAATAAGGGTCATAAAGTGTCTAAACAAAAACTTCAGCTCTGCAAGCCCACAGTTCGGTATTTGGGCCATGACCTCTCGGCAGGGAGCCGTCACCTCTCTGCTGATAGAATCCAGGCAATTCTTTCTGCCCCTAAACCCACTACCCCCTCCCAAGTCCGCTCTTTCCTCGGTATGGCTGGCTACTGCAGACAATGGATTCCTAACTTTTCTCAGCTAGCCAAACCGCTCCAAGAGCTCACCCGTAATGCAACCCCTTCCCCTATACCATGGGGATCTCAGCAAGACACTGCTTTCTCGTCTCTGAAACAAACACTAGCTTCTGCTCCAGCTCTGGGCTTGCCCGATTACTCCCGTCATTTCACTTTGTTCTGTCATGAAAAAGAAGGATGTGCTTTAGGTGTACTAGTGCAGAAACATGGTGATAAATACCGCCCTCTTGCTTATTACAGCACCTATCTTGACCCCGTTGCGGCCTCATTTCCACCGTGCCTCCGTGCAATTGCGGCGGCAGCACGGATTTTAGAGCAAGCAGAACCTTTGGTTTTACAATCTCCATTAACACTGGCTGTTCCTCATTCGGTGTCAGCATTACTTTTAAAAGGAAAAACCCAGCACCTTTCTAATGCCCGTCTTGTTAAATATGAACGGCTTCTCTTTGCTTCTCCCAATGTCTCTGTAATTCGTTGTGACTCTTTAAATCCCGCTACACTACTCCCTGCACCCCATGAAGGGGAGCCTCATGACTGTTTGCAAGTTGTGCAAGCCGTCACCTCTCCAAGACCAGACCTGTTCGAAATGCCTTTAGATAACCCTGATTTTATACTGTATACAGACGGTTCTTGCTTTTATAATTCTAGTGGAGTTTTAGTAGCAGGCTATGCAGTTTGTACTGTCTGGGATGTCATAGAATCTGCTCCTCTACCTGCTGTTTCTTCCGCACAGGTGGCAGAATTAATAGCTCTAACAAGGGCTTGTCACATTGCCGCAGGAGCATCTGCTACTAACTACACTGACTCCCGGTATGCTTTTGGCGTAGTTCATGATTTTGGTACGCTCTGGAAGCAGCGAGGTTTCCTTACTTCCTCTGGCCACTCTATAAAGAATGGGCCTTATGTAGCCGCTTTACTTGATGCAGTACTTTTACCTTCAGCTCTTGCTATTGTTAAGTGTGTAGCTCATTCCTCTTCCTCTAATGAAGTTGCATTAGGAAATGACATGGCCGATCGGGCTGCTAAGGCAGCCGCCCTATGTCCTCCTCGGGCTGAAGCATTGTACCCTTCTTTCCCACCACCGCCAGCTCCTTTGCCATCTCTGTCAGAACTGGCCCTCCTGCAGGACCAAGCCCCAGAATTAGAAAAGCAGGAGTGGAGACTGGCAGGGTGCACCTTGCACCCAGACCATTTGTGGCGCAGCTCTGACGGCCGCATTGTTGCCCCAGTGGTCTTGCTACCTCACCTTGCCTCCGTGCTCCATGGATTGTCGCACGTTGGCAAAGGGGGGATGGTGGCAATCCTAAAGCAAAATTGGTTTGCTCCCAAATTCTCCCAAGCAGCAAAAGATTACTGTCTGGCTTGCCCTGTCTGCCAAGCCCACAACGTGGGTAAACCTGTAAAGACAGTTCCGGCAACCAGACCTCCGCCTTTAGGACCATTTCTGAATTTACAAATGGACTTTATTCAATTGCCTAAATGTCAATCCTTTGAATATGTGCTGGTTATTGTTTGTTTGTTTTCGGGATGGGTAGAAGCTTATCCCTGCAGGAAAGCGGATGCCATCACAGTAGCTAAGAAACTTCTAAATCATTACATCCCATCATGGGGAATACCCCTGGTGATCTCCAGTGATAGAGGTACCCACTTTACTGGACAAATTGTTCAAAAGCTGACAAAGTACTACTCTATCAGACAAGCACTGCACTGCCCGCGACACCCGGAGAGCGCAGGAGCAGTAGAGAGACGTAACGGGATTTTAAAGAACAAACTTGCTAAGATATGTGAGGACTCTGGTTTAACATGGGTAGAAGCACTCCCGATTGCCCTAATGAGCATGAGAGCCACTCCTAATCGGAAAACTGGACTCAGTCCACATGAGATTGCATGTGGCCGACCTATGAGACTGTTAAGCAGCCCAGACATTAACTTGGCTGATGCCATACTCATTAAAGGAAGCATAGTCAAGTATTGTCAGGAACTTATGAGGTGTGTACAGTCCTATCATTCACAGGTTAAGGACGCCTTCCAAGAGGCCCCGACTGAGCCGTGCCATAAACTACAACCAGGAGACTGGGTTTGCGTGAAAGTTCACCAGCGAAAGACTGCCCTGGAACCCAGGTGGAAGGGTCCCTACCAAGTCCTTCTGACCACCCATACTGCTGTAAAGTGCGAAGGATTGCCCACCTGGATTCACGCATCCCACTGCAAACCCGTCCTGGCCCCTACAGAAGTCGGCCCCAACAAGGATCAGCACAGACCTGGTACCGGAGACCCAGGTCCAGAAGCAGACGAGGATCAGCGCAGACCTGGTACCGGAGACCCAGGTCCAGAAGCAGACGAGGATCAGCGCAGGCTTGGTACCGGCAATCCAAGCCCTGAAGCAGACGATCCTGAAAGACCGAGGCCAAGGTACCAGCTGCGGCCCAGAAGGACCTGCCAGCGATAGGTGAAGCAAACTACGAAGTCCTGAAGAACAGCCAGCATGAGGCTGGACAAACAATTCATGTTGAGCTTATGCTTAGTTTTGTTTTTAATACCTAGTAGTTATAACCTATATGGTTCAAATGTGTTTATGCTTTTAATGAACCAAGTTTCCCAAGAATTTAATTCCACAGGTTGCTGGATATGTGCTCACAGTCCTGTACATTCAGAAGGAGGCATCCCAATGATTCCAGTTCCACTGAACAACACTCAAATGAATGGCCCATTGTTTAATGAGCTAAAGCCAAATGATACCTGGCAGGATAAAGGGTTTACTAGCCCAGGGTACATCCGCCTAGCTCTGACACCAGTTGGAGAATACTGCTGGACATGTAATGGTACAGGAGCCCGAGTGGGGAAAAGCAGGTGTGAGGTAAACATTGTCCTGAATGGAGTATGGAACAGAAATAACACCTGGGAAAATAACAAAGGCCCTTATGACTTTGGAATCGATGGGTACTATTTGCAATGGATGATGAAGCCCCAATGCCAAAGGACCTTAACAGCAAAGGTTGGCCATTACTTTATATGTGGTCGCCGAGCATACAAAACACTGCCCAAGGGCTGGAGTGGAACCTGCTATATTGGAGCAGCCTTCCCAGCCATTCGAATCACTAACCATCTCCCTGGGAGTAGAATCCGAAATTACCGAGAGATAACAGAAACACAGCGGTTTTGGGGAATTGCGTTCCCAGGATTGGGTGTGGCCTATGCAGTAAGAGAAATTCGGAGGCTGGAAGTAGCTTTCGAGAAAGTAGCTAATGCCACAACTAAAGCTCTCCGTGCCATTAATATGGAACTAGGAGAAGTGAGACAAATGGTTCTCCAGAACCGGATGGCCCTAGACTATGTCCTAGCTAGTAAGGGTGGGGTTTGTGCCTTAGTAGGAAAGGAATGCTGCGTGTATATCACCGACACCAGCAAAGAAGTGGAGGAAGATGCCTCAGAGATTGAAAAAGCTGTGGAACGCTTAAGGCAGGGGGAAGACTGGACCCTCTGGGATTGGTTAAGAGGCTGGTTTGGACATGTGGGAACTTGGATTTTGCAAGGTGTAGTTTTAGTATTGGCTATATTCTTTTGTGCTTATTTTTGTTTCTTGTTAATCAAATGCTGTATTTCTTGTATTCGAGAAAACAAGGGACAGACCCTTACTAAAGAGAATGTGGAAGTAATGATGTTAAAATATGATGAGCAGAGAGAGGAACAAGAAATGTATATAAAGGCTTTGATGAAAATGGAGATGTAAAATGGTTTCATGGTTAGCCTTTAAAAGGCTAAAAGGGGGGAGTTGATGAAGTTAGTTTATGTTTAGCTAGAAGCCATCTTGTATAACAGAAACCATTTCAGCTTTTTGTCTTTGCACGTAGGCCAGAGTGAACTTTCTATCACCCCATGCACCAGGCCAAGACAGATGTGCTATTGGAATGTGTTAATTGGGCTGGTTCAGAGAGGAGAGGTACTCCCTCGTACCTGTCCGCCATCATGTTGATAAGGCTTTGTTTTTCCTAGTCTAATTGATTATTTCTGTAATTGGATGCCCTGACGTCAGACTGTTTGGTTAAGGGTATAAAGATACTAGGATTGATTGTATTAGGTAGCCTTACTGGACCCAGCTTTGCTGAGACCACGTTTGGCTCACTTTGCTTTTATTGGCCAATAAAACTGTCTGTTTAGCCGCGTAAACTGAGTGAGGCGTTTGCTTCGACAGAATCATCATCTATTTCTTATGGAGGAGTTCTGCTGAGATGGAAAGTATCTCCTCCTTGTAATACTGAAACTACAGGCATAGCCAATTTTCATGAGATTTGAAAAATGAGAAAACGATTCCCTTCATAAAATATACGATTATTGTGCAGGCCCACACATGGGGGGGGGGGGTCTGTGCGAAGGGTGTGAAAGCACCTCCCAGGGCCCCCCAAGTAAGCATGCACCAGTCGGTGAGGGGAAGGCAGGAGCAGTGCGCTGCCCGAGCCTCTCTCCCCCATGCTCTGACAAGCCAGGGGAAGGCTGGGCCTGATTTCTTCGCTTATTTGGGGAACCATGGGGGTGCAGTCACACCCCTGTGGTCCACATTTACAAAAAAAGCCCCCCCCCCACACACACACATAAGTTCCTGCATATGGGCCTGTTATGCTACATAACATTAAGTCATGCATGTGCCTGTCGTATATAAATCCCCCTTACTTGGTGTTTGACTGATAATTTTCCCATCTGTGTAATATTACATATTTGTTTAGTATCAATCAGAAGTGGCCACTTAGAATATGCAAAAAGATTAATGAATTTTAAGAATCAATACAATATGCTCTCAGCTCCTATAAATAACTTGAATGAACTCCTCTTAGTAAAATCACAGCTTTATTACCATCATAACTGAATCTTAAAAGACCATCTTAATCATCTCTCACACTTAATCTTTATTTAGGGACAACTGACAATGCCACTATACTGTAGGTTTTATTTCCCAATAGACTCAAAGAATTAAAAACGACAGTGAATTTGCAATACATACTTGGCTTGTAGTCAAGGTGAATAAAAATCAGTGCTTTTTAAAAAAAAATAAAATCTGTTTATATTTAAGTCCAATTTCATAGGTTTTCCCTTTAAAACTATCTTTAGATAAAATATTTGATTAAGATACATTGTATCCCATCATGTAACAGGGATTATAAATTCTATAGTATGGGACAATAGTATTCATGTAATGTTTAAGAAAAGTTTTGAAAATTAGTTCATGGGTTAGGAACCCAATCTTATGGACTTCCAGAGGCTTCGGTATAGATATTTAGGTTAATCTTTCCATCTACCCAGTGGGATTCAGTGCTCTGTCTAGAAGATACCAGCAGAGATGCTTAGTTTTGCAGTTCTCAAACTGTTTCCACAGATAACACGCTTGTTAACAGCTAAATATCTAGATGTGAGAAATAATAGACCTCAACTCTATCGTCCCTCTGCAAATGTGTGTACGCAGAGTCAATCCTTTACCTCTCTAAAAGTGCCAAGTTTCAAAAAGTCCAATGAATAGAAGATTATTAGGGGTGGACTAGATCTGGACAAGAAAGAAGAAGTCTGGAGATAACTGAGAAGGGAGGAACAGGCAGTAAAAACGAAAGTGGAACTGAGCCACATATTCCAGAAGTCTTGATGTCTGAGTGTAGCCTTCATTGATTTGAAATCTACCATACCATTCTCACTAGAATGTACTTTTGTGTACAAAACCATGATTAAATCAAGTCTTCCTGACTAGTGATTTAAATCAATTTAATGAAAATTAAATCCATCTTGCTTGTAGTTAATTTTCAAAGAGTTTATTTCATTTGTTATCATAGAATCATAGAATAATAGGACTGGAAGGGACCTCGAGAGGTCATCGAGTCCAGCCCCCCGCCCTTAAGGCAGGATCAAGCTCCGTCTACACCATCCCTGACAGATGTCTATCTAACCTGTTCTTAAATATCTCCAGAGAGGGAGATTCCACCACCTCCCTTGGCAATTTATTCCAATATTTGACCACCCTGACAGTTAGGAATTTTTTCCTAATGTCCAATCTAAACCTCCCCTGCTGCACTTTAAGCCCATTACTCCTTCTCCTGTCCTCAGAAACCAAGAGGAACAAATTTTCGCCTTCCTCCTTGTGACACCCTTTTAGATATTTGAAAACCGCTATCATGTCCCCCCTTAATCTTCTTTTTTCCAAACTAAACAAGCCCAGTTCATGAAGCCTGGCTTCATAGGTCATGTTCTCTAGACTTTTAATCATTCTTGTCGCTCTTCTCTGTACCCTTTCTAATTTCTCCACATCTTTCTTGAAATGTGGCACCCAGAACTGGACACAGTACTCCAGCTGAGGCCTAACGAGCGCAGAGTAGAGTGGCAGAATGACTTCACGAGTTATGATGTGCATTACAATATATAGGGATTTTTATTAACTTTTGAAGTTCGTTTGTTGGCTGGTAACACCCAATTGCTTTCTGCAAAGCTGTCAAATCTCAGACAAATGTCTATGAAGCAAGATATATACATTCATCTAACTGCCAACAATTAACCACCAAGATGATAAGCCTCAACTACTCCCTCATCTTCCTCCACATTTTCTATTGTCAGGACTGCATTATATAACTACCTCTTACTTGACTTCCTGATAAAAAGATAAACATCATTAAATAACCTGACTATTTTTAACTTTCCAAGTCAAATTAAGCAGGTATGTTGGCATTCCGTATAGTCTGTCGGTGTGAACTTAACCTAGGAGGCCAAGAGTGAATACATTTAGCTGATAGCTTTGTCCTATTGATACTTGCCTGATGTATAATAAATAGTTCCAGATATCTTTGAGAAATGAATTGCTGAAACTTACTTATATAATCAGGCACAATCCACTTAAAGATTCCCATTAAAAATAAACGTCAAACCTCACACACAGTATACTGGTTAAAAAATCCCAAACCAGGCTATAAAACCCACAAGAAAGCTATACACAAATGGTAGTGGCATATAGCCCAGGTGTGGGCAAATACTGGCCTGTGGGCCTCATCCGATCTGCCTGAGTTAGCCCCTTATGGGTCCCCACCACTAGATTTACCTGTGCCTACGCAGGTATGGGCGATCACGGCTCCATTGTGCCAGGCCAATGGGAGCTGCAAGAAGCAGTGTCCTGGTACTGGCAAACAGGAGCTGGGCTCACTGGTACCTGCAGAAGCACACGTACATATAGTGGCAGTGACCTGCCAGGGACTAACCCCCACCACTATTTTATTGTCCACCCCTGATGTGGCCAGTCTGTAGCGCTCCTCCCCAGACAGAGCTCTGGGGGCATTTCAGATGCAGAGGAGCAGATGGCTTCTTGGCTCACAGAAAGCAGTGCAGTCTGTGACACCCCTCCTCCTTCCAAATGTAACAACGGATTTTTGTTCAAATGGGAAAATTGATAACTGGACTTCCCCCTCCTCTCCTTCACTTCATGCCTTTTTGTCACACAGGCTTTACCATCGGCTAAGGAAGAACGTATTTATGGGAGCCCTCGTTCAGATGTTGGCAGCAACTTATTTGTCAGGCATTTCTACCCCAGAGGCTCTGAGGCCACTAGAGAGAGCCCCGCGCTACACCCTTAGCTAAGGGCCACTTGGCTATTAGCTTATGTAGTGGAGCCTCATGGCTTTAGCCACTAAGATCCTAGGTTCAATCTTGCCTGCTGAGGACCAGGGTCCATCAGCTTTACACATGCAAAAAAGACATTATGCTTCCCACCAGCTGCAGGTTACACGGTGGTATCACAGTTACAGGTGGATTAAATTTCTCAGCAGTATCTGAGAAAACTATAAAAAAAGGTGTTCTTCGAGGAGTGTCCCCGTGGGTGCTGCACCTTAGGTGCCGCTGCGCCCATAGTTGGCAGATTCTAATTATATAGCAGTGCCCCTCTGGTTGGCTGTGCATGTGGCGCGCTGACGCACGACGGTTGTAACTGTCATTCCACGCGCACAGCCAACCTCCTCCTCAGTTTCTCTGACCACGCCTGGCTTAGGTCACATAGAGCAGCTTCCTCATACCTATTAGATACAATGTAATTCTTTAGCTTAATCTGTAGTTGTTAGTGTTAGTTGATGTTAGCATCTACTTCTGTCAGTTGCAAAACAAACAAACAAACAAACAAAAACCCAACCCTGCAAGAACGAAGACTGAGAGCGGGGAAACGGCTTCCCTCCCTGCTCCACAGGAGCTGCAGTTTACATGCTGCCAGCTCGCATCAGGATCTGAAACAAAAGAGAGACTCCTTACTGGGACATGCCAGGATCTCCAGGCTTTAAGAAACACGAGTCCTATAGGGTATCTATTTCAATATGCGACAGACACTCACACTGCATTCGCTGTCTGGGGCGAGAGCATAACACACGGCAGTGCGCTCACTGCCTAAAGCTATCTAGCAGGACACGGAACGTGAGAGAGCACCAGATAAAAGTGATGCAGCTGGACAAGACCAACACAGCTGCTGACCAGTGGCAGAGACTCACCCCCATAAGGAAATCCCTGTGGCACTCGCACATAAAGGGGGCTAAGACCCTCCTGCGCCCCAGGGACCAGGCCAGGCAGAAACTGAAGAAATGGTCTCACCCCTCAGCCCCGCTGAGGAAGCACTCCAGAGGCAGCAATCCTATTCCTGCGCAGCCACAGCCAAAATGCAGGATAAACAGAAAGGGAAAGGAGCCAGCACTCAGAAGTGCCGGGACCCCTCAGAGAAGAGGCGAGCTTCCCCCCGAAGCTGGATGTAGGAGTGGAACATACAGGCTCTACACCAGCACAGCCACCAACAGCAGCACCGCACTAGGCGTTATCAGCTCTTAAACAGCTGACAGTGGCGCCTGCAAAAGCACTCTGCACCGGTACCGAGCAGTGCAGCGCAAGCATTTAAAGGACTGGTACCAGCTAGAAGTACAAACATGTACAAGAGGTACCCGGCACCAGCACAAGCTTCAGTGGTACCAAGTTGCTCCCCATTACACGTATCGGAGGAGCAGCACATGCAGTGTGCCTCAGAGGCTCACAGTGACCTCCCTCCTCTCCCCACCGCCTCTTGTGTCTCCTAGAGCAAGGGTCCCTGCTTAACAAGCCATTCTCATCACTGGCTTGGGGAAAAACCCTTCCATGGTCTTAGACTCCCCTTTCCCTCCAGGGGTGGCCTACAGGGCATGGGGAACCTAGTCATACCCACTTACTCCAGGTTTCAGCCAATGGCCCTTAGTAGCAGCCACTAGTGGGCATCTTGCTCTGCTCCCCACAAAGCAGCAGTAGCCCCTCCCTCAGCCACCTCCCCAGCCACACTTTGGAGAAACCTTGCCAACTTGCAACCTTCAGTGCTCTCCCACTCTACACGTCCTCCTCTCTGGCCTTCTCCTTCCCCTCCTTGGCTGAGAGGAAGCCTTTTATAGTGACCCTGCAGGCCCCAACTGGCTGCAGGTGTCCCACTAGCCTGCTGCTACAGGCCGGCTCGTAATGAGTCTCAGATCCCCACCTGTCTTAATTGGGGAACAGCAGGCTCAGGCAGCCTATGCAGGGAACAAGAACCCATTCACCCAAGTCCCAGGCTATGTCTACACTGGAAGCCTCTTGCGCAAGAAGAGTTTTGCGGAAGAGTTCTTGCACAAAAAGTCATCCACAAGAGAGCGTCTACACTGGCATGTGCTTTTGCACAAGAGCATCCGTGCCAGTGTAGACGCTCTCTTGCGCAAGAAAGCTCTGATGGCCATTTTAACCATAGGAGTTTCTTGTGCAAGAAATTCATTTTTGCCAGTCTACACTGCCCTCTTGCGCAAGAGGGCTTATTCCTTGTGGGGAAAGGAATAACTCTTCCGGAAGAAGCCCTGTTTTCCAATGCTGTACTGTAAATTTACTTGCGCAAGAACACGCATACAGTGTAGGCACCTGACAAGTTTTTGCACAAGAACAGCTGTTCTTGTGCAAGATGCCGCCAGTGTAGCCATAGCCCCGGTGTACCTGCCCTCTGCCAAACACCTGCAGCCTGTTGCCTTCGCTTTGCTACAGAATTTATTGTTATGGGTTTATATGGAGGCTCTTTTGGGCTAGGGGTGAAAGCAGGCCAAGGTGGGGGTGGCTCAAGTCAGGGGAATGACCTGCCTGTGAGACACAGGGCTTTCTGAAAGGGGGGCGTTATGTCAGGGTGGCTATCAGCTGTAATGGAAGTATGTCCTGTACCCCATTGGGCCACGAATTGTGCAGGGCAGCCCCTGGAGCTATGAGGGGACAGAGGGTGTTCTGGAGAGGGATGGGCTGGCGGGGAGGGACTGGCTGAGGGAGAGCGGGGCAGGAAAGGGCAGTTTGGGACAGCACTTGGGACGGCATAGGAAAGGGGTGGCAGTGAGCCCTATGAAAGCTGCTGCGAAGCCCTGCACTGCGATAGCTCCCATCCTGTTCTTTGGAAGGACAGTCCCATGTAGCCCTAGGCTCTCTCAGACAGAGCTCACCTTCAGTCCTATCTCCCTCGCCTGCCTGGCTCTCACCTCCTCCCCCAGCGCCATGTTCCTCTGTCACTGGCCACGTGCTGAGCTCCTTCCTCCGCCTCTGAAACCAGTGGGTTCTAAGGCACCCAGTCTTACGTTACTGAATCTGAGGGAAGCAGCCAGATTACTGCTGCACCCATAGGTGGGGGTGCTGGCCCCAAAAAATGGTATAAAAGGGGGGCCATGTGGGGTGCTGAATAGAAGCTTATTATCTGATAATCCGATGTAAGCTGTTCATGTGTTTGTATAATGTCTGTGTGTGTAGTTAGGAATCTATAATCTGTATGGATACTGAATATTTCCCTGTATGTGGTTGAGCATTGGGCAGGGCCTGGCCTATGGACATGCTCATTAGCGAGGCCCTGTGGGACAATGGCACTCAATGGGCTTAGGACACACCAAAAGAATGAGGGCTGACACCTGAGAGCTGCCAGCAGGGAACACAGAGATTGTCTGCTTGCCAGGTGACCTGCTGCAGCCAAGAAGAGACCAGGGAGGAGGTATAAAGAGGCTATGTGGTCGACGCCATCTTGGTCTTCAGCTCAGCACTTCATCCCAGAGGCAGCACTGCAGGGATCGAAGAGCCCGAAAGACCTGTGGACCCATCCTGATCCTAGGATGCGCAACAAGAACTTTTAAGCCAGCAGCTGTAACATCTCTGCTAGAGCCTGCATCGAGGACTGGGAGATTCGATGCATGTAACGTACTATTCTTTAACAACCTTACTCTCATGCTTTTCTTTATTGTAATAATAAACCTTTAGTTGTTAGATGCTAAAGGATTGGCCCAGCGTGATTTGTGGGTAAGGTCCAGAGGGTAAATTGACCAGGGATCTGTGGCTGGTTTCTTGGAACCGGACAGAACTTGTTCGGGGTAGGTGGGATTGGGTGCTAGGACCCCCCACCTGTGTATAGGCCCGGGGCCATCTGGGGCACGGATATTGCTGGGGTGTTGGAGGGGTTTTGCTCGTTAGGCTTCAGGCAGGCAGCTGAAGCGCTCTGTGGGACTGGTTTGTGGCCTGTTTGGAGAGGTCACCAGTCTGGGGACTGTAAGGAGCCCCGAATTTGAGCAATTAGCCCTGAGCGGATGCCCTCAGCTGTGCCCAGACACGGCCTGGTCCGTCACACCCAGACACTGGCTGCCCTACGTCTACGACAGGAGAAGTCATTCTGCTGCTCTACTCTGCGCTGGTTAGGCCTCAGCGGGAGTCTTTTGTCCAGTTCTAGGTACCACACTTCAAGAAGAATGTGGAAAAACTGGAGAGGGTCCAGAGAAGAGAAACAAGAATGATGAAAGGTCTAGAGAACAGGAACTAGGAGGGAAGACTGAAAGAATTGGGCTTGTTTAGTTTGGAAAAGAGACAGAGGGGACATGAGAGCCGTTTTGTGATGTTTGGGCCAAGCTGCGATGGGCCAAGACCACTATTCCACCACCTCTCCAAGATCTCTGGGGATTATGATAAAATAAAACCCTGATCTGAACTCCCTCCTCCAGCCCCAGGTTTGGGTTTTATTTTGACAACAGAAGCTCAACAGAGATTTTGTGAAACCAAAACCATGGCCTTCCCCCATTTTGCTCCTCTCTGGTGTTGGTTCCCCCCCCCCCCGTTCTGCTATGAGTGACACCCACAATTCACGTGGCATCTTTGCCCCCAAGAGACATGATTCTTCCTCCAACCACCTTCCCAAGGGCTGAGTCACTACCACGGATTTCACTTCTGGAGACACTTTCTCCCTGTGCAGGGAGAATCAGGCCCCTGCTGGCTTGTGGGAGGTGGGGTTTAGAGATGTTTGAGACCTATCAACAGCAACCCCTTCTGCGTTGCCCTGTGGTCTGGGTTCAGTGCGTGGCTGTGACGCTGATTAGAGAGGGCAGGAAGAGGCTGCTGGGGTCTGTGACAAACAGGCACCGGGAACTGAAGGTTAAACAGCAATGTGTAACTCAAGTAATATGTTGCTGGCTCGCCTCCTTTTCTCACCCCCTCCCGCTATCTGCTATGAACCGCCCCGTCCCTAGTCAAGCTGAGCCAGACGACCCCATGCAACAATTCCTCTCATCCAGCATCCCCAGAGCCTGCGCTGGGATGTGCAGACCCCACGCTGGGCAACGCGAGTGAACGCGCTCTTGTGGACGACCCAGCCCTGCCCTGGACAGGACCAGACTTGGCGAGAGGAGAAACCAGGCTGCAGAAGGGAGCTGGCTGAAGGCAAGAGTGTCTTGGATGCCCACTGGCTCCTTCTGGAGAAAGGGGCAGCTCGTGCTGAATTCAGTGCCAGTCTCTCAGCCCAGGCAGGGTGCTCAGGAAGCTGTGTCCCCACCATGCCAATGGAACAGTCGCTTTGGGTCGCTGACCTCCCCTTCCAGAGCTGCCAGTCTGTGGTGTGCCCAGAGGGCACTTACGACCACAGCCTTACGGCAGAGCGCTTGGATGTAGCAGACCAAAGGCCCTGCCCTGGTCCCGAGCAGCAGCCGGGTAGAAGACCATGGTAACAGAGCCGCTCTGCTTCCTGCTTTCCCTTAGACTAGGGCACTGGTCCATTTCCCCTCCATCTCTGGAGGTCCTGTGAGGGGGAGGCAGGCAAAACTAACTTGCTGCCTGGCTGGGAGCGTGGGCATGGCCGAGAGACACGGGACGAGTGTATAGAAAATGCAAAAGACAAAAGGAGACAAGTTCTCTTTGATGGATTTTATTCTCGCTAAATGGCCCAAAGGGCTGGTCCTTGCTCAATGCCCCAGGGGAAGGTGAAAAACCTCCAGAGTCTCTGGCCTATTTGCCCTGGAGAAAAATTCCTCCCTGCCCGCAAATATGGTGATCAGTTAGACCCTGTGCATGCGAGCAAGGACCCACTGGCCACTGTGATTACATACTAGGGATGTGAAAGGTTAACTGGTTAACCTAAACAGGTAATGCTTACTGGTTTGGGTTAACCAGTAATCAGAGGGGGCTGGAGCAACTCCTCATGGCTGCTCCAGCTCCACAGGGGGCCCGCTGAAGACAGAGGCTGCTCTGGCATCAGGAGCAGCCTCTGTCCTTGGGAAGCCCAGATGCCTCGCAGGCAAGGGCTGCCTGTGTCAGCAAGGAGCCTGGGCCTGCTGCGGACAGGGGCTGCTCCAGTAGGGGCTGGGAGCCAGTGGCAGCCCCAGTGCAAGACTGGGAGCCCGCAGTCCACCCCAAGGAGGGGTTGGGGATGGCAGCCCCAAATCTCCAGGGCTTTCCTCTTGTCGGACACAGTCCACTTCTGCTTGCATCCCAGCAGATGGAACCAGCTGTTCCTCTTAGGCCAATAGATGGTCCATGTAACTTTTGAAGATTGTTTCTTGAATGCTGTCCACACTCTCTGGGGGTCTGTCTACACTACCCTCCTAGTTCGAACTAGGAGGGTAATATAGGCATACCGCACTTGCAAATGAAGCCCGGGATTTGAATTTCCCGGGCTTCATTTGCATAAGCGGGGAGCCGCCATTTTTAAAACCCCGTTGGTTCGAACCCCGTGCAGCGCGGCTACACGGGGCTCAAACTAGGTAGTTCAGACTAGGATTCCTATTCCGAACTACCGGTTCACCTCGTGGAACATCCTAGTCCAAACTACCTAGTTCGAGCCCCATGTAGCCGCGCTGCACGGGGTTCGAACCAGCGGGGTTTTAAAAATGGCGGCTCCCCGCTTATGCAAATGAAGCCCGGGAAATTCAAATCCCGGGCTTCATTTGCAAGTGCGGTATGCCTACATTACCCTCCTAGTTCGAACTAGCGGGGTAGTGTAGACATACCCTGGGTTTCCTTCATCTGAAAGTACAACCACAGCCACTAAATTGCACTGGGAAGTGATAAGCAGATTCCTCACCTCCTGATAAAGATGAATCCCCTTGTGTCTGCCTTCACTCTTGGCTCATCTTAAAACCTGAGGGCTGTGTCTAGACTGGCCAGTTTTTCCGGAAAATCAGCCGCTTTTCCGGAAAAACTTGCCAGCTGTCTACGCTGGCTGTTTGAATTTCCGCAAAAGCACTGACTTCCTACTGTAAGAAATCAGTGCTTCTTGTGGAAATACTATGCTGCTCCCGTTCAGGCAAAAGTCTTTTTCCGAAAGACTTTTGTGCAAAAGGGCCAGTGTTGACAGCAGAGATTTGTTTTCTGCAAAAAAGCCCCGATTGCAAAAATTTCGATCGGGGCTTTTTTGCGGAAAAGCATGTCTAGATTGGCCATGGACGCTTTTCCACAAAAAGTGCTTTTGCGGAAAAGCATCCATGCCAATCTAGACGCTCTTTTCCAAAAATGCTTTTAACAGAAAACTTTTCCGTTAAAAGCATTTCCGGAAAATCACGCCAGTCTAGACATAGCCGAGATGTGTGATCACCTGTCACAGGCCTCTTGGCACAGCAGAAGTTAGCAAATGTGTGGAGCTGATTGCATGCTCATTTGCTCCACTTAGCGAATGCTTCTTACCTCTCCTCAGAGCCAGTTCTGTGACTGGAGTGTCTGTGGTTTCCTAACTTATGAGAGAGCCAATCACCCTTCCAGATGATAGGAATGGTCTTGAACAGATCCATTCATTGGTACAAGAAAATCCTGAGCATTTGTAACCCTGATCATCAGCTTCACAAAGTAGTTCTTGAAAAGCTTCAGCCATGGCTGTATGGATCTAAGTTAGACAAGTAATTTGGCTGCTCATCAGTTTTACAGGCCCATAAATGTTGCAAAAGAGAATAGATCAAGAAGGATCTTATACAACAGAACCTCAAACACTTCCTTGTCAATCTGCTGCATTGTTGTTTTGAAACTTGATGGTGATAAGTTACTGTCTTTGTCTTCCCACTCTAGTCATGGAAGGCAACTTTTCTTTCCTTTCTGCAGGTTTGGCCAGGTCTTCCTTTATTCTCAGTAATGTGACTGCTTATAAGCTTTCAATCCCTGTGAGGTCAGAGCAGTTGCATTTCTCTCATCTGAAAAGGAAACCAGATCTATTTATTCTTCTCCATTGTTAGGAGGTGAGTTCCTTACCTCTAGGCAGCAGGGAGAGATCTTTTAGGAACTCAAAGTTCAGATCAGCTGCATTTCCCCCATCTGAAAGTAGAAGATCCATTCATTTCCATGGGAATGTTAAAAAAATGTGTGGGGTTGTTGGTTTTTTTTGG
Organism: Pelodiscus sinensis; assembly: GCF_052426305.1. Lineage (NCBI taxonomy): Eukaryota > Metazoa > Chordata > Testudines > Trionychidae > Pelodiscus > Pelodiscus sinensis. Next base: position 656,823 of record NC_143061.1, read on the forward strand.
GTATTTCTTACCAACTGATATGCCTGGTTCAGCTCATTGCAATTGCATTAATCCCCTCTAGAACACAATGGTCCTCTGATCTCCTTCCATTTGGAGATATGTGAACTGCTGTAACAATCAGGCTGTGTCTACACTGGCATGAATTTCCGGAAATGCTGAAAACGGAATAGTATTCCATTTTCAGTTTTTCTGGAAAAGGAGCGTCTATATTGGCAGGCTGCTTTTCCGGAAAAGCCCTTTTTCCAGAAAAGCGTCTGTGGCCAATGTAGACGCGCTTTTCTGGAAAAGAGCCCCAATCGCCATTTTCGCGATCGGGGCTTTTTTCTGGAAAAGACTACGGGGCTGTCTACACTGGCCCTTTTCCGGAACAGTGTTCCGGAATAAGGACATATGCCCGAGCGGGAGCAGAATAGTTTTTCCGGAATAGCGGCTGATTTTGTACAGTAGAGCATCGTTGCTTTTCCGGAAATTCAAGGGCCAGTGTAGACAGCTCGCAGCTTATTCCGGAAAAGCGGCTGATTTTCCGGAATAAGTGGCCCAGTGCAGACACAGCCACAGTGTGTGAGAGTGATAGCTTCGCATTGCCAAGCTCCCTCCATCCCCTTCTCACTGTCTGGAGATGGGGTACAGAAGTGGGGGGAGGAGGGACACCGTGACATCAGCACCTCTCCCCCTTCTCCCTCCCACACTCTGCACAGCAAGCAGGAGGCTCCCAGGGGGGCAGCTCCAAGGCAGAGGGCAGGAGCAGCATGACAGAGGGTGGAGGGGCAACTGAAGTGCCAGCACTTGAGAGCTTCCTGGCCAAACTAGTCAGGACGGAAGAATCCCAAGCGCTGTTACAAGCTGGGGACCAACCAGTTAAGTAGCAGTTCTGCAGAAAAGGACCTGGGGGTTACAGTGGATGAGAAGCTGGAGATGAGTCAACAGTGTGCCCTTGTAGCCAAGAAGGCTAGTGGCATATTGGGGTGCATTAAGAGGAGCATTGCCAGCAGATCCAGAGATGTCATCATTCCCCTTTATTCGGCTCTGGTGAGGCCACATCTGGAGTATTGTGTCCAGTTCTGGGCCCCCCACTACAAAAAAGATGCGGACGCATTGGAGAGGGTCCAGCGGAGGGCAACCAAAATGATTAGGGGGCTGGAGCTTATGACTTATGAGGAGAGGCTGAGGGAGTTGAGTCTGTTTAGTCTGTAGAAGCGAAGAGTGAGGGGGGATTTGATAGCAGCCTTCAAC